>NC_138786.1:24112683-24712683 GCF_965178545.1 Coloeus monedula
GTCTTCTCTTTTAGTGACTGACGTAATTTTAAAAAGCTGCTCCAAAAAAAGTAGTATTTAAAAAAGCTTAAGACAGCTCTTATTTTCACAACTTACAGCTTAAAATCTCAACGTTTTTACTAAAATTCATGTAGGTTATTTTACAGTGTTTTACTGCCAGTAACTCTTTTTCAAATAACATCTTATACAGTTATTGGTGCTTGACATGGCCTGATCTTTAAAGAATTCATAGGAGTTTTGCTTATTTATGGAGAAAAGTATAGAACATCAGCTTCTGGAAGTGAAACAAAACCAAAAATTTCTTCATAGGTTATTGACTTGACAGTTTGCACACATTCACTTGCTGTACTCTAATTCTGCCTCCTGGGCCCAAAGCAGCACATGCAAACCCTCCTCCCATATTTCATCCTCTGGAAGTTGCATAGTTCAGTGCTCCACGGAAGGAGAAGTAAAGGCTATATATATATGTGTGTGCACTGGTGCTGCACAGCCAAATGAAGCTGCTCTACCCACAAGCAGGTGAGTCAGCAAAGCAGCTGTAGAGGGAAAAGCAGACATGACTGTTGCTGAGGCACCACGTCTGCCACACAAAAACTGGTACAAATTGAGTTTCTTTATGAATTTACTGCAGCACATGTACAGTAATCTTGGCATGTAGAAAAAATAATGGACATCCTACATGTCCAGCAAGTTAAGCTGGTTAGCACATGGTGACATGAAGCAAGGCTACCCTGGTGGAAAAAAAGTAGACAGCAGGGGGAAATAGAGTGCTGCCATGTGTTCATTGCAGTTTTGCTGTGAATTTGGCTGGTGGAATTGGTTTGAAACTTGCTGAAAAATGACGGCTTGTATCAGGTATGAGTATCTGAATGTTAATATCTGTGTGTGGGAAACTGTCCTGAACTCATTAACCCAGAGCTAGATTTGAATGAACAAACAACTAGATTTACAGAAAAGCATGCTTGTTTTTGTTGACTGGAAAGTGGTAAGTGATTTCAGATCTGGAACCAATTTTCAGGAAGAGGCATTGTCATTTGCATTTGAAAGTAATGTAAATAACACCGTACTTTAGGAGGCAATATGTGATATTATTTCAGTAATTGAAAATTTAGGAAATCCTCCTAACATTCTCAAGCAAGCTATTCCTGCTTGAAATAGACAGGGCTTGTTCCAGTTGCAGAGATTGGAGAGTGATCTGTTTTTCCTTGGTGCTAGTGTAGATTATATAGATACTAAACATACTATTTCCTCCTTAGAAGAAAGTGATTACTAAATAGTCTGAAGTCTTGAAAAGCAGAACTGAGATTGTCCAGTTGTTTAAATTCTCTGACCTGACTTGCATTGTACTGATACTGATTTTGGTATAAAGCATTAAACTCAAGCATAGAACAAGTGCTTTAATTTAAACAAATCATTTAACATTTTGAAGATGTCCTGGCTGCTGACTTGCAAAATGGAGAATGCTTTAATTGTGTTACAGCTTTTAAAGAACATAATGGAAACCTTAAGCAAATTCTCCACAGCAAGAGTGAGCTACCTAATCCTGAACTTTAAATTCAGTCTTGTCTGAGAGAAGGTGTGCACAAGGTTGAACAAGTAGCTTTTAGTTGCTAATTTATATATGGTAGTAGAAAATTTGGCCTCAAGTTAGGGCATGGAGGGGTGTGTGTATGTGGATTTTGTGCAGCAGAGAGAGCATAGAAAAATGAAGGTTCTGGAGAAAGGGACCTGGATATGGGAACAAACTGGACTTCTTTGGATGTGCAGTTGTTAATGATGTATGGCTGATTCATCTGGGTCACAAATTAATGATGCTGAGGATGCAGACACTAGTTCAGAGCTTATGAAGAGCCACCTCAGGTCTATGGAGTCTGTCAGCTTTGATGCAGTGTGGTGCAGAGCTGTGGAGAGGCCAGCTCAGCAGTGTGTGCATTTTCAATCTGTGCTTAAAACTCCAGGTAGACCTCAGCTGACAATTGTCTGAGCTCACTTTGTGTAGATCCTTTCAGGATTATGCCATGCTCCTCATTATCTCCTGTCATTCCAAGAATACCTGGCTTGTTCTAGGTACCCACCTCTGTGGCTAAAGATTTGATTGTGTATTTATTCAGTTAATTTGTTCGCTGTGAGTCACTGCGTAGGAGGAAAAATATCTCCCTGCCTTAGAGAACTTGGTCGTTGTTTTAAATAACTGCTAAGTACTGTTTAGTAATTTTATGGCAAAGATTGGGATTAAATCTCTTTCTCCAGAGTGCAGTTTTACTGCTGTGGTGGTGCAATGCACCCCACCCTTCTCCTCAGGCCACACCATGATCTCAGAAATGCTCGTTATGCCTTGGCCTTGATGAGCAGCACCTGTGCTCAGCTCCTCTGGAGCTTATCAGAAACATCATCTGCTCCCAGGAACTTGGGAGCTGGCTAAAGAGCAGCTGTTTCTTAACAAACAACCTTGGAAACTTATTTTTCTTGCCTGAATAACAACCCAAATAGAATACCATTTTTGTTCTCAAATCTTCAAAGAACATTACCCACCTGACCTGTGGTCAGGATGGAAAATTACTATGACTAAACCCATTTCTCATGGGACCCTATAAGCAGTGGTCCTGAGAGTGAGACCCTTTGTGCACTCCTGGACTGCAGGGGGCTGCAACCAGCAATCTTCTAGGGCCAGCTAGCTCTCAAATTTGCTATAGTTAAAGTGCTGCCACTGAGTGCCCATGATGGAGCCTGGGCTGAAACCCCCACTCCCAGTGGCTCAACCCTTTGGCCATGGAGAAGGTGCAGAGGCATCTGATGTGAGTATTTGGCTGAATTCGAGGGGAATTTTCACAGGGATATACCTTGTACATACTCCTGTAGGTCTGTGTGTGTGTGCAGGTGCGAATATGCGGTAGCAAATGGACTGTGAATGTTGCATTCAGAGCTTCTTTAGTACTTTAGATCTGTAAGTGACTTACTCTTGTGCTATAGAAAATTTTCTAGGAATATTTTCCTAAGTTGTTTAAATTGAGCTATCTGTTGAGTGCTATTAAGTTGAAGTGGTGTTAAAACCTTTAGGCTTAAGCTGCTGGTCAAGTTCAGGTCTAAGTTTAACAAGCAGGTCTACCCTCAAACTTGTGGCTCACGGGGAGGGTCCCCTTGTTCCTTTTATCCTTCAGCATTTCTGTCCTTACCCTTTTCCATGCCCAGCCTCTGCATAGATAATTTCTGGTTGATTTTAGGTTTAGATAGATTGATTTTTTAGGTTTTGGTCCAATTTTTTTCTGCGTCCTTTAAGTAGTAGAGTGGGCCTTGCCAACGAACCCTGTTGTGCTTTCACTTTAATATTAAACCTGCTTTTGCTGCTACGTTTGCTGGTGATTCTTTGAACAACCTAAACGACCCATTTATGACAACTGCACAAATCATAACACTGTCTTTTTCTTCAGCCTATTTCTAGCACTATCTGCTTGTCATTTTCTCTAGCAAGTGTCACACAACACCTCACTTGCAGTCATTCCTCCACTGCATAACCTTAGTCCATCTCTAGAGAGAAGGGACGAGGAACAAAAAGTATATGAGTGGAAGTTAATTTTGTGTAATTTATGAAGTCACTTTATACTGTAAATGGGTGGCAAGGTTTTGTAGCAGGGCAGAGGGAGGCTGCAGGGGTGGCCCCTGTGGGAAGAGGTCACGGGCTGCCCCACAATGGACACAGCCAGCTGGAGAGAGCTGCACTGCATACCCTCACCAGGACACAGCTGAGCCCAGGAGCCAAGCTGGTGGCACCTCTGTGGAAATGTATTTTAGAAAGAGTATAAAATGTTGAATGGAAAGAGGAGAAGGGATCAAAAAGAGTGAGGAACAAGGCAGGGGACTCAAAAATCAGAGGAGATGCTCTACAGCAGAGAAGGATAGGCACTGCTGTCCATGGAAGACAGACCACACCAGAGCAGATGGATATTCCTGAGGGAGCTGCAGGCTGTGGAGATGACATGTCAGAGCACATGCTCACTTTTAACTACGGTACCAGGTAACAGTTTATGGAGAAACTCATGCATTCTTAAGGTTGAGGGCTTCAGAGCCAAACAAGGACACTTTCAGACTTATGTCAGTCACTTGGGAGCTCTGTAGCCCATGTTACCAATACAGTGGAAACACGATGAGATTTACTATGATTCCAGTCTCTCTTTTTTTTGACAGCAGGTTCAAGGCTGCAGTGTCTAATGATTGTATTACAAAAAAAAAAAATCTGGAAATAAAATGTCAGTGCTAGTTTCTAACTCTTTTTAATCTCAAATATTTTCAAAACTGACATTTGTCAGCCACAAGCTGCTGTCACTGCTGTTCATGAAATCGATCATTTTAAGAAGCAAAGCAGTTTCCAAACAAAACAAATTTGAAGGTGAGGATTACTTAACCTTATCTTTAGTTCACATGAAGAAAAATCTTAGCTGTCTATCCTAAATATTTAATTATTTCTGTTACCAAAATGATCTCATGCTGAATGTACTACAAAGAACCCTGCCAAAAATAATCAAGAGGAATCAGAAAATGACCTGAAAATGAACTCTCCAAATTAGAAACAAATCAATCTGTTAGATGCCAAAGGTAAGTCAGAACTTTGATGGAATCAGCAATAAACCTGTTTGTCTCCAATGCTGTTGTTCAGGCTAGGTAAGAAGGTACCTCAGGAGCCAGAACTTTCGGGTGAAAAGAAATGTAGGAATTTGCTTAGTCTCTGCAAACACAGGAGTGTGCTCACTCTACCTCATTTATTTTGCTCTTAGAACTGACGTGTAGAGGGATCAAATCTGAAAATCATCCTCATCTTTATATTTGAACACTTTATTTTTCTTTCCAGCAATAAATCTGTAGAATATGTAGTTCAGCACTGTGGTTTGTATATGCAGGGAGAAGAAATAAAAAGCCAAAGCTCAATAAGAGTTGAAACTGGACAGTGCTGTGTCAGATATGAAGGGCTTTTTAAAGTATGCTAATAGCAAGAGGGGGGGTCTAAAGAAAACTTTGGACTGATACTTGTTGAAGAAGGTCATCTGGCCATGAGCAGGATTGTCCCATGTTAGGAAGCAATCACACCTCTCTTTATAGTGCAGAAGTTCAAATAAAATTTTTTTTTTATCAGGTTTGCACACTTTTCATAATTGGTTAATGGCATATTTTGCCATAGTAGAAATAAGCTCACAGAAATGACATAATCTAAAAAAAGGTAATAAATTGTTAAGTATAGACCCAATTTATCTTTGACTTCTTTTTAGCTTAACCTTGAATTTATGTGGCCTTTTTGATCCAAGTGAGGGCGGTATAAGCAAAAGAGCAGTGATGACGGAGTCTGACATGCCGATGGCAGTGTGGTTCTGATGGGGAAGTTTCCAGAGAGCACTCACAGTTTGCAGGGACGTGAAGGACAGACCCCTGCAGATGGCAGCAGAGCTTTAAACTTCAGCACCATGAGCACAGAGCGCGGTGTAGTGTCCGAGACACACCCCCTGAAGAAGACGCTGATTTCCATAGACTATCACAGTGATGTTTTGCTAGTAGTCAGCACGTTACTGATGCCTTTAAAAAAAAAAAAAAAAAAAAAAAAAAAAAAAAAAAAAAAGTTTTAATAACTATCAAGTAGCAGAAGGATATTTTTTGAGCCTTTTGGAATCATTCCAATTTCCCAATGCAGACATCTCCTACCGCTCTATTTCAAATATTGCAGGTGGGGTTTTTTCCTAAATATTTTTCATCCTTTAGATTTGCAGCAAGAATTTGACCTAGCTGAATTGGAGTAGCATGGCACACTAATACTTCTATAATAGCTAGTTTAGTCGTAGCAAAATTTAAGTGACTGCTAAAAAAAACCCTTTCAGGTGGCAAATACTTAAGTTCTAAAGACATTGCCTTGGAAACAGAATAAACATATGAGTTCAAACACATGAAAAAGATATGCCTGCTAACCTACTTGGATATGAAATACTGTTTCCCTTACTTTTACTAGCTCTGTGGTCCTGAGGTGATTTCTTGGACCTGTCATGCTGCATAGGCTATTTCTTCCTTGCTCAAATGTCTTTATCTCCTTTTTTCCCCTTCTTTTTTCAGTAATGCTAATCCATCTTGTAGATTGTGTCAATCATTTTTACATCTTCATCATCTCTTTTCAATTTCTAATGCTCAGTTTTAAGAAACAATCCACAAGAGTAATGATCAAATAGAGCCCTGTGCAGGTAAACCTGTATTTATAATGTCTTTATTTTGTGGTAGTCCCTCTAAATTTAAGGGATAGTTTGGTACCCATTATGTTTTTGCTATATTTAAATATCTTAGTTGTTCATCCTCTGTTTCCACCGGCATTGCTTTATTTCTATGCTTATATTGTAATTTATTCAGGGCAAGGACAGTGTCTTTTTACTTTACGTACAGAGTATCTACATATCATCCTTAACTGAAGGACTGATTGTTAGCAAATGGTTGTCTATTTTGACATATTTTCCTGGCTGGTTCATCAAGAAAGACAAAGTATGAAATAGTTTTCTGGCAGGTTAAGTAAGCATAGCCTGTGAAGCTTGAATATGGTTTTGTTGCCGAAATGGATGTCTCAAGAGCCATTTTGAAGCACATGGATAGGACAGCTCTCTTGGGTTGTTCAGAAGGTTTATTTCTCCAAAACAGTAAACTTTTGCCTAGTCTGGGTGTCTGATTTTTGTTAGTGTTCCATTTCCTCTCCTGGAATTTTGTATGGTGTTACTGGATGCTAAAGATTCTTGTGTTTTAACAGTAGGGAAAACTGATTCTGTAAAGGCTTTGGGATGCTTCTAGACAAAAGGCGTTACGGAAATTGTTGCCAGTTTTACCATTTCATGTTGTGTGAGCTGATGAAAGACAGGGAAGGAATGGCTGTTACCCCTCAATATAATACATAACTTGCCTTAGGTAGGACTATTCTGTTTACTTAATGCTTCCTCCAGTCCCAGTGGAAAACCAGTGGTGGCATCTGCTGCTTTCATGAAAACCCAAAGAAGATGCCGTGTCTCTGAATTGCTGGCTACCCCTGATGGCAAAACAGCAAGGAAGTAATGTGAGAAACAGCTCTGCTGAAAATAACTTCAATTATCTTCACTGAAGCATGTGGATTCATTCCTACCACAGGTCTGTTTTCAGCAAATCCCTTCTCCCATAGTGGTGGATTGGTGCCATGACTCTCTTGGGCACTCCCAGTTTCTTCTTTTTTTATTGCAGGAGCAGCATAAGAGGACAGGATACAGAGGAAGGGAGAAGCTGGTAAAAGAAATATGTCATTATATGACAAAACTACTAAGTAAATAAGATATTACTACTATTAATAGTAATAATAATAATTTTTAAAGTAGCTCAGCTTCTTACTTTTTCTGGACTCCTGTAATTCAGACCCATAGAAAAGTTGCTTTCAGTTTGTTTCTGTTCAGTGAGAGAGAGTGAGGGAGAGACAACATAACACTGCACTATATCATAGCCACTTCATTCAAAATTTAGCTGGGAGAAATGAACTAAAGCCAGAACAATACTCACAGTGGTTGAAAATCTGCATAGGACCAGCATTGTGACCCAAAAGAAGGCATCAGGACCACCTCTGAGCAACAGCAAACCTGTGAATAAACCTGAATACTCACCCATTAATCAGTCAATTAATACAAAATTAGATGAACTGTAGAATTTGAGACCCCTGCAAATAAAAACATGCTGTGATCAAGAAATCATACAACAGCTGCCTGAGCTGAAAACTGGTTACAGCTTATAGCAGAAGTGAAAACCCTTTTCAAGTGACAAGGGTGGAAGGGGCAGAGAAGGGGTCTAGATAGATTGGTTAGTTTGGGGCGTTGAGTAGACCAGTAGAGAGCAACAAAAAATTCATGATGCATCAAAGCAACAACAGAAGTCTTTCAACAGGAATTTGCTTCCACTGTCTCCGAACAAAGTGTTTAACCCTGAGGAAATGAAACACCTTGCAAGTGTACCCAGTAGCAATGCAAGGTATGAAGATGTTAATTCAAAACCACCTGTCAATGTGGGAAAGAGTATTTAAACACAGAAAGATCTGAGGCAGCCTCTGAAAAGCCTTCACAGTCAAATGCTGCAGCTAGATGTTTGTGTACAGAAGTATGCTTTTATATATATAAATATGCTTTTATATATTCATATAGTGTATGTATGTGTGTGTGTGTGTGTATACTTGCACATAATACAAAGAGAGAGTTTATTGTCCCTGGGTATTTTATAGAATAACTGGGAGCAGCCTCAAAGGGCACCACACTCAAAGCTGAGATCAAGAAATGAAGAACAGGAGTATAATATCAAGGTGTAGATTTTTATCCATGATTTTCAAAGTTATGGGAAGGGCCTCCCAGATTACAGTGGTGACTGGCTCAAAGAGGTGTGCCAACTGAGAAGCACAATTTAGTGAGCACAGCAACAGAAATTGTGAAAATTATTGCTGGGCAAGGAAACAACACTGTTGGTGGCTTGGTGATTTGGTGATTCTTCTGAATAACTGAGAATATCTAGAATTTATTTTTGGGGAAGCGTGTGAAAAACTATTTTTTGGTGAGGTAGTCAAGGAACTGATTTCACAGACAGGAGGTAGCCTGTTTAAATAATAAGAAAGAAAATCCATTGAGAAAAGAGGTTTTTGGTGTACATTTCCAAGCCAAGAGACACAGGTGACCCTGATAGTGGCCATATGGATGCTGCAAAAGATGTAATGTAAATACAGTGAAAAGGAATGCTGTGTCCAGTGGATGGTTCCACTTTCTGAGAGGGCATATGGTTACTCATTAAGGGCATATGGCTTCTCACTAAATACAGAATTACAAAGAAATTACTGGACTGTTGGCTGATCTGCACTTCTCAAAGCTCATGAGTGTGTATTTCCAGGGTTTTGATGAATTGAATACTGAAACAGAAATTGCTGGATCCAAGGAAGAACCTATATCCAAATGCTGGCTAAGTTTGGTAAACTAATGTAGACCCAGACTTAGAAAATTGATGTAGACCCAGACTTCTATTCTGGAAGCTGCTATCTGTTGAGTGGAAGGGTGCAAGATTTCTCTGAACCACATAGTTGAAATGCTGCTCTGGTACAGTTCTGAGCAATTGCATTGCCTACATCCTCCTTGACTTGCATTAGCATCATTAGAATACTTGAATATTTAATGGAACCTTTTGATGAAAAAACGTGTTGGCATAAAAGAAAAAATGGACAGGCTGGAAAACATCTAAAATAAAATGAATGACTGTGGGCAGAAAAAAAGTATTCATCATGCCACAGTGACACCAGTTTAAATTGAAAATTATTTAAAATGTATTTGGTGGGAAGAAAACTGCTGCAGGTTTTGGGATGTGAAACCTGACACAGAAATGAGCTGGTACTGGGAATCTGTCAGAAGGAAACAACTTTATAAATGGGGAACAGATGCACTTCTGCTTTGTATATTCTGACACTTACATTCTGGTTTGGTGCTGCAGGCATGTACAGGAGGTTTCCAAGTATCAAAAGATTGAGTCTTGCATCAGCACTTTACAAAAAAAAGAAAAATGTGTAGTATGGCCTGGGGCAGAAAAGGCACAGGCAGGAAGTTACAGGGCCACTGAGAAAGAAGCATGGAACATGGTCCTGTAAGCAACCAGATGTAAAACATGGTATTTTTAAATTTAATTTAATTTAATTTAATTTTAATTCCTTAAGTGCCGTCCTCAATGGAGTCTAGTACATTGGTCTGATCATTCACAAGCAGCAGAGACAAAGGCTGTCTGCCTCCTTCCTTCTCCATTGATCAGCCAAAAGAAATGAAAGCAGGGAAAGAGGGCAGGTCTAGCTCAAGCACTTCTGGAGGTGGAGAGTGTGCATTGTAGTTTTCCTGATGGAGTTAATATCAATCTTCTAGTGAATGGTACTTTAGTGAAGTTTTTCTTAAACAAAACAAAACTTCAGATTTAGGTTTGGTGAAAGTATGAATACTTCCATGTGTAGCTGAGAAATGTTGGCATCTTGTCACCTCTCTGAAGTGATTTTGGCTATCCTGAAGGCAGATAATAATTTGAATTAAAATTTAATATTACATTATAATAAATATTACATTGAATCCTTAAACAAACCTGTTTCCCTGCTGACCTATCATTTTCCCACTGACATATTCTTATAATTTTTCCCCAGGAGGAGATGGTTTTCAGTATGATCCCAGCAGGAAAAGGACTCAGACTCTGCAAAGTATCTCTTAAAACACTTTTCATTTACCCTAGCACAAGAAAGAAAGAGAGGATGGTACAGATAATTTTACATCCCTTCAAATGCTGGGAACCCTGAGCTGCACAGCATCAACAGGCCTCCAACACAGCACACTGTGCAGATCCCGTCCATGGAAAGATCATACAGCATTTTGGCCTTTGAGCTCTTGCAGGGTGTTCTTAGAAGAAAACAACTCTATTCATCATTTCTAGTGTCGAACAAAAAGTTCTCATGAGAACCTGTTGCTGTACTTTTTCGATAAAGGCAAGGACAGGCAGGTGGTGCCGTGGCTGCTGCTGGGTTGGAGCTGCCCGCAGGCCCCTGTTACCATTAGCTGGATGAGTTTTTCTGTGGCACAGGGACATGCACAGTGTGACACTGTCCTGAAGGCCAGGCTGTAAGTGGAACATAGCACAACACAGCCCTGTGCCTACTGAGGGTAACTGTGAAGTGCTGCACCATGCTCTTCTGGTTCTGATCATTCCGCCTAGGATAATTCAGAGAACAGCTAATTGCATACTTCCCTCCCTCTCTCATACATCTCATCCTTTTATATAATTTCCAGGGCCTTAGTTATCATTGGGAACATGTACATTTTTCTTTTCCCTTTGTTAAACAAGGCTTTAGAACAATTGCAGTAGGCAGACTCTTGAAGAATTAATTCCAGGTTTTACAATGTATATGGTGCAAGCCTGGACAAAATGTTCTGAATTTTACTCAGTCTAGGAAGGTTCCCATAATGGCTGAACTTACCAGATTTAACTTAATACTGAATCTTAGTGATTAATCTTATTTGAGAGTGTGCCAGAAAAACTGGCACCAAATACTGATTTTTGCAGGTGCTATAGAATTTTTTTCCTTATTATAGAACCTTTACATCTTTGATATTTGAGGGGGTTTTGTTTGTTTTGTTTGGTTAGTCAGTTTTAGAGATGATTTGTCTCAATTAAAACTAAGCTGTTCCTCTTGTTTTCCACTGTCTTCTGTTGTCTTCTTCCTTACCAGATGGCAAAGATTTTACTGCGTTTTTACTGCCCAAATGCACTAGACCAGCCCTTCATATCATTCTAGTTCTGTCATTTTGTCTTTTTCTCAAGTAAATTTGTCTTTCTTTGGTCCTTCAAGTCTTTCCAAGAAACACTAGATAGACGTTGTGGAATTGTTGTCCAGGTTTACACTATCCTCCATTTCCTATCCACATCTCATTACTTAAATGCCCAATGCTTTTTTCATTGTAGCTTTCAGATGGGGACTTGTTAGTGCCAAGGAATTGAATCTGACATGAAAAATGACAAGATAATACAAGCAGTTATGCAATTGAAAAGGGGCATTTCTAAAACTGAGCTTTACTTAGGTTTTGTGATTTTTTACCTTGGCAGGTTCTAACTGAAAAGGTGAAAATGTAACAAAACCACAAAACTGATTATGAAACATTCATTTTCTTACAGTTCATCCTCTACATATTAGGTTCCAAGCCATGCTTCGACTTGAGACTTTTCTCCCCCCTATCAGTTTCTGGGGCATCTTAATTATTAAGCTTCTGAGATGCTAAGTGTTCAGCAGGGGTTTTTTTTCATTATTTTAGTTAACTCCGCTTTTACAGCAGTGCAGGAGTGAGTAATTTGCTGAAAACTAGACATACCTTTGTGTCCTACTGCAGTTCTGTGTTACAGCAGTATGTATAAAATATATGGTCCATACATATGCAATGGTTCTCAGGTTTATTTTATTTTACTTTCTTCACAGGTAAATGGGTAGTGTTCATTTTTCTCGTTTAACAAAATCTTCCTCAGCAAGAAGATTCCAGGAAATGAAAACACTAGAGAGAGTGTGTCTCTCTTAAGTATCTGCTAAAATTTCCTAACCCTGCTAGAATCTTGTCTACAAGCTTCAGCTTACCACACGGACATTCTGGAATAACTTCTGGTGGGAATCTGGGCTTGTGATATCTCTTGGCTCATCCTGGAGCAATTTTTATTAATTCCCATTTTAATAATTTTAAGTATAGGCAAGCCAATATAGGAGCTAGGAACATCAGAGAAAAAACTGTTAGAATAAACAGAGTGCTGACAGTTGCTGATGTTTTGCATGGGAGGGGGTCACTTAGCCCCACTTTCAACTACTTTGCTTTAAATGTGATTTGCTGCCTGCAGCAGTGCTTATAGTCATGCTCTCTTCTTTGAGATTAACTGCTGTTAGCATCAATTTTATTTAAATTTATTTAAATTAAATTTAAATTTTATTTTGAAATTATCACTAGAGACAGAAAGAAGAAAAACAGTTTAAAGGAATTACAGTAATACTTCCTACTGCCATGAAAATACAATAATTTGTCAGTCAGATTTCTATAGAGTAACAAGGATTAAAATTCAGTGTTACCATGTAACCTAAACTTCTCTTTAAAAGGAAACAGAACAATTCTCTGTGTCCAGTCAGTCTATGAGATATTTTCAATATAAGCACTTAGTTCAACTGATATCCCCATAAATATCTTCTGGTCACTCTGATCTGTGATAAAATTTCTTCTTAACCATCAGTATGAGGAGGAGTTAAATCTCAAGTCCGTGAGGTAAAAATCAGAGAAATTACTACCAGTAAGAACATGAGTTTGTAGTTCTCAGTGTTTCAGGAAAGGTAAAAAAGACATTGCTTTGAGGAGCTGAATTATCCAATCAGCCAGAAAATGGCCATCCTGGGGCTATCCATCCAGGGCCACAAGAATGACCAAGGGCATCCTTGTATGAGGAAGGGAGCTAGGAGTGTTTAGCCTGGAGAAGGCTCAAGGAACTTCTTATCAGAATGTATAAATATCTGAAGGAATGGTGTTAAAAGGATGGGCCCAGACTTTTCTTAGTGCCTAGTGACAAGAAGCAATGAGCACAAACAGTAAGACAGTAAAATATGACTTTCTTTTCCTGTAGTTAAACATTGGAACGTGTTTCCCAGGAAGGTGAAGTCTCCATCCTTGATAATATTCAAAACTCAACTGGATGCAGTCTTGGACTACTTGCTGTGGCTCACCCAGCTTGACTAGGCAAGCACAGAAGGTCTCTTCCATTCTCACTTATCCTGTGAAAAATAAACACCAAGTACTCATCTTCTGTCTTTCTGTCAGATCCTGCTTGTTATAGTGTGAATATTTCTTGGTGCTTAGAGTCCCTCCAAACAGCTTTCATTCTGCATCTAGAAACTGCTGTGACCTTCCCTCTCTTGTATATATTCCCATATTCCTTAAGTGCTGAATCTACTCCCAGACTATTGTGTAGAATTTGGCAGGGGCAGGGGCAGTGCCACACATTTGTTTCTGGCATCACAAAAGCACTGTCTGTTTTCCTGGAGTGCTGTGTGTCCAAGTGACACGGCCTCCAACAGACCATTAGCACAGATCTCAGCTTTTGGAAGGCTGTGGTTAATGCAAGAGGACAGTTTCACTGGGCATTTCTGTCATGTTTGCCCCTTTTCTAGCCTGATTGCTTTCTGCCAAGAGATTTTCAGCCTTCTTAGGAGTGTGCATCTTAGCCCGAAGATGAAATTCTATGATTTCCTTGAAACCTTGTCACTGTACCTTTCCATCTCCCTGAACTCTTCAGTTCATCAAACATAGACTCAAGGGACAATAGTTTGTCACTGAGTCCCTTAAGCTGTCTGTGCTGTTTATGCCACTTGCCAGTGGAGCAAGTTATGATATATGGAGTTTTAAAGGGTTTTGACAAACAGAAGGTGACCACTGAGAATCCCATAATTTTCTCCATTCACAGATGAAGTTGCAGTCCAGAGGAACTTCTGTTTGTCTTTCCATGCCCAGCTTTGCTCTGGTCCTCATGCTGGACGTTGCTTAACATTCCCCAGAGTAATACTGTGCTGAGATGATGCACACTGAAGAGAATAAATACTTGTCAAGATCACAGTCCAACAAGTCTCTCTTGATCAAAATTAGAAGAACAAATTGTTAATTTCAAAACCTCAGAATTTTAGTTAGGCTTTGAATAGATAGCTTAAAGTAAACTTGAGAGAACAGGAATAAAAGGGGAGCATTTTTTGGATTTAATAAGGGTGGGAGCAAAGTAAAAACTAGGAATAGGATGGAAAGTTGTTGTTCTTGAGAGGTCCATGAAGCAAACTCAAGGATTTGCTAGAAGAATTTTTCCTGTGGAAGCATTTCTGAATTGCATTCTGATACAGCTGGAAAGCCACTAAAAGCCCTAAGGAAGAAGAGAAACTGCCTGTGCAACTTTGTGTACACAAGGAACTTTGTGGTGAAGCTTACTCCCCTAAATCCTTCACTACTAGGTAGCAGTAGGACAAATTTGTCAAGAGAAATTAGCCCTTGCCTAAAAAAAAAAGCCTGTTACTTGAAATAAAGTCAGCTGGAGAATCTGTACTCATGATAAGTTTACTAAATGTTTTAATGGGTCTTGTGCCAATAATGAGCTTATAAAATATATGACTTGTACCTTGTAATGTAATGTGTTGCCCAAGTGCATTGATTTCCTTTCAGTTTCAAGGTGTCAAGCATTTTTAATGTGACGAGCTTGTTTGCAGGCTGTGCAAGCCTTCTGAGAGAGGAAAAGGTTGTGACTGCACCAAATGTGAATTATTCAGTGTAAACACATTTCTGTGCAAAGCAAACTAAAGTAGTCACTCTGCCACTCTCTTTTATTCTTCCTGTATTTTAAGCCTCTTCAGAGGATAACACTTATCTGTTCTGTTATTGCCCTTCAATGATGCTAAGGTTATTCTGGAAGACAGAAGCAATAAGGATGCTAATTGCTTGCTCAGACATCTATCTCACATTTCCATCCCACTCAAGGTTGTCAGGAGAGAAACCTTTGTAGCAACTTGTATGAATATTCTACCATTTAGAAATGTCCAGCACATAGCTCAATAGCTGGACAATCTTTAATGAGAGACTCATATGACTGGAAGTAATTCATCCCATGCAGGTTTTTCCCTGACATCTTTTATTTACCTCTCCCCACCAGAGGATTATCCATTTAATTATTGGGGTTTGTTATGTTTCTACAGACAAATGGGGTGCAGAAACAGCTGTTGGAGGAACTGCTGCAGGAGTTCACTGTGCTGTTCTTTGCTTAGTAGCTAGTCCAGAGTGTACCAGTGAAACACTCACAGTGTTTTTCAGATCTCCTAATTCTGTGGGCTGACATGGAGAAGGAGAGAGAAAGGGAGAGGGAGACAAAAGATCACGAAAGGCAAAGAACAAGCTGGGGAAAGATCTTGATGGTCCCTTCCACACGTTCAAGGAGAAAGACAATCACTGTAAAACAGTCTGTTCTGTACCACTGGAAATCTTACTGAGAGAAACCCCAGGGACAGCTAGAGGAGAAAAAGCAAAATCTCTGAACTCCAGAAGATGAAGAATGCAAGTCCCTAAGCCCAGTCTCTAGGCAAGTTCTTCAGATGATCTTTGTCGTGATACTCTGCTCCAGGGTATGTACAAAGTTCAATAGAAAGTGCAATATTTATCAAAAAAATTAGGGAAAAGTGAGACCTAGCCAATGACTCAGTTTTGCCTCTGATTAGTGAAGGATTATTCCTGTCATAATTTCCACCTACTTTTTTTTTTTTGTCTCATCATACATTTTGAATGATTTCAAAATTCGTCTCTATTTCTGAATTCCATTTTCACTAAGTAAAACCAAAAGACATTTCTCCAAAGAGCAAACCTAATTTTTTCTGCTGTAAGTTCCGTTTCAATATCTCTCAGTACTCAGAAATATTAGCCAAAACAATCTAGAACATAGGACCCAATAACTGCAGAATTCATTGCTAATTTCTACAGACTCACGTTTTTCTGGTTACGGCTGAAGTAAATTCAGGGACAGAACTGTATACTTACACCAATAGAATTTGTGTAATAGACAAATTCAGTCTTGCCCACGTTTACACGGGTGATAAATGCAATACATCTTCACTCAGGAACTTCTCATATTCCTCCATAGTGTCACAAAAAGCTCAGTCAGCAATATGAGTTAGCAGTATAAAAAGAACGTAAAGCTGGAATATTCACAGTTGAGCAGAAAACACTCCTAGTGCCACACAAATTATGGACTGAAGTACAGGCAGCCTACATGGTGCTGAATGAGTGGTGTAACCACCTGCAGTGAGCCAAGGCGGGAGTCACCAGCTGAGGTGGCTGCTGCCTGCTGCTGCCTGCAGGATCCTACTCTCCCTTCACACTTGTGACAAGAACACGTGTGTTTGCCCCCACACCTAGTTCATTCTGAGACATCCATGCGAAGTTAAACATGTTTATGCTAGCCTGGACCATCATAACAGAAGTAGGTCAGGGAAGAAGGCATATGGCACTTCTCAGAAGGTGGCAATCTAAACAAGGATATACACAGAGCAGTGTAGTATTTATTTTTTTCACCGAGACCTAGTTGGATGCCATATAGAAAAGGAAGTGCTGCAAAAGAGTAAGAAGGAATAGAACCTGAAGAAATCATCCCTGTATTAAATCACAGTGCCTCAATGTGTTGCGCTGTGGCAGAGGAGGATTTATTTAATAAGACTAATTTCTATCTACTTTTATTTTTAAAATTTATTGATTCTTCACATCTTAGCTATGAAGGCCCTAAAATAAAAGTAGAAATACAATTCAGAAACCTTCAGAAAGTTACCCCATGACGGAAATATATTGTGACATACTAAGTTACAGACACAAGGCAATTCCACAGTTTTCTGAATGTCCTGATAAACAGAGTCCCTTTGAGCTCAGAATTTAGTACAGCAGAATAGCAGACAGTAAATCTTGGAGTCAAGAATTCGGGACAGACTACTAGAATGAGAAGTTCTGTTTCAGAAAGCAGCGAACAACATGATTCAGAATTATGCAGTGTAACCCAAAGGAGGCAAAAATCCATTTTTTAGTATACCTACAGTGGAATAACCAACTTAAATAGAATGTGGTTAGTATGAAAAAAGTGACAAAAGAAAGGGAATACTTTATGAGTAGCTTATCTGCCTTATATATGTATGATCTTAGAATAAGAGAGTTCTTCAGTCTAACAGAGAAAGCTATACTGTAGACAGCAATTAGACTAAAACTTTTGGCAAAGAAGTTCATTAACTGCTGGAAAAATCTTCTTTATGATTGTGCTAAATTCATCTCCCTGAGGCCTTTATGTATAGACAAGATCTTTGCATAGAAGATACCAGCTCTGCTAGAGGATATGTCTTTTTTAAAGGAATTAGTTGATAAAATTCAGTGGTTTATGAGAGGCGAAGTTTGGTGAGATTATTGCAAGAGTCTTCTGGCCTGAAAAGCTACAGCACTTCTTGGGGGATTTTATCTACCGAGCCACAGTAAATGCATGCTTGCGTGAGGAATTCTGAATATGGATTTTATTCGCTGTGATGCAGCGCATAAGACAGACAAGTTATCCACAATCTTCGCAGAAACAAAACTTAATATGCTGATTGAATTTGTGTTTACACAATGCTTGCTTCTGCTTTCAATCAAGAAAAGATGTGTCTTTGTTGTACTCTGGCTTCTAACACAAATTGCTCAGGGGAGGTGTATGCAGGTTGCTATGCAGGATACTTTAGCACTGGAGAAACTTATCTGAACATGACTACTTTATTTTTCTTACAGCAATATGTTAGATATATCTATCACATTACACCAGTAAAGAAAACTTACTAAGGAAAATAGTTCTTAATATAGCTTCATATATAAGCTATAATATAGCTTCAGTTTTGGCAGAGATTTCAGATTTTTTTTTTTTTGTAAAGAGCATGTGCTTTTTATTACAATAAAAAACAACTTGTGTCTCAAAAGTGAAAAAAAAAGTAGTAAGCTTCTGATGAAGTAAAATTGAAACAAACAGAAATATCATTTCATGTTGCTACTGGAAGATGTAAGACACATTCTTGCCCCAGTTCATTTTGGATTGAAAGTGCTACTCAATGTGTCATTGTGTTCTGTCCTTTGTATCTTCCCTTCTTTCCCTGCTCTTAAGAATCACCGAGACTTAAACGCTCATTTTTTACTCTTTGTACAATATTAAATTCATCCATTTACAGGCAGACATTAGCATGAAACGGGCATTTTTTCAGCAAAGAGACTGATCACCAAAAGAGGAAAATGCTCACATTTCTTTCTGTCTCAGACCAGAGCTCAAGTTCAGCTCCCAAGCCAAGGAGGTGTGGTTGCTCAGGGCCATTACAGCCTTTGGTGCGGTCATGGGAGTGCCATGCATCAGTCCCATCATGGGGGCCTGAAAGTGGCATGTTCCAGCCCAATTCCTAACCCAGAAAATCTAGGAACCAGGAGCTTGAGATCTCTTGTATTTTCAACTGCTTAGCCATAACCACTATTTTTGAGATATCTCCATAAAATCCTTGTTTTCTGTTGGATGTTTTTGCTGCACCAAACTTCAAGGACAAGGAAATTAAGAAATTAATGCAAAACTTGAAGGGTGGAAACATTAAAACGATTTTTTTCCTACCATTGACTGTTTTCACATGCAGTTCTCTCTGGTCTGGGTGACAGTCTGCAACAGAAGCACAAAATAGCTTGAAGAAAAAAGCTGGTCTCCACAGGCATGCACTTTAGTTGTGAGATGTGAGAGAGAGATGGGTTGATTGTTGCCTATATTTTATCAGATTCTCTGGATTTTTCAAAAGCCATCTGTGTACAGAACAAAAAGCACATTTGTGCATATACAGCAACTGTTGATGGTTTGGTGTAGAATGAAGAAACCAGACTTATGATCTTTTTCATTTGTTTAGTCTTAACTTACTTGTGGTTCAAAGAAAATCAACTGTCAGAAAAGGAATGAGAATATTGTACAGGGTGCTGTGTTGATTTTTCTTGTTAAGACTTTAATAAACCAAGGGCTCTTCCTAGCTAAAAGGTTGCAGTTCTTTGAAAACTTCACTTGAAGCATGCTGTGTGTCTCTTGGTAATCACAGTGGAATTTACTGCAGTTTGTAGCCCAACCTGTCTTTGCTCACTGCTTGGAATCGTGGTGTGAACAGCAGCTGCCTTTGAGGTAGCTGCTCTTTAGCAGTGTTAAATGGGATATGCTGTGGCATAATAATTAGTTTAGAAAATTTGAATTCCTTTTAAAATTGATTCATTCTCTGCTGGATAGACTTTATGAAAAGAGCTAGGATTTATCCACTTTAATCTTCTCCTGATATTGTTTACACTACTGAGCTCACATCCTATCATATTCTGCCAGTCTCGCTAATCCTTCCGTATGAGTTGTATGATGAGTAGGGACCATGAGAATCTATTGGCTGCTAGATTTTATAGATTTTATTACTTGATATAACTTTAGTCCTTGGAATTATGATCACTGTATTACTAAATATCTGAAAAGGAATGTTGTATCACACAATTTCAGTGATTCTCCCTAGGGAAATTACGCTCCCATCCTACATCATTTGAAACCATTCAGAAAATCTTCTAAGAACTCATAGAAATATAACACTTTCAAAGGTTTATTTTATCTAGTGAGATGTTTTGATCTAGTTTCTCTCTTGCTGTGCCTTTGTAAGGTGTTGCATCTATTCCTGTAGTTGGGGATCTAACACTAAGTTTGAGATAACAATGAAATATTATAATGGACCTTGAAAGGCTTCATGTAGAGATTGCCATGGAATCACTATCACTGGGTGTTGGAACCCTGGGTTATCAGAAATCTTTTCCCATGAAAATGTATAGAGACTCAGGACTGTGACTGCATCATTGGGGAAAACTGTATGCAGTGTAACTATCCTAATGGCTGAAACTGTCTTGTCTGGCATTTTGCTTGCAAAGGAGGTAAGAAACAGTTGGACTAATCATTAAAACTGTCAAGAGTTTTAATGATGCCGCTGACTGCCAGGGAAGGCATGCCTCAGGTTCTTGGATGTAACAAGAAATACCTTATGTTTCTAAGTCACTGACCTTATTTCAGGTATTGTCTGTTAGAAGGGGAACTGGCTTTTGACAGCTTCCTTTCATCTGAGCGTCGGATGACTTGGATTGTAGCAAAGCAAAGGCTTCTTTCTAAATGACCATTCAGAGTGCTGGCTGAGAAATCTGAAATGCCTTTGTGCAAGCAATGAAAGGATCGTCCAGAGCAGCTCTCTGGACAAAGGCTCTGCCTTTGAAGGAAGTTATATATGGGGAACAGAATCCAAAATGCTGTTTTTCAGATTCAGGAGGCAGGTGAGAAGTCCTTACAAGAATTTTCCTAAAGAACTAAGCACAATACAACAAAGCATGTGGAGAAAACTGCACAGACAGGGAACGCCTGTTTGTTTCTGAATGTTTATAGAGAAATAGCTCAAAGAAACCTCAGTTAAGAGCAAAACAACACCATTTTAGATACTCATGCATGGTCCCAAAACTTAAGACTCAAATTAGAGGTATCAGATGCTTGGGTTCATAGTCTGGATATTGTGCACTTGGAGTGTTTAAGCAGCTCACAGGGCATATTGAGTGTGTGTCAGCTCATTAAAGGAGAGATTTTGAGCTCTGATTGTTGAAAGGGGTAATATTATGGGTATATATTTATTGTGAAGTGGCACATGGTTTTCTTTTGAAGTCTGCAACAGTGGCTCCAACAGTGAATGAAAACTGTGAATCTCTTGTTCCTTATTTTGATGAATTAGTTGTCTCTCTCTATCTATATCTATATCTATCTATATCTATGTCTATATCTATATCATCTATATCTATATCTATCTTTCTGACCCTTCAGTACTAATTTTTAAAAAATAATGTTAAACTAACCTACAGTTTCAAAGTCAAGTCCTCGAATATTAGGAAGCTTGTTAGGCCACGTTCTATAGGAAAGCTTGATTTATCGTTAGTGCAGGTATTATGATATAGATGGCAAAATATATGCTGCCAAGCACAGATTTTAATTATATGATCATGAGTTTTTGTTTTCTTTTTTTCCCACAGAGCCCTTTTATCATTAAGTGATGGAAAAAAAGTAAAATATGGAAAAATGCAGGAAAGAAAAGGGAAAACACAGAAAAAAAAAGAGAGAGATAATGGGACTAAGGCCTGATCGTAGGAGGGGGAACACAGAAAGGAATATGCAGATTGGAAAGAAATGGAAAAATACAGCTGATGATAAAGGTAAATTGTTTTTCTACTGGATAATACTGAATAACAATATGTTAAAATCTACTGGAAAGTTTTATTAGTAAAGTTCATTTAATTTTTACTTCTTGATTCTGAATGAAATAGACAAACATAGCAAGTGGCCACTGAAAATCACAACTTTCCTAATTAACATCAGTTAGAGCAATCATTACCCTCTGGATTAAATCCCTGTGCTGAGAAAGAGAGAAGTTCAGAAGAGATCATTAGCAAAAAGTAGTTAACCATGTACCTCTGATGAGCTTTAGTAACCGTCTATTATCCCATCTACAAGGAGATAGAACAGAATCCCTCTGCCCACCATCATTCTTATTTTAAATGGGTTTACAAATACACTGATTAGCTGCCCCAATTTTGCTTCTGCATGTTACACTGTATGATCTGCTTTGATTGCAAAACTGTAACTCCTATGGATGTCAACAGTAGTGGTACTAAAGCACCAAAACCCAACTGCATTGCTGTGGCATGTGAGGGTAATATGCTCATTAGTAAAATAATAACAGATCTTCCAACAGATTAAGCCAAGAAACTGCCCTTTCACAGAAGCAAAAGTACAAAAGCACTGGATGCTGGATGCTCAGGAGAAACAGAGCTTCTTTAATAATGTATTCTAATCAAACAGGGGTCACAGCAAAATCAAAACCTAAATATTTTGTTTTGAAAATTGAACAAGAGAGCCTCGAGATGCAAATATCAACAGTAATAGGACATACCTCATTGCTTATTTCATTCAAGTTTTGCACTGGACAAGCACATTGTACATTAATTGAATTGATGGCTGGCTTGAAAACCTGGTGACATTTTATCCAATATATTTTTATTGCCAATCAGTGATGCTGAAATATTTTTTTTTAATAATTTTAGTGGGCCACATAACCTGAAAATATCTGAAGGAACCAATTGTCACCCTGTTAGCAGCTCTGAAAGGGCTGAATTTTGCATCTGCACTCTTCTAAATCTGCATCTACAGTAGTAGCTACATAAGTGTGTGCAGTTTTAGTAGTTGCAGCTCTGATGCCAAAGTGCTCATGTCAACATAGGGTCCAGAATGGTTCTAAATCCTTGAATATTTTTCCAAGCATCTCTTTTGTTTCTTATAGTCCCCTCTTAGATGTGTATATCAGAACTAGACTGCTACCAGTGCTCCAGACAAATTGCTTAAGATCAAAGGGAGAGCATCTTCACTTCACTGCAGCATTGACTACAGGTAAGAGCTCCCTAATATTTTACTGGTTTTTTTATCTTTGTAGACTTTTTTTGTATCATATACTCACTGTTAAAATGGCATGGGCCCTGCTCACACCATCCAAGAAATTTCTTGTCATATTGAAAAAAGCTACTGACAGATCATGAAACCTGAACAAAGGAAAATTATTTAAGATTATAAAGCAACCAAACACAACAAAACATTAATAAACTATTTTTCCCAAGTTAAAGACACAAAAAAAGGAATAATTTTTAAAGTAGTTTTGTCTCTCTTTATATTTTATTTTCTTTGCGTATTATTGAAGTGTAGAGGTACCATTATAAAGTTCACTTGGTATTGGAGCAGGTAAGAATCTTGAATAGAGATTTGCAGGGATTTGTCATGGTTCCTGCTTGAGGAAATTGTTATGTATTGTTAAGTGACAGCTTCTCATGATAGACTTTGGTGAATAAACCAAAGTCTAGTCTTTCAAACTACTTTGATGTTTGAATATCTTGGATAGCACTTAAGTAGAACTGTAGCACACGCGGTCTTTTTATCCTAGACAGACCTCTCCTTTAAAAAAGACCCCATGTCAGTCATTTTGCTTCAGAAGCCTATTCTCCATTGCAATTTCACTTGAGAATTTGTTAGTGCTGCTGTTCCTGAAGGTTTGTTGCACTTGATCTTGGCAGCTATGACTGCACAGCAACCCAGAGGTGATGAGCCTCACACAGTAAACATCAGTGGCACAGTGCTCACAGAGGCTGGCTCCAGCCTCTGAGCACCATGGAAATAACGATTCCTACTGATTATTGCTGGATTTCATAACCACAGAAAGTCGGGAAAATTATTCTTACTGAAAATCCCAGGCAAAATGTTGAGGAGTATTGTAAAATATGCATTGGCTATATATTTTGTCACAGAGTCAGAAAACTTGCAGTGGTGGAAATTATCAAGACAGGATCTGTTATTACCATTTTCCATGATGAGTCCAAGGAACCAAGCAGAATGTTGTAGCACCTAGTGAATACGCTGGTGAGTCTTCATAAACTCCTACTTCTTAGTGATCTAAATATTATTATCTTTATAATACTAACAACAAACAGCAATAATAGTGTTACAGTCTTAGCCTTAAATGTCTAAACTTTCCAAATGAAATGAAATGGACTCTACTGAATAGACATCCTGAAGATTTCTGAAACTGAAGTGTGTACAGAAAGCAGGAATTTTAATAGCAATTGTTTTTTAAACATGGACTTATTTTTAAAAAGTAGAGTTTAGTCTTAAAGTTCTTAAAGATTCCATCTTATTTTTCAGTATGTTTCAATGAAATATTGCTTTACTTTGTGTAAAAGATATGGTCCACAATGTTTTGGTAAACCGGACCAGTGATATCAGTCAGTAGTCACTTTAGACTTTAGTCACAGAGATAAAGCATACTTTGGAAATTACTGTAATTCTGCAATAATTTCACGTAGGGAAAATAATTTTTTATGAGTGAATTTTCTTAGACTAAATAGAACTGACCCAAATAGTTCTTCCTACTCAAACCAGAACTAAAACCCTGAAAGCTGCACAAACTCAGAGGAATTCTGGTAAAAATATTCTAAGTTGGTTTATGCATTTAGTTCTGTAATTCTAAAACATGGAAGAGCCGAATTTACCAAAATGCTAAAGCAGGGCAAGATCTGATGGTGTTTCTGTCTGGGCTGTGAGCAGGGAAGACTGAGTATATTGTGAACTTGCCTTCTGGAGGCTGGTGCTGCCTTGTTCCCTAGAGAGCTGTAAGAATGGTTTATAGTGAAGGCTCTGACACTTCCCATGGGGCAATATTTCACAAGTCAGTAAATACCACTACCAAAATTCTTTTGTGGTATTCAACCTAAATAGTCTTTTACTTTGGCTTTACTTGTATCAAACAGTTGAAAAAGAGAAAAGGATGAAAATGAAAAAAAAAAAAGGAAGAAAATAAATAAAAAGTGAAATATGCAGAGATGTGTTTCTTTTGGCTACTTTTGTTAGAGCTTGTTATTTTGTACTGTGTAAAAAAATAATAGAATTTACAGAACATCAGCAGAATAAGTGAGAAAATAAAAGAGTTGCTGAATATAAGGTGGGACACACATGGAACAATTTGCTGAGCTGCAGATTGTCATTTTCTTCTGCACAGCGTTGAGAAAAAGAAAGAGGTAAAATAAAGAGATCAGAGAGATTTGCAGCTATGTCACAATTGCTAAGTACCTCAGTGGGTTTCTTTCCCCAATGTCTTTTTCATGCAATAAAATCTTACTCATTTTTCTTCATAACAGAATTTTCCTTTGAGCCTTTCTCCTACCTTCACTAAACCTCAACTGCTCTTATATTCTTTTCAAGAGGATTTTGCCAGTGGCTTTTACTTTTTGCGATATTGTGTTGAAATCAAGTTTCTGCCAGGCTGTTGGAGTCTAGAAAGACTGAAGAGAAATATTTATCTTTTCCTTTCCCTTCCCATACCGTACTTTTCTTTTAGAAAAGCCAGATCCATCTGACCTGGAAACTGCTGAGAGGCATGGGGGTTAGTTCATCCAACAACCAAAATCTGAAAATGCTAATGTGTGTTGGTATGTAATCTTTGCAATCATATTAAGGAGCAGTGGAAATAAAAGGAATCCTGATATTCAATATTAGAATAATTGTTCTAGTTAATAGAGGTGAGATTCTTCTTTCTCTTGGAATTTTGTGACTCTTGCTTTTTGAGGGCTTCAACCATAAAGAACTATGCATATAGTTATATATAACTATAATATATTTTATATATTTTATAATATATAAATATATATTTAAGTATATATATAGTTAAGGTACAGGAAATTGGACTGACATCCAATCTGCAGTGCTTGCTTGTAGTGTTGTCCGTATCAGGTGAAAAGCTCAGGACAAGCGCTTCTGCCTGGAGTTTTGCAGAATGAAGTTGCAGTTTGCAAGCTTAAACACTGTTTGCATGCCCCTCTGCTGACACTGTCATCCCCATCCCAGTGGCTGTAGAGGAGCCTCCATGTCAATACCAAATGGGGGGAATAAAAAGCTGTCTGTCTCCTCTCTCCTTCCACAAAAGGAAGATATACAGCAAAAAATCACATCATGTTGATTACTAGTGTGCACTCTGAATCTTTGGTGTCATTCAGTGTCTCCTTTCAGTGAATATTTCTCGATGGTTGAGATAAAAGTGTTCCAAATGAGCATTTTATTTGGTTCTAATGAGGCTGCTTCAGAATGTTAATTTCCCATTCACTGGACCCTTCAAAGAGCTCAGCATGGCTGCAGAGTGCTGAAGACATACCTCAAGCTGCTGCAGAATTAACTTAGGAATTATAAAATCAGTAAGTGCATGATTACTATTTTTCTTAATGCATAAAAGAAGGAGATGTGTAATTGGCAGTTTAACAAGCTGGCAGGAGCAAATTAAAATTTAATGTGATTATGAAATGACAATTACTGTTAGTAATTAATTGGTATCACCTTTCTGTAGCCCCATTCAGTACTCTTTGTGCAAAGCTTTATCAGTGAGAGAATAATTAGGTAATTAGGTGAAAAATTGGGTGAGTGTGAGCTTACAAAATGCTGTAAAATTTTTCTTTCTTTTCTATGGGATCTTTGCAACTTGAGGTTGTTAGAAGCAGTACTTGCACCCCATAAATATTCATCCAAAAGGACTAAAGAGATTTGGAACTGCATGACATTGCAGATATTTCTGTATCCATAATAAAGTGAGCTTCATTTGTACTAAACTGGGGGAGATTGATTAGACAGTATTCCTAAACTGCAATTCTTAGTAAAAAGTAGTGTAGATAGCAGTGTAAACACTTCAAATCACAGAAATATATTTCTGGTTTGTAAAGGATAGGAAACTACTGAAGCTGACATGATGTTTTTCCTGATTTTTAATTACTATGACTAGTCAGAAACAGTTTTTACATGTCATGTGCAGCACTTCCAGCAGAGCATTTCTCTGCTAGAAGTAGAAGATCATGGTGGGACAATGTCTTGGTAAAGACAAGTGTAATATCTTGAATAATCTTTGTTCTTTGGAGTCCCAAACCTCGCCAGTCTGGACCACATGATTTTGATTTTTATGTCATGGTTTAACCCCTGGTGGCAACTAAGCCCCACGCAGTCACTCAGTCACTCACTCCCTGTGGAGTGGGGGAAGAGAACCAGAAAAGTAAAAGTGAGGAAACTGGTGGGCTGAAATAAAGACAGTTTAAGAGGTAAAGCTAGAGCTGCACATGCAAGCAAAGGAAATTGATGAATTAATTCACTGTTTCCTGCGGGTGGGCGGGTGTTCAGCCATGCCCAGGAGAGCAGGGCTCCATCAGGTGCAGTGGTTGCTGGGGAAAACAAACACCATCACTCCAAACATACCCCCCTTCCTTCTTCTTCCCCCAGCTTTGTATGCTGTATGTTGCCACACAGTCTGTAACATCCCCTTGGTCAGTTGGGATTAGCTGTCCCAGCTGTGTCCCCTCCCAAATCTGTGCACCCCTGAGCCTGCTCGCTGGTGAGTGGAGTGAGAAGCAGAAAAGCCCTTCACTCTGTGTGAGCAGTGCTCAGCAGTAACAAAAAACATCCCTGTGTTGTCACTCAGTGTTTCTAGCACATACTGACTCATACCAGATTCTGTGAAGGGAATTAACTCTACCCCAACCAAAACCAACACAGAAGGCAACTAGTCAAATGTGACCTACACCCATCGTCCACGTTTTCCCTGTATAAGTCTGAAACAGTGCGATTTGAACTAATTTGCCAGAGACCAGACAGCAGTGTATTTCCCTAAAATGGGTTTCAGATTTCGTTGTTTTCTCAGCTGTCTGACAGAAACTGAACAGGGAGTGCCAGCAGATCAACTTTCCTGCGTTCACTATATGTTACAGATAGGCAAGGAACAGAGTGGCTGTATGGGCTACCTCAGAAACATCTGTGTGCTGTAGCTAAAAGGTCAGAGGCCTATTTCCCATTTTTGATCGACCCACCCTCCCACAAAACTCCAGTGGAGTCCTCATCCACCTCAAAGAATCCCCTGAAGGAGGCACAGCTCCTTACAGCAGCAGCCAGAAGCCATTAGCAACAGAAGCAGTACAAGGGAAAGCATGAAAACTGCTTCTAGCCACCTCCAGTGCTGCTTTCGTAAAGATGCCAGGGATCCCCAAAAGTAGAGTCAGGCAGGCAGAGCACCTTCTCCCTTTAACTGCTACACAAACATATGTCAGCATGTGTGGGACTTAAGAGCTGTGTTTCAGGTATGGAACAGAGGAGAGTGCTAATGGGCACAGATGTTCGCATGAAGTGGGTAATACTGCTAACTCCAAACATTAAAATAAAGTAAGTAGACCTTCACTCCTTGGTTCTTAAAAACAGAACAAGTTTTCAAGATTTTTTTTACCCTGCAACATCATGGACAAGAAGCTTATCTTTTCTTCCATTGTTTCTTCTTTTAACATCAAAATTTGGATTCTAAAGTATTGATTTACCTTCAGAATCTAGGGCTCTGAGTAAGGTATAAAAAATTCAGTGTGTGGAATTGTTATGATGAGCTGACCCCAGGCAGCAACTAAGCACCACACAGCATATTGGTCATTCCTGACACTTTACACAACTAAGATAGAAAATTACAGTTATCTATTTGGACAAGGATCTTTTTGAAATTGATATGTAAAGTAATAACTAGAACTGTTACTACAGAAAAACAGTGTTGGAATGTCATAAGCTACAAATAAAGAAACAAAAATAAAGATTTTTAGTTAAGATACCACAAAGAACTTACCTATAACCATGGCTATTTACCAGCAGTCTTGTTATTTTTAGCAATAGGAGAAGCTGAAATGTGATAGAAACTTTTCAAAATGGACAATTTCTATGAGCACATGATCCAGGTCTTCCATGCTTCACAGAGCGATACAAACATTGGGGATGCAGAAAGAAGAATGTAGAGCTGATAAATCCCACTTTCTCCTTCATGCATAAAGGGGGTCCTAATAATTCTGCTTTCTGGTGCTCAGATGATTCAACAAAAATAATTTATCCATGTGCTCCATTATTTTCCAACAAATTACACTGAGAACTTCCCTTTTTTATTTCTGGATACCAAGAGAAGTATGCATTTGTTGATTTTTAGTGTCTGCTACATACTTGGTTTGCTTACATAGAGGGCAATGACATAACTGTGTAGTCAAAGAGCAGCACTGAGCTAATTGTCAGCTGAGATGATAGTTTGGGAAAAGAGGCAGTGATGAGGGCCAGTTAATTATGATTTGTACGGCAGAAGGCTCTGTCAGGGAGGCACTGATCAGGAGGTGAAGCTCATAGCCTGGAAACACAGATTAACTGCATTCAGAAAGGCGTGTCTGACTGCAGCCTTATTCCCAGGAAGTTCTTGTCAAGCACTACTATTCCGCTTTGCTTTGGAATCTCCCTCCTACGTGTGACTCCTTCCCCATCCACTAAGCCTTTATGCCATCTATCCCTGACAGACAGCCTAGATACAGCTGCCACCAAGACCCAGCTGATGAATTACCTAATGTTTGTACAGAGTTGTCTAAAGCACCTATAAAGCTGGTATAAAAGTGTTGAGTAAATCACTTCTGAGATTTGTAGCACATCTTGCTTCTTTCTGAGTTTCATTTGGAAAGTATAAAGAAACCATCTTCAACAAAATTTGACATGTGAAATCTTCTGATTTTTGCAAAAATGAGTGGTGACAGCCAGAACATAGCACATCTCTTGGAGTTCAAAGTATCTGCACTACAATTAATTACTTACTGTGCTGTTCATTTTGCATGAACCTTGTCTCAGTAATTGAACACATCACTGGGGGAGACAAGGGTGTAACTTGCTGCAGCTGACTGTATTTGTCTGTGTCTAGTCTGGAAAACTGAGTCTGTCACTCTTCTGAATCTGGTTTAGTTTATTTTGCGCTGAGTTTTTTCTTCAATATCTGCTTTTCCCAGCAAGGAAGCACCATGTTTTTCACCCCGTGTTCTTAACTCAAAGATCTTTCTCTTGTTCAGCAGTTCTGATGCCTTTCTGAATAACTCTTACCAGGGTTCAGAGAGAGATTTCTTACGGTTACCAATCTGGGACCTAATTGGATCTTTAGTTTTAGAATGCAACTCACATTACATCTCACATTACATAACCTGCCCAAGTACTTTAACTCCATTGATGCTATATAGAAGGCAGACATTACCTCTTCTGTCTGTATTTTTAAAAGAAGTTACTACTGTGTCTTGCGAAAGGAAGAGTTCAGCATGTTGGTGTGCTCTGGATCTGCTGCCACAGTAAGATACTGAAGGATGGAGGAATAAAGAATGCTCGACCATCTGCTCTTGCTGGGGCACTCCAGGACGTGTGTAGACACACAGATTTCTAAGTGCTTGGGAAACTTTAAGGTTAAACAAGGAGATAGCTAGTTACTTTAATGCCTCTAAGCTTGAGCAGCAGCTATCTGTGAGTATTCTGGATTGTAGCTTTAGATTTAGGAGCCTCGCTTCTGTGTCAAGTCTTGCTTCAGGCACCGAAGTCCTTAGCCTGAGCTACCCCCAGAACCCCAGCTGGTACACATCAGTAGAGATCAGTTATCCTCAGGAGCACCACAGCACATGATCCCACTTGCTGCAGGCAGAAATAATTTCACTTGCTGTTGAAATGAGCTGCTCTAGAACAAGCAGCAGAAGAAGATGCCTAAGACAGAGTAGTGTCTATTATGACATTTAGATATAGGACTTAGATAGGGATTCTTTCCTAAGTGCACTCAAATGTGCACTTGCCCCCCAGGAAGCCAGTCATATGCTGGGCTGCATTAAAAGCAGTGTGGCCAGCAGGTCGAGGGAGATGATTCTGCTCCTCTACATTCTGCTCTTCTGAGACCCCACCTGGAGTGCTGCATCCAGCTTCAGGGCCCCCAACATAAAAGAGACATGGACATCTTGGAGCAGATGCAGAAGAGGGCCACAAAGATGATCAGAGGGGTGGAACACCTCTCCTATGGAGTTGGGCTGAGAGATTTGGGGTTGTTCAGTCTGGAAAAGAGAAGGCTCTGGGAAGATCTTTATTACATCCTTCCAGTACTTAGAGATGGCTTTTATGAAACACTTTTTTGCAGGGCCTGTTTTAATAGGACAAGAGGTGACTGGGGTTTTTTTAAAAAAAGAGGGTAAATTTAGACTAGATATGAGGAAGAAGTTCTTTACTGTGAGGGTGATGAGGCACTGGAACAGATTGCCCAGAGAAGCTGCGGATTCCACATCCCAGAAGTGTTCAAGGGCAGGCTGGATAAAGCTCTGAGGAGCCTGGTCTAGTGGAAGGTGCCCCTGCCTATATAGCAGTGGGGTTGGAACTGGATCACCTTTCGGGCCCCTTCAAACCCAAATATTCTATGAGTCTATGACTCTAAACCACCTAAAATCTGAAATAAAATAGCGGTTTGTTTTATGTCTTTGATTTTTGTAATTTATCTCATAAGAATTTCTAAGGAGTCTTATAGGTTCCAATGTTAACAAAAAAATTTTATCCACAGTAACTCTCTTGTCCATCCTTCTTACCTTGGTTTTTTATATTCACCTTTATATTCCTGTATCTGTAATGAGATTAGCACAGAAATCATAAGCTTGTGGTGGCAGCACCTGTAACAAAGTGTCAGAATGGATCAAAAGAAATGGAGTTGAATACTAAGGGAAGGTTCTTTGTGCCTCTTACTTTTCCTGTTCCTCCTGAAAGAGCCCAATTTAAGGCAGGGACATGCATCTCTTCAGGTGCCTGTGATGCACTTGCTGCGAGAATTCAATTCTCCTGTGCTGACCACCAAGCACTTCCACCCACAGAAATGTTTATTGAAAAATTAAAGTGATGTGAATTCTGTTTTATTTCTCTTTCTGGAATAACATCAAGTGACTTCATATCTTACAGAGTCAATCCAAACTTGTTAGTCCTTTAAGAAGCCCTTCTTGGATGACAGCCCAGGATAGCAGTATTTTCCAGGGCCAAGAAATAAAGCTTGAATAATTTAAAGTGTGAAAGATAGAAAAAAAATTCTGCACTATAAATGCAAAAAATATTATCAGTCTTTCAGCCAAATGCCATGGTACACTAGAAATGCTTATGCCACATATGCATAATAATTCTTGTTAATGCTAAATGGAACTGTTGTTACTGATCGTATTTAGTTTGGAAGAGATCAGCAGTGAGTAACTGTGCTCTGTAAAATGTTCAAAGCTTGGCCTTATTCTGGATTTCACATTATAGTTAAAGATTATCAGGTGGTGGGGTTTTTTGTGTGCTTTTTTTTCACTGGAAAAAGCAGTTAGTTAAAAAAAGTCAATTTCCTTTTATCAAGTATTTCTCTTAGAACTCTTTCGGTTTATATACACAGTTAAATATACTCTAGCTCCAGGTAATTTAATAGCCTGCTGCTGGAATAAAGAGGCTAGGTTAATTACATGGAAGATGAAGACCACAGCTTCAAATCTTTTGTAGTAATTGATGACTTATGTTCCATGCAGCTGCCATACCCACCACATTTTCTGAAATCTTATTCTTCTGGCAGCTTTCAGTAAAGTGTTTTTCTAGCTCTAGTGATTCCTCCCATCAAGAGGAAATTCTTCTGAACCCTTATCCTCTAGTTTTGCAGGGCCAGCTTCTGGCCTTGGATTGGAATAAATAGGTGGTGTGTGCCCAGTGAAACAGAATGGGGAAGGCCTTCCATCTGAGATACTTGGGTGAAACTGGAATAACAGAAGTGTAATGAGTGTGCTTAAATGAAGTACAATGGTATGTGTTTAAGGACTCAGACAGAATTTACTGCTGTCAACTACAGCATGTTAAATGACCAAGGAGAAGGAAGACGCTAGTTCAGCTTTTTCGTATTTTCTACATGCTCTGTAACAATTTGTGTAGCCTGGGTCTCCATATCCCAAGCTCCCTGCATCCTAAGATGCAGTAAACACAACAATGTTCTTAGCAGGCTGAATCCTATCCCCAAATCCTCCATCCTTGCTCCCAGCTGAAAGATTCCTGTGAATCTGATTAATGCCATCTCTACACCATGGTATTCCTTGCATTCACAGGGCTCTTTTCTCACTGTTGGTGAATTCTGCACCCGAGTGTGTCAACAGCATAACCTCAGTGGAACTGACTCTTTGCCTGCAGTTTTCCCATCACCAGCAAGTGTTCCTTCTCTCCTAGGAAGATGAGTCTAGTCTTGTGTGCTGGTTTGGACAAATTTGGAGGAAAAATATCCTCTGATAGAAGGCAGGTTACAACCAGCCCTCCCCCACGAGGTTTGGGGAAAAAAAAAATTTTCCTCGAAGGAAAATGGAAGAGATAAAACTATTTATTTAACAAATACACTGGAAGAGGATAATAATGCTAAATAATAAAACCTCTTGCTGTAGAGAAAAAACCTGGGAAAATTTTGGGGAATATCTCTCAGTTTACTGGAAGATGGCTACTAGACAACTGAGGAGGAGGTAGACCTGATTTTTCCTATGTGTGGTATTTCCAGCAGAGGTAGGAAAGAACCAATACCATTTTTCAAGGCTCTGCTCAATAGAGTACAGCCATGGTCCCCCATGCTGAAAAGGGGTGATGCAGACTGGAAGAAGTGCGAGGAAGGAATTGTTGTATGGTTGGGGAGGTGCCCATGCTGTACAGGAGGATGGTAGGGGGGTGTGTACACTGTGCAGTGCAGTGCTGTACAGAGAGCTGAGTAGCTGTGCTGTAGGTCTAAATTTAAAAGCAATAGGATGGTGTCAGCACCTTCTTGCAGCCAACCTAGCTGTGCTGAGTGGCAGCACTAATTAGCACAGGAACACTGCTGCGCTAATGCAAATATGCAGGACTAAGCACATGTGGGTGAGCTGAGCCAGAAGGATGCACTGCTCTGCTTCAGGCTACCCCTACTGCACGGCTTAGATCCTGAAAGAGCTTGGCTTGTGTAGCCTACCTGTAGGGAGACACTGTAGGGAGAATCATTTACTGTTCATAAATACTCAGGTGGGAAAGCATTAGAAAAAGAGAGAGATTGAGCAGAAGAGCAGGCTTGGTGAAATAACAAACTGGGAAAGATTTCTTTTTATTATTTAGTTTTGTATTTTAAAAGGTGATTAGGGACCTCCAGATGGTGATATTGGTGATTCTTTCAGAATTAGTATAAATATAAGAATTTTAGGGGGAAAAATTTAAATATTAAAGTGAAAGGACAGAACACTTCAGCAGCATCAGTGGTTCTGTTCGCTTTAAAGTTGCATAATAAAGTCTGAAATACCTGTGTCTGGTGCCCTGATAGAAGTCTGAATTTTGCTGTATCAAAGGTTTTGTTTCTGTTCTCCCCTCCTCACTGCCTTTAAGTGGTTTTTAGTTCATCTAGTTCGACAGATAGCTTTCCTGAATGGAACTGACAGCAGATTTTGACATTATGGTGGTTTCTGGAGTAAGCCTCCCATGTGAAACAATCCTGAAATATGAATGCAGTGGTTCCCTATCTGTGTCTTTTGGAAGTAACGCTAATTAAAATTTTAACTTGAACATTTAATGGCTAATTGTTAAAAAGATGGATGGGAAAAAATATTTTGTTTGAAACCCAGACAGGAAATTGCTCCAGGAATGAAAATGAAAAGAGTGAAAAGGAGCAATGGTCAGGGAGAAGGGAAGAGGGAAAGGGAAAAGTGTAGCACTGTTAATGGTACAAAAGGCCATCTCATTTTCATCCTGAATGCTGTAGTAAGGCACTCAAGACATTAGAAATAAAATGAACTTTCACAGTTAAACATTAGAAATAGAATGAAATTACACAGTTCTGCAAAAATGAGAGTAATTTACCTTTGTGTAGCCTGTTGAAGTCTCTTGACCTAGTTTCGTACCAAAACCAGCAGAAAATAATTGAAATATTTGAAATTTGGGATTCTGTTTTGGCTGAGTTTGACACTGAGAGGGGGTACCCTCTGCTCTGTTTGAAAAGCTGAGGTTTGTTGGTCCTTTCCAAGTAGTTTTCCAGGGGAAATTGCAAAGGTTCTTGCATTTCATTTGATCTGAAACCTTTAATTAGAATCAGACAGGAGGCTGAAAGGTGCCTTCAACCACCCAAAGTCATAAATGCCCAGAAGAAATACAGCCTACACTCTGTGCACTGTGAGTCCTAGAGCAGATCTCATTTGTCGATACTGACAATCAGAAATAAAACAGTTCACTTGGTTTTTAAAATCCATACCAAAAAGCTTTTATGCATTGTAGCATTTAATGTGTGGCTATAAATTAAGTTGGAGAAGGGAAAGTGATAATCCATCTGAGATAAAATTTTCTAAGGACTACCAGAACCTCATTTTTGTGCAGATTTGATTCAGTTTTCAAATTTTTGTGCAATGATGATCTGTGTAAACCAAGACTTGATTATTATCTGCACATCAGTTCAGACAGAGCAGAGGCCAGAAAAGAGGAATTATTTTATTAAAAAAAAAAAAAAAAAATATATATATATACATATAAAATTCTTACCTTCACATTTATTGAATCTCTATTTGAAAAAGAAAAGAAAAACAGCATAATCAAACAATTACCTTTTCATAACCAAAGATAACTGTGAAGGAGCTAAATCATGCACTTGATCTCTCTGCCAAAAGTAACAGTTGGAAGATATGCTTTCTTCTGAATAGGGAAACTGACATTTCAGAAACAGTGTTGCTTCCACCTTTTCTCCTCTTTTCCACTTTGTCAAGAAAATAGGCAAAACAAGACTAGATCTAAAGAAATATGCAAGTATGGAGCTGATAGAAGCCTGCTTTAAAGTGAAACAGAAGCAAAGAAGAAACTCTAGTGTTATTATTCAAGTGTTATTTCTATACATTTTTCCCACAGGCAAGTTTGGGGTTTGTTTTGTTTTGTTTTGTTTTGTTTTGTTTTGTTTTGTTTTCCCTCAGTAACTGGCTAAGTCTTTAACAGAGCTTTGGTAAGAATATCTATGAAAATCAAGGTGGAAGTGGTGCTGTGGTGTGTCATTCTCTCTGAAGGCTTATAGATTGAATTAATAGGATCTTGGTCAATAAGCAGGTAAGAGTGACTTGAAAGCTGCACATTATATCTATGAGTGAAATGGATGGCAGGTAAAGAGTTGTTTACCTGCAGCTTGTAATGAACTATGGTGGTCTTGTTAAAACTCTGTCCTTGGTGAGTCTGGCAGACCTCTGTAGGTGGGCAAATAATTAAGTTCATTTAAAGTTGATAGCTAGAAAATTAACATTCAGAACCTAGAAAACATTGAAGAGGAAACCCAGATTACATTGCAGATCACATGATCTGTGCTTTCCTCCAGGTAGTCTGGGTATGCATGCTCTATTTTTCAAAGTGTGAAAGTGAAACAAACTGAGACCTGTTCTACTGTCAGGATAAATAAAAGACTGTACCCAGATTATGTTTTCTAGATAATAAGGGCAGGAAAAAAGATAACACTTCCCTGTCAGACTGTGTTAATAGAGTATCTTCATCTAAAAACCTCACAGTAGTTCACTACCTCAAATATCCAAATTAATGCTTTCTGATCACTGAATGCAATTCTCCTTCCCCAACAAAATAGGTCTTAAACAATTATGCCCTCAATACTTTACAGGGATACTTTCCTGCAGTTTGATTGAATAAGCCCCTCTCTTTCCAATAGGAAAATGCTTAAAAACTGATTGTAAAAAGTTCCAGTAAGAGGCATTTGAAATCACTTGCAACTTTCTTCCCTTGTTTTCAGTATACGATAATTTCCTTATTTCTTGGAAAGACTGAATTTCAAATGCATTCCATATTGGTTAGTGACAGACATTGTAGGATAATATCTGTTCTCTTTCCCCACTAACAGAACAAATAGGAGATGGTAAGGACTTTAGTTTCACTGACTTTCTTCAGAGAGCTCAGCCTTTTGAAATAATTTAGTTGTTTTGTTCTAAAAGCTCATTCAATCCTTTAATTCCTCCACACAGGAATGGGCAGGGGAGTTCTCACATTTTCTGAGTGTCACTTACAGTTGAAGAGAAGTAAAAATCAGCTAGTTCCTTGGAAAAGACCCTTCTGATCCCAGTGTTGCTAAAGATGTGAAACCATGACATGGCACTTATACTAGATCATCACATACCTGATCCATAAATCCCTGGGCCATTGTCTTGCAATGGAATTGGGAACAACACCAATACTCTGAAGCGTGGAACCAACTCACGTAATCAATATTTTTCTGTTCAGGTGCATCCTGTAGCTTTGTGTACAAATGCAGTATGAGATGAGGAAGTGCTTCTCAAGGCAGAAAATAACTTTTAGATCAAAAAATGCTACATTTCTGTACCAGAAATGGTATTCTGGGTAACCTGCATCTCCAGATTTCTTTAGCTAATATGTGCTAACGTGAAATTGTGAAATGAGGATTGAATTAAACATGTGTAGATGCACTTGTACTGGTTTGAGGATTATCACAGGACTGAGAAAATCCTAGTCCCTAGGAGACTTGTCATTAAATTACCTCAGCTTTACAGTTTGTAACTGCCTCCAGCCTGCCTTGTTCCACAGAAACTCTGTCCTCGTCTTCTGACTTAAAGTCTTTAAAAGGTGTGGAAGTTAATACAAGATAACAAAGGCAAGAATGAGCAAAAGCCATACAAAACCTTGTGGACTACACAGTATCTGTTTTCTCACTTTCCTGTCTTCTCCCTAAGTGTTTTGTAAGCTCCTACAACTTCTTTATTCTCTTTTTCTGTGATTCCTCTCTTGTTTGAAAGCTTGTCTGTATCCCTGGCTTGACTTGTCTCCAGAGCTGTATGTGCCTGGGGACATAGTACAGTGCCATAAAACTCTTATATGTTTGCTGCATTTCTGGTAGCAGCTATATACTTGCAGCAACATGATTTTTACATCGATAACTCAGGCTCAAGGTGAATAAAATCCTTTCAAAAGGCAGACTCAGATTAAGAAAAAGCCAACCATAGAACATCTTGGCAGGAAAAAGGTAACAGCTTGCTTATGCAACAGGCAGCAGACTTGAAATACTTTCTTTAACTCAAAATCACTTAAATCACTATATGCTGATGAGATCTACATATGCAGAACTGATGGTTACGTATTTGGTATTCTAAGAAATTTTCTGCCACTACAGAAGTAATGAGTGGAAACCAGCAATACACAGTGTAATAATTGGAGAAGCGTGTGACATCAAGTACAATCCACATTAATAGGCACCAGAGCTACTGCAATATGAATTTACACTAGTCTTGTGTCTTTTGTGTGAAGCCTTGTGCAGGACATTCCTGGCTTTACACAGTATTACCCAGTCTAGCTGTGTCTCAGTTCCTCCTCAAGCTCCAAGCCTTTTCACCCAGACACTCATATTAGCTTATAGTAGCTATAATTGCTACACAATCAGCTCTGCCATAAGTGACTTCAGAACATTCAGAGAAGAGAAAGATCTAATCTTTCTTCTTTCACCAATGTCAGCACAAAGAACTTGATTGTATCAACAGAGAGGAAAATACTGTCCCCTGTCAAGCATGTTCAGTCTCCTCCAGATACTGAATTTTATGAGTGTTTCTGCTGACCATCCAATTTAATTCTTCATTATTTTTCTGCTAAATGTTTGATATAGTCAGCTACAGGGTTTTCCTCCTGCACTGCTTAAAGCACGTACAGTAGGAGAGCTACTTAAGAAACTGTTAACTGTTGTCTATCACGGGTGCAGGATGTCAGCTGGCTCCACGCTGTCCTGGAAACTGGCCTCAAGATGCACAGTCACCCACTGAGAAGCTGAGAAAGGTATTTTACTTACTTATCATTTGGTTCTGTCACTTTTGGCCTGTAAGTAGTGCCATCAGGATTGAAAATGCATTCATCTTATTTTCTGAGGCATTTATATCCTCTTTTCTTTAAGCAAGATTCAGCTGAAACTGAGGTTAGGGTCTTACTGAGTTAATCCCTGGCTCTTCAAATAATTTCCTTTTAAAAAGTTATTCGTTCAATTCCATCGTCCCCAGTGTTAAAGGAGAAGCTGCTGCCTCCGAATTCTCCCTTTAACACTCAGTTTATGCCAGTTGGACAGTGTATCCAGTAAACATCAGGTGTAGGCTTTTCTATCATTTTCACTTCATCTTACAGTAATTGGACCACTGATGTAGTGTGGGGATTTTTGGATCATTGTTTCTTTTGTCAAGATGGCTTATGACACTCCTTCCAGTTACATAATCCAGAGAAAGGCACTTTCCCCTCCTCAGAACATTCAGATAGCAAATTCTCCCCCTAAGCTGCTTAGCCTGCTTCTGTATCTCAGTGACCTCCAAGGACAACACAGGTGGCATGGAAGTGAGATGCAAATGAGATCATAATCCCCTTGTGGTTCCAACTACATACCAAGATTTCTTCTGAGCAGAGGACTCCTCTGACTGCTGAAACATGGAATCTGCTTGCCTGAGCCTAGTAGGGGGGCACAGGGCAATTGTCAAGATAAAAGTTGTATTGCTGCACTGTTGTAAATTGTAAACATTGTGTTTTATTTAAAACAGAGGAAAAAAGCATTATTTTGCTAACTAGAAGTTAGCACTCAATACCTTGCATAGGGATATGGCCTATAAACAAGACATCACAGCTGTGGTCCTACTCTCTTCTCACCCCAGATGTTTCCCTACAGCTTCATGTCTGGCTGGGGACACCTTGTAGAAGTTTACAAGCAGCTGAGCTAAAAGATGTGCAACAAAAGACAGAAATACTGAAAATTAGAAACTAGAGGGCATGTAGTGCAGTGTCATATATGTACATGAACCTCTCTGGTATTGGATGACACTAATCAGGCTAAAACTCCAACACAGATTCTGCATTTGCAGATTTTCTTAAGAAAGAAAATAATCCCCTGTGTACATAAAAATTCCAGTTGTCAAAGGCAAAGCTAGAACCATCTCACTGCTGACAAATACACGAAACTAGGCTGTGGAATCACCCACTTGCTAAAATAATCTTCCCCTCTGTGGCTGTGTGTTTATGTGTCTTAGCCCTTGACAATTCCTTCTTGGGACCAATGGGCATTTCTGATGCATTCCCCTATGGCCCATTGATTCTCAGGAGAGTATTTAAAGACCTTACTAATTTTCTCTTTTGGGTATGCCCCAGAGGCAATTCTCAAATGTTCCCAGCTTCTCAAATACTCTAAGTAATCTCAGCTCATTCTCTGTGCCTCAGCGATGATTAATTCCATGCCATTTTTAAGTCTGACCTACATTTTGGCTTCAACCTTTCAACCTTCATTTTTCAGGCATAGAGCATTTTTTTCTTTAAATGGGAAAAATGTGATTTTGTTTATTATCTTTTCACTCAAATACCTGCAATCTTTGCTTAGTTAGAAAAAAAATTCTAAAGTACCTATGAAATCAGTGTTTTAGACAGCATTATTCAAACAGTTTGGTCAGTTGAGCCTGTCAGGAAAGACGGCATCATTTGTATTTGGGAATCATGATTTTCCTGCACTGTGATTAGTGAATGAGTGAACGAGTCAGAATCATATGGGAAAGTCCCACAGTCATCACCTGGGACTTTGCAAGTGTCTGGAACTGATCACAGGAAATTCAAGACTTTCTGTGGTACATGCCGGGAGTGTGATCTGACTAATTTTAAAGCAGTGGTTTAGATAGAATTTTTAGTTCACATTGGGCTGGTTTTGGATTACCATTCCTTGGGGTACCCTTTATTTGAACAAAATTAGCCTCTCCTAATAATACTCTTTTCTAGTAGGATCTAAGGCTGATAAGTCAGTTGTGATGGGAAATGTCATTAGAAGAAAAAAAATATTAAATTTTCTTGCAAAAATTACAATTATTTCCTTTCTGTATTTTATTTTATGTTATTTACAAAAATTGTTACTAGACATGATGGAGCTTACATTTAATTCCATCATTAGTGATGTGTAAAATTTGCTGCTATCACTCACATTTCCAGACACTTTTACTGTAGAAAATGGAAGATAATTGGTACTTCAGGCGGGTCACAAATCTTTCTTGGCAGCTGTGTACCACTCACAGTACAGTGATTGCAAAAATTAGTTAATTCAAGAGGAATATTATATTCCTTGAGCCCTGGCATAAATCTCTCTAAATTCTGCAGGCATTACTGCCATCAAGTTAGAAAGTAGATTTCCATCAGCCTCCTTGATTCTGTGTGTTCCTCCTGATTTAGATGCCACTTTTCTAAAACTGGTATATATTGCCTGTTAAGCCTTCCAGAAGAGACTTTAAATGGCAGAATATTGTGCTAGTCTGTTGCTTTTATTTACCAGTCTTCTTTGGGTTGTGAATTCCAAACTGCTGGTGTTTTCTACTTCATTACCTTTACAAATGAAAACTAATGAGAGTGCAGTGTTTATGTATTGATAAGAATCTGTCTTTTTGTAAATTTTTTGATGCTTCTCTATTTTGGTGTTAAGGAAATTAGGTTAGAAATTTCTCTAACCTAAAAATTTTTTCAATGTTCACCCAAGGAGTGTTCATCTAGATTTGATATGATTGTCCATGCAATCTTGTGTTTATAAACTTTTACCAAATTTTGTACTTCAAACATCATTAATTTCCATATTTTTCTGAAAAAACTGAGCTTCGAGAAGATTACACAAGATGCACCAGTATTTTCAGACCAATTAAAATCTCCTAAATGTGGAACATTGCCTGTCAAAAGCCTCAAATGAGGGGGTTTCAGAAAAAAAAATAAATCTATTGTTGCAACATACCTGCATGTGGAACTTTGGCTCTGCCTAAGTCATTCAGACCTCACACTTCTTGTGGACCAGGAGTTAACCTCAAGGTGGTGCTTGCACATGGAACAATTGTAGTCAAGTGTACATTTTTGTTCTACAATTCTAAGCACAAGCAAAAAAGTACGGCCTATTTTGAGGAGTAAGTCTAAATTGATTTAAGAGTGCAAAAAGAACAACTGCATGAGGGAGGAAAGTTCTCTGGTGCTCTGAGAAGCTTCATCTTATTTGCTGACTGAACTGGTTTGCTACTAACTAAGAGGGGAACAAATCTGTGAGTCAAATGGTGCTGCTGTTGTGATGGCCATCGATGAATTTTTCCAAGTTTTTCTCATTTAAAGAAATTAATGCTAGAGATTATGATAGTCAAGTGAGGTAATGATTGATCTCCTTGTTTGGTTGGTTGGTGTGGATGGGTTTTTTTGTGATAACACAGTACTCCATAATAGTCTTGTTATTCTATTACATAGAAGGAAACTCGTTTCATTGTTAAAGCTGTGGAATTGCAGCTTTGTTGTGAATTTTGGCAGAATGTTGGGAAAATGCGTTTTCAAGAAAAGTAACTATTTGCACTGCAAAACTGTTGTTACAGTAAAACATCACAGCTGGAAAAATTCAAAATCTATGCTCTTCACAAAGTCACAACATTTCTTTTGCTGAACTGGAACTGAGAGCAAGAGAATTGAGAGCAAGCTGAAGGCAGGAGATGACTCTCATATACTATTGCAAAGTGAGAAAGTAACAAGGCTTCAGATGTTGGACTGAAAGAGATTCTCATCAAGACCTCTTCCTGGCTCGCACAGGAAATATAATCACACTCATTCCCATGAAAATGCCTATCTTGGAAGATTCAATTATGAACATGAAAAGTAGAATTAAGAATTTTTGCTTCCTGTGGTTGAACTCATATTCAAAGCAAGTGTGCAGGAAGATTTATAGCACAATTCTCTTTTTTTTTTCTTTTGTTTTTTTTTTCCCAGTAGATAGTGTGGGAACCATGGGATGTGAAGCTCAATAGAAAGAGCCTCTTGCACGAGGCATTTGAATGGGTTGTTGTATAGAGCTTCATCTGATGCAAGGCAAGCACAATACAATACAGGCAATGAATGAAGTGGATGTTTTTAAACTCAGCTCCCTGGTGATAATTGATGAAGAAGAGTTTCTGCACAAAAGAGGAGAGTAGGTATAATCACCATCACATATAAACCTGCAAACCCATGGAGAATAATTGAAAAAGATTTGAGCATGTTATTCTTGAAAAAAAAATATTAATGGGCAGTCTGAAAATAATTTTGGTAACAGTTGTTTTAGAAGTCCTGACTTTTCCATTGGTTTTCCATTAATTCTGGTAAAATACATCTTTATGAGATGGTGTTATTGCACTGCACAGAGTACTGCATGCTTTACAAAGATGTGTAAGTGATGCGAATGAAAGAATACAAAAAGAAGTTGAAAACACACATGAATATGCAAATTACTAAAGCTTATTGAGTGAGTCATTCTGGTCATTTTAGGGAGGTAACAGGCCCAGCTCAGATAAGAAATTGCAAGACCCTAAGCTAACAGGCAAAGAAAAGCTGAAGACAGAAATCAGCCCGGTAAATTGTGCTTCTTGTGACAAATGCCACAAGCTGAAGAGATGCCTTATACTTGAAAAAGTGAAGCAAGTGCATTAACAGCTTATAGTAAGTTGTGACAATTTATGCTCACAGCATGAACAAAGAGTGTCAGCAGTATTGCTGCAGATAGGGAAACTCAGGGGAGTAATGGACGGTTTTGGACAAAGTAGGACATCAGTATTCAAGTCACCATGATCCCAGAAAATAGAAGTACAGTGGAAGAACCGATAGTGCTAGATATGTGGGAAAAAAGGAATATTTTTCTTCCATTCAGGCTTACTACAGTCAGCCTCATTGAGGAAGCATGTGAAACAAATGCATGGGTAAATAAAAAGTGTTTGAATTTGTAGCTCCTAAGACTGCATAGAATATAATGTGTAATGCATTAAAATATGCAACTGTTTGGAAATCTGGAAACTGAAGCAACAAAAGAAAATATTAGAAATGTGTTCCAGGGTATAGGGAAGCTTTCTAAAGAGAACAGAATAGAAGAGGAGAAGCCTATTTCCAAAACCCTTGAAAAATTCTAGACTCTCAAAAAAAAAAAAAAAAAAAGAAAAAAAGTAAGTGAGGCCACTTCCCTCAAAATCACAGAAAAAGAAAAGAGAACCAACATAGATGACATTACATATCAGTCACTACAGACAAAAGAATTAATAACAATATGAATTATTTTGACCTGTTAAACAAGAATATTGTTAAATGTCTTCACAGAGCAAAAGTGTCCCCACATGCTGACAAATAGTAAGGCTGTTAATCATAGAAAGATAGACTAGGAAGCCCCTCAATTCATACGGTCTGTCTATACAGGGACAAGTGAATTCTTGTCTGGCAGGATTGTTGTGTTTCAGGTTCAATTTTTACTGGTTTGCATGGACTATATCTTTGAGAGGTGGTTCTGTCCCATAAATTCCACCACTGCAAACGACTTGCAGATCTCCCACTGAAATTCTAGCTGCTTAATCCCACTTTCATCATGGCGCACTACGCAAGTGCTCATTCTTGAAGTCGGCAGAAGTAATTCCCACTCCTTTCTGTGACTTGCTTAGATGCTGTTAGTACTGAACACAAATCCTGCAAGAAACAGCAGCCTCTGTGCTCCTTTAGACAGACACCGTGTTTCAGTTTCCTCAGGGCACCAGAGGAACGGTTGATTGCAATTGCATTGGCAGATGCCTTTCCTTCTCTGCTTTGAGGCTTTTCTTGTTTTGCGGCTGTGGCTCAGTGAAGTGAGAGGAATGCCTTCTTCAACATGCACAGTTTTCCAGTGCTCAGATAAAGCCAATGAGCAAACATGCACTTCAGGGTAAATAGTGTCTTTACAAATATATGTCAGTTTTTGTTCTCTTTCATGTGCAGAAACCAAAGATGAAGTGACAGATTGGCTAGACATTCAAAATGTGCTGATTTTCTCTGCAACCTGAAACAGCAGAGCTGGGCAGGAAGAAGGCTGCAATCAGTTTTAACAGGAGCACTACAGAGCTAGTGCACAGAATGCTTATTCTTATACCCTTCTTTAATGTAGTGCGACATAAAATATACTGAACTTTGCAAGTTGTTTTCTTTCCTTAGGGTCAAAAATACTTTTACATTCATTAGGTACTTCAACAAACTAAAAGGCAACTTTCTCTGGAGTAGGACATGAAAGCTAAATAGGGCAGGTAGCAGAGAAAACTGCTGTACCCAGATGAAGCTGAAGAGTCCTTCAAGACTCTTAAAACTTATTTAGAGTGGTGTGTTCATTTGTACATAAGAAAACTTATTTTAACAAAGACATATTTTAGTGTCAAAAAACCTTGTCAATCAAGGGTAAAAAGAAATTATTAGGGTGTTTCTAAAACATCACTAGATTCTGCTAAGGAGTTCTAGGTGTGTAGCTGGCAGGTTAGTTCCCTAATCTCTTTACAATCAAGGTTAGTAGAGGCACACCTCATTAACCTGCATAAACTATTAAGGAGCAGCAACAAAGAAAGAGCCCCAAGGCTGATTGTCCTTCAATTATTACAGCTTTCCTGCTAAAAGTAAAATGAGAAAGATGAAAATGCAATTGAAGCCCTAACCACACTAGAAAGTTGAACCCTTTACTTTGAATTTTTCCATTAACTTTGTTATTCAGTCAATATAGTTTATATCAAATTAACCTTGGATACACTACTTATTCTCTGTCTGAAGACTAGACAATCTTGCACTATCCAGAGTTCCAGTTTCCTGTCTCTTTGTATTTCATTAACCACCTTTAGTGGCCAGTAGTAATGGGCAAGAGATTCTAGGGTGGGACTGAGGAAGGTTCAGGAAATACAGTGGCAATAACAGAGGATCTGGGTCTGTGCTCTTATGCTCACAGAGCAGGAGTAATCAGGTAGTAACAGCCCTCAAGTTCCACCCTTCTATGAAACATTTCAGTAGTTTCTGTGAAGTGTGCTGAAATTCTTTTTTGGTTTTGGGGAACAGGGTTATGTTTGACATTTATGTTTACATTGACAGATTCTCTGTGTGCTCTGATGAGAAGGACTCCCTCCCCTTGATATTCTGAAGTATGTTATTTGTTGAGTTTTCACTTTGGCTGTTTGTCCCATATAGGCAGATTATAAAATAGTCATTACTGGTGTTTACACCTGAGATTGTACAGAGCTATGGAGAGCCATAATTTGAGGCCAGAAAAATTTCACTGCTGTGAGCAGGCTGGAACTATGATCTCCTGTTTTGTTTAAGCAATGAAAAAAGTGGATTAAATCACATATGCTACTAATAGTGTACACATGCTGCTTAATTTGTCAATGTTTTATTCACAACCAATCTACTTTCCAACCACCCCATCCTTTCAAATATTTTATAGAATCACAGAACATGCTGAGTTAGAAGGGACACATCAGAATCATGGAGTCCAACTCCTGGCCCTGTACATGACACCCCAAAAATCGCACCATGGGTCTGGGAGCATTGTCCAAACACCTCCTGAGCTCTGTCAAGCTGGTGCTGTGACCACTTCCCTGGGGCCTGCTCCAGTGCCCAGCCACCCTCTGGGTGAAGAACATTTTTCCTGATATCCAACTTGCTTGGCATCATGAGAACAAAAGATTTAAAGGAAACATTTTTATATCATTATGTTGTTGGGGTTTTTGGGGTTTGGTTAGTTTTTCTTTAAAGCAAGTTCTTTTAACACTTTGAGCAAATATTTTGCATCAAGCAAAAAAATAAACCTTTGCTAAAGACCTAGTAGCACCATTTTTTTCCCTGAAAAAATGTCTCAGTTTAAAAAAACCTTCAAAATTTACTTGAAATATTTATATTATGATGCAGAAGAGAGTTTAACTGGTTTTCACTGCATGAATTTAGCTTAATACACCACCAAATTAGCAATAATCTGCTGTAGCATTGAAGTTGAAAAAATCGAGGAAATCATTAGTAGCATTATAAAAGCAAATCCCTCTTGCTTGTGCTGTCTAGTAATAGGAATATCAGAGGAATAAAAATGGGAAAATTATTTTTAAAATTACTCATATTGTTCAATGTATCATCCAGTACTTTCTTAAATAATCCGAGTGGTTAGCTGATGTCTTTTCTCTGGGGAGATTGCTTCACATCCAGAAGCTTTCACTGTCAGGAAGTATTCTTTGGATATTTAATCTCAGTTTTTCTCCACCTAATGAAGTCATTTTTGCAAACACTTCTAATCTGGAGAAAAGCAACTAAAACTAGCAGCTTGATTCCATCATTTGCTAATTGGACTAACCTTTAAGGAGACTACTTGTTTGTTTTCAGTTTCATCCACCATTTGTGTCTTTACTTGTGCAGATGTAATTCAGAACTCAGTAGTAAATTGTGGAAAGTACATTAATTTTACTGAGAATGAAGCAATGGTTTATCATATTTTCCTCTTAGCATGTATTACTGAGTCATTGTGGAGCTGCCAATCATAGTTGCCTTCCAGAGTTCTGTTTGCACTACAGAAACAGCACATGGCTGAAATGGCTTAATTAGTCAAGGATATTCAAGGTAAACCTTACAAAGGGTCCAACTGTGCTCTCTGGGGAGGAAAAGGAAAAGGAGGAATTGGAAACTAGTAGCTTCCCTGCTGTTATTGGGCACATCTTATTTTGTCTCTGCAGCTCTGCCACACTCTGCCCAGCTGCTGAGGTTCTGTTTCAGCCATTGTTGAGACGAATGCAGCACGGTTTTTAGCATTTGGTATAAAAAACAAAATTCTGGCAGTGCCTCACAGAAATGTTTGCACAGATCCCAAAATGCCTGATATATCAACTGGGAATCTGGCATAAAAAAAGCATATTTTTAATTTGAAGCAGATGAAGTTAACTCTGTGCCACGTCTACAGAGCCACTTCAGAGCCCTGTGCAATGAAGTAGGAGTGTTTCTGCTACAGTCAGGTGAAAGCACTGTTGTGGTATTTTACTATGTGTTTTTCCAGACCAAAGGATGGGACATGTCATATGCTGCACAGCAGGTTTTGGTGATGCATTTAAAACCAGAAATGAAGGTGACGTCTACCACTTTCTAATGCTTTATTTCAAAGAAGATTTCTTATCAGTACTTCTCAACTCTTCTGCAGGCATATGCTCCAATTCTGGTTACAGTACATGACAAACTTATGTACTAGGTAGAAGTTTGTGAAGCCAAAAAATCTTGCTTACCGTGCTTTGGACTTTGGAGATTATATGGTCCCAGTAACTCAGGAACCCTGATTTCCTCTTATTATCTTCATGGTGCTACCAATATTTCTGATATTTTGAGAAACCTAAACTGAATTGTCTAAGCCTGAGATGTACTAGATGTACAGCAATTTAATTTTAAGTTGCTGAACTTAATAAGCCTTGAATCCTGCAGTACTGCAGGACTTGTATCTGTGATTTTGGCTCTTCACTCCTTACCACATGAAAGCAGTTTTTGAGAATTTTTGCAGACAAGAAATTTATGTTGATTTGGAATTACCAGATTCCCTCTCTTAGGTGACGCATTCCCTCTGAGGGTCATTTGACATGAATATGTTTTCTTCTTCTTATGAAATACACTTCCAGACCTCTTTCTATCTCCACACGTTGACAGAGTCTGAATAGAACTGACAGAATTTTGACCAATGATTTGAAGAGAAGAATAGCAAGGGGGAAGTCTCTGTTGCAACTCATGGCCATTTTTTGATTTTTCATTTTGTTAAGCTGCAGGGTGATGTCTCCATGGAGACAAAATTTTGATTGTTGCCAGTATCTTGCATAGTTATTTTTTCATTAAATCTGTAATAAATATATGTAATTAGCAGAGTTGTGCTCTAATACACATGTACATAATGTATGTCAGTCATCATAAGAGATTATGTCAAATAAAACATAACAGGAATAGAATCTACATTTCAAAATGAGGAATAATTTTGTCTATCTAATTAGAGGCAATGGTGACCCCATGCAGAGAAGAATAGTATCTGATTACATTCATAAATGTCAGATATAATGTGCTAGGGTATTAATTTTCTGTCAGATTTTCTTTGCTCAGGAAGGTGAATGATATTGCAAGAATATTTAGGTAAGAAATGCTTGTGCCTATCCATCCAACATTTCAGGTATTCTTCAAATGCTCTAAGGAATCTGATTTACTGTGAATTAGAAGGCAGCATTCTTCTAGAGCTCAACAATCCCATGCAATATTTATAACTGTCATCCATTTTCCTATACCAATGACTTTTGTCATTTGTGCTGATAAATTTCCCCAGTGCTTACAGAGAATTCTTACTAATGTTTAGAATGGTCTTACTTATGTTGACTATTTGCAAAGCCTTTGGTTACTATTGCACACCAATGATTTACCAGACAACAAAAAAAATTAAGTCTTAAAAGGCCTTTATTTAAATGAATATTGTTCTGAAACTTGGAAATAGACACCAAATGTGAAAGTTGCAAATGCCATTCTGAAGAAACCAAAGCATTTAGGATTCTGGATTGAGTGGAAAAGCCTAGAATGCCTTTGGGCATCCTTTGACTACAGCAGTATTCTGTCCCTATGTGTTTGGAACAAGCAACAGGTGTGCTGTCCTAAACTTGTTGAACTTGTCTGTATAACACCTTATAGCTTTTGCCATTAAATACAGTGGCAAAGCAAATGGTCTTTGCTTCTATATACTGGTGACTGCTGGTGACTTGTAGTGGCTTGTGAACAACTGGTATCAGTAATTAATAATGAACAACAAACAGCAATTAACTTCTGGTGGCAATCAAGGATGATTTATCCATGACTTATTGCTGAACTGTGGTCTGTAATTACTTGAAACTGATTCACAGATGATCAGGTTTTGGATGTATTTTGGAGGTGTGTTTCAGTGACAGGTGGTTGTTGCCATAGGCTGATTGACTGACAGTGAGTGTCACTGTACCTGGCTAATAAGCCTGGGTAAAGTGATGGGTAGAAGATCAAAGGTCAAAAGGGCAGAAAAATAGCCACAGCACATCTGTGTACTTTGGAGGCCTCTGACAGGCTTCCTGAGGATTATATTAGGAGAAGGAGTCAGCGCTAGCTGCCAGGGAGTGGAAGGATATCATCTTCCTCTAAAGCAAAACAAAAAACCCAATAAAAATCATTCACCCTAAACAACCTCTTTACTCTTGGCAGTAAAAGCACTGAGTACCCTCTTGCCAAGGACCAGTTTCTGCCTCTTTCCTTTGCTCTTTTAATGTGCTCATTTCAGGGAAAAACTTCAAATTTTCCTCTGTAGGTTCTTCCTACTATTAGTACAGCTTGATCAGGCACAGGTGTTGCCTCATTTTTAAAGCTTTGTGCATGCATGTTATCAGGTCCCCTAATATAAACCAAATGCTGCAGCCATGAGGTAGGAGGGGGGTGAAATCTAGCATTGGTGTGACTTCAAATGAAAACTCACTATGAGAGCCTTATTGGAGTTTGCAGGTGCCAGGCAGTGGGAATAGTAGGATGAGAACGACACGGAACACTGCCAAAGCATCTCTGGGAAAACACTGCTACAGCAGCTGAGGTGAAGGGCTTCAAATCTGTAAGTAAGAGGCAAGCTACAGAGCTGCAGATAAATGACCTTTACCATTTTAAAAGCTGAGTCATCTAAGGCACTGTGAAAAAAAGTAAGTTTTAAGTTTTGAGACTCTCTTTATTGTGACTGCTTACTACCTCTGCCTGAGCAGCCAGAATAGGCTTGACTGACCAGCACTTGAGGACAAGGCACCATTCCAATTACTCTTTCAGTCATTATTCCCAAGTGCATATCCCATAGTTCTCTGAGATTTTTTGAGTATTTTTTTTTCTCTCAGCTGTTGTGAACTTGTTTTTCAGCAGGGAACAGATTCAGAAAGACATTGAATGCCTATCAGAATTTCAAGGGTATTTTGCATGCTCCTTTATTCCAGAGCAGGTAGATAACAGCTAAAGTTAAAAATAAACACAACAAAGACCCACTTTCTAATCCTTGTGTGTATCTGACAAGCCATCTAGAGATTAAAGTACTTTCAAACTTGAATATTGGAATGGCTTGGGCTGAAATGCAGGAATAGTTGGAAATAAGACCAGCAGAGATGTACCTTAACTCACTTCTTAAATTAAACATGAGATATGAAAGTGTTCAACTCTAAATATAATTTAGACAGGATTTAGACATCTAAGTTCAAGATCCTGAATCCACAGAGCATATCTAACATCTTAAATGGTTGAGAACTCGTTGATTTCCAAGTTTTCAACCACTTAAGGGTTTGGGTTTTTTTTTTTCCAAATAGATTTGATTTAAAGAAAAAAAACAGCAAAGGCAGTGGCTCAGAGATCCTATTTTCAGCTTACAATTGAGAACATGTCTTGATGGGTTTCCTTTTGAGGGGAGGGAACCCCTCACAGAAAGGCATTACTTTGACACTTCTTAATAGAACATGTGCTGAAACCTACACAAACAACATCAGAATCAGAAGCTGAGCACTGCACTTTTAAGGATTCAGTCACCAAAACAAAACAAAGATTTGATCATTCACAGACTATAACCTGTTGTCCAAAGACTTAGAAGGACAGAATGGGGCTGTCTGGCTTCTATAGATACTTTTCTTCTCAATGAATCCATTAGTGTTCAGATCACTAAAATGTAGACAATAACTTTGCTGTCATTCTGTTGTCTGGGGAGAAATAATCACTAGTGACAGGCTGTTTGCAACTTGTGAATTCAGAACTTTTGGAATACAGTTTCAGCAGTTGCACTCTTTGCAATCAGCACATACAGAAGAATGTAGCTATGTCCCAAGGCTTGTATTTGTATGCAAATATTCATGGTTCTCAGCTTGAAGAAACAGGAGAACTCCTTTTTAGGGTCCAAAAAAATCTGAATTGCCACAGAATTATGTCTATCAAAATGTTTGTGCTACTTGTTTGATAAAGGAAACTTGTCCTTCCTTTGTTTCTTATGAGGATATCATCATCTGAATTTCTTACTTGGAAAAATTTTCCAGACTTACAGGAGGAAATCAGATATGGACAGGAATTGTGTTAAAAATATTTATGTAAAACTGTTAGTCTACCTACAGTTGATGTCAAGCCAGATGTGGGAGCTGGGAAGTTTCTGGGCTGGTTACACTTCAAAGCAAAAATAGACAGTAACTTAGGAATAATTTAATAATCTTTGTTTTAATAAGGGCCTTATTTTCAGATTTAGAATACAGTTTATTTCGACCTTCCTTATTATTGCCAAGTGTCTCATCTCATTTTGTCATTTTCCTTCTACCAAACATTTTCACACTGTGTCTGCACCTTTCGCCAAATCAGAATTGCATATGGAAAAAACTGGCTAGAGGAGCTTATGAAAGGAAAACATGAGTAGGAAGCTAAGTTCCAAAGAGTAAGGATATAAATTAATTGATAGGAATCCTAACAGGAAATTGGTCTTTTGGTGGGTCAAAGTGAAGAGGAGAAAAAACTGTGAAACCCTGTGTAGGAGAGGAAAAGGAAGCAGCTCGCCATCAGAGTTGGAAGTGTGACAGTTGGACTGAAACTTTGGTAAGGACAACAGCATTACCTACCCTGTCTCTTTTGCCTAAGTTAGTTCAGTCCTCCTTTGGATCAAATGTCATTTCTGGTCAAGAAGTGGCAATTATTTCCCTATGGAGACTGAATCCCAAAAAATCAGACTGTCAAAAGCGATGGGGATTCTTCCTTTCCCTGACCCTTCAGCTGCATTAATAATCTAGCATCTAATTAGAATCTACAATCTGATAAATGTCAATAATATCAATGAGTATTTTCATCTTTCACCAGCCATCCTCCCCAGCTATTCTCCTCAATCACTGTAACTCAGTTTTAGCTATGATTGTAAGAAACTCCTAGCTTCTCTTTCAGCATAGTGTAGTTGGAGACTATGTCTTTATTGATGCTACCAAGATCCATTACACACCTATGGTAACAGCAGGTTGCTTGAACACCGGGCAAAATAAAAGCTTTGCTTTTTTCTCTCTTTGCACAGCATACCCACTTTGGAAGGCTCCATTGCTTTGTGTCCTTCAGATAAAGAGGGGATGGCAAAAAATTTCACTAATGCATCATTGCTCCTTTGGTGAACAACTCTTTCTGTCTTCGTGATCTGTCTCCAAATAACTAACTTACTTTTACAGCTTGATTTGTGTGAATGTTACATTTCACAGCATCTGGAGTATTTTGTTATCTTTATTGAAAAAGCTTTCATCTCTTCTGTTTTCCTGAAAATTATTTTTTTAAAGTATTGTTTTAGTCCCATTCCCTGCCTGTATCAGGGGACATATCCTGTGATTTGATCTCTTTCTGATCAATTTAATCTGTTCAACTTTGGCATGAGTTTTAAAATGTGCCAGCGAGGTTCTCTAAGCAAAGTTGCTGCCTATTTATTTAAAATAGTAAACCCATAGGAAAATATATTTGAGCATTTTGATATAATATAAATTTAATATATCCAAGCAGGATAATTTACAAAACAATCTCTAGAGGTGCATAAGAAAAACTTATTAATCATAACCACATCAGGGTACAAAACTGCAGTACAAATATTTGCACTTCTGTCACAGCCACTTATCTGATCTGTGCCAAATGCTGACAGATTTTAAAGACAATCACATTAAGCATTAATCAAGCTCGAAAGATGCAGCTGAGTAACAGCATACTAAAGAGACATCCATTTCTGAAGACAACTGCACAGTCCATATACTCAGCCTCCTATTGCCCTGAAAAATGTTTAAAATCTGCTTCAGTCCCATGCTGTTTCCTTGAGTCTTCATCTCCTTCTGATGTATTTTCCCAAAGCTTCAAATATCCCACTCCCTGCAAAATGATTAAATACGCAGAACAGGGCTTCTGTCTCAATGGTTTCACTTCACTTAAGAACAGTAGCAGAATAAACCAGCTGGACATGTTTTATTTAAACATTTCTCTGCTCCTGTGTACAACACTGATCATATTTCCACCTACATATTCTCCCATGGTAACATACTTTTTTCTTTCTGTGCCTCCATAGCCTCTCTTCTCCATTCTTAATGTTCTATTTTTTTCTTCCATGGCATCTATTAGACACAGGACAATTTTATGTAAGCTCTGTTGATACACAAATTCTTTAAGTCCCTGTTTCATATTTTTCCATGATGCCTTCCCACATTATTTCCAGTGATTTCACCCCAACTCATGTGGTGTCTGTAAAATTGCTTGAATTTCTATTTCTCTTGGACCAGTCTTGTTTGCAAAGCAATCAGCAGGTGCTGCTTTATCCCATTACCAGCTGTATTATCTCAATTACTGCGTGTGTTCTGCTACATCGGAACACTGTTACTGAAGACTGCACCGGGGCAGCCTTCTGTGCTGCTCCCTCAGGCTCTGTCTGGGCCTGGATCCCACAAAGATGTGTTGCCAGCATCCATCCTGACAGACTTTGGCCTGCTTGAATGCCTTCATCATGCAGGAAGGCTTTTCAAATGCTGAGGCCTGAGTCCATGGACATGCTTTTTGCCATAATACCCAGATGCTATTTCCTTTGAGAGATCATAACCATTGAAAGACATGGCACAATAGCATTTGGTTGGAAAACTATACCCTACCTGATGGGGGGGGAAAAAAAAAAAAAAAAAAAAGGAAGTATCTCTATGTCCTTCTGGACTGACCAGGAAAGCAGGTTGTGAATGCTCTCAGATGTGCAAGCATCTCAGTCAGGGTGGACAGAGGTGTGTTTCCAAGATATTTCAAGACAACCTATTTCTGACTTATCCAGCTTTCTAGATATACTTGAGGTCCTAGTCTAACAAGCCATCTTTTGCTGTGAAACACTGGAGTAGATGACTAATTGAATCACGGGTAGGAGCTCAGCCACATTTTCCTTCTGAAATATTTCTGTGTCATCCTTGGGTGATTCAATCTGTTTTGATTTGTATTTGTGCATGTACCAGACTCCATCCTGAACATAAAATGTCCTCTATATGAGTATGTGCTCCATCTTGTCACTCAGCAAGGTGTCGACCTTGCAAATGTCATGGGGTGAGAACACAGAGGGGGGAAGCAGATGGGCAGAGGATGGATGGGATTGAACACTATGGAGGAACAGCCATGTGTCAAAAGCAATGATTCCTAGCCAAACATTGGCTACTGCTTGTATTTTCTTCTGCCTGTGTGTCTGTGCAGATCGGCTGTCTGTTCAGAAGCATGCAGCTGGCTGGTAACCTTTCCCAGCTGGTGAAAGAGGGAAGCCAAATGTGCAGACAGCCTAAGGAAAAAATGGCATCAGATGCAAGCCACTGAGCTACAGGGAGAGCATGGGTGCTGGAGCTCTGCTGGCATGGTGAGCTGGTTGACTCGTTATTTGTGGTCTTTACAGTGACATGGGAGGTGTGTGTGGGCAACTGCTGGGCACAGTGAGCAGCCATGTAGGTGAAAGTCTTGTGGAACAAGGCTGAACTAGAACTATACTGTGTAGGACACTTCTGAAGGTGGATTATTCAGGCAGCCCTGTAATTAGAGGTTTGGCCAAATCTGAGATTCTTGGGTTCTGGCTCTGATACACACCCAAGAGCAAGTATTGTATAAAGTGAATAAGGCTACCTGCCTCACTGGTTTCAGGAATTAAATTATGTTTGGGCATGAGAAAAAAGCCCTTTGTTATCATACTTCTTACAAACCCTTAAAGTAATATATTAACAGTGAAGAGTACACAGTTCCTAATTTAATGCTCTGCAGAGGACAGACAGCTAGGGATTACAGTACCTGAGAAAGAAAAAAGATTGGGCTATCTGATTTAAAAATCTGCAGCAGTAGCTTGGACATCAAAGGCCAAAGTGAGAAATAGGTACACTGGATTCTCACACAAAGTATGTGTTACAAGCACTTGAAAAGGACAGCACTCATTCCAGGTGGGTTACTGCGTGCATGCACTTAGGCATCCTGAAGCTCTATTTCTCATGCCTGTGCTCCTATGCTGTATTTCACTGGTGCCAGTTTGCTGTTTGGATGATTACAGGTTTGTCTCAGAGACAAAATACTGATATTTGTGTTCTGATGTAATGGTTGTACCACCAGGGTTAGTGTTGTTGAACACTTTCCACCATAACACTTAATTTTAATTAATGATCACTGTAGTTCAGACTGAAAGATTTTATGTTAGTCTTTATCTCATACTGATGTGTGTTTTATAAAGTTTAAGTGGGGAATATTGCAACTGATTTTTAAAAGCAAGACTTGTTGGGAAGATCCAGTTTAGTTTCTGAAAGAGTTGCTCAAATCTGTGTGGCTTTCTGTGTTCTCTCCAGGACTGCCTATTTATGCACTGTTTTGCTGTCCATTTTTCATGGTTGGTTTACAGAGGATAGCAGTCTACTAAATCTGACCCCCAGTGGAATTGTTCAGAAAGGGGTCTCTTCAGACCTCCAGAGATAAAGTGTTCTGTTGTGGTTCTAGTAAGAATCAGTATAATTTTCTAGCAGAATATTATATTTCTACCCTAGAAACATACCTGCATTGTAAAGCCATCAAATTTATATTTTTCCTGAAACCAGAGTTGAGTTAGTAATAGGCTTATTGTGGAATCATAATCAACAGGGAATATTTTCTACTGCTGATTCATATGAAAAAGCATAAAGGCAGCATTTCAATCACTGAAAACCAAGATGTTCTTGAAAATAGGAGCGTGAGGCATTACTTGTTTGTTTTAACAGAATTACAGTGCTTTTAAATTTTACTTCCGTCTTTCCCAAGAGAGAAAATGTGAAATATTAGTCTAAGAATAAATAGATTTTAAAAAATAATTAAAGCAGATCTCACCACATTTCCTCTCATATATATGCTGGGTAAGAGATCAGTGTTTGCTTTAATTACCACCATTGAAGTAATTACTCCATTTGATAAGGTCAATTAAAAATAATTTAATAACACTGTCCTCTACTAGAGTGGGGAAATAGCACATGTAACAGCACCTTTAAAGGATTCACCAGTGTATCTCAGCTTGTTTCAGATGGCAGGTCCTAATTATAGTCCAGCCTACAAATGCATCAACTTTTAATGTATTTGATAGGCAAATCAATATAGAGAGAATAATTTAAAGAGTCAATCTTAGATACTTGAAGCTCATTTCAATAATTTTTGGATCTACTCCTAAATCTATGGGGGTTTTTTTATTCCGAAAGTTTCAGTTTAGTTGTTGCCTAACCCAGGGAACCTTGCAGTTCTTTAGGAGCCTTCTCATTAAGACAGATCTCTTAAGGCAGCTAACAAAAGCTCTATAGGGACTTGCAGCTGTGCTTCCATGCATGCTAAGATTGTCCACAGCCTGAGCACCTATTTTTCTGTAAATCCTGCTGAGATCCAAAAAATGAGACAGAGAAGGAATGTATCTGCAGTGGACCCAATGAAACAGGTGTGATTTACTCCCGCAGCCTCAGGTAGTCTAAAACTTATGGCTTCAGAAAATGCCCTGCCTGGTGTAATAAAAACTATTCATGGGGCTGAAGGCAGGCTGCACACCTCCTTCTCCTCCTAAAGTTATGTCTTGGTGCACAGATTCATCTTAAGATTGTGGGGAGCAGAAGGAGAGCCAAAGGGTGCATACCCAGCCTAGTCTGTAGCAGGTTCACTTGCCTAGATGGGTAGGAATGTTGGCTTCTCACTGCCAAACTTATTTATGTGTTTTATCATTAGCCAGTCAGTGCATAAATGTGTAAATAGTGCTTGAGCAGTGAACCTGAACATTCACTTTCCTGGAATGTATCCCAGCTACTGGTCTCCAACATGATGAATTCCTGATATAGCAATATTGAGTTCTCTTTGTGACAGCTCCCCAAGGGAGGGCAGCATGCACCACCACCATGAGCAGCTATGAGTCTGATGATCAATTATTGCATTAGGAGATAGGACATGTGGATATTAACCTCCTCAAAAGAAAAAATATCTGCACCTGCCAACTCCTGCTGAGTGCCAGGCTATTACATGAAGTGCAGCTGCCATCTCCTTCCTCATTTGACAGATTTTAGAAGAGAGCAAGCCACGGTTACAAAATGTAGTTGCCGTGAGTCTGATCTTATGCACAACAGCTGTACTGGGAACATTTACTCTAATTAGGGAGAGAAACACCTAGCTTCCTTTTTCCTAATTGGCAATAGTTGTGTCCTAGACAGCAAGCTGATCACTTCCATGTGCAAAATACCAGCAAGGCTAAAGCTGAGCCAGACAAACACATTGCCATTATCTGTGCTCATCACCATCCACTCCTCTTGCTCATGACAATTATTTACTCAACTTAGTTGCCAATGACCTATTTGCTTTTCAGCCTAGTTCTGTGAAAATAACTCTGATTAATTGATAGTCTTCTAATAGTAAAGGTTTACCACAGGCCCATTTGCTTTGACAGAACTAGGCTAAGTAGCAGCCACCCACACGTCTGAGAAGCCTCAGGGAATTTAGGTGTCTCTAGGTTGAAGTGACAGCTGATTGTGAGTCTTCCCTAGTGGATTTTTGAACATAAGCACCTGAAATCAGTAAGTTAAGCATTGCAATTTAGGCATATGATGGGTTTCACAGCTTTTTTAAAGTGAAGGAAGATGTGGCTAATTACTTAACTCCATTACAAAGGTAGGGAAATGCCTGGGTACTGCATTTGTAGCTCACAAATGAAGACAAGAAGAATGTTGCTTTGAGCTACTGATCCTAAAAAGCTGAAAGCAAAGAAACAATGTTCACTCTCCAGCTGATGGACACTCCAGCAGACTAAGGGGTTGTACCTGGACATTGCAGGGACCTCTGACATCAGGGCTATGCAGCAAAGCAGAATTCCTACTGACTGCATCTCGTTTGCATCTAATAATATTTGCTTGTCTTGGTCTGTCTTTGTCTACATCTTGCCTTTCAGGAACTTCCATATTAAGGTGCTGCAGCATAGAATCAGATGCTACTGACTGAATGCCTGACACATCTTTGTGGTTTTGACTTCAGATAGACACATTTCTCTCCCTCCTCCTAAAGTAAAAATTGAACGCAGTGTTCGACTGACGGAAGAACATTTGCCCTTTAGTTTTGTTAGGGTGATTTGACTCAATAGGAGATATCCAATGAAAAATTATTATCTCAGTTATGTGCCACAACCTTGACATGCGTTTTAATGTGTCTGGTTTTTCTCTGTTCCAACTACTATTCTCTTGCTTAATTTCAATAGCCTTTTCTTGAAACTTCTAATCAGCAAGGCAACCTAATTACCTGTTACTTTACGAAACGTCTACACAAGGGGGAGCTGTTACACGTGAACCGAGGTTAATCATGGAGCCTCTCCCGGACGAATCTATCACAATAAATTCCACAAATAGGCAGCAGATGTCAGCTCTCCAGCTCCGATCAAAAGAAGATGCTTAAAGTTCTGTCTTGCCTCAGAGATTCCCATCAGTTTTATTAGTGCTTTCCTGAACCAATCATTTAATTTTGTTTTCCTGGTATCATCAGGAAGAAAATTCATAATGGTGGGATAGCATGGGTGTTATTTGTTTACACACAAGGAGCAGCTGTTCTAGGAGAAAACTACTAGCAACAGAGAGATGCACAAAGTGCAGAGAGGGGGAAAACCAAACAGAAATAAAGGCAGAGTGGCGGGAGAGGAATGAAAGAGGGCACACAATTCGGAGTAAAAAGTTTGTGTCTTGTTCCATAGGTTATTATCTACTGATCCAAATCACCCTTTTCTGCTTATTTTCTATAGAGAGGATTGTTATATTTACTTTTTTTTTTTTGTAGCGCTTTTAATAATCTACTTGTAAATGCTTCTTTTTTTTCTTTTTTTCTTTTTTTTTTTTTTAATTAAGCAAACCTTCTGATGCATCAGAAATATGATAAGGAACCAGAAATACACAGAAAAATAGTAACACATTTCATCATGTGCAGATTAAAACAGCTGTCTTCCCCTTTGCTTTCTCCCTCCACACACCCTCCTGTTCCTCAGAAAGGAAAGAAGTCACAAGACACATAATCCTTAATCCAGGCTTTTCTGTATTTCAGTAATCATCAATAAATTCTGTAGCTCCAGAACTTTGCCTTTCCCAGGAAAAAGAATCTGGAACTAACGGCTTAAGGAAAATAATGGCAATATCATTGTGGGAAGCATTTAAAATTAGGCTGATGAAAATAGTCACACTTTAGTGAGAGAGAAAATTTTTGTTTTGCTCATTAGGCTGAGTTGGATCTGGAAGCCTTGTGACTGACATAGTTTTTGATTGTCTGTAACATTCACCTGGAGCGCTGATGACAAGTGTCAATTGTACCTCAGCAGCTCTGTTCAGGAAAGCAATGACACTGAGCAATGACCTCTTGTCATTGGCTTTCCCATTCTCAGTAAAAACCACTGTTCTGATCCTCAGTCCTATCACACCCTATACATAAATAGCCCATCTACAGAAGTCTCCTGCTGAGCTGATGAAGCTAAAAGAATTGTATGCAGGCTTATTTCTATGCAGGATTATCTTGTTTATGTATATGAGTGTTGTATAATGGAGAAATGTTACTTCATATAATTGGTTGAGGAACTAAAGAAATCCCCTGAAGTTTGTGCTTTTTCTGCCTAAATCCAAATTGAATAGAGTTTAGGAAACTATAATTATGTCCCCTTTCAGTCACTGCCTTAATCCTCCCTTTAAGAAGCAAGCAATTACAACGTCACAGTGGAATCCTGTGGCAGTAATACATAGAGTTCAAGTTAGCCAAACAGTGTGGCTAGCAAACACTATCACTGGCTACCCATAAAATACCTTGTGTGCGTTAATTGAATGTTTGTACAGAACAATCTGCAATTTTTTACAATCGAAGCTAAGAAATTTCTATAGTCTACTTATCAACAGATAGCAACAGAGAGAGGTGTGGACTTAAGGAGACCTAGGCTCATTCCCTCTTCTCTCATCTCTGAAAAAAAATCCCCATTCCAATTCACAAAACAGAAAATACCCTATGGAATTAATTTGAATTAAGAACTACAATGTGTCCTCATTTTAATCCAGGCAATCAAGTTAAAGTCAAATTAACAAAGAGGAAAAATTACAGCCCAAATGTTCTTTGAGTATTTTTTTAATTAACTCTGTTTTCATTATATTTTTGCAGCTGCTTATATACCTTCAGGTTCTAAGTAGAACTGGAGGCAAAGGACTGAAAAAAATGATGGTTCTTATGTAAAACACAGCAATCTTGCAAGTTGTTCTCTGCTAGGACTTATGGTTTCTGACACATATTCTGTTGGGGGTGGGGGGCAGGGAGAGATGGGGGAGAGGAGGGTTGAATACCTCTTCAAAATTTGACATGCTTTTCAGGGTTCAACAATTTACAACCCAGTCATAAATCTGTGTAGAAACTTCCCGTGAAAAGCTATTTTTTCCAGTATTTCTTAGTTTAATTTTTAAATGGCTTCTGCCCACAGTATAACTATTCAGTGTGAGAATTACAGGGCAAGTTTGAACTCTTAGTTGGCACTAACGTTGGGATGTCAGATGTTCTTATATCCTTTGGGAATTTTTGGCCTTTGAGGCTGCCTAGAAAGAGTACACCATTGAGAATTCTTTTTCAAAGCTTCACATCATTCTAAAGAACTGCTGAGAATCTACTATTTTATTTTATGCTTTGAGTGAATATTAGAGAGAACTGCTTCCAGTTAAATCAGTTTACTCATTTCTCATTTTAAATACTAGCTTGAAGAATTCTCATTATTTCTAGTATAAACTTCTCTATTTCCATCTTTGCCAAAATTCCAAGCTCTGTTACACAAGGTCTTGAGCAGCCTGCTCGAGTATACCCTACTTTGAATGGTAGGATGGAGTGGATGACCTCCAGAATAATTTACTGGTGTTTATTAGTCTATGGTTCTCACTGAAGGTCTTAAATGCTGTTCTTGATAGCCTGGAAGTCTGCTTATGGGCAGAATGTACAGCAAGTGCTAATGATGTTATTTATTTATTTATTCAAAATCCATTCTACCATTTTCCTTAACTTGGGACAGTTTTTCCATAAAAGCAAGACTGGGACTTGAGGAATTTAGTTTAAACTTGTTTGTATTTAAATGGCTGCAGGAGTCTCACTGTTCTGCCACAGTGTGCTGTGCTCTAACCCCACCCCATCATGCCCTGGCCCAGTCAGAGTTTGTAAAGGCTCTGCTTCCTAATCACCTGGAGTGCTTTCAGAACTTAGAGTCTTCCCAGGCATATGCAGGTGGAGTCTCAACGTATCAAGAATACACCCAGGAACTATTGGCCAAATGTCCTGGCTAAGGATTCTCCATACTTGGTGCATGTGGCCAGCACCTGCTTCTGGGGAGCAACCTCAATGTGGTCACACTGAAAAACAAGTTAACAGAGCAGTGCAGATGAGACTTAGAATTGTTCATTCTCCTGAAGCCAAGAGATAAAACCAGTAGGATCTTACATTCTGTTCCAGCAAAATTGAAGCATGGTGAGAAAGTTTTTCTAAGGGTTTGTCCTCATGGTTCCTTTGTAAGGAAAAAAATATCTACACATGGAGATTGCCTTGCTTATGTTAGAAAAAAAAAGAGAAAATTTAGTCTTCTAATATTCTTATAAGAATACTGTATGTTTCAGGCTAAGGTTAAAATCTACCACTGAAGCAATGATCAAGATTTATTAACAAGATGGATTAAACAAAAGTGTAGCTGATCTTCCTCATTTGGAGGTTATTTGGAGAGCTCCTATCTATCCTTCTTACCTTGGCTGTTGTTCCACTGTGTGAACCCTCAGCGCCTGAACATTTAGTATTTTAATGTGAAAAAATGTTCATTATTTCATTTTTAGGCTAACAGAATTCTTTTTCCTACCTACTATTTCTTTTTCTCGGTGTTGCTGGTAATGGTGACCCCACTGCTGTCATATACAACGTATCATATTGAAGTGACTTTTGACATTTTATATTCTGTTTTCTGTGTCAGTTATGCTTTAAGGAACATTTGTCACATAATTTCTGGGTAACTCAATTACGGATGAGTCTAAATAGGCTTCCCTTGTTTAAGAAAGTGGGTCAGGCTAATGAGGTCTATCTGACTCTCTTTAAAAGGGGCAAATTGACCCTGCTCTGGTAGAGTACTGTGTACTTGCAGTGAGCAGTTTCATATATGATGTCAGCCCTGTTGGATGCCTAACTTAGGACTAGAACCCTGTCTTAATAAAAACATTAGATAATGACTGTACTTGATGTGGCCTATCTGATGGGATCCAGACTGTGGCCATCAGGTATTTTTCCAGAGTCACTGATTTTTATTTTAAGTTTAATGTCTTATTCATTTAACCACTCTTAACATCAAGTTTCTCAAGTATGTGGAAAACCAGCAATTTTATTACTGCCAAGACAGAAACATGAATGGTAACATGGTGAGTAATAACTGACATGCACAGCCATTCTGCCTGAAAAATTATTACTTTTTGAAGTGAAATAAAGGGCAGTGCTTGCTGGAAGGAAAAATTTTGCTGAAGAAGTAAGGAGGCTGGGAGGGGATATCATCTTCCCCTGTTCATTTTGAGAATTTTGAAGTGAAGTTATTTCCTTACAAAGAGTAGTATTTCTGCTCCTGGAAAAATCCTCGGCATTGGCCCCATCCAGCCCTTCTTCATTCTTGCACTGTGACCCCCATCCATTGCATGTGCACCTCATCCATTTGTTGCCATTTTTCCTTCTGCTTATTTCACCTTACCCCACAATTCTTTAATTTTAAAACATACAGAAACATGATTTTGTTTCTAAACATTTCTCTTCATTCTTATGTTTTCATAGCTCTATCACTTGTCTAAACTAAAGTCTTTACCTCCTTGTATTTTCTTACCAGCTCTGACTGTCTGAGAAAAACAATTCTTTCATGTATCCTCTGTGAAAGACTGCAGATCTACTACCTCTCTTGATTTATCTTCTGCATTTAGGAAAAGGGATGAATAATATTATTCTGCCTTGTAGTATATGTATTCATCCAAGAATGAGGAGAGGGAATAGAGTCTTTGAAGTTCATCCCAGGAGCAATGAGTCCATAAGAATTCAGGTACACAGAATATTTTTTGCTTTATGTAATACTCAAGTCCCACTAGCCCTTTTAAAAAGCAAGGTGGGTATACTTTTAGTAGGAATTTGGACCATGTTTTCAGTGTATCAAAAATTTTAAAAACCCTTTTCCCCATAATTCCAAGTATCCCACTGCCCTTATTGTGTTCTCAATAATCATGGAACAGTTGGAGAACAATCCCATGTGGGGGAAAAAAAAAAAAAAAAAAGACAATAAAAGGCAATTTCTTGTTCCAGCATGGAGTATAAATGCAATTTCACTGCCTGGCTTCTTGACTGTAGTAACCTCCTCAGGCTAAATTGAAGGACTTCTTGCTGGGGAGCTAGGATTGAAGAGAAAATCCCCTTCTCTTGCAGATACAGAACTCTTTCTTAGGTAGCATAAAATAGATAAAAACTTGTTTTAAGGCCAGATGTTGGTGATTAAACTGTAGGAGGACAATTACTTGGCAAATGTTTTTCATATAGCAAATTTAAGATTTATCAAAATCTTTTGTATTTTTTGTTGTCCTTCACCTGCAGTTCTAGGATATCATTCAGTATATTAGAAAAACAGCAGATGCATGATTTGTGCAGTTAATGTGGCTGCTCTTCTGTCTGCAGATGATCGTGTCAAAATAAGGTCCAGGGTGTCTCAGCACGTAGTCAGTGGGAAGATCTCGGAAGTCTTAAAATAGCACCAAACCCACTCATCAGATGTGCCAGGCAAAAGTCAAACAGCTCTGTGCTTCTGTTGAGCGTGTGGGTCACTTGTGTTATGGATATTTATGGTGGCATTGGCATATCAGGATTCCACAGTGTCTGGGGTCCCAATGTTTGACTGTGGTTCCGAAACTGGTAGAAGAAATTCTGTAATAATTATTCAGTTAAAAGGCAAGCTGTGCTTCTCAAAGATTCTTCATTTTTTTCCCATCTTCATTACCTAGCATCCCTCACCCCTAAACCAGAAGTAAAGAAAAACCAACCAAAATAACCTCCACAGTCCCCAACCCTTTAAAGACTTAATAAAAGGATCTTCTCTCAGAGGACAAATTGCCAATGCTGAGACATCAAGTAGTGCTTTTCTTAGCAAATTTAGCAAACTGTGCTGATTTGGTATGGATTTCACATACTGCTTCTCTATGGGAATGCCTGGGATTCCCCAGAATCAGGGCTGTGTGATATGGTGTCTTGGGGGACTTTATGATGTGTATCCCCAGTCGCTGCTCTATGCCCAGAAATTAATTTTGTGCCTTTCTGTGCCTTTAAACTGAGCCTGAGAGGGGAGAGGAAAAAAAGCCGAGCAAACTCTTCAAAGCAGTTTGTTCAAGGACACAGAGGTACACAGACTCCTCTCTGGGTCCTGGGGCAGTGAGAGAGCAGAGAAGCACCCTGCTTGCTTTTTTCAGCCAGTTTTTCGGGTTTTTTTTTTTTCTCCGGAGAGTTGAACTTTGTTTTCCTGGGACTTTGATTTTTCCCTTCTTTTCTGCTGGACAGTTTCAACATCAGAATACATCGGGAGGACTTTCCACCCAGGCCCTGGCCCTGGAGGTGAGCCTGCGACCCAGCTCCAAGGAGAAAGAGAGAGAGACCTATGGAAGGACTCTAAAATTTTCCCAAGTTTCCTCTCTACAGTGAGAGGTTTTATTATTTAGCATTATTATCCTCTTCTGGTGTGTGTGTTAAATAAATAGTTTTATCTCTTTCATTTTCCTTTGAGGAAAAAAAATTTTTTTCCCCCAAACCTGGTGGGGGAGGGTGGTTGTAACCTGCCTTCTATCAGAGGATATTTTTCCTCCAGATTTGTCCAAACCAGTACATATGGCTATGAAGAGGCTGTGCTCTTGTTCATAAAGGCTTAAAAAGTTAGGGAAAGCACTGTTAGACAGCTCCAGGCTGCCTGACTGTTATCTCATATAATGGACGGCAAACCTTGGGACCTGCTGGCAAAACTTGGTGTTTTTTCAAAAGTACAGAGAAATTTTGTTTCTTTTTCACAGAGATGTCAATACAATGAAATACAATTTTGTGTTTAAACTAAGACCAAGTAATTAGACTAAATATATTGATAAAAAAAGAACTATGTGCCAAAAAGTCACACAACAATATACCCAGTGCACTTTACATGGGGTGTTCAAATGCCATACTACAACACTGAGTTCACCAGGTTGAAACTCATATTCTCATTTTAATTTTCACAGTTCTGACACTGTGCCTTTATATAGGCTTTTATAAGACACCAGAAGACTTAATCTCACTACCACTTCCCTAAGTACTTTGACTAGGTTATTAATTATGCTGAGATTTAATCTGGGATGGGTCTTTATAGAATTGCTGTAGATGATTTCACAGCACTCTTCTCTCTTTGTCCCCTTCTAGTGCCTGCCTTTTCTCTGATGGTTCGTAGTTCTCTAATCCAGGTGTTATTCAGCTGTGTATCACATCATGTTCCATCCCAGCTCTTCCATTTCACAGCTCTTCACTTTGACTCTTTCCCTTATTTCAAATTTTAATCTCCAAGCAGAGTTTTATTTCTCTCTTTTTGGTGTTAATGAGCTTCATGAATGGATATCTTTATGGGATTTGCTGATGTTTTTATATCACTGATTTCCATAATTTAAATTCAATTATGTTTTATTTCTTTTAACTCTCTGAATGCTTTTACAGTGACTATTCTATTTAGAGCTCTAATGCAATGTATTATTGCTTGATAACAGTGTATGTCTTACTGCCAATTTGTAAAAACATGCTTTTTCTTACTCTTTCATTTCTGGAGAACAAAGTAAATCTCTTTCAAGATTTATATTATTACAGTATTTCTTTAAATAGACAGCTTTCTCTTGGAAGAAATCTTCATCTGTTCTGACTGCCCATTGTCACAAGCTGTGAGGTTTTAGACAAAAGTGAAGTACTGCAGTGGTCTGTGTTTTTCATCTCACACTCTAAGTCCCTTATTTTATAACTGGCTGATTTGTCTACTCTGTTGCTGTGTATAGCTCATTTCATTTGTCACACCTAGAGCTGGAAGCCACCATCTCCAAGTAATAAATGACTACTCACCTGGACCATTTTATCTTTTATTGCTTATTGCTCCCTTCTGCAGCTGTCCTCATAACCCTTTTAAGAAAAGATTAAAATTAACAAAAACCCAAACCAGAAATTTTTTCAGCTATTTTCACATCATCACGCTCATGTGAACCAAGACTGGATTTGAACCAGGCTTCCAATAGCAAAGATCAAACAATTTTTTTCTGACAGCCAGCATGTGTCTTCCTCCAAGTTATTATTCTCAATAGGTACTTTAGGTTTCAGTAATTGATAGCCCATGGCATCTCATGATCATCTGAGTGGTTGTTTTTCTAATCTGTGAATGTACAACATGGCAAACTTTATCTTAGCATTTTAGCGAACTCTTTCTGGTGAAAATCAGAGAAATTGAAAAGAAGGTATAAAGCGCATCAGATTTCCACTCAATAAAGCCATCCCTATTTATCAGAGCTACAATTGTCAGCAGGCTGGTTGACTGTAGCCATAAACAACTCCAAGCATAATAGCATCTTTCACCTCTCCCCTACAAATTTTCTCAGAGACACTGAACTCCTAAATAATTTTTCTCATACTGAAAAACATAGGAAAAAAGACAATGTCAATGATCAGTATTTATGTAAACAGTTGAGGTAAAGGGAATGTAGAGCATGCAGGGAACTCAGGCAGTCTTTCACCTTCAGAGTTAGTGTGACCTACTCTTTTGGTCACTGTCTTGTACCTCAGTCTCTCACGTAATTACAGCCTAGGCTGGGATCTACCTGGCCTCACAATTCTTTCAGCCAGCTCTCTTAACACCTGTGGGTGGATATGGTCAGGGCCCATGAATCTGTGGGGGTCAAACTCCTGTAATAATTCACACACCAACTCTTCCTTCACTGATGCTGGATCTGTGTTTTCATCAACCTGGATTTTTGTTCACAAGGCCTGGGACCCAACAATGCTGGTAAAGAGAGAGGTGAAGAAAGTGTAGGGAAACTCTGCCTTTTCAGTGTTGGTGACTAGTTCACCTCTCCTGTTTAAAAGTGGGCCAATATTTTCCTTCTGTTTCTGCTTGTATTTCAGCAGGTTAGTGCCACTGGTGTCTCTCTTTGTACTAATTTGTAAGGTTTGTGCTACCCTATGCCACAGTATACCAAGTAATACACCTACAAAGGAACTGAGTAACTCCAGAGGCAACCAAAAACTGAGATACATCACATAAGGATGCAGATAGTATTTAGTGCATGTTGGATGTTCAGCTTACAGTAAGAATGAGATGCTCTGACTCCACTCTTTTCAGCTATGTCCTAGCTCTTGCGTATGTGACAATACAGTGGACATCTAAACCCGCTCTTGGTAACCAGGAATAAAAGTCTCAAACACCAGGTAACTGATTCTCTTGTAGAATGCTCTCCATAAGAATTGCTCTTCAGCTAGAGGGGATGTCAGATGTAGTACATAGTACACAGATGAGGCAAAGATGATGATGATGATGTTGATGAGTGAGTTAAACACACTTCTGAAGTTTATCCATATTTTGTTCCTATTCTAAGGCAAGGTGCTTGGAAATTTATGAAAGTATATTTCAATAATTGTCTAACGTACTCATCAATATGTCCAAAAAACTACTGAAAAGAATGTACTTTCAAACAAAGATTTAAGGCTTGAACAGTTACACATTAGATCAAGGACTCAGTCTCAAGTTCAAGTTAAAATTTACATGCACAGCCCCAGAGCTCAACAGTTACTGAAAAATACTCCTTGTATTTTCTTTTCTTCCCGAGCTCTAGCTGAACCTGTGCTTATTGACCTTCAAGGGACACAGCAATATCTTTCTTACTCGGACCATGCCTGAGGGGTGATGCAATGACAGACTGAATTGTCATTCTGGGAATTTGGTTGGCATTGTGTCAGTTTTGCTTCACATCAATTTAGATAACTGTTGGCTTATCGTGTGTCTCTAGGATAGCATACGTATATGACATAAACGAAATGAAAACTATATATGTAAATATATCCTGGTAACTCCAGCAGCAAAATTATGTAAATGTCAACTGAAAAGCTCTTGCACACCATTAAGGATGAATGTGTGATTACTGGGATTTTTAACCCTCTACTTGAGAGTCATATAGTCACATAGTCACATTATACAATGTATGTGCAATTGCTTTCCTTGTGTGCAGAAATACTCCTATAATGAGTAGAGATTGCAGGATATGAATTTAAGGCTTAGAACCTGAGATATCTGGTAAACTAGTTTCTGCTAATTTTATTAATTTTTTCTGATAACCATAGTTGCAGTCTTAAATGCTGTGACAAGATGCAATACTCATCAAGCAATTCTGGACTCAGAGGTTGGATTTATCCTCAGAAAGCTTTGCCAGTTTCTAGAAGAAAGCTTGGGAGAATAAAAACTATTGTGCAAAGTTCAGTATTTCAAAAGCACCTTTCTTTCAGAGACTCTTCTAAGTCCATGTTTCAGGTAAAGATGTAAAATTTGGAAGTAGGGAAGCCTTTACAGCAGGGTATATCTGCAGTGAAATTCATATAAAAAAGAGCCCAAACTTGGTCAAATTGCAGAATATAAACTTCTAAGGGTTTTACAGCTATGAACTTCAGCATGCTTAGTCCTTTTATAGCACCTATTGTCAGGAAAACCCACAAACGCCAGAGGTTTATGTCCAAAACAGAGACAGAGGAGTCCTGCAGCTTTATTCGAACAAAGGGAGAGTCCACCGAGTCGCACACCCGCAGGCTTTTCTCTCTCTCGAGGTTTGGGAGGGCGCAGCCTCCTTTTATCCCAAACTCCCGGCCGCAGTTGCCCTCTTCCTTTCCCCACTGGCTGAGGTACTAGGAAGGTACAGCCTTCCCGAACCGCCTACCGCATATTCCCCGCCCTTGAATCTACTATTTTACCCCAAAGCTCCGAAGTTCAGGCTTGGGCCGACCCGTCTGTTCCAGGAGCCAAGCTGTCTGGGCTCTGCAACAAACCAGCTACCCAGAGTTAGTAGAGGCATTAAGACCCATTTCAAAGACCTTAACACCCACACCTTCTCCCGTCAAATTGTTTGTAAACACACGAGCTTTCCTCTCACTACTGATGCCCAGACCACATGTTTATTGCTGAACAGAAGGAATGTGTATGACTTATTCCCTGACATCTCTGTTACAGCACTGGAGTGTGCATGTAGAGCTACACAGTCACCTTCTGCTTAGATTGAAGTACAGAGAAGCACTGAAAATTAGAAAAAAAAATCTGCAAGGATTTTTTTCTTTGTGCAGAAAAGAATCTGTAAAACTAGAGGAAGGAGAGTGAAGGTATTGAAAGCTGGCAGCTGACATAGGTGTGTTCTAGCCAGGCTGTGCCTGGTTGGAAGGGGGGATGATGTCCCTTTACATCCTTGAGAGACACGTGGCAAATGAAAAATGTTTGTCTGGGAAAAAACGGTGCTATATCCCTATTACAATAGGAAAGAAATTGAAGGTCTTATCAGTTAATCAGTACTGAGAGGGCAAGGAAAATCAGGAGAGAAAGTTGAATGGGGTAACATGAACAAACTGTATGATGAGGTGACAAAGTAGGAGTTTGTGGTTGGTAAAAAAACATCTGATAGAAGGAAACAAAGAGCTGTGAGAGGAAGACCTAGTCTGATTCTAGTAGGATGTTTGCCACGTGCCTAAAGAGTTGTTTGGTGGTTTGTTATTGTTGTTGTTTTGGTTTATTAAAAAAACAAACTGGAATAAAAGCAGCAGGGAGAGTCCTGTAAAATACCTGTGGCGCACTTGACAGGAAGTAATTAGCAGGCCTGCAAAGAGGATAGGAAGTGATGCTGCTGCTGCTATTACTTCTTCCACAAGCTCAAATGCTTGAGGTGTGTGTGGTGACTGACAAGTCCAACCCCAGAAATGTCAGCTGATTTCCAGGCAGCATTTTCTGGTTTTCAAGATAATAATAATATGCAAGATATTAAAGATATTCCAGAGTTAAAAAAAGTTTTTGTTGTCTATAATTAAAACTTAATTTTCCACTTATGAAACTGCTGCTTCCACTTGGTTCCCTCATTTCCTTGCCATAAGATCTCCATATATTTTAGCATGAATCATGCTCACTTGCTGAAATACTCAATACTTGATTTTTATTCTGTTATTCAGTATGCACTACAAGCCTTAAAAGCAACCCCAAGCTATGAAGAGTTAAGAGATTTTTTTCCCTCCCTTCATAAACATTACAAACATATCTAAATGCATTATAAATGGTAATGCATTTAGTATCATAATATGAAGAGTTTTGATTATTACTTCCAGTTGACTGAAGGAGAGCCTATTCACAGAGATTGAGGTGAAGAGCGTCACATGCTTGTAGTTGTGCACTATCATGCGTCTGTGGCATAGCTTTTAAGAGCTCTCTGCATTATGTAGTCTATGACATGTTCAAAGCACAATTCACTTCCAACTGGAAATGCTCAACTGTTGTCCTGAGCAGACCTGGAGTAGCAAGGCAGGCACTCAAGAACTGAGGGAAAGAGCATGTAGTAAGTGCTCTGTTCAAGTGACTTGCCTGATAGTGTCCAAATATTCTGTATCATAGATGGGAAGATTCTGATTTCATAAAAAAGTATTTGCTTGGCCTAAACTTGACACTGCTTAAACATTCCTACTTTTCAGCAGAAGAGTCCTTCTTTTCAGGATTCATCACATTTAGTAAAATGTCACTTTCGCTGTCTTTGAGACTGTGAGTAAATAAAGTGAAGTATTGCTAAAATTTCTTAATGTCGGGGCAGTGCAGGACACTAACATTTTTAAGATTAAGAAAAGCACGGAACTAATAGTCTTGGGAAAAAAGCTGCAAGAGATTATAAATACAACTGAGTGGAAAGCATTGCTAGTAATGCCAGTTTTTGAATTCTGAAGTAAAAGGAAACACCGTTAGGTGAGAGAGATACCTAAAGCAAGAGCTGTCAATTACGTCGATGTCTTGCCAGTTCAACTCTCATAAACATTCAGGAAATGCCATAAGGGAGGTATATTTTTATGCCTCCAGAGAACAGCAAGAGTAAAAATCTGTAAATGTTTCCTGTTACATCTTCACATAAATGCATAATAAATTGTTAATGTTTTATATATAAAACTGCTTACTTATTGAAGGAAATCTTGACCATCTAATCAAAGAGTCATAGTTGGTTCATTGCTACAGAAAAAGAAATGACCAGGTGGAAGAATACACTTACAATTTTTATATGCATACTTATTTTCTGCTCCTTTTTCCTGCTGTTATGCTTACCCTTCTCCTTCCCCTTTGAGTTCCAAACTCAGTGGTTTCATTCAGGTATGTGATGGGCAAGGCTGTGGTGAGTCAGCATTATGTGGTGTCCTTTACTGGAGACAATTGTTCACGACTTCTTCCACTGCTCAGGATCTGTTAGGGGTCATTTTGGTTTGTTGACACACTTCTGTATTTTTGCTCACTCCTCATTGTTTTGCAGCTTCACAATATATCTGAATTTACTATATATGATACTTTATGTGATGTAGGAACTATTTCTTCTCTCTGTAAGCCCTAACACTAGTTTTTCAGGCTCTAGATCTGGATTTCTTTACCTTCTTGAAGCATTGGTGAGCTGTTTACAGCCATATGGTCTCCAGTGCCAACCCTGTTGCTGTTACAGCCAAATCAAGCAAACAAACCACAGGAAGGACAGAAAGAGTTCAAACAAAGCCAGCCCAACAAGACATAACCCTCAGGCCCTCCAAACTTATAAAGCCTGTGGTCATTCAAAAAAAGCCTGTTAGCTATGGCAGTGTCATAATGCTGGGCTACAAATTAACGTTAGATTGCCGAGACTGACAGTACTGGATGGTACTGGTAAGGCAATTAACCCTGACCAAAGGGATAGCTAATCTACGCAGGACCAATGCTGCTGGGCAGAGCTGAGATCAGCCAGTAGCACTTAATTTTCACGGGTAAAATATCTGTGATATAAATTTCTGTGTTGAAAGTTCATAATGTTTTCAAAAAGTAAAAAGAGTTCCACTACATTCTAGAGTAAGAATTACCATTATGAGTCAGGCCTGCCATCCATGCATTTGCTTAAAGCCAGCACCAGATGCTTCAGAGAGCAGTGCAAGAAACCCCAAGGTGGGCAATTACGGAATAATTTCTCCACATGGAAGGCTTCATCCTAATCCTCAGCAGTTAAAGATTTGCTTGTTTACTGTTGCATGAAGGCTTCTAAAATGTTAGAGTTGGTTTGGTTTTTTTTCCTACCTGATACAATTGTGAATATTGTAAGTTTTCATATAAACATGAAGTCCAACTTTGAGTCCTAAGCTGTTGGCATCAGTGATTTCTGGTGGTACTTAGTACCATAGCTTAACTATGCAGTGTGATAAAAACTAAAATATTTTATCATTCGTTTTGTTCGGCACTTGCTGCATTTCAATTCCACTGAATGTACCATTGTTTTTCTTTCATTAGAAAAGTAGCTCTTTGTACTCCTCAGTCATCCACAGACAATTTTGAAAAATATGTAGGGAAATTTAGGCTCTCAATTTAAGTATCAGATTTTTCCCCAGTGGAAAATCTCTGATTTCTCAGTACTTTAGAAATACTTTCTAGTTACTAAGGTGTGTGAAGATAAAGCAGCGCTGATTTTTTTTTTAACAATCTTGATGGAGACATAGGGATTCCCGTTTACTCAGTTGTTTTGATAGATTGTCAGTATTTTCTAGCTGCTGTATCGGTCCCTATTGGCCAGCTCAGTCGAAGTAATGCTTTTCTCTAGGGTCAGTTCTCCAAACGTGCTGGGAGTTTGGGAGCTCCTTATCTCTATCTACTAGAGTATTCATGTGACTACTGCTGCACTGTAGATTTTCTTCTCCTCTCCTGTCATATGAAAATGTAATGAACTAGCAACAGCCAGCCTCTCTGTTTATGCAGAGTTGTTAAAATTCACTTAAAGTAACAGGGACAATATTGAGCACTGTAGTTCTTCATTGAGCTGTAATTTAGATTCTAGATTGCTTTTTCTGCTCCCTATAGTATGAAATTGTGTTCCTACTCTGTTTTGGATCATCACTTTCCTTAAGGGTTTATTTTAAAAGTTATTTTAAAGTTTGTTTTTAAAGGTTTTCATGTGGTTTCTTTGAATAATAAGCAAACATTTTTTATTCTTGTCCATTTTTCTCTTGAGCAGCTGGTTTAGAACAGTTACCTTTTTCTTAAACAATGCATTCCTTGTTTATTTACACAATTTGGACAGTGGTGAAGGTTACTGGTGGTTACGTTCTCTTTAATGTCTTTAGAAAGCATTGTTATCCAGTCTTGTTTAAAGTGTATCCATGCACAGAATTTGCCCTGTGAAGCATTATTTCAAATCTGCATGCTTGAAATTTAACTTGAATTCCCGGTTCTATTTGGATCCTACTGCTTCCAGTTATCTTGAAAATTGTGCTGAATAATTGCATTCGGCCTGAAGAGGAGAGGGCTCTGAGGAGACTTTATTGTGGCTTTTCAAAACACAAAGGGAGTTATAAGGAAGACAGACACTTTTTACCAAGGCTCGTAGTGGGAGGACAAAAGGCAACAGTTCTAAACTGATAGAGACAGGTTTAGATTGGGCATAAGGAAGAATTTTTTTATCAGGAGAGTGGTGAGACACTGGAACAGGTTGCCCAGAGAAGTTGTGGTGGTCCCACCCCTGGAATTGCTCCAGGCTGGGTTGGATGCGGCTTTGAACAACCTGATCCAGTGAAAGGTGTCCCTGTCTCTGGCAGCAGGGTTGGAACTAGGTGATATTTAAAGGTACCTTCCAGCCTAACCAGTTCTGTGATTCTGCATTTTCATTTATACTTCATATTTTCACATTTGTTAAAAAGAATCTCTTTGTTTTTTTGGATAAACTAAAGTAGATAAACTGCAATAGATAAATTAGTAAACCTGAACTGTCAGTCTAAAACTGGAGCATGGGGTCAGTTGAGAAGTTCACTTTTCTCATGTTTCTCAATTTCAGTTTAAAAGTGCAAAAGAATTAGGCCTTTTGCCTGGAGAAACCTCTGCACCTGGCCACGTGCAGCTTGGTGATGACTAATATTTTTTCCCCAGAACACTGCCTTCATGTTAGTCTTGATGAAAGTGAAAGGCTGAGAAGAAGCAGCAACAGGAAAAAGGCAACAGGAAAAGCGAAAAGAGATTCTCGAGTAACTTTTAAAATTTTCCTGATAGGGATCTTAGCACTAAGTTTAGAATGTTTCTTACATTGGAAAAGACCTTTTCTATCAGAATAGCTGGAAAATGCTCCATTCTTGGAGAATTCTCTCATCTTGGAGAATTTTAAATATATTGACCCTGCTTTCAGCAGAAGTTTGTATCAGATGACCTCCAGAGATTTCCTCTAAACTGAATTGGAGGATATGAGACAGTATTCAGTAATTTTTGGTCACTAGCATACTGTCACCAATAAAATGTATGAAGTGAAATGGAAGTAACAAAAAAATTTCTATTCTCTGCAAATCTCATGCTAGCTTCTAGACCAGGACAGTGTATTTCCCACAAATCACTAGAAACTAGTGACCTGAAAACTATTTGTGACATAACAGAATTACACAGTGTCATGTAATGATGGAAAGAAAAGTGGAGTGCTGCTGCTGCTGCAGATGTCATGGCCAACAGGAGAAAATGGATCATGTACAATTTCTCTCTTTATAGAATGCAGCCTTTTCCCCACTGAATGAACTCTGAAATCTAAAAACTGTTTTCAAGCTGTTTATTTTCCCAAACATAGGGGGTGAGATAAATGGCTTCAAATAGTTCAGCAAACCTTAAAAGAAAGCAGACCAGAAAAGAGAGTTTTAAAGACATTTATGTTTAAAAAACATGAGCAACCCTGCTTAAAAAATTGTCTTAAAAGAAAGACTTTTGAAACCCATCTCCTATTAATAGGACTTCATCATTAAAACTCTGAATTTTTGTATTTCAAGTTTGGAAGATTCTAATAACAAGGAAACTGTAAAGGTGTTCTTAAAAATTATTTTGTCTTTGCTGAAACCAGTATCACTACAGACACAAATTATTTTCATTATTTCTTGGTATCATCAAACTGTGGAGGGTTGAAAAAGCTGAGGAATAATTAATTCTTTAATGGTAACTTTGAGAAGACTGTACAAGTGAAAGTACTTGAGAGGGTTATTTAGATGAGATTTCAAGCCTTATTTTGTAGGGTTTGGTTATATCAATTTGTTAGGAATTAACTCCCATGTTGGTCTTGGCTTGCAGTTTTGTTATAGATAAGATTGTGAAAAACATCCTTTCTGCTCAGTGCTTTACTGTAAATATACTGGTGTTGAGCTAAAGGATACTAATGGATCAGAGAGCTTTGAGTGCTTCACTGCCTCAAAATATATCTGGTCCTAACCCAAATTTTCACCTGTGTCTGTCACTCTGCCCATGTTTATCCCAATGGGGCAGATTTCCTGCCAGATCCGTCAATTTTATGTTGGATCATAACCACATAAATCACCTGGGTAAATCAGACCAAGCCAGAATCAAATTCATTGTACCCATTAAAGACAGATAACATTTCATAAAATATATAATATGTCAAAGCTGACATAATCTTCTCTGAGAAAAGAGAACAGCCCATCTATTTGCTAAATAGAATAAATCAAAAGAGGGGAAAGAGAATTAAACTGGCATCTCTGCTATCTTTAGCAGAGGAAAGAAGACTTGAATGTTATACAGTAAGTACAGAAGAGCTCCCCTGCGCTGCCCTGGTGATCCCTTGCTCCCATACAAACCTCTTCTGACAGCTGACAGCATCAGCAATCTCTGCATCCTCCAGCCATGGCTCTTGAGCTGTGCGTTCAGCTGCAGCTGTGAGCATTTCTCAGGCACAGTCTAACAGCCTAACCAACCTGCTATGAGCAGGATAGAGTACATAACTGTATAGAATAGCATATGCACCTACCATTACATTTGCCCAGTCATTACTTCATTCTGTAGACACACTTCAGCACTCTCCGCCCTTGGCATTTTTGGGACAAGGATTCAGCAATCCTATGAGAGAATCCCTGTCCTTGTCTGGATGATGCCTGCCCAGTAAACGTAATTTACAGAGAATTTGGCAAATATTAGAGCCATATTAGGACCATCCTGTTTTGTTTCCCATGAGCGAGTCTTCTCCCCAGCCTGCAGCCCTGTCCTGCTGGCCAGCAGCTCACCCTGCAGGGAGTGCTCCAGCCACAAATTCTCCACATGCCTGGATAACTGGTGCTTTGACTATCAAAAGTATGTTAGTAAATACTAATGAACAGCTTCATATCTTCAGCGAAGCAGAGAATTTCTGATCTATAGCAGATGGTCTGGTATATAGATTCATGTAGATTTTCTTCTACAATATATTTCCAAAAGTAGTAAGAAACTGAACTACTTGATACTCTACATTTAATAGCATGTTACTTTTCTCCCAGTTGTGGCTGCTCATTTGCTGCTTCTGATTTCACTGGAATATTATAGTTTTCAAATATGTGTGTCCAGAAATCTGCACAGTCTCTGCTTCTGACAAATAACTTCAGGGTACTTGTTTCAGCTGCCAATGGCATCAAACAGATCACTTAAATCACCTAGGAGCGGTGTTTCTTTCCTTTCTAAGGAAAAAGGCCTTATTGAAGAGCTGAACCTTCTTAAGCAGGAAAAGGAAGAGGATTAAAATAAGTGACTGATATAATGAATTCCCATGTTTCTAAATGGGTAGTTCCTTTGCTCTTCTGCAAACAGACATTCACCAAAGAATCATAAAAACAATTTTTTGCCCTCACATCTTGGAGCATAAGGAAACATAGCTGTGCTCTGACACATTACAGGAAGAACCAGACACAGCCTGGTTTTGCTCCCCCTCTGTGATTCTGAGCAGAGATATTCTGGAGTACACACAAATTGCAGAGCTGGTACTGTGGCGACAAGGATGGTTGTCAGGGTACAGGAAAAAAATACTGCAGAGGTTGTAGATGAAGTGTTGGAAACTCTTTGGTTTCTGCATGGAAAAGAGTGGGGGAAAAATTACATGCATGAAGGTATCTATAAAGGACAGTGGAGACAAAAATTGTAGAAGGATTTTGGGAAGGAAAAGTTTAGTTTGTAAAATTTACTGAACCACTCGTGGAGTTCTGCATTAAAGGACAAAAGGATACTGGATCTTTGCCAACCTGCTCTGTATGGGTGCTACTTGAGGTGGGGCTGAAGTAGGTACTGTGCCTGATCACACACTAGTGAAAGACAACACATGTTGATTAATAAAAGGTCCTGTTCATGTGTCCTGAGTGGGAAGACAATGGTGAATAATTCTTTCCTGTTTAATGATATTTTTGGTTTATGAACCTAAAAAGACTCTTTAAAGACTCTGATCTGGTTTCTGGGAGGCAGTGCTGCTTATGCCATACAGGCCTGCAGGATTTTGTGTAGGAAGACACAGCTGGTAAAGAAAGCCAGGAAGCACAAAACCGTCTCCTTCTATTGTCCTAATAAGGCCAACATAAGTGGATGTCAAATAGCTCCGATGATTACTTATCCTGGGGAGCCATTATAGGCAGTAGCCAGGATTAGGCTTTCAGCTGAGACACTGCTCCTGAGAATCGGAAAATGGGGGATTATTTAGGTGAAAAGATAATGGCTGAAAAAGCATTATGAAACCTCAGAGTGGGAGGAAAAAGGCCAAGACTGGAGAGACAGAACTGAATAGATTAAAGGAGAATTGTTAAGATAAAAATGACATCGTAAAAAATATATACCTGTGTTACTAAAAACATACAAGACTATTAAAATGAAAGGTCTTTCAGAAATCTAATTTATCCTTCCACTCTCTGGTTTTCAGATAACAGTGTTCTCCTCTATTTCATTTTGAGAACAGGAGACTGCGTAAATAGGTTTTTAATACTTTTTAAAATTTGAACTTTCTAAATTTAAAAGAAGAAAATTTTCTTTATGATGCTTTAAAGCATTTCATGACTGAGTTTCAAGTGAGGATTGAAACCTATAGTGAGCATGCCTCCAAGTATAGGTCTTGTTATAAACTAGGTATAGAAGCTGATTTGAACAGCCAGCATTTCCACGTCTCTGCGCCATGAATGGAAAATGCAAAACCAACCTATTAAGTGATTTAAGAAGGGAAAAGGAAAGGGGTGGGAAGGTGCAGGAAGGGAAGGCAAGGCAAAATAAGCCCCAAGTAAAATAAGTTTCCTTAGAGAATATGTGAAAAATAATAATTTACTTTATCTAGCATTGATAAAAGAGTAAAGCCAACGTAACTTAAGCAGTGAATAAAATATTCACCTTATCAAAATGTATGGTAGTAATGTTTCCCCAGCAGTTGTGACTATCAAATGGACAAATACCCTTAATGCATCGATTTTTTGATGTCTATTGGTTGCATCACACTCCCAAATTCATGTTAGTATTATAATTTCTAGGTTCTGAGGTGCCATGGGCAGATTCAACTCCAGTTGTCTGGGAATTATGGTTCTGCATCCCCTCTGCCCAGTATTTCTGAAGTGGCCTCTATTATTTAGTAGCAGAGTAGGAAAGACCTTGCATTGTTACAATATCCAGTCACTTTGTGCTGCACTTAGGAAAGGGCATCTACTGCACCTTCATTCTCATCTGCTTTGCACCGGTGGCTGAGGAGACCTGCACTACCTCAGACTGATTAGTGCTCATTTTGGGTGAATATTTTACAAGGTCATCCAGATCCTGCAGGAGTGGATAAAGAATGAAGAAAAAGTACATGATCATGATGAACACTGAAGAGGCTGCACTTTCCTTCTATTTTCCATGGAGAGTGCCTCTGCATGTCAAAGAATTCATGCAGATGGTCGTGAATGTTGGTTCATCCAGAATCAGTTTTCATGAATATTCCATAAGGCCACATTGCACAATTACTGTTTACTTGTGTTTATGCTCACTACTGAGAATCAGCACCCAATTACAGTGACATCCAGGAGTGAATTACAAGAGAGGCCAACATTTAGGAAATAAAAAGCATTCATTGTCCTGTGTAATACTTACTATCACCATGAAGATTCATGGAAAAAATCTCTTTAGCCTTGGATATGGTTTGTGGAGGACAATGCAACAGATTCCACAACAAAATAGGATTTTGTGAGCCATGAGGAATCTTTATAAGCCATAAAGGAGACAGCAAAGAGGCAATTTCATCGAAGTATATAGACTTAATAGTATCTGTAATGTCAGTGTGAATTATTGGAGCAATTCTAGCCCTGATGGCAGTGTGGAAGCTAGAGGGGGAGCATGAAAATAGGAATGTTATAAGAATTAAAAAATAAAGAGTTGGAAGGCTTATCCCTTGGAGTGTAAGAGTTGAAATGCTACTCTGTAGAAGTGGTCTTCCAGTTCAAAAGCATCTGTTGAAGTCCTTTAAGTAACATAATTAGACAATGAAAAGCAGGAAAGAAATAGTGTTTTGGGGTCAGACAAACTGCTTTCAGAACAGATTCTCTCCAAAGATGTTTGGGGTTCAGTAGGCTAAGAAAAGTTCTGTCAAATTTTCCTCCTTTGGGAGACCTGGAAATGAGAACTGTATTTGGGCTTTTTACTGACAAGTCAGTATATCAAGGTCAATACCTCTGATATTGAGGTCAAAAGTAGTTTTTAATTTATCTCTATAATTATATTTAGAAATAAGGGAAAAGATATAAAGTAAAGTGACCTACTCAGGGCCCCAGAGAGAAACCAATGGCAATACTGGGAAGAGATACATTAGGGAATTAGCAGTCGTCTGCTTTAACTTTGGCTACGGGTTTGAGTCCAAAATCGTAATGAGAAATGCTTTGACTGTGGAATTAGGAAATAGTCTTCCAGCATGTATTCTTGGGTTTACCTCCCTAAAAAAAGACATGAAATAGGATGGTAAAGTTAGTGCTCTGTCAATCTGTGTAGCTGGCAGTGTCAAGATATGCACATTGCAGGTTTGTCCTTCTTCAGACTTGGAAGAAATTTCGCAATGACAGTGAGCATCTAGGACTTTCCCCATTGCCTGCAGAAGAAGAAGCTTTGAGAAATTAATGTGTTGTCATTATATGAGCCTTGGTTCTAGATTACAGGCAATCCCCAGTTTACTTAGAGCTGCACAGTCCATTTGTCCCATCTTTACAGTGCACAAGCAACATGCTAGCAAACATTCATTACATGATACATAAAACACACCAAACAGCATGATGTTATTTTACTTCCTAACAAACTGGAGGCTCCAGCTTTGTGATCAAGCTTCTTTCATGGAAGCAGATATTTGTTGATGGTTAGATTTTACAACTTTAACATTAAAACTATGCTTTGTTTAATCAAGGAAAAGTGAAGGCCAAGAAAGCGATTCCTCAAGCTTTAAATAAAGTATTAGAATGAGCAGGGAATTTTCAGGTTGGTCAAGGTGATGAAAAGACAACCACATTGTGCAGTCTAGTTTGAAAGCAATAATTGGCAGAAACATTTTACTTGGGATTGGAGAGCTTGGGACAGAAAAGTGTTGTGTTCTCTTTTGAAGTTTGTGTGGCAGGGCAGGGAAAAAATATTGTCAAAACTTTCTGTGACTTACATGGGTTATTGATTTTGTTCATTTTTCCCTTCATGAGTCAGTAAGACTCTTCTGCTGCATTTCTGATCTGGCTTCACCCTTGCATGCCTGAAGTCTGACACAACATAATGGCAGATATTGTAGAATGTAAGGTTTCTATGGAAGGTGTTTCTGTAATGCCTGTGTGAGCTGATATCGCAGGAGCAGCCTTCTGATACAAATATGCATTTCTAGAATGAAAATAATTGCACATTTGAAAATGTCACAGTAAACTTTGATCCATAACGAGATGAGTTTGGCTTGCAGAAAATCTTAATTGCTTAATTTTCATTGTACTAGGAAGAAAGCCACTGTAGTATTAAGGGTTTATGATCTTTACTAAATGAGTAAATTACTATGGTCCTGTCCAGCAGAAAAGAGTAGTATGCCTACACTTTGGACACTTAAGTAGAAGGAAGTTATTAGGAATATGAAATTAGAGTCCAAGAACAAAAAGATTTTTGGTAGGAAAATGGTGTACAGAGAAGCCTGGGTTCCAAGCTGTTGTTTTTAAGGAAAGATGAGAGGTGTTACATGTGTAACCTTGCAGACAGTTGGGGCCTGGTCTTGCTGCTAAATAATTTATTTTAGGACTTCTCTATTTTGTAACAGAACAATGGAGCAGAAACTAAGAAAAGAGAAGTGGAGGATGATACACACTATGGGAACACATTATTGATTACTGGAAATTTTCAACACAATTTCTAATGTGAAAGAGATTCCACACCTAAACCACATCTTTTCATAAAAGTATTAACTCGAAAACGTTGCTGCTTTCTGGTTTTTGTTGCTTCCTTCTCATACCCCAAGGGAAATAAATTAAGGTCCCCTTATTTTTTCTGGCAAAACTTGTTGGTTTCATTTTTCAATTTGATTCTCAGCTTTGGAAAAAAAAAGTGTTTTGAAAACCAGCATTTTTTTAATATAAAAAATGCCTGCTGGTTAAAAATAGATTTCCCTGAAGGAAAAACCAAAACAACACCAAACCATTTTTCAAAGGTCTTTGATAATTTCTCAGACTATACTTTAGGAAAACATAAAAAGTAATACAAATTTAGAAAATAATGATCCAAGTTGTTTTAGGTAATGTAGATTGGCTGCTCTGAATTCTTGGGAGATTGTTTTTACTGCTTTCCACAACAGACTTCGGAAAAATGAAGTTTCATTTTGTTATTAGCTTGTATACCAAAAATGTATAGAACTTGTTTGTTATCTGAAAGTTTAACATTGCTAAGGAAAATGTTGATTTTCTTTTACAGTTTTTCAGTGCCATTTGATAGCTGGCTGACAGAACATGTTCTCAAGTGTATATACTTCTTGGTAGGTAATATATATGCATGTGGAATGTAATTTCTAGAGTCTGAGAACATAACACCTTGACACTGATAAGAAAGATTTAATTTTTAACCTCCAAGTATAGACATAAAACTTCATAGTTAGGATTTTTTTTTTTTTTTTTTGCAGCTGTTTCATATACTTAATACTCTAATTTTTAATAGGGCTTCAGGAAATTCAGCAGTTATGTGTTTCTGCCATATTGCAGTGCTTGATTTAATATTTTTTAAGCTGTTCGTATTGCACACTGCACCACAGTACAGAGATATCCAATTCTGTCTTTAATGAGCTACCCTAGATATTGGAACCAAACTGTGCAGTGCATCAGAACCCAGTAAATTAACTAATGCATAACTGTGTCTCATGTGGTTAGACTGCAGTCTAACTGCAAATGCAGCAAAAAGAATTACAATTAAAAGTAATAGGTCACAGAAGGCAAAAACTCTGTGGAATGAGCAATGCAGCTCTAAAGTCTGTGAGTGCTGCTGGATGTGAAGGAAAGTGGTATTAATGGCAACACTACTTGCCAGGATGGTCTTGGCAGGGTTGCTGTTAATGGTTTAGAATTTAGAGGTAAAGAAGAATTACTGGCGATTACAGTTACAACAGAGATACCGTTTGTGTGTGCCCTAAAAAACATTGCACAAGGATGCTGAGGAACAGAAAGCTTTGAGGGAGGTTTCAAAGTCAAGGTGTGCTGGTTGCACTGGTAGCAGATTGGGAGAGCTGGACTGGTGGATGAGCTTGCATGATGAAGGCAATTTCATGGAAGGTGTTAGCAATGACAGGCATTGCAGCAATGCTGGCTGTGGCACTGCCGTGTTCAGGATACCATGCAGAGATGCCATGACTGTTTTTCCATGCACTTTTGCTGCACTGTCCTCCACCTGCCCCCTGCATCACTAGAAGAGATTATACCTTTCTCATTAATCACCTCTGATGTGCACTTGGCTTCTTATCTCTGAGAATAGGTTTCTTAGAGGATGCACCTCCTACCTGCAGGATATTTCAAAGTATATTCACCAAATATCTTGCAGATAAGAGAGAAATTTGGCAGCCTAAACTGCAGCCACTTGAGGCTTGTAATCTCTATAGTAGGGAAATATTTAAAACATTTTGATCATTGCTGTGACCCTTCATTTATCAGCTTCTGAGTTTCTTATCACCATACTTCTGCTACAGGAGTATTCTATTGTAACAAAGGATTTTCTTGAACAGAAATACATTTATTTTAAGAATATTTGACTAAGGCAAACATCTTATTGCCGTCTTAATGTAAACATGTTATTGCATTCTAGAATACCAAAATATCCACTCCTGAAGTCATCGACAGCCTTGCTGAAGATTCCATTTACTACAGAAATCTAATGCAAAGTTTTGTCAAAAGTTTTCAGTGTGTTGTCATGACCCACTGCATACAGTGCACAATGTCTTGTTGGGCTGAACAAAAGCAACAGTCCACATATCAGGGAATTCTTATGCTTCTATTGTATAATGCCCATACCTCCAGCAGATAGCCCACTGCTTAGTCTCAGAAGTGTTGGCTAGCAAGCCCTTAACTTTTACAACACACTTCACCAAGCTCCCAATCCACAAACTTCCCAAGGGTCAGTTAACAAGCCCTTGACATTTACAGCACAATTCAACAAGCTCACAACTCTAACAACAGCCTTCAGCATGGAGTAAGGAGTAGAATATGATAGCCTCAGTTTGCCGAGATAAGGCCAGGAAGGGGAGAAGAAAGGACATCCGCAGTCCTTAGATCCCACATTGGTCCTGCCCCATGGATGGACAGGAGGGTGGGGAAGTTGAGGCAGACACACTGAGTGTCAAGGCAGAAAAGGAAGTTGGCTCAGCTGATCACAGCTTCCCTGTGGAAACAGTCTGAATGCTTGAGACAAAACATGCCTGTGCCTGGTCGTCCACATGTGTGATTTGAACTCAAGTGGGTTGGCTGAAGTAAAGACAAGTCCCACACTTAAAGACCAATTGTTTGGCAATATTGAACTGAAAATATTTGAAAGTTGTCTTTCTGACAGTGTGTTTTAAGTGGGCTTGATTAATGTTAAAGAAAAAAAATCAATGCAATAACTGGAATTCAAACCACCCTATGAAGTTTGTATAACGTTAGTAAGGAAAGAACGGAAAACACTTCTGTGGCCTATCACAGGCTGCATTGGAGACTTGTAGGGCTTTTGTTTGTCATAAATTCACAGCTTATGATATTGTGAAATTCCAGTTAGAGTGTCAGTCTTCATTTTCTAAAAGTATGTTTATAGTATTGTAAAAAAAGTTTGAAAATCTGGATCAAAAAAAAACAAAGAAAAGTAGCCCATCAAAACCCAAAGTAAATATATATTTTCTTTTATTATATTCTGTAGAACTTTAAAGTTTCAAAACCTCTAAGGCCTAGTTTATGACATTCAGTGATAATGACAATAAAGCTTATACTGGTGACTGTGTTTTTACCTCTTAGGAAGCAATGAGCACAAAGTATTTTGTTCTTAATTCTATTCTATGGAGTTTAAAACAACAGGTGCTACTTTTAGCTGTACAGGAGTCCGTATAAATATGTAGATTCTAAAGCCAGAAGGCCATGGACAGTTTTTTTCTAGCCAGATTTTCAGGATATACAAGCTGTAGAATTTTCCAAAGCTTTGAATTAAACCAGTTCTTAGAAAAGTATTGAATCTGACTTTAACATTCTATGCAGTTGAAAATCCCCATCCCCAGATAAATTACTTCAGCTTTTAATTACTCTCATTGCTAAAAAATTGTATCTCTTTTCAAGAATTTATCTTATTCCAATTTCCTGATACTGGATGTGGTACTTTTGACAGAAAGCTTAAAAAGCACCACCTTGCCCAACTATTTATCAGTACTTGATGCATAAGAGACAAATTTTAAGCCAAGGCATAAAAACATGCACAGGCTGTAAGCTGCAGTTAGAAGCCAAAGAGGTAAGCAGATGGATAACTAGGCAAATGTGGCTTGTTGCACACATGGGGAAGGGTAGGGAAACAGCACCCTCTCTAGACAACCTGTTCTCAGCGATGCCTCAAAGCTAAACAAACATTAAATTTTGTGGATGATATTAAAGGACTGAGCTTAATGACCATGGAGACAGCTGTCTTGTCATAGCTACAAAACAGGTTTTACTTAAAGGATACCATATAGGAAAACAAAATATTTCTGAGGCTGAGCAGAACACAGACTTCCCTGAGAACCCTTCTTTTGGCTACTTTTCAGGTCCCATCCTCAGTCTTTTATTGCTTTGGCTCTTGCCTGAACATTAGGGATGGAGCAGCTGTAAGTTAACAGCCAGAAGCAATTTTCATTGATTTGTCCTGCTCTTTGCAGTATTGCACTGGAAGCATCCCCAGGGCACATTACTAATTTTTTGCCCTTTACTTAGGGACCATTAGATTAATGGTGTTACATAATTGCCATTTCTTCATCATTAATACAATATTGGTGTGATGAATTTTACAGTCAGACAGTCCTTAGCTCTTGCTAGGGGGGTAAAAAAAAAAAATCTTCCTATTTAAAAATGAAACTATCTTTTTTTTCCCCAGACCTGTAGAACAGGTTTGCTTCTGTGCCTTTGCAGCCTAGTTATGACCCTCAGAGTTAAAATCATTTTGGGCAAAAGAGGGAATACAGCAACCCAATAACATGGCAAGCATTTTATTCACTGCTCCTTGAACAATGCAAGTCACATGCAGCCCAACCAGCACACAATGCCCACTTAGGTCAGACCAGAAGGATCCAGGTTTTATATTGGAGATTACACTTGTATTACCACACAGGCTCTTCTGGTACTTTGTTACATCTGCACACTTAAACTGTTGTCAGGTTAGTATTAAGAATTTGGTATTGTTATCCCACACTGACCAGTGCTTTTCCAGATCAAATATGGATATAATACCAGAGGTAAAACAGCCAGGGAACATTCCCTATCAGCAGCTGGATAATGCAACCTGGTTTTGAAGCATGGGAGAACCAGATCATGTGCAGCTGCACTGAGCCAAGGCATGCTTTTCCAGTTCAGGGCCAGAGTATGGGTCTACCGTTTTCTTTAAAAATTCTTTAACTTGGCCTGTAGGTTGGTGGCAGTAAGGTGGGACTGAATGTCAGTACTATGTTCTTCCTCTGTCCATGCTTATTTGGAAGAGGAAGACAGAACTATGGAGGGTACAAGAGACTGGAGTGACACCTTAGTAACTGTGGAGAAGACACCTCTAAAGAGGCAATTTCTGAACTTGGGCAAAATAAGGTTTCCTGACCTCATTCTAAAGTGTGATATGGTGCAATGGGATGAGCAATACCTTCTGCTTCTCCAGACACACTGCCATTAAACTGGGCAGGATTTCAGCCATTGGGAGGTTTGAACTATCAGAAACATAGATAGCAATAGGTAGTTCCAATGTACACAGCAAGAGATTCCCTGTGTGTGTTGTTGGGTTGTTGAATCTATTGTTCCTGCTTTCTATTTATATGCTTTTTTTATGGTGATGGAGGCATTCTTGTGATTTGTACAGTCTTTTGGACTGCAGAAAACTCAGGAGAGCTGACTTCAAAGTGCACAATAATTTCATCTATCCTTGGGGCATACAGAGGTGACCTATCTTGTCCTCTTCATATTTGTCATGTGATTAAGGGCAGAGGGCAAAGTGAAGGTACTTGCCCAAAGTACAGGCAGCTGTCTGAATTCACACAGCGAGTAACTGAGTCTTGGGTCAATTCTAAATAAAAGCTCACACCAAGAGCTTATGACTGAGAACTACCAAGTGGTAAGCCTTAGAGGAAGCCAAGGGAGGCTCACACCCCAGCAAGTGTATAGTGTAGTCGGTGTCTTTAACCACACTCCAGATGACTCCTGCCAAACAAATCTGTTTTGTAACTTCCCACAACTGCAACATGTGAATGGTAGTGAACAGTTGGTCTTAATTAGAGCAGGAGGTGATGCATAAATGAAGTTGTTCTCTTATTTATTATTGTCTTTTCCTTGCTCAGAATTATTGATCCTATACCTAAGCAAGATGTTTTCTGGTTCCCTTATTTAAAGTTACAGTTTTACAGGAAATAGGTATGTTGCCCACTCTGCAGAGGTAGCAGGATAATTTGTCAATTAGAAATAATCAGTTCTAGAATGACTTTTATGTCTGTGCTGTTTCTGAAAGATCTTTAATTAGATCTGAGTTCATCCATGTATCAGCTGAAGCAACAGATATTAACTGTCCCATGTGTACATCTTGAAATGAGATGAAATGCAGTTTGTCTTGGGCTGTAAGCAGTGGGGAATTCTGTGTTTCACAGTCAAAACAGTCAAACCATAAAGAGGTTTACTTTTTATTGTTCTTAATCTTGTATTTGAAAATAAATCTGGTGCTACACTGCCAGGCTTGGACACAGAAGCTCTCTGTTTATCTCCTGAATGGGCATTACTTGGCTTGACAGCTTGACAGTTTCAGCCCTTGCCAGTACGCCTCAGTTTTGATGAGAGGAGATCACATCTGGTCCTGAGGAGGATGAAGGACATGTTAAAGGCTGCTCAGTCCCTGGCCTCTGGGTTTTTTTATCCAGGTTTGTGAGGTCATGTCCTAGTGAAAGATCACTTAAGATGGGCAAAGAAGAGAGACCCCTTACCTACTGTCATCAATGCTAAATAGGGTTTATCCCTACAAGTGATTAAACACCTTTACTGTGGCCAGCCTACTTTTGAAATGGAGAAAATTAAGAGCTTTGTTGTCTTGCTCTCCAAAAGCAAGAATGAATGGGTATTACTTTAGGTAGAAGTACTAAATCTGCCCTTTTTCTCACAATAATTTTTTCCTGATTTAGGGACAGGACTGAGAAAGAAAATACCTTTTCCCTGCATTTTAAAAACCAAAATATATTAAATATTAAATGCTCATATTTCCTAAAGGTTTATATTTAATTTTTGCATGTTTTCTATGAGTTACCATTCATTATTAAATAAGTTTAAATTGTGCAGCAACTAAAATTGAGTCAAATTTAAAGACAGGAATATAGGAATTGAAAGGCTTCCTCAGCACACAGGCATTTTCTGGGCTGGTTACTTTATTCCTGATTGTTCTGTCACTAAAAAGGTGTTTGCCATTTCTGTCTTGGAGCTGGCTTGTCATGCTTATAGTTCCCTGAACATCTCACTGTGATTTTGCCATATTTATATACATGTTGCAAGAAATCCTGAACTGTAAAATAATATGTAGAAGGGTTTTCCAAAGCAGCCTTCTGACTGAATAACCCAGTGAAAATAAGACATTTTAAAGATTCAAAAATATTTCCAACAAAGCATTAGAAAGCCTAAAGGTAAATTATGAGTTTACATGTACTGCCACTGTTGTACTCTCAGCAAAGGGCATTACCATGAAATTAAGACAAACACAGGAAACTTTTGGAAGCTTCCTCATTACCCATAAACATGGAATATCAGCAGAACACTAGGAATGTAATAAGTCTTGTATGACATTTTTTAATTTGAATGCTGAACAGTTCTTAATCTCTGTTTACTGGTTCCCTGGTGCCAAGGGGAAGAAAGTCAGCCTGCCAAGTTATGTTTCTTGATCTCTCTAACTCACTGTAAAGCCTCCACCAGGTTATTAATTTTTTTCTTTGCCACCTGTGTAATGGAGATAGTCATTATCTACTTCTTATTTGATTTTCTGAGATTATGTCGTTTGTGGTAATGAATCTTCATAAACCGTACCAAATTCATTGTGATGAGGTACTGTAAAAAGGGCAGGGTATATTAAAAATCTGATATATTTACCCTTGCATAAGCTTCCTAAAACTGCCTCAAAGACGGCATGATGTTCTCACTAACTTTGGCTTTTTAGTTTGGAAATGCATAATGTCTGGAGGGGAGTAACTACTGATTTCATTAGCATTACATCTACTGAAAACCGTTGGGAGAGAAGGGAGGCTAAAGCCACAGTCTTGCACATTCCTACCAGGATATCTAGGAGCAGAACTGTACTTTTGTGGGCTACTGTTTAGACAGATAATGCTTTAAAATATTTAACTTTCAAAATCAAATTTGTATCAGACTCACACACTCACTCCTCTTTCAGCTCCTTTTCCTACCCCTCTCTGTTTCCTCCTTTAATGTGTGTTGACTTTCTCTTGTTGTTTTTTTCCCCTCAAGTAGCATGAGAATTTTTTTCATTTTGGACTTGAAACACTGCTTCAGGGTGACCTGATGGCCTTTCCTGGCAAAAGATCTGCAAGGCTGCAGAGTGTTCTGGGGAGACATTTGTGTCACCAATGAAATTCTTAGGAGATTATGTAAGATAGTGTGTGGAAACTGCAGTAAGGATGTCAGGGTCCTGCAGTACAACTGAAACAAAAGAAAAGGGAGTCTGATAGAAATGCAATTACACAGCACTGCAGCAGAACCTAAGAAATGCTGATGGGGAGAAGCATGCTTAATTGGGGAAGAGCATGGAAGAGCAGGTGCTTTTCCCTAAACTATAACTACAGTAAAATATGTTCCAGTCTCCTTTTTTCCAACTCAGCTCTTGTTCAACAATTCAATGGTAGATTTGTCTTAAAATGTTCTGCAGATATTAGATCCTGGCTACAGTAAAAGCTGTGTAGATTATTAAAATACAATCATTCTCCTAAGTGTGGCAGTGATCTAGACTGACAGTAGGAGAAGGAAATTTCTTCTCCTTTCCTTACCTCTAATCCAAGTGACATTTTTCTTTAGGCAAAAGAAGTATGTTTCTTCTTTTACAAGTTGGAGAAACTCCAGTGATTTTTTTTCCCCCTCAATCTGACCTGTTTGGTCATGATTGGACTGGGACAAAGAATTCAGAAACCGTGGCCTGTTTTGTATCCTGTGTTGCAGCTATACTGATAAAGAATTATGTCCTTTTGTCTTCTCTTGGAATAAGAGACTGTGTACAAAAATTGATGGGTTTAAATAGCCAGATATAGAAATATCAGAACGTGGCTCAGCAGTTAATCCAAACCCATTATTTTATGATACATATGTTCTCAGAAGGATATTCTAGCAACCTCCTTTACAGTACAATTTTTTTTTTTTCTTTTATTGGCCTTACAGCCATAATTCTTGCATTTGTTAAAGGGGTGGATATACTTCTATGCACTGGGTTTACATACACCAACCTATTGCATACTTCTACCATTAACAGAATTTTCCAGCTATCTCAGCTCCAAAAAGAAGGAAATTTAGGGTCTTTGTAGATTTATTATAGGGATTTTCACTTAGTGGTGTTGTAAGGGTGACTCTCTTTTTTTCCTGCTTCACTTGCATCTGAGATCCTCTCACTGAAATTTTATCTAAAGTTAGAGCATCTATTATTCACTATGGTCTTTTCAGTGTGAGCTTTTCAGGAGCATATACATGAGTTACTCTGTTTTTCTACTCCATTGTATTCTACACAGGAATTCTAGTTCCTTATCTGCCAATCACTACCTAGAGTATCTTTTAGAAAAAATATAAGGATGTGGAGAGAAAGTGAGTAATTTTGCACGTTACATAAAATTTACTGATAGTTGAATCTCTTTCATAAAAAATACAAGAACACTACTTCATTGAATAGGATTTCTGAACTTCCTTTGGTGTACCAGCTTATAATGTTATGTAAAAGCGATGGCAAAAGGGGATGCAACTGTACTTAAACCTGTAATAAAATTATTTTGTAGTGGTCATTTGTGTCCTCTGTAAAAGACCATAAATTCTACTATGATGTATAATTTAGACTATCGTGTTAATTTTTATGTCCAGGAGGCATAATTTACAGAATATTAAAAATTAGTACTGCATGGGAAATTCGCTAAAATTTTGAGAGTCCTTAGTGGGAAACTGATTTTTTTAAAGAAGGATAAAATATGATCTATTATGAAAAACATCTCTCTTATTCACTGTCACAGGACAGACACAGTAAACCACAGCCTGCAGCAGATCTGGAGACTGGTGTTTGAGAACAATTGGGTTTAGAGCTTTTAATCTGCTTGATTACCTCACTCTCTCACTCCCACCCCTGTATTATTTTCTCCAGGGCTTCACTTCCATTTTCCAATAGTTAAGATTATGATGCATCAGCTTTAGATGCATTTAGATTGAAACAGTTTCCAGGTAGAGTGGAACTGTACTTGTAATTTTGGGGGGGTAAACCGAAGCAGAAAATGTTCTGCATCTGATCTTCAGGAAGTTATCACCATGATATAAAGACATTAGTGACAGCAGCAGCCAGACAGTTAAATCTTTCCTGGTACAATGCAAATACACCTTTGGGAGATTATACATAAGGTCAGATCTTGTTTTAATTCTTTCAGATGAGATGACTAAAGTGTAAAGTAAGAGAAGACTGAGCTCAGATAAATGGAAAGATGGATTGTGAGCATGAAGTAGAATAAGGAAATTATTATTTGGGATGAAAAGATTAGTGTCAAAGACTAATTTATACCAGCTCTTCATCTGTATAGATACTATTTTCAAAGCAGAAGATGATTAATATATAAAGAGAAAGAACTGAGATTATGAAGTTACTTTTCACAGCACAAAATAAACATTAACAGTCAGTCTTTCCGAGAGAGATAGGTCACTGAAATAAAGATGGCGGGCAGTCAAAAAGAAATGACATACTGCCCCAGAAAAGTCTTCTAGGAAAAGAACATAGTCAAAATAACAATGTCTTCACATGACTCTGCTTTGTAGAAACCTTAACTATCAAGTGTCCTGGAGAACAGCCAGTGGGATCACCCTTTTTATAACGTTGTTAAATGGTACAGTAGAAAAGGCCTGAGGATGCCCTAAAATGAAACTATTCCTGCCTTTGAAGCTCAACTTAAACTAAAATGCACACATATACACACCTCCCTTTAAATAAATAAGTAGCCTCTTTTTTCATTGCTTTTCTTTACTTTTTTCTTACATGAACAGGGATTCATTTCATTAATATTGAGGGATGCTTCCATGTTTGAGGGATGCAAAACTCTCCTGTTTCTAAACTGTTTTCCCTAAAATTCTTTTTCTTTCCCCTTCAGTGTTTTTCCTCCCTCTTCTACTACTGTGCTTCTTAACACAGTTATCTCATTCATTCTTTTAATTTCCAATGTCTGTCTTCCATTTATATGGGTAACTTCCTATTCCCTTTTTCTGCAGATGATTTCCTTATTTTTGCTCTCCTTGACCGAACCCTTTTAGATTCCCTCATCTTTCTTTGTCCATCTTGTGGTTTTCCAGTTTTTCATCCTCATTACTTCCTTCTCTCTAGCCTCTGGCTTCCTCATCACATCTTTTGTCAAAAATACTCCATATTTTTGATAGATCACCACTTACTTCTTTCTTAATCTTATCCTGTCATTTTATTGCTGACTGAGATTGGCTTTCAGCTCATTTACCACCATCATGTAGTGATTTGCCCTAGGGCCTGAATTCACAAAAAGTGTCATTCCAGGCAGAAGAATGGCTGTGTTTAAATGGTCTCTTCTTGGTAGCAAAACTGCTTCCTTCCTCTATCAGTTTCCTGTGTTGATGTTAGCTGTAAGTATATGTTACTTTATATTATACCTGCAGAGCCATCACCAGTGAGAGTAGGTAGAACCTTCTGCAGTAAACAGGTCTGGAACCACTGGGTGTGGGCTGGTCAGACAGACCTAAGAATTAACTCTGGTGTGATAGGATGATTCATGTGTTTCTACTGGCCTACTTTTAGCCAGTTATGCCCTTTACTGTTAGTAGTGATGCAGGGAATGAAGAGAGGACTTTGCCCTGACTCTGACTCATATTAGCTTGGAAAAAGAGGCAGGTTAAGAAAGAAAATCTTCTAGCTGCAAACTGAGTACTTTTGGAGTCAAGCAAGCATGTTAAACACCTACGGCAGCAGCATTTTTTACATAGTCACTTTTCAGCACAGAACTGCAATTTAATTACTGCTACACCCTTTTGACCTAGGATGGCTGTCTTTCTGCAGTTTGCTTTTGTGCCAGCTGGAACTGGAAAACACAGGTTGTCCTTCAGGCCATTAGAGAGCAGCTGTGATAGAGGGCCTGGGACCGGCAGAGAGTGGCTGTCTTTTGAAAAGTGTGCACTGGAAAAATACTGCTAGAATCACAGGAGCTCAGATTAATTCCTGTGCCTCTTCCATTGAACCCTCCAGACCATGAAAGAATGTACAGAGAGCTCATGATCAAGATGATTAGCAAAATGATAAGGTGAGAAACCTCGAACAGCTTCTGAGAGGAGCAGAGCTTATGCAGGGAGACGGAGCTGTTGTGGGATGCATTTTCTGAATTGACCCAAAAGAGATGAAAATACTTTAGTCTCTGAACCTCAGATGGATCCCTCCAATACTACATCCTGCTTGGTGGCCAGCTCTGGTGAAACCATGCCCTTTCTCACAGTCACTAGCACAAACAGTCATGTGGGGGTTTTTAAATGAGGACTCCAATTCCAGGCTCCAGACCTGGTTTGAAAAGGGTCCTATAGCCAAAACATAGCAGATCTGATCTCATACAATTCAGCCAAGTTTCTCACAATTACCACAGCTCTACAGTGATCTGCACATGCATAGAACTGAGCATGGATGCATAATGTCCAACGTCTCCAGCACCCTACACCCACCCTGCAGAGATGCCTTTGAAAGTAGAGAAGAAACTGAAAGATCAAACAGAGCAAGCAAGCACCTGGCTGTGCTCTTGCAGACGTCTGTAGTGGCAAATGCTGACATCAGACTTTAGCTTATCTCCTATACACATAATGTGTGAAATTTTCTGAACTTCTAGATGGACAATAGAAAATAAGTAATAGCTCCCAGTTATATTATGCTGCAATTCACTTTCCTTCAGAAACGCACAACACGGGGAATGATGCATTAGCATTGCACTGAAGTAGCTTCATCTCTCCACATATTCTGCTATACCATGAGAAGCAAAAAGGGTCGAGAGAATAGCTCAGAGTATTCAATCATTTCAAATCTAGTACCTATCCTTCTTTGGATTAGGCTGAGTTGGATCTGCTGTTGTTTTGAAGGTTAACTGAGGATACCTGATATTCATCTACTTTGCTTGACAAGCATCTTCCTCAGCTGAAACCTTCAGGTGTGAAATTGCCTCCAAAATGGACTTCATGAGTGTCTGTTGCTGGCTCATTTTAGAATATACAGCAAGTTGCTTCAGTAACAGGCAAATTTTATTCATAATTGTTGGGGCTCTTACACTGTGTGTTTATCTGCTCTTGGTTGTGCTATCCATTCATTATTTGTAGCTCATTAACTGACTGCAAGGGGTTATAATTTTTGGCAAGAGTTGCTTTTATTTTCAGATGTTCTATCTTGTTATCTTTGTTTTTAACATCATGATTTTACTTGTTATTGTTTTGTGCTTAGAATCCTAAATGTTTTTATGAATGGCTAAATAAATTACCTCCCCGACTCCTATTTCATTTTTGTGGGCAGAAATAACCTTGGCTCAGGATGTTCCAAGGATTATTGATTACAGGAGCTGTGCCTCAGGCCATCAGCTCCTTCAAGCCAGTCATTAATGCCCTGTGTCAACAAATATTGGAAAAGAGGTGAATGTATTTGCTCTGTTCTCTGAACATTTGTCCAAAAGTGTAAGCTGGGAACGGTGCCTAACTAAATTAGAGAGTTTAGAGAGAGAGTTCTAGGTGAAAAGTCACCCCCTGGTCCAGGTCAGGAAAAAGTGGCTTAGACTTTCACCTGTAAGGTCAAGGCAGTGTAAAGTATAGAGAAGCAATCCTTAAAATGTACTCAGTTCCTTTTGTGTTCCCTGAACACTCCAACATGCCCTACCTCTTTGCCTGAGAGAGTGGCCACATGTACTGCCCACTACAGGACACAGTTTGAGTCTTTCTCCTGTAGCCAGTTACACCCAGGCAAATTTGGCTAAAATTAGCGAATTGGGGAAAATATAATTCGGACCATTGTGCAGATAGCACAGGCACATGAGGTACACTTCCTTAGGAAGGAAGGCCAAACAAAAAAATTACGTTACACAATTGTCAGAGGTATCTACCCATCTTTAATCTCATCAAAGCCAGCAATAAAAACAATGATGTTCCTACTTTGTAAATAGCAGCAATATGCAAATAAACAGCCCTGTGTTGTGAGTGAGGAAAGCAGCAGTCTCTGAAGGCCTCTGTGGAGAGTTTGCAGAACTCTGGTGTGGCTGTGATATGGGAGGAAAACCAGCACTAGAGCCCTATTCATCTTTGTGCCTGTTCCACACACAGACTGTTATTTCACTGCTGGAATTCCCCAGACATTAAAGCCCAAGCATCAGTAACAGGCTCCCTGGGTCAGAGGTTACGGTTCCCCGCAAGCTGCTGCCGAACAGATAAGGGTGTGGACTAAGGAGAATGGAAGTGTGGCTGCAAGACCTCCCCAGACTGGTTTCCCTGGAGGAGCTCTTGTCTGGATGGTGTGCTTCTACTGTACAAGTTCTTTGAAAACAAGGATGGCATGAATTATTTAGGCATGGCAGCACTGCCCACAGCCATCACATGACTTGCATACAAAATCTAAGCTCAGGCTTGTAACACTCTTCTGGGCAGAAGTTGTCTTTTAAGTGCCCAAAACCACCAAGATCAAGTGACTTGGAAATAAAAGTGGGGTTTCAGGCACCCTTTTAAAAATTAATTCATTAGTTAATTAATTTATATTAGCCTGGTAGTATGTGCTATGGAATCTTCAAAACTTCTTAAGAGTGAGATCTGAACGTATGAAATACACAGAGTTGTTGGCCCTCAATTTAGCCTCTAAATCAATTTAGCCTCTAAATCAGTTTAGCCAAAATCCATCCTCTGTGGCTATTTTTTGGTCCAGTGTTTTCTCTGTCAGCTGTGGCAGGATCTAATGTTAACTAGCCATATCTCTATAAAAAGTAAGAACTCTCTTATCAGTTTATGGTTATGCACTGTGATACAACAAATAGAAATATTTATTACTGTTAATAGTATTAATAATTAATTGTTAATTACTATTAATCTGTATGAAAACCTGCAGTGTGCACATGCTTCAGCAAGCCTGAGGGTGAATTTGTGGTATAGGTGCATGTGGCAGACACCTACTGAAGAAACAATAGATACACTAAAATGGGTGACCTGGGAGCATCAGTCATTCTTTGGGACACTGTTTTACCTGATTGGGCATGCAAGTGCTCATAGGGTGTGTGAAAAGGACAGACAACCTGCCACAAGCAGCTTCGGGAAAACACATGCCATTCTCTTTGATCATCTGTGATGGCTTTTAACACATGGAAATGAATTCTTGTTGCAGTAACCTCAGGGCAAGCTAGCAGGTCCAAGGTCCTCCTCAGTGCTTTCCAGCTGCAGGTAGCTGTTCATTCCTGTATCTCATGCCTGGCCATACACAGGTGTATAAACTGGCAAGGCAAAGGAGTTGTCACACCTTCCCTGTACTTGTCTGTACAATGCCCAGCAAGAATTGCAGTAGTTGCTGTCTTTTGGGAAATAGCTGTGACTCAGCTGAGATGTGAATGGAAATGAGAAAGCAAGAGGCTGGCTGTAGTTCTGTATTTTATATCATAGACAAGTTGAGAAGATAGAAAATGCCAAAATAACTGTATTGCACAGGCAGCTACTGTGCAAGAAAGACAGGCTTTCTGGAAAAGGCAGATTTGCTGCAGATGAACAATCTATTTAGAATTCTTACTCCTTCTTTGACTAAGCTATTATTTGTTCATAAATCATGGGTGGCCAATAATCTTTTGTCCTGTAACCAGAATGTCCTTGCACTGTGTTCAGACAATGTGTCTCATGTACAGTGGATCTGATTCACTGGTGCCCTCTTGGCTTCCACAAAATTTAGGAGAAAACTGTAGCATAGGTTTGTAGCTCACTGTTTTGATGTGCTACATGTCTTCACAAACACAATTAACTGGTTTAGAGCTGGTTCTTTTCTATGAACTTCCTTCCCTCTCACTAATTAATGGAAATGCAAATGAGAGACTAAATTACAAGTAAGAGAGTTTGTTCTCAGTCTGTGCTTCACAAGTATCCCAAGGGTAATAAAATAAAAAGGCCTGAGCAGAGCACATTCATTCCAAAAGCAACTTGAAGGTGTATAGCATAAGTGAAGATAACAGAAACAGAAGAAGCAGCTGCCTTGAGTCATGGAAAAAATACAAACTGTATTCTTGCCTCAGGGATATTTTCACAGACTGAGGAAAATCTGAACTATTTGTTTTTGAAGAATCCTATCACTATACCCTTGACACATATTGACAGGAACTGTGAATCTCTCTACTTCATCACTATATCACATGGTCTTTTGGGTGTAGCCAATGGTGATTTACACAAAAAATTGCCTTTTTCTGGACTGTAATAGTCAGTCATACATTTGACAGACAGCTTAAACACTTGGCAGGTGGGGGGGACTTGTGAATCAACACATACAGGTAACCAGGGTGACACCAAACCACAGATGAAATGGCAGGGGTAAATTCGTTTCATTACCTCACTAGCAATGCTGGGTGGCAGAGACACACAGGACATGGGCTCTGTCAGGCTTGGTTCATCCTAGTGAGCAGCAGAGGGGCTCACTGCCTGCCCCAGAATATCAAAGGGCTTCACACACGCGCGGTTTATCACAAGACTGTGCTTTTATGGTCTCTCTCTCTCTCCCAGTAAGAGGCTCAAACAAGTCTGTGACAGTGTGTTATCTCTACACAGGAATTCTACTTCTCAAAACAGGCAGAGGATGAGCAAGACTAGGCATAATAAAGGGAGTTTTCTCACACCAACAATCTTAGCGTTCCCAGCTTCAAGGTCACTTTGAACAAAAACTATTCCCTCCTCACCAAATCTTCCAGTTTTAACCCTTTCCTCCCAACTGTGTGCAAAGCCTTTATCTTGTCTTCCATGGACCTAAGTGCTATTAGTTTCTCTGCAAAACAAAATCGTATCTGCTTGTGTGTGTAACTATCATATGTGTTAAAGCTGGCAGGAAAAATGCCTTGCATACACAAACCCTGCATCTAGAGTAACACAATGCGACCCATTTCAACACCCTTATTTCAGCTGTTTGTGTAAGTTTTGTATGACTACATTCTGCTTGCTATCATTAACCAACAGTGGTGGCATGGCAAAAGTGTCCTGAGATGAAAAGTGAGCTTAAGCATTTGAGATTTGAACCAGCTATAGGATGTTAATCAAGCGCTGATTTGCCCTGCTGGCACTTAACATGTTACCAGGAAAACATAAGGTTGAGCCCGGAATTCTCAGTAGTCAAGGTGATGTAGAAGTGCAGTGTCATTGTGAGAGTCAGTAGGTCTCCATGAGGGAAGCAAGACTGCTCAAAAAACCACATTGCTGGTACACACATGAAAACCCCATCCTTACACACAGAATGTTGTTACCTTCTGTCCACAAGCACCTTATTTACCCTGGTTTCTTGGCATTAGTTATACTATTTGCAGCTCTGTAACCTTCCACCCTTCCACTCAGGCTGCTGGAGCAGCATTTTTTTTTTTCCCACAGAGTCTCAGTTTTCCAAGGCCTTTGTGGGAATATTGTTCCTTTACTGTTCTCTGCTCTTACTCACATCTTTTCTCATGGCTTGGCACCTGCAACCCCAGTAGTACTGTTACAGCAGGTTCTCTCCTGGGAAGGAACTACCACTGGCATGAAAATCACCCCTACTTCCTCCTTCTTGTTTTGTAGATTTCAGTTCATATTAGAGAAAACATGTATGGCAAAGGAGGTAGCAGTCACTCAATAAATATTATCATAGCAGGAATCTGAGGAAGGAATTTAATACAAGAGCGGTATTTCAATCTCAGCGAATTTTCAAGGAATTTTGTCTCTACTGATATGCATTTTCTGGTTTGCAGTTGAAGCCATTAGACTCCAATGGGTTTCAAATGGTTTTCATTCAAATTCATAAATTCAGCAAGGGTTATTTATAACTCAGCTTCAGATTTATGCAAAAACATGGCCCAGGTTCACTAAAAATTTGCAAACAGAAGATAAGGAGTCTCTCTAACCGCTTCAGGTAGCTTTCATCTTAAAATAACTTTATGTCTGAGGCAAGAAATAAAGTCAGATTCTTGATGTAATTTGAAGCATATTAAAACAGCAAATGAGATTAATTTCTGTTTATCATCTTTTCTCTACTTGATGAACTGATCAGCTACATGCCTTTAACAGTTCCTATTGGATCCTTAACCAAATTCACTCCAAAGACAAAACAACTTATCATCTTAAAAACAACTGGAGGTGTTTCCTTCTCAAATTAAAAGCAATGCTTCAAAACTTAGCTTAGCTTTTATTGAAAGCAGTGATGAAGTTTATGATTAGACAAGGTTTTGAGATTTGTGTCAGGGATACTGGAGTACAGGGGAATGTGGGTTCAGGAAAAAAAGTGAAAACTAACATAATTCCAAATTTGCCTTGTGCTACTCCATGGGCCCCAAGCAAAGGTTTTTCAAAGATTTGTTTAGCTGTTCTTTAATCAAGTTAATGAAACCTTACCTATGGAATGAGATACAAACAACATCCCTCCAACTTCTCAGGAAATGAGACATATTTATGAAGCTAAAAAGCACCATTATGTATAAATAGCCTGACTTTCAGCCATAAAATCATGCTGTTTACTTCCAGAATTAAAAATCTGAAACTTCTGCTTGGAGCTAGTGAATTTCTCTGGAAAATACAATCAAATTCAGCTACTGGAAATAGGCACAACCTGAACTGAACCGTGTCAGTGCACAATTGCCATTAAAACAGAATGAGACCTTATTTCTAGCCAATCTTTCTTCTACTTTCATTGCCAATGCCTGAATTTTAGCCATGAAGTATTTTTCTGCTTGATTAAAGAATTTTACAATGAGTTCTAATCTTGGCCCAGATTTCTTATTCATCTACTGTGCGTGACCTTTTTTTTTTTTTTTTAAGATAAGTAAATTTGAACTCCATAAATGATTCACCATAAACCTGTTTTCTGTCTTGAAACCATTCTTTTGAAGGGAAGTGAGGAATACGAACACTGTTATATTTCCATAACCCTGACTTTGTGTCAGCCCTGGGGTTTTCTTAATAGCTGCTCGCCTAGAAATTGATAATTGTCCTGGAGGAGAAAATTATCTTAAAATACCCACTGAAGAATATTCTGAGTTCAGTGTGTCACTGGCCACTTCCCCACTGCACACTGTCTGTCTTGAGGCTTCATGTAGTACCGAATGAGGCAATACCACACGTTCTGAAGTGATTTAAGCAAAAAAGAGCATCACTCTTTCTGGAAAGAGTCTGTTTCTTTTTCGTATTTTTTAGCAAGTCCACTAGGTAGCTTTCAGAAAATGGGTATCATTCCTGTTTTTCAGGAATTTTCAGGGGTCAGTATTTTTGTATGAACTTCTACATTGAGAAAATACAATGTAAAATGCAAATGTTGAATAATCCCTAAGTGTCAAACATATGCCAGTTATAATTCTATCTTGTCTGTTGCTGTAGTGAAAGACAATAGCACAAAAAACTTTCAGATCAAAAAATCTTGTTCTAAGTGTATTTTATAAAGGTGAGAAATGTGCTATAGATGTGCTATACAATACCAAATTTATATGTCAAAAATCTCATTATTTCAATATTTAATTCAGAAAATAATTTAGCAATCTGAATAGTGAAATGGAGCCTTTTGAAGAGGAACTGTGGAAGAGCTGTGGCCATGGGATAAGAATGAACACTCTCAAAATTGTTTCAAGGACTCTACAAATGTCTAGGAGTAAAAACTTTGGCAGCTTAATACTGGGGGAAAGATTTCAGGTAGGAATCTGAGAATACAGATTTTTCATTTCTAACTTTTTTGAATAGATTCTTTTTCTCTGGGCATTGTTTAATTAAAGACAGTGGTGCACTCATTTGTGTAAAGACCTGTTGACTGTCTGAGTTTAACTAAATGTGTGGGACCTGACATGTCTGGAAATCTCAGAGGAGTGAAGTTGTTTCCAACAGACCAAGGGGTCTCTTTAGACCTTTGGAGCACTCAAGGGGCTTAGGTTGTGCTTCAGCTGAGGATGAGCTATTGAGTAATTAGTGGCCATCCTCGAGGATGAGTGGGACTCATCCTTATATTGGCTTTTGCAGCATAAATCGTTGTCAAGTTCTTCTCTGTTCTCTGTGTTCCATGTAGTTTCTGATCACCAAAATATTCATGCTCAATAGCATTCCTAACTGGGCAGGATTCCCTGTGTTTTACCCACTGCTTTGTCTACTGCACCTCAAGAAAGTAGGGATTACTCTGAGGTTTTCTATACCACATCGAATAAACTTCAACTGTGCTCAGTGTCTAAGTCTCAGTACTCCCAAGATTTCTCTTTTAGAGACACTGAGTGTGTTATAGGAACCTGCCAGCACACAGTGTGTGATGTGGTGTTTGTGCTGAACGAAGCCAGTATGGAGGTGTTTTAATTGGTATTCTACTGGAGGTGTTCTAATTGCCCATGTTCTGCTGGCGCTAGTGATGAAAGGTAATCATAGGGAAATAGGTGGACTAATGTGATAAACACATTAGGAGCACTACTACAGGCCCTACTAAATGGAAATGAGCTCTCTAATCTATAATTGCTAATCTGTTTTTAATCAAAATAAGGTGATTTGAGATACTAAATTTTCTAAGTATTTCCCAGAGAGCAGTTTTCATCTTAGTTGTTTAAAGCACAGTTCAATAATGAGAGTTTTCTACTCATTCTTTTACAAAAGAAGATATACTGATATTAATTGCATTTAGTGCTATTCCTATACTATAATCTCAAACAGAATAGCCTTCAAGTTTTCTTCTAAGTATTGACTACCAGTAATGTGCACAGGCTTTTGTTCTGCCTAAGCTTGCCATGGCTGAGCTGCCAATCACAGGCTTGCCATAAGCACCATTAAGCCACAGTGAAGCACAAAACAATATATTGTTTACATTGTTTACAATGTAAACATTCATTTTTCATTCAAAACATTCAAAATTTTCATTCTTGTGTCTTGTGCAGACACAAGAATGAAAAAGCCTGCAGACTCTGTGTATATCTAAACTATATTCTTCATTGTCCTCTTCAGGGGTCCTCCTGGACATAAAAAAAATTTACTTATCATATCAGCATCCTCTGTCCTCTAAGTGCATAATACCACAACCCTACTTGTTCAAATATAAAAAATAAAATGCAATTAGAAGTTATACTTAAATTTTCATCACTTCAAGTACCTGTTTCTGGTGAGATATTAATACAAGCTCATCAGTTCTAAGTATGTATAAAAATTGACATTAGGTGCAAGTCTTTCACATTCACAAATACAGTGGCAAAAATAAAGAAATGAATGGGCTCTTTAGTTCAAGATCTAACTATTTTCTCTTCTAGCAACAGAAACAGACTCTTAAGGAAAGAAAGGGAATTGAACAACATTCCTTCAACTGTGATTTTCATATTCTGACCTTAGTCATGAAATCTGCCCAGAAAAACCCTAAGGTCTAAGACAGATATAGAGGATGCAGGGCAATTTTGTAGCTATACTGACTGCCATACAGAAAACCTGGTGGCAAATATTTTAACAGGAAAACTTTTCGTAGAAAACCACATTTATCAAAATGCACTCCTGAAATTTTTATATCAAAATTGTAAAAATACAGTATTCTAAATTATCCAGATAAAATGTTTCTTTTGTTTTAATTTTTTTTTTTCAAACTAGAATCATGTTGTGCAACTTAGCCAAAAAAAGTCCTGGATATCCGATTTTGGTGCTGATATGTAAAGGACTATTTTCTTCCCCTGTTGTATAGTTTCATACTCTTCCAATATGAAGGAACAGTCTCTCTGTACTTCAGATTTTTGGCACAAAATGTGTTTCTAGCCAGACGGTAGTACCGAGTATTATTCAACATTTATGTATGGAACAGCATGTTTTAAAGTTTGGAAACACAAAGGAAAATGGATTACATCCTCTTAGATGTTTTTGTTTGAGTCAGCTCTCACTGGATTGTGAGCATTCTTTGGAAGCAGTGTTTTCCTCTGGCACACGTTTCTTCCTGAAACAGGCAGAGAAAAAAGTTTGGTGAGTCTATAGGCCCCATATTTTATGAACTAATGACAGAAATATAAGCATAACCATAACCTAAATTCATGTGGATCATGTCTACAGTCCCCAAGGACTTAGTAGCCAAAGGAACTTCTTTTTTTGGAATTATGCTGTAGAAAAACATAATACAGCACCCTCATAAAGAGACAGTGGCCTCTGTCTCAGTGCCCTCTCTGCCCTTACCCTGAGGCCCTCAAATTTTCTACTTAGCTTAAGTATTGATAGAGAAGATCTGTGAAAAGTTTTGTCCCTCTTCCTGTGAAATAGAAATCTTGATCTTTTTCACATTGTACATTCACACAAAAAAATTAATTTGATTTAATCATAATTTGAATTAATCATAAGCAGAAATGGCATTTTCCAGGACAGCCTGGAATGGATTGATTAGAGCATTCTCTAGTGATGTGAGAATTCTGAATTATGTAAAAAATAATTCTGAGGATTGTGCTGGCTCTCTCTGTCTCTCAGACTCCAAATCCCAAGCTGGGGTTGAAAGGCCTTTATTGAAGGAGTCGTTAAAACTCATGCAGCATTGAAAAGTTTGGTTTACTTCATTAACATGTTCAGACAAGGATATTTCAGTAAAATCCAGCTTTCAGACTTTCTATTATATTCTTTCCTGGCAGCTACAAAAGATCTGCATTTTCATTTCTGATTAACTTTAGAGATGACTGAAAGTTAGAATAAAATGTCATTATCTGATATATCCATAGTGGTGGTAGAACAAGAGAAATGTTAAAAATTGAACAATATGAAGCAAATAGTTGATTAAAAATACCCTGACCAACAATTTCTGTGTTTCCAGTCACAGCTGTATACCAGTTCCAACAGAAATCAGAAACAGTTCCCTGGTGGTGCAGTGCTGTAGATTATATATTTGGAGGAGTGCTTGAAAATTGAAAAACCTCTCTTTCCTCAATTAATTCCTTCTCAATTTCAATGGTCTAAAGACTCCTTCCATGCAGGTCTCCTTCCTGCCCATACCTTGCCAAGGATTTTCACACCATCCTGTTTATCAGTGCTGCCATCAGTTACCTGATGAGTGCTCTCACTGCTGATTTTGTGTAGTCACATCAGATTGAACCACAGCTCAATCTTACTTCAATTCCTGGCTCTAGCAGTTGCCAAATCTTGATGTTTCAGACAGTCAGTTCCCACTGAAAACATTCTTGCTTAATTTATGGCATTATGCATGAAAGAAAGATTACTTGGGATGAGTTTGGATCTTTTCAGCTTCTGGGGTGATCCGTTTATGATGAGTATCAGTATATTAAACAGCAAATAAGCTTTGCATGTCCATAGTATGTCACTCTTATCCATTCTCTTCCACTGATTTAATTCTTCTTCCATAATATGTAAACATATATGTAACATAATAAATTAGATAGAAGGTGTATAGGATTTAACAAGTGCCCTCCCTTCCCTGCCTCACCTGCATTGAGTTTCTCTTTATAGCTGTCCTGAGCTGCCAGTGCTCTCTGAGGCTTTAACTTCTGTGCTGAGGAACACAAATTCTGGTGCTTAACAAATAGAAATGTAACATTGTCTCAGTTAGATATTTAAATACATGATCCTAAGTGGAAGACAGTGCTACAGGCGGAAATTTAGCTGCATGATAATTTGTTGTTCCTAGTTTTAAGTAGACTCCATTTTACTTTTTATGAAACACACTTAGCTCTCTTATTATGGGAGAAGAAGCCAAAATGAAGTAATATTGTGTAAGCCAGTTATTCATTCAGACATGCTAACTAACAAGCCTGGAATTTTTCCAGAGCATAAAAGTTGACATACCCCTAGGAAAAGGTCACATAAAATGAACAGTTTAGGCAGATGGGGAAAAAAACTATCCAAAAAACAAATCACAAATTCCAGAAAATTCAAAGCAGAATATTCTAATACTTCCAAAACTGTTTTTTCAATTTTTCATTTTGATTAAGAGGGGGAAAAAAAGGCTATTTGATAAGGCTATTTAGGTACCTATATGCTAGTTGAAATCATTGCTTTTAAGTTCTTATTTTCCCTATTCACCCACTAGAGGAGGAAAGAATAAATCAACCAGAAAACTTGCGTAAATCACAATGATGCCTTAGTTCACCTTAAGACACAGGAAATCTGAGTTCAAATGCCCTCTTTCTGGTTTATAGCAGGCATGACAGCTGTATCCATGAGATATTCTGATTTTCATATTGTCCAATCTTTCTGATGAATTAGGGCTTTTTTAATGAATTGAAGCAATTGAAGACTGTTTGTCTTTTAGTAACATATCTCAAGTTTGTTTCACGTGTCATATGGTGCTGCCCATCTCCACATATCCTACTGGTATAATTCCATTCCGTTGTGGAAATTGACTGGTTCACAGCTCACTGCCTAGTTATGGTGTATTCAAGCTCTGTGAACGTTCAAAGTAAAACCAAACTTAAATTTTACTTCTGTAGGTGCTTCCCTGTCAGCCTGAGACACTGCCTTCTCTAAAATGAAATATAAAGATTGTCTTGCATTATTCTGCTGCTGCAATTCAGAAACTGCAGGTTCAAAGAACTCTGAAAGGTGTTGCTGACAGTGCTCTCTAACCACGCTTGATGCTCCATCAAAAATTCTGGTTCTAATTTGTTTGTTGCCCATTAGAGAAGAAACTTGAGAATAGACAGGGTACAGACACACACACAACCACCATTACATTCCCCCACACCCATGCAAGGTAATACAGACATCTGTTATACACTCATTTTTAATCAGCCAGCCTGAGCCAGTCTAACCTGCCAGCAATCCATGGCACTGCAAGCTTGCACTACAGCCAGCTCATACAACCATCCTCTCATTCCAGTCACCCCAGCTGATTCCCCATTCAGACATATCTAACCCTATTTCCAGTCCTTCAGGGCTGCCAAGGCTGAATAGCTAGCAACAAATTCTGAGAGACACACCGTATATTCAATATAACGTGTGCAGAGCAGCATAGGGTTTGGTATGGACAAGTGTGCATGGTGGGGGAGGGAGAAGATAGCCAGAATGACCATTTCCCAGTATTTCATATAAACCCCTGCAAACTCAGAGCCATACTCTGCTCTTTCCTCTTGTTTCAAGGAATTTTTTAGCTCCCCACTTCCCCCATTGCTTCAATGCATAGTGATCTGTATTCCTCCTTCTCTCTTTCTCTCAACCCGTAATATTTGATTTTAATATTTTAGACCTGTCCCTCTCTTTAATAATTCCATTACAAACTGTAGTTGTGACACAAGCTGTCAGATTAGCTCTCATTCTGGGCTGCTGAACAAACAACAACATCATTAGTTTCTCTGTGAGAAAATAGTGTAAGCACAGAGATGAGAAAATAGTGAGATAAAGCTATTTGCCAGCTTCATGTCGAATTCACACAATATAGAGGGATGGTGCTGACAAACACGTAAGGGCAACACTTCATTTAATGCATCAGTGGCTCAAATGAGCATGACCCACAGCTTTGCCAGATTTTTTAAAGGGTTGACTTGTTCTAGCTAGTTCATTTTAGGCTATATTCCTCTATGTTATTTTCTAACAGTGTATTCATGCCTATGTGTTTCACATCTCCTATCAACTCACTTAAATAAAGGAGAGTTATAGGAAACCTCCAATTTCCTAGTCTACTAATGTGGACTCACAGGCGATCTGAGAACAGTGATCAAATTGCTTTTCAATTCCTTGCAGACCCCGCAAATAACAGGAAGGGAAAATTCCTCTTACAAGGGCCTGTAGCAACAGAACAAGGAGTAATCATTTTAAAGTGAAAGTGGACAGGTTTAGATCAGATATTTCAAAGAAATTCTTTATTGAGAGGGTGGTTAGATGCTAGAACAGGTTGCCCAGTGAGGTGATAGATGCCTCATCCCTCAAGGCCAGGTTGGATGAAGCATTGTGCAACCTGCTATAGTGGAAGGTGTCCCTGCCCATGGCAGGTAGGGTGGGCTAAAAAACCTTTAAAGATCCCTTCCAAACCAAACCATTTTATGGTTCTTTGATTCTATAATCATACTCTTATGGTATGTTCTATTTTTGTTCTCTTTTTCTGTCTTGAACAGCTAGGTCTATGCTTAGAAATTTTCACCTTTTCGTGCCCCATTTTCTCATTCTGTAAAAGTCTTTTTCAAGCATCTGTCCTGCTGAATTTCACTGTATATGGGAAATACATAGTTGTGTTCAAACAAGAATTCCATGAGAGCTTAAAGCTGCTGTTTAATTGGGAATATTAAATGGACACCTGGAATTGAAATTGGAAAAGCTCTTTCCAGAAAAGATAAAACTTATTCCATGTTCTAGCAATTCCCTTATATTTTAGACTGTCTCCAATGAAAGATGTTTGTACAACAAAGTGATTAGCATGTAGGAGTGAGATTTCCCTAAAATAAAGAAAGAAGAAATCTGGGACTGGTTTCAGTGTGTTTTTCTATAATTGCATTGGTTTTAGATACTCTAAATTCCTAATTTACAATTTGCATACTTGTAGGGTCCTAATGATGCGTTTGCATCCTGATCGAAATCTTCCTTGTAGGACTTTTTCTCCCAAGTAAGGCTGAGGACTGGAAGACTAGAAGCTGAGGCACCATAACAGGCTATTATCAGAAAAGACACCTTATTATTTTCATTTTTTAATTTTTAATCAGGGGTTTTCCCTATCTTCATGCTAAGAAATCTGCAGATGATTATATGCTGATTCTTTTTCCCTCTAAGGGAAAGAAAGACACTCTAGAGAGCAGAATTTAATTCTGGGTTAGGATATTATTGCTGTTAATGGGCCTTTCCTACAAGTGCAAAGGACCATCCTACTGTGCATTTTGCTGACAGACTAAGGCTGCTGTCTCTGCTCTCCTGAGGCATCTCCCTGGACTGATGGCTGCACCAGGGTTTAGTTCTCCAGAGCTGTACTGCTCTGAAAGGAGGCACTGGCCAGTGAAACATCTGTCAGTGGGGGGAGAGGAGTGGCCCCAAGAGAAACAGCTCATAGTGAGGCATTTAGAGGAAGCACTCTGATTGTAGGGAGGAGATAATAATGGGGTGGTCTGTAAGCACCCTGCAGGACTCTGCTTAATGTTCTCTTCATTTACCAAGCCATTAAACTGGAGCTGATTTTATTACCATAATTTTTTCCACTGGCATCTGAAGAAGTTTTATGGCTTTCAATAAAGCCTTCACTCTACTCAGAACCCTGTTTGATTTTATTATAGCATCTTCTAGTGAGATTTATGTTCTTGTTTTGCTTAAGATTCACATTTTAATGTAGTCATAAAAACCAGTTAGATTTGCTTGTTTGAGAGAATCTTATTTAGTTAATTATCAGACACCACGTGGCAAATCATTTAATTTGGCTTCTATTATACTACAACTGTTATTTATTTTCACAATGGAGAGAAGTTAGAGACCAACCAGAATGCAGTAGGAATCCTCACATAAGAAAGGTACCTATGTCAGAAATGGAGATGTTCCTTTGGACAAAGTAAAAAGCCTTTCTCAAATTAAGAATCAATACAACCATCCCAGCCCTTTCTAAAGTTAACTTTGTGTTCTTTCTGTTTTAGATTTAAATTTGTTCTTCTTGCCAGTAAAATCTCATGTGGTATTCTCATGGCAGTGTGGATATTGAAGCTTTGGTCATCCCAGAGATTTCCTTCCAAGACAGTGTTTGATTGTTTCCTACGCTGCAGGTTTCCTTGCAGCCTAGCTTTAAGGTTCCTATAACTATCTAAAAGATTGGACTAAATCGATGATGTTTTGAAAAAAAAAAAAAAAAAAAAGTGTATGTGTTCCTTCTAATGGAACAGAAAATATTTTTTAGGGGTCTTAGTGATTCTTATAATCTGTAAGTCCTAGATTAACCAAATGAGTCTTAAAGTCAATAAAACCAAAGCAGGAGCTCCATACTACTGAAAAAAAAAAACAACAAACCTGTTCCATTCTGCCATAGAGGAAGTCATAATGTATGTTTTTATCAAGAGTCAATACAGCCCATGTCTGCCATTCTCACTGCAAGTGAGAAGTTACAAGTGATGTAACTAACAAGTGATGTAAGTTTTAGAGTTGGTACAAGCTGATCCTCCGTTATCCTCCTCTTGATGGTCAGCACTGACTTATTCAGTGAAATGAGAATCTCCTATTTATGAAAGTGCTTTGAGAATTTGGTATTCCACGGCTTTAGACTGCTTCATTTTTTCGCTAGAAGTGTCACTGGATTATTTTTTTTTATTACTTAGGTAATATTGGAGGATGGTTCCATAGGATTATACTCTCTTATGTTAACCAAAGGAGGCTCTGGCAATAAGTCTGACTTCCAAGACAATCATGAATCAAAAAACAGATGGGAGAAGATCAGGGCTTTGCTCACCAGAGAGAGACTGAAGTCTGCAGAATTTTCTCCCCAGAAAGTTCAGTGTTGATGGCTGAAGGCTGTCACCTTTTTATTGCTCTTTCAATTAAAATTCAAAGACCTTGTTTAAATACTTGGTTTATACATTTTTCCATTTATGAAAGAAACATAACATTTTTGTGGGCATTTAGTTGTCTTTACATTTAAAAAAAAATATTATTATTAATGGCATTTCAGTCTTTGTCAGCTCCAGATTATTTGCTGTGTTACTGGCACAAGAAAGGGTCCAAGCTAGAGGAGTGATTTCCTTGATCTCAGTTCATTTCAGCACCGTTACAAATACCATTAGTACAATTTTTTTAAAAAAAAATCACAACTGAATTTAATTCAACTTTATATATATGGTTATATACTTTCTAAAAAATAAACCAAATTTTATTCCAAAGTAAAAAATAATTTTAAAATAATTTTGCAATTGCCTGGAATTTCAGTTATTAGGCATTTTTAAAAATTCCTCTCCATTCCACTGATTTCAAACTACTTCACAAAGTTGACATTAATTAATTAAATATGTCCACTGACCCAAATCTACTTATGTTGTATATAAAAAATATTTAGTCTAAAAGTTTCACCTTGCCCTATGGCTGAACTGCAGTGACTGTCAGTATGAGTTTTATCTTCTTTAAAAAGTTGTGACAGTAATATTGTACCCTTGTGAGAAATTACTTAATTAGTGCCATCCAATTATTGAGGTCACTGAATGGAAAATTCTGAAAGTGTAATATCATACCAAAGAGAAAGTGGAAGGGTAGACTAGAATTGATCATTGCTCCAATCTGATCTATCATGCTCTGACCTGGGTCATGATGTCCCCATGGACACCAAATGAACCCAAACAATAAATTGCAGAGCACACCAAATTGCAACAGCTGGTGGCTGCCAAATGCCCTGATGAATGTGCTTTGGCAACTTGCTGTTTGGACTTCTTTTCATAAGCAGCAAAATGCCCAGCTATAAACCAAATAATTCCCAGAACATTGTCTTATTATGGCTCTCTCTGTCATCAGTATTAAATTTATGGTCCACATATTTCATCCTCCTCAAGATTTTTAGAAATAGGAAGATGTAGAAGAAAATTTCTGCCCTAAAGATTAGACCAGAATCACAGCTGCAGCTCTTAACTATTTGTTAAATGGGTACCAAGCTCTCAAAGTGATGCTCGCAGGTGATGAAGTTCTGGTCCAGGTATAGCTACAATCCATTATATAAATGGGCACCCTGAGTATACAGAGCAAAGTCATTTACATGCTTCACTCAAGAAGTCAGAGGGAGAAGTCTTAGCAAAACATGATACTCATGATTCTTAATACCCAGCTCATAATGTATTCTACAGTACGCCTTGTTAGAAATAAAAATCTGCCTAAAGCAGATGAGGGAAATGACAAGTTAGAGAGGGCATGCACAATGAAGTGGAGGACTTCTAAAGCATTTATATCAGAGGCATCTGCACCAAATTATTCAGTTTTAAAATTTTGTTACTTTTGTCTTGATTTGTGTCTTCTTGTCATTAACTGTAACAGCACATTTAGAATTTAAAATTACGTTACTATCTAGAGGATTCAGTCATCTAGATGGTCTAGACATTAAAAATTGTGTTTGGGGTTTTTTTAATTTAAATTACTATGCCTAATCCAAAATATTTCAGGCTCAATTCTCAAAAGTAGTTAGTGTCTTGCTTCTGTTGAAATCGGAGTTTTATGCCTGCAGGCCAGATGGAGAAGAGCTGTAGAGTCCAGAGAAGAAGGCATAATAAAATAATAAGGCAAGCAAGTGTAGGGAAAGTTTTATTTCCTTTCTTTCTTTCTTGTTCTTAATTTTCCTTAAGAATCTAGCAAAACTTATTCTGTGTCTCTTTGGTCTCCTGTAACTGTAGTGCTGAGTTAGGCTGTCTATGTGTGATATTAAGTGCTGGCTTTCACGGCTTTCTGCTGACTTACGTGAACCGGCAAAATTTATAATAGTACCACAGCTACTCAGGAAATTAACAGCCAATGAATATTTACTGGAAGTGAAATGTTGTCTACCAAAGAAATATAATGCCCTCTGGCTTCTGGCTGGTAGTATATCAGAAACCATCGGAGTCAGTTGATTCTGGTTTTGTCGTGTGGCTCCTTAGTTGTCTTAAAACTCTGATTCATGACATGGGTTCAGTGTATAATGTATCTGCTTATTGATAGCAGTCCTTTGTTTTACACATTTGTTACTTGGCATGCAAGGAAATTTTAAATGTTCATAAAAATGCATTCTGCATCCCTTCCACAAGAGTTTTGAGAAGACCTAAAGGAAGATGAAAAGTATTTCTAGCATCCCTCAAAGTTTGTGATATGAAAGAGAAACTGGAGAAGAAGAAATCTACAATACTCAACATGAGGTAGAATACCTTTGCATTGAGGCTGGCAGGGAACTGGAACAGGCTGTCATGGAGGTCATGCAGTGTTCCTCTCTGGAGGCATTAAAACCCCCCTCTGGACAAGTTTTTGTCTTACCTTTAGATGGTCCTGCCTTGGCAGGGGGGTTGGACTGGATATCTACAGAGGTCCCTTCCAACTCTGAGGATTCTATGATTCTGTGATATAGTAGGCTCAGAAGACTTGCCAATTTGAAATACCATAAATGTCACAGACTACAAACTATTAAAAAGTAAAATATCCAAAAGCATCCAAATCCCATTTTAAAATGAGGCTTGGACATTTAGATTCCAAAATACCATGGAAAACCAAAAGGCTTCAAGTTAGACAATAGAACTTGGGCTCCTGATTTACAAGGACAATTCAAAATATGTTTAAATTTTAATGGTTGTTTTGAGAATACAAAGATCCAGACATGACTGTGAATTTGGAAAAGCACAGCCTTTTTTACATTGAATACATGTTAGATGAGATGTTTGATCTTAATTTCATACACTACTAATTTAGCTTATGCTATATGTTGAGCTGAATGATTAACAGATGAACTAATTAATGACAATACTATATGCATTGTAATTAATAGTTAAGTTTAATAAGCTTACTTGTAGAAAGGCTTTGTCTCTGCAAGCTGTGGGTTCCTTCAAGGTTGGTATGAACTGCATTTCCCAAACAGGTGTAATAAGCTGTAACTGACTTAATGTGTTCCCCCACAACAGTGCATACCTAGGCATGAGATTCATTACAAATTTAAGAATTTTATGAGTGGATATCCATTGAATTAATCATAAAATGGTCATCAGAGATCAAATTTGTCTGCAATGATTGTGTAACCATAAGGTGGGACACACTGAAGAAGAATGCTGTTCTAGAAGTACACATTTTTATTTTTAATAAAATAGGCAATTTAAGATGGTTTTTGCTTTGGTTTGGGGGTTTGGTTTGGGTTGGGTTTTTTGTTGGTGTTTATTTTTTTTTTCCAGGATTTTTTCCCTTCCTCTTTCTCCTATCTTTCTCCCACTCTTATACCCACACAGAGTAATCATTCTGCATTTTCCAAACTTGCTTTGACACTTGCAAAAATGGTCTAGTGAACTCTGCAATGACTGCAAGGGAAAAGTCTATTGTTTCAAGCTTTAATGAAAATTCCAATACCATCTATGCATAGAGGCTCCTATATAATCAGTTTGCATTAGGCACGTAGGAATGTTAGAACAGCAATGTCCAATTCGTGACCTACCAGAAAAATCACTTTGGCCCATAGCTCAGTGCTAGCTGCGCTTATCCTAGAGCTGCAGGACCCTAAGGGACGATGGTGGCTGAACACTGGCTGCTGCAGTCAGAAGGAGCTGACTGCACTGCCCCTGTGCAGGAGATGCTGTCCTTGGTGGGAAGCACAGGCAGCAAGCAGTCCTTCCCTGGCACTAGGACAGCCTGTGTAATCCACCTGGCAAAAATGACTGCACACTCTCCTTTTCAGTGTTGGCCCTGCACATTCATGTTGGGTCTGGGATGTGGTCCAGCCTAGTTCTCACTTCTGAGTTGCCTAATGGCAGGCATAAATATCAAACAAAGCCTTTTTGCCCTTTATGGTGGTTGCGCGTTGCAAGAAGCTCAGCTGCTCACTCCCTCCGGTGGCCTGGGGGAGAGAATTCAAAGTGTAAGAGTGAGAAAATGCATGTGTTGAGACAAAACCAGTATATTATGATTATGATGATTATGATTATGATTATGATTATGATAATTTTTACTAACAACAACAACAGCAACAATAACATTGTAAGTAAAGGTAAAAAAACTCCAACAGAGATACTAAAAGCCAAGAAAGACAAGTGATGCAAATAGAAACAATCACTCCCCACCACCTGATCAATGCCCAGACAGCCCCTGAGCAGCAGGGCAGTGTGAGAAGCACAAAAGACCTCAGCATCAATTAAAACTCAATTAAATTAAATCAATTAAATTCCTTTATAATCAACACTATTTCCAGCACAAATATAAGCCATAGCCCTACATTAGCTACTGTGAGGAAATACAACTCTGTTCCAGCCCAAACCATCACACTGGTGAGCTTGGTTTCTGAGTTTGGTAGGCATACTTATTTTTCTTCCCTTTCAGCCTCTAAAGTGCTGACAGCCCTGAGACAAAGAATATATCACTCATTGTATTTACTCATATTTGCCCCAGAATAATTTTTAGATACTCAAAGAGTATGGTTTTGAATCAATAAGGCATCTGAAAACACACCAGTTATTTCAGTAGAAGGAAAGGGCCTGAGTCTGCTCAGGGCTTTCCTTTTGTTTATTATTTGTATACAAATTGTTTATTTATTGAAAATGCCACATGATATTTGCAGGAAACCAACATTTTGGGTATGGGGATTTGAATTTCTCTCTTTCTGACACTAAAATCCAACATTCTTCTCTTAGGAGTAAACACAAACAATATTTATAGTATTTAAGAAGGTAATTCCAGTAATGAGTGACATTTTGTCAAAAAGGGGACAAGATGAATTGGGAATAAAGGAAGTGATATTTTAAGTGATATGTCATGAGCCTGTCATTTACCACTTGGCTTAGAGGTCCTATATGAATAATGGCAGAATGGAATAAATGTGCCAGTGCTTTGTTAGAGGTGATTCATCTCCTGATGAAGAATTTATATTGCCATTGTAAAACACTGCTAAAGATTGGACTTTTCCAAAGTAAGACTTCGCTGTTTTATAAAAGCTAGCTTTGACTGAAGTAATAGATTTTGTTCAGTCAAGTAAAAAAAGCTGATAATAATGTGTGTTATTAGTTTTATATAGTGATAATGAAAATATAGGAATATACAGAAAGGTCTCAAAAGCAGTGTTAATAGGGTTATTCTTTTCTTCCTGCATGTTGTATATATTTTCAACAGAAAGTAGCCAACATAGAAAATCCACTGGAAGGATTCATTAGGAGAGTAACCATCCATGTGAAATAGCATCTAGAATCTTCAGTTTCAAGAGTTATCCTTACTTTAGGGGAAAATCTTAATTTTATATTTTATTGCTTTGTTTATTTGGCTGTTTACCATCAACATGCTGTCACTGCTCAGAAACTGAGCTGGCTTTGCTGTGCCTGGTTAGAATGTCACACAGCACATTCAAATTCACATGACAGCCATTGGGACAAGCTTTGATCCACAGGCTCTCTTAAATCTGTGTCAAACAAATGGATTTTAAGTGTCTTAATTTCATTAAAAGCAATTACACTTCTTTTTAGAGGGAGACAAGTGTAAATGCTAAAACTTAAGCAAGAGTCAAGGGATGTGTGGCCGAAAGTGAAGCAGGTATCCTCCTATCACAGAATAAGAAGGTTGTTTAATATGCTGGGGAAGGAAGAAAGAGAAAAAGGAAGATGGTAAGCAGACATAGCTGTGAGTGTAATTCTTAAGCGTAGAAGAGAATCAGAGCTTCTTAAGGCATGGAAATTGTCAGAGGGACAAGATTGGAAATTGATCCATGACACTGTGATCAGGATGGTGATGTTTATTCCTTTTCCACTGAGAGCTGCAAGACTTTTCTCACTTACTTTCTTTGGAAATGCAAAAACCAGTATGAGAGAATCTTTCTTGTTTTATCTATTCCTAGGAAGCTGGGAACTGACAATAAGGAGCTTTACAAAGAGAAACAAGTTGCAAAGCAAAACAACTGCAGTGTATAGAGAGAAGCTGATGAGGTGCCTCTGCTGCTTCTGAAAGCAGCACCATTCGCTGCTTCCTAGAGCCTCCAGCTCCTCTTGTAACAGGTGTGGAGTTTGATTCCAGGCCCTTATGTAGGGCAAGACTAATGGTAGACTAAAAAAGCATGCTCTGTCTGCATTCTTCTCTGTCTATGGAGCACCATAGAATAATCTCCTTATTTCACTCTTACCCTCTCCAGGAAAAACCAGGTCCCTTGCAGGACTTCCACCCATCTCCTAGAACTTGGAATCATGAAGCACAGACTCCCAAATAAATGGGGTTTGGATGCTGTTGTTCAATGCTATCACCTGCAGCCACATTTTTTTAAGTGGCTGGCATTTATTCTTAGGACACAATATACAATTTTGAGTCTAGCTAAGATGGACGAAGGGACTATTTTTATAGCAAGTCATGGACAATCATAAGCCAGGAGCAGATGCTGGTTTGAGAAGTGTCCCTTTGTATCTGTTTGGAGTTTAAAACTGTCGGTCTGGAAGATGAAGTCTGCCTTCTTTTGTTCTGGGTACCTTTAATCTTTGGGTACTGGTGACTGATACAGTAAGTTAGAATATCTTGTACAGGTGTCTGTTTAACAAAGCAAAGATCTGACAACATCTTTGTTATTTAGGAACTCACACATCCAGGCACGAGTTCACACAGCTGTTCCAAGGGAAAAATAAATTTGAAGATGTCATCTATCTAATAAATCATATGGAAACTTCGGGTCTTTTAAGGATGAAAACATGAGCAGTAACTTTATAGTTAAGACTGCACTGAGATTTCCGCAAGGTTCAAATTATTCTGGTCAATATTTTCAGAAAATTGACTAAAAATTCATTAGATCTTGAAATAGGCACAATGATTCTCCAGTAGACATCTGAACTATCTGGTTAATATTTTAGATGAAAAATTTCTATAATGAAAACCATTTAAAGTCATATAATAGTACGTGCCCTAAAGTGGCTTAACTGGTTTTTTTCCCAGTCTCATCTATTAACTTTAAAATCAAAAATTGTGTTTTATTCTATCACCTGTGTAACTCAACACTTGTATACTTCAAGAAATGTCTACATAAATACCATATGTGTCAAAAATGTCATATTACTGCTTCTTTTTTTTTTTTTTCTCCTAAATTCACGAGGACACTACAGGGCCTTTAATCCCTAATTCAATGCTATTTTCCTCTTGTAAGCATCCTTGGAGAATTCAAAGGAAACAGAGAATTGCCTGGTGATGTTGCAGAAGATTTGCTTGAAAGGAGCTGCTTTTCCAGTAACATTTAATTATTTAGCAAAATATGTCCTCAGTGTAATGCCCTTTATGTAATCTTAATAAAGTCACCATGATCAGCATTGCACATGCACCCTGTCTGAAAAGCTAATGTTTTTAGCCACTCTAAAGGCATACCAAAAGCTAAGGAAGCTCATGAGGAAAAGGTTAAAAGAATTAAGTGTGCATAAAATAACTACAAACTGAGGAAGCAGAAGTAGGAAACCTGCCTGAAAATACTGAAAGGACAATATTAAAGAAATTAAAAATATTGCTTGTGAATATAGGAAAGAAAGTATCTATGAAACAAAGAATAGGGAAAAAGCTAGAATTATTTGCTAAACAGAAAGACTAATTACAGTGTTCTCAACCTCTTAGGGGAAGCATTAGAAATCTCTTCACTCAAGCTGTTCAAATTTAGGCTTTGGCAAAGCATCAGGGGATATTCTGCAAAGAACAATGCTTCTCTGGTGAGGTGAACAGGCTGGAGAGAGGCTGATAAAGTGACAGTATTAGCGTGGTGCACAGCTGTGTGAGAAAGACACGGTAAATGCTGAAATCAAAAGTAAGCAGTTTTGTTTGAAAAGGGCACAGGCAATTATTGGTGCTGGAGTTTAAGAAGTCTTGGTGATGTTCTACATGGTTAAAGAAACTGGAAACTTCTAAAGTTTTTCTCTATTACCTCTAGAATAGCCCTTTTTGGTTCATCATGACCAAATAATTTTAATAGTCAAATCATCTTTCTTAATGACTACAGAATGTGAAGCACTACAAAGAACAATACTCCACACCCTAAGAAGTTCATTTAATACAATTAAAAATGCCATCTATGCAAAATGCAGGTACTCTGGTTAGTGGTATGTGGTAAGAGCTGCTTCATATTCTGACAAATAATCTGTGGACCATGGATGGATTTAACAATGTAAGAAAAATCCAGTGGTGCTGTAGTTGGTTTTCTTGAGTCTCTGTTCTTGCAGCCTCTTTGTGAGCACATTGGCACAATCAACTTTTTTCTGGTATCCTGTGCCTTTCCCTCTGCTGTTATTTATCTATTTCTAGATTCTATAGTCATTTCAGGATGCCACTTTGCATTAAAAAGAAAGCTGTTCTGGGTTATTTTACTATCCAGAGTTTTCTTGTTATTTTTTAAATTTCTTGCCAGATGAAACTTGTCAAGTTTTAGCCTATACCATATTTATCTTGTTTAGTTCTAGTTTTACAGTTTCAAAACCCAAGAGGTTTATAATTGGTAGGGTAACAGCAACTTAACTATTATATCTAGTAATTCCTGACATAATCTGGTGTTTGTATAAAGTAGAATAGAAAATGCATAAATAAACCCAAAAGTATTTCATAACTCTGCAGTTTCACTCTGTTTCTGTGGAGAAGATCAATACTTATTTGCTGCATGGCTACAGTATTTCAGGATCAATTCCTTGCCATAAAGGATATGAACATCTTTAAGTATTCATTGGAAAGCTAGAGAGGAAAGGCTTTGTGAAGACATTTCAGGAAAAGTACAAAATGAAACAAGTGAACCTGGCTAAGATGGAAACAACTATTTTCTAACTATTTTAAACACCAACTCACTCATGTAGTCAAACTTGACCAAAACAAATTTCCAACTTTTGAGGGAGTGCTAGTGATATTACAAATGTAGAGGCAAACATTTCCAATCCCTTACCCTAAGAGGAAGGTAGGATAATCTACCATCTACAAATGTAGGTTTACTCGGATGCAAAGGATTTACAGAAGAAAAACCAAAAGATTACCTTTAAAATAACACCATGTAACTGAGCAATGGAGAATGTGAAATGGTTATTTTATGAGAAAATAAAACCCTTTTGAAATAATCTAGGTAAATTATAATTTTTAAAAAGGGTATTTAAAAAGAAGTGCCTCGTGCTGGGAGTAAGATGAACACTGGTGAAGTTGTAACTGTTGCTTCCTTTTATTGTTGTAACAATGTTGCTCTTGGTAAGCTCCCTTTCCATAGGAGTATCTCTTACTCAAGTGGAGCTATTGGAAAATGAAAGAATAAACAAGAAAGAATGTCAGTGAGTATCGCAGCCAAGGTCCTGCTGTGTCCCTCTCCTGACCCGTCGGGATGGAAAGGTTGCATCCACGTTACACATCGCCCGAGCACGCCATCGCAACAGGGCTGTCACTAATCCTTTGCATCCCAACAACACACACTTCTGGGGGCTGCCCACCTCACACAAGAGCATTAACTGCTCCAATGGTCTCTGGAAATTCCCAGAGACATGTTCATGTTCTCCTTTACACTGCCTAACTAGCCCCGCTTGATGCCACTACTGCTGCCACCAGTGACACAGGTGACAGATCACACCACAGAGTAGCACTTCATGAAATAACACATTCTGTGGGGTAGTCTACAACAGATAGAGTGTAGGAGCGTAGATATACCACACAGACACACTGTACATTGTGGAAAGGCATTGTTCCCAAAGAGATGCTGCTCTTTGCTTCCTCAGCAAATATTGGCAAGCCACAAGAGGGAAGTTTGACTTCCCAAGTGCCAGATATGCTAAGCAGGAAATATCTCCTACCCTAGATGAAAGTTCCCAATTCAGGGAATATTTAGTTCTTCTGAGAGTAAATCCTCGACTGAAACTAATTTATGGACATATGAATGATCAGGGGATGAAAATTGTTACACCCCACCATGAATCATCTAGAAGTACCCTCAGTCTCAGTTCTTTGATAAGAGAATGAAAGAACTTAAAATAGAATTTCAGTTGTTCTGAAATCAGTTGAACGAATCTGATTTTTCCCAGAGAACTAAGATGCTACTTTTCATCAGTCTCATGCCTCATGACCTCCATTTCTCTCAGCTCTCTGAAGCCAGATACTGGGCCCAGTTAGGTGCAGTCGGAGAATTCACTTCTGATGTCAGCAAACCTCTGCTATTAGTATTATTTTTAACTCTAAAAACCTGCTGGTTTTAAACTCCAGCTTTTTATGGCAGCAGACCACGGGATAAAACTAAAGTACCATTTTTCTAAATACTAACCTTCCTACTGAAACAAGTAGGATTTTAAATTAAATCACATACACACGCAGTACACAGTCTGAATTGGTAACATCTGATGAACCTACATATGATAAATTTCTCTGCAGATCAGTATTGATGCTCTTCTCCTGTAGCCAATGGGGGTTAAATCGGCCCTGGAGAATACTGTGGGATTAGGGTATTAGGAGTTCTGCAGACATTACTTTAATGCCAAAAACAGAGAAGCACAATGAAGCACAGTGCAGTCATGGGTCACTTTAACACACTGACTTGAGAATCCTAGGATTTGATTATTCACTGCTCTGCAGCTTAGACAGTCACCTCTAACTAAGTGGAAAAATCAATGTGAATGCCATAATTCTAATTTGACAGCCTTTTATGCCCTCTTTGCATGAATTTTGCAGTGATGGAAATTAGTCCACAGGAATTGTGTCAGCAGAGAATACAGACAGAGAACCCCAACTTAATTACATAGAAAATGGTGGTAGTAAAAAGGACACAAATTGCACCAAATAAAATTTAAAAAACACCAAACCTCAAAACTAAGAAGAGATAGCTGGACTGGAAGACCTGCAGCAGAGAAACATCTAGTGATATTTCACTAAAATACATGTAGATTTTAGAATTCTAGGGTAAGGGACATACATTAGAGATCAAGCCATTTCAGCAACTCTTGCTTACCAAGGGCTTTCCTTAACTATTTATGATTCCAAAGGTTATCGTGTTAGTAAGTGATAACATGTCCCTGGATGACCAGCATTTTTAGCAAAGAAATATATAGTAGACAAAGTTGAAACCTCATTCTAAAATGGCAGAAAAATCTTGACATTCAGAGGTTCTATGCCTTGCAGAGGAGTTTGCCACTGAAACACCAAAAGCTTTTCTCCGGCTTTCCTGAGGTACAAAGAACAGTTTCAGTAATAAGTTACTGCTTGATTCCACAGCATATGTGTCTGAGGCAAGTGGGTTGCCACAGAGCCATCTTTGGTTTTGATGCAGGCATAAATCAACCCAGAAAGAGATAAAACACAGAAATCACAAGCCCAAATAGGTGACAAGTCCTTATGTTATATGCAGCTGAAGAAAGAGGGTCACAGTAAAGAATGTCAGACAACCTTTATGCAAGAGAGCACTGCTGTTCTATTTCTATCACCTTATTAACTAAACTTTTATTTATGAGAGTCATCTAGAAGAATGATCAATGAATGAATGAATGAATGGCTGCAAAATATCCACAGAAGAAAGATTAAGACTTCTCTGCATCTTGGCTTTATTTTCTTTTTTTTTTTTAAGGTTTTTATCTATGACCTGCAAAACCAGACTGGAAATAAGGAAAGTATTTAAGTATGGCAAAATTTATATGTAAATATATAATGCAAATGCACATACATAGAGGTTCCTTTACCCATTTATTTAATCAGAAAGATGCTCAATTAAATGCAGCCAGTCTCATTTAATGCCTTTCTGCTAGGAATGAAAGCATTGGCTATTGGCCAATCCTATTCAGTGCTTTTTGCCAGGGTCCAGCATATTACATCCCATTTCATCTCCTCTGTTCTTCCTAAAGAAACCCAGAATCTCCCCATGGTGATGGCGTTGCAGATATCAACAGAGTCAATGCCAGATCAAATACTCACAGACAAGCAGATTTCCTCCCAAAGTTGAGGAGATTATTTTAAACCATGCAATTAAAATACATTGGAGGGAAGGAGTGGGGACAAGGCTGGTTTGATCGCTGTCCAAATTCATCTATTCTCATGCTGTTTTTCACTCCCCTTGCCCTCATTTGGGCTGTCTCCCTCTGGGCCCAGTCTTCCCTTTTTCTCTAGCATACAGAGAAGAGCAGTGAGCGGGCACACTGGAGGTCATGCACAAAAGACACAGTTTAAGTTAGGTTTTTCTTCTGAAACTGAACCTAAGGGTGTTCCCATGCACATGCACATACAGTGGGTGCTAAATTTTGTCTACCAAAAAAAGTGAGATTCAGGGCTACAGCATCAATATTATTCATCTCCCCTTTGGCTACTATATATTTCTAGATTTGAAAAGTGTAAGTCTCACTGTCAGATCATGTCCCTTTTTGTCCTTGAATAGGGATATGAGGTTAAACTCATGCCAGCAACAAAGGAGAAAGGCAGTTTGTGGAGGACTCAGCTGATTGCTTGCTCAAAGGGGAAATGACAATTATGGATGGTCGAACTCTTAGATCAGCTTATTTCCACTTTCCAGACAGCTTTCACCCATGTACATTATCATGCCCTTTGGCTCCAAAACAAGCCTATAGAAAACTGGCTCAAGCCTATTTAAATCAGCAGGTATCCTGGAGGCAGCACTGATCACCAGCCACTTAAATGGAAATTCCACATGAGGGAGAGAGGAGCTGTGGAAGAAATGAATGATTTGTTTTGACTCCAGTGCCTATACTAGAAATTGACAAGAGACAGCTAAGGGTCAAGTGTGAATGTTCATCTCTTGCAGTGCCATAGCTATGCACAACTCACAATTCTGTGCACGTGAGGATCCACTGGGCTGAGCATTTATGTATCTATATGCTGAAATGCAGTTGTTTATACTTTGTATTGCACACTAAGGCAGAAGTTAAGTGAAACAAATGAGCCACAGAGAAGTCACCCATAAGGATTTAGTTGGTTCTGTTACTGAGCAAGGACTACCTGCAGGCATGTTGCAGGTGCCAGAAGTTAAATGCATATTTCTTTATTCTCAGCAGTAAAATAATCATATGGCACCACGCTCAGATGCTGGCCCCAGGGCTCGGCAATAGCAGCAGAGCGAATGCAGGGCTCCGATTTAAGTGCAGCTGATGATTGTTAAATCCTGCAATACGTTTTAGCAGTGGAAGGACTCCTGGTGCACACTTGCTGAGTCAGCACATCTGCATTCCCCTCGGTGGCTCTTCCATTACTCTCTGAGCAGCATGGACATAGATGGGAGAGGTGTTTGAGGCTGTCCCAATGTGTTAGCAAGTGCTATCATGTAGAACCAACATTTTCAGAACAAATTTTACCAGTTACTTCCCAGAGCAGCATTGTATAAATTTGTCCCTACTTTCCTTAGTGACTTGTTCTAGTGTATTAACCATTAATGTGCTTTGTGATACATTGTACAAAATACCCTTACTTTCAGCTTTCTGGTCAGCATCACACCCAAAGAAACCGAGTGGTGTTTCCTTCTGTGGCTGTAGTGGAGGGTTCACAACTCAGCAGTCCTCACAGATCCCTTTGGAGTTTGTTGGTAATCCCCAAAGCAGTACTGATGGAAAGGCTGTGCAGTGGACAAAGCTAGGGAAAGAAGTAACTAGGAAAATTTATGTGTTTTAATTTCTGCTTCGGAAATGTCTTAGTAGACGTGTGGAATCTGAAATGCTCTGGAAAAATAAGCTGAAGGGGTTTTTTTATCTTCCTGGGTTTTGGTTTGGTTTTTTTTTTTTTTTTCAATTATTATTTACTCTAAAACAGTGATTAAACAGGCAGGATAAAAGCAAAGAATGAGGGACATTTTTGGGCCAGTTGTTCCAGAGGAGTCATTTGATGAATCAGAACAAATCCCCTTTAAAGCAAAATGCTGTAGAGGTGTGAAAGTGTGGACATTATAGGCAATTCCTTTCTCCATGATCAAAACAGGTATTCACAAATTCATGGCCAATATCTGGAGGAGTTAGCTCTCTGCCCCCTCTACTTCTCTCCTGTCTTACTGTCCAATCCTTACAACTGCATTCCAGAAAATATCCTTGGAGAGAGGTCACTTTTTAAGAGAGACAAAAGGAGAGATGAGAGGGAGAAATTATGTTTGTACTCTATCTGAGAGTCTTCACTTTTCAAGCCTTTCCTGCAAATGCATTTCATTCTACAGGCACCTTTGTTACGGTCTACAATTGTCCTTTAACATGATTTTATCACTCCTATTCAAAGGATGCTCATCATCTTGGACTCCAAGAATAATGGTATGCTCTCTCCCCTTCCCTCTGTGCTTTTCCATAAACACCAGCCTCTTGATGCTGTTCACATCTTTTTTCAGGACACATGGAACCCCTTATAATTAACATGCAACAAGATCTCTCAGGCTTTGGTATTGATCTCAGGCAAAGGATAGATGTAAACTGAGCATACTGCCTTTCTTAGCTGAGCCATCTCTACCCGTACAACTATAAGAATCACAATAGCCATTTGGGTAACACAGGCCTTGGGTTATTGGAAATTTGAAATCAGTAGATTTCATATAAATCTGCTAAAGACTTTGCCGTGGAAAGCATTGACAGCAATCTCACACATTACTGCAGTAGGTAAGCACAGGGAAAAGGAAGGTGAGATGAACTAATCATTCCCCTCCTTCATGCCTGCTCCGTTTGGGCTCACAGTGTTCACTGTCTCTCAGTAATTTTCGAAAACACTTTGAGTACCCTCACACTCCAGTGGCCTAAATCATCAGTTTTGCTTCTGTGAGTGTTTCAAAAGTTGAGCCTTAGTAGTAAAACTAAACTCTCCAAAGGAAAACTAAAACTATTCTTGCCCTTAGCTTACTATCTTTATTACTCAAGATTTCTAAAGCTACACCATGAGCAGAAGTGGAGTGTCCTCAGATCTCAAAAGGAGTGAAAACTGGAGCAATTGCTCTCCGAAGCCATGCTACCACTTCTGCTGAGGCAGATGCTGAGACAGTCATGATGCATAAAGTTGCTTGACTCCTCATTGCTAAAATCAAACAACACTTATTCTCCAACAGCTCACCCTGTGAAGACAATAGGGGAAAAATCCAGTTTGGAGCATGAGTAAAGAATATTTTTTGACATTTCCTGAATTCTTTCAAGGAGGTTACTGCTGCTTTGACAGAAAGGAAAATATTGCATAGCTGCTGCTCGCCAGCATGATTCTCTCTGGATTTCAAAGGCAAGATTTCTTTGTTTATTAAGAATTTGTTTTGATTGGCATACAGGAGTCTCAGAGCATCCAAGGTCTCTTCTAGCTGTGAAAAACCTAGAGAAGCCAAGTGAATCAGACTATAACCTTAAGCAGCTGTGGGAGAGCCTTTGAATGAACGGAGATAGCTCTCTTCATTTTTGTGTGTGTGTGTCTGATTCATTGGAATAACTTTCCAAGCACTGCAATAATAATCTGTGTGAGTTGGGATTTTTGGCATCTGATAGTTACATGTTATAAAAGGGCCCAGAGGTATTACGCAAAGAGCAAGAATGATAGAATGTTCTCCTTGGAAGGTTTGTTTGTGTGTTCTAAAAGGTAAACAACCCTTGATTTAGATTCCAGATGGGTTGTTTTATTTTCTGTTATTTCCCCTTGTTTTTCAAAAATTCCAGAAGCATCATTGTCTGACTATCTTGCAGATATTTATGTGACCCTTGTGACTTTGCAGCTAACACACAGACTGCTTAGATTCGTCACCAAAGGAGAGCAAGAAAAATGTAGTACAGCTGTGCAGCATAGTGGGTAGCATGTATTTCACAGGAACAAGGCAAGGCTGGATTCAAATTCCTGAGCTAGGGGTGAGGTTTTGATTTGGATTTTTAAGCTACTAACTCTTTGGTGTGAAAAACAGAAACTCTTCTGTGAGCAGGATGCTGAAAGTCATTCTTGTTCAGATATTTAATGCAGATTTTTCATAAAATTATGTGAATTTTATCTTTTACAAATAAATTGTGACTTTTATGTTTACTGTTCTAGGAGAATGATTGTATTTAAACATTTCTGTTCCAAGTACTGTATTATAATACAAGACTTGGTGTGCTATAACTTGACAGCAATAGTTATGCATGAAGCGGTGACTGAAAGTAGAACAAGCTGCTTTAATTTTGACACCTGTGGCTTTTTGAGTGCCTCAGTACTCAGCATCAATATTGTCATAATGTGATATTTAAATAGTTACACAAAAGAATCAGGCTATGAAGTCACAGAGAAGACTAAAAGGCTTTACAGTAGAACAAACCAACACTTAAGTTAACGTTCCCAGGCTTACAGAGCATAGTGGGCTTTTTCATGTTCAGAACCATGGCTTTCCGTTTAATTTTGGGGAGGTTATTTTGGGTGCAGCCTCAAGAGGGACTCATTAAGTTTTGATGCTGCAGATCCTGATGTGTCAAGACATCAATATTATTTTCCATGTTTACCCATTTCCTGGCAGTGCTGTCCTAATCACATAAATGATCCAGTCAGATCCTAATGGACTGTGACTCTGGCAGAGCTGTAGGATTCAGAGAGACGCTAGAATATTTTAGAAAAGTAGAACAAATTTTACTAGCAGAAGGCGCTATTAGTACATAGCCTTACCAAAAAGAGAGCAATCATCAAGTCAACCACTTTTCCTCTATATCACACCCTTCTTTTCCTCTATATCACACCCTTCTTATCCTCAGTCTATTTATTAGTTTATTGTCATTCTCCTTGAATAACAAGGTTCTTGGGGAAAAAAGAAGATTTAAATTTATAGATGTGTTTGAACAGCACTTGAAAAATTGTTCTATGGACAAATAGAAGCAAGAATAACATTTATAAAATTTTAAAATTCATGCTAAAACATGTTCATCCACTAAGATGTATCAAATTAAGTCAGTGGTTTTTGGGAACAAAATGAAGAATTCAAGTCTCATTCAGTTTTGGTCCAATGTGTTATGTTTTCCACTGCTTGTCAAGACAAAGAGATATGGGTCACAGCTGAATGGAACTGTTTTTGTCAAAGAAAACCTGAAGTCAAATGTCATTGTCATTCTATATAAATATTCAGCAAGTGTGCAGTTCCTCCCAGGCAGCTTTTCTTTCTCCTTCAGGGCACTGGCCTGAGTTAAATTTCTCAACAGAAAATCAAAAATCAAAAGTAAAAGTAAAAAAAAAAGGTAGAAATTAGATAAATGGCTCCAAAATGCATATTCACACACTTTCCCAGCTGAAGGCTTAAGAGTGTTCACTGAACAATTATTCACTGAGGACAGGTTAAATTCACAATACTTTTGCTGTCACAAGACAGGCTTTGTCTGAAATGTTAATGATGTTGTTTACTGTAGGAACTTTCACTGCATTTTAAGGAAAAAAGTAAATCAGACATAAAGGAGCAGAAACAACACTAGAAATACCCCAACAGTGAAAGCACAGCCCACCACATGTAAGGGTGGTTCCCCCTTGGCAGCTGTCACAACTCAAATAATCTGGTCTTGCTTGAATCCAGCTTCTCATCCCCAAGCACAGAAGGGAGGAGGGTGGCATGGCATGCAAACTTCATCTGTACCAGGGTTAACCCCATGTTCTGTTAACCACACACATGTCCCTGGGCTGCCTTCACACTGAGGAGAGGAACCTCAACTGTGCTGTGCATCTTGCTGCTTGAAAACCAAGATTTTTCTATTAATTTTGACTAGTAATGACTTCCTTTTTCTTGCTTCAGTATTTCTCCTCTTCCAGGAACCAGTTATTAGAGTCAGAGCTCCAATATAATGGCAGTCCAATGATAAAAATCCATGTGGTTCCCATAAAAGCTTTCAGGCCATACTCACAGTTCCTCTCCAATAGGGATGCACATTGCTGCATTTGGTGTCTTGTGCCCTTCTATCTCAGACAGTCGTCTTCTGGACCTCTGGGCATCTGACAGACAGAATCCTAACTGCTGGATACCTCAACTTCCCGTGCAAACTGCTGCTATTGGTGTGCGAGAAAATGCCTTGGGCCTGCAGAGGAAGCCCAGCACTGAAGTATTTCCTCCTCTCAGTCTTGTTTGTAAGGGCTGGTTTACATCTAACAACAACATAACAGATGCTCCAAGTTTTTCCTTAAGCTAAGCTGGTGAGGACATTGGTATATTGGCCATTTGCAATGTCATCCATGTTGAGCGAGTACTGTTTTTGTACTAAGGGACCTTAGCAGGTGGGAAGAGAAAATGAAAGCAAGTCAATGAGAAAAGAATGTGAGAGTATTTCTTTCCCACTTTTCTTTTTCCTTTCCTATATTCACCTGTCATCACAAGCCAGATCTTCACCTTTGGCATTTAAACTAATCCTGCTGGGTTAAAGCCCTTAAAGAAGGCTAGCAGTTAACAATTATTCATCTCCACACATTCAGCATCATCCTTAAGCATTCCACATCGGTTTTTTACCTAGCCGGGGCAACAGCCATTTTTGTGTCTCTTTTACAGATTGCATTTGCAGTTTGTACGTCTACCATGAGATGGCATTGTCAGTTCCTACATTAGTTCCACCGTCCTGGTGTGGTCAGGAGCCAAAGCTGCAGCCGCACTTCTCGTGGAAAAGTCAGTAGTGTGTCAGCACTTACCCCACCGAAAGCATGTGTAGCTGCTGGGATCACTAGAGGACAAGTGCAGTGGAACTATGGAAAGAGAAAAAAATTTAAACCTTCTCCAAGAAAGTGCCAGGAATAAAAATATCTTCTTTAGCGATAAATGTAAAGATCAAAAGAAAAAAAATCTCTGTTCCCAGGGAGCCTGATGCTCTGAAAATTATAATAAAAGCAATTTTAGTTTGAAGTACTTCAGAATATGAAAAAATCCCCAAAGTGAGAATTGGACATTTTAAAAAGGACTGGCAAGGTATTTTGCTCAAAATGATGGCCCTGATCCTCTATTAGAGATGGAAAACAGTCAGGGCAGCTAAGAACTGGGTGTTGATTTTGGCAGTAGCCTGTTCTGAGTTTACATCCAAAACCAGGGCCACATCTGCCCTGACCTGACAAAAATCTTCATATGTTCCTCATCTTGCATCATTCACAAGCACTGTTTGAATGTCTGTAAAATGTTGGATCCGAACTAAAAGATTTTTATTGTTTTCATTTTTACTTCTTTCTTATTTTTCATTTCTGTACCTTAATTCTGAATTTCATTAGTTGTATTGGGATTCTTGCAATACCACCTTTCATTTTTCAGAAAGGGCATTTATTCTAGCATGCTTTGTAGCAATAACACAGGCCAGCTTATTGATCCCAGTGGGAACATTCACATGATTCAGATGGTTCATTTGCTTACATCTTTGGCTGAACTGATGTTTCTCAGCATTAAGTTCATCATGAAAATTTGCATAAAGTTGAGCTCACAGTCCTAGATTCATTCGTTTGACCAACAAGCTGGGAGTGTTTTCTCAGTTGTCTTAGCCACTTCAATTGGCTCTAAATTCACCTGGGAATGTTTCTGAGAGAAATGGGTCTACACTGTGATGTGGACATGTAACATAAGATGTGTACCAGTGTCTACATTCCTGGAAGCTTACAGAATTAATATTTATTTCTCAGCATCAAAAATTAAGAAAGTTAAGGAAAAAATACATTCATGCTGGTACATTCTGACTCATGGTCTCTTTAATTTAGAAGTGCTTTTTAAAAATTATTTTGTCTTGGCTGGTGAGCCAGTGATGGAGATGTGAAAACAGAAGATACACACACATTTATATGTAATTATTCTCCTATATTCCCCTCATAAAACCCAGCCTCATAAAGGTAGGATTAGAATCCAGCACAAGTGAGGGGGATAAAACTTTGGTAAGAAAGCGGTAACAAATAGCAGAGAGTCTCCTAACGTGGCACTGCCCCAACAAAGAAAATTTCTGTTCAGCTGACTACTGCTTCAACCCTGCACTTTCATCATCTGCTCTCCTCCTCCCCAAAGCCACTTCTTGCCTTCTCCATCGAGGGTCCTCCCACTCACTTTTACAAATGCTAATTAATTGCCGTACATGAAGTAACAGGGGTGAAGAAGGGAATGGGAACTTCTTAAAATGGTTACAAGATATTTAAATATTTGCCACTCATGATAAATTACCACTATAGTTCAAAATAAAGTATCATTACTTAGATTTAAAAAAACCCAAATATATGCAAGTCTGGCATTTGTGAAGTATAAACAAATTTATTATGATTTATTTCTCATCAATCAATGATTTTATTGCTGATTTTGACAATCAACTACACTTGTATCTTGGGAAACCAATAAAAAGTCTCAATGTATTTCACAAGGCTACTTCAAGTGGTCAGATATATTTTTTAAGTCTACCTTTCTTTGTATATTTTCTAAGTCTACCTTTATTTCAGATAACACAGTACTAACTAATAACACATTCCTTTGATAAGTCTTCAGGGTTACCATAGGGAGCTCTGAGATGCAATTTCAGTGTCTTAACCAAGCATTTTGGGTCTGAATGTAATTTGTTAAAATACCTAAGTACAGTAAATCAAGTTTCATCTTTCTGGTTACATTTCCTTCTGGTACATCATCTCTGATGACTACAGTGCAGCTTCCTCATTCTGGATGTGACCATCTATAAGTCAAATCCTACAGTTGACAGGTGCACACTAAAAGCATTAATCCATCATCGCTTTTTTCAAATTTGGATGGATCAATCTAGGAACATATCAGTTAAAGGCACTTTTATCCCTTAATGATATTTTTATGTTCATTAGACATTATTGCAGGTTATGAAATACAACTACTAGCTTATTGTAGCTTTCTTAGTCCATTTTATTTTTGAAGATACAGACAAATTTTCTACCCCAGGATTTTTTCATGTCTGGTAGCAGAATAGACCAGCTGGGTATGATTCTTTTTTTCTTAATTTTCTGAAGAAATGTTACCACTTTGGGAAAATAAGTTATTATTCTGTATCTGAACTACTTTTCTACAGAATGGGATCATCAGAAGATGCAGCACTTAAACATTTTTGTGATTTATGTGGCAGCATGAGAATCAAGAGGTAGGCAGACTGTTGTTTTCTTGCTTTTTATTTTAACATCCTGGAAGGAGAGTTCAGGAACACAACTGACTGGCAAATCTTCACCAGCATTTTGTTGAAATCTTTATTGGATATAAAATGTTTCAAGTAGAACATTTTGACTGATGTCTCTATTGTGGAAATACACCTTGAGTCCCGGCCAGCTGCTGTGATCCTGCTGCACACAAACCATAGGCGCTGCAACTCCAAATACAGACATGCAGTCTAAAAGTGTTCCAAGAACCTTCCAGGGTCTTCAGATTCAAGGCATGCAAACCAGTTGCAGGCAGAGGAGCCTAGTATTTCCGAGACAACCAATTTATGGGCAATCAACAAAAATCCAGAGTGCAGAGTTAAAAAGATGTGTGGATCTGCAGAAGTTGACAGATACCAGAACAAAACTCCTGTGCTAGTGTTTAAATGCCTCGCTGCTTGGCTGATGTCAGAATACATGGCCCTCAGGGTCAAGTTCGTCATTTTGTGCTTACTATCATCATCGTATTTCATCACTTGTACTGTTAAGGCCTGTTCTTGTCCTGCTTTCAGTGAACACCCAAAGCAGGGTCAAAGAATGCCTGTGCAGAGCAGTTACCAGTGTGAATCCTGTTCTCAACTTGTACTGAACTAGAAAAGTTTTGTTTCAAGCTGGGAGCAAGACACAGAAATGTGATGCTTCATGGGTAATGTCTAAGATAGTTTCCAGTTCTTGTATAGTTTAAGATATATAATCTTAAATTTGACTCCTGCTGTTCTACAAAAATTACATAACTTCAATCATATCTTTACCTCAAACAGCCAGGGTGTAACTTTTGTATGCTAGCACAGTGTGGCTACAAACACTGTGTGTACCACTCCACCTCACTGACATTGAGAACTGCTGAATCTTGTGCAGAAACTGCTCTGACAGTCTCAGAGCTCAGCCATGGGAGACTGAGCATTCTAGTGTGGTGATCTCAAGCACCAAGTACTGATAAATAGATGTAACTAATGTGTACCTGAATGTATTCCTGCCTTTTGCAGAAGGTTTGGACTAGATGACCTTTTAAAGGTCCCTCCCAACCCAAACCATTTAGGGATTCTGGGATTTTTCATCTTGCTGCTGCTATCTAACCCAAATACACAATAATTTAAAAATAAATAAAGTCCTCAGTGAGCAGTTGTGGTGACCTGATTACTCAAGGTCTTTTTGAGCAGAAGATTTTTCCAAGTCAGTGGCAAAAGTCCATGATTCCAGAGGAAGGTGAAGGTACAGCTGAAGCTGAAGAGAAATTTGGCACAAGGAGAAATCTGTCTGAAAGTCCTTTTGTAGTGTGATTGTGGTTTTCCTGGCAGTTATTTTGGCACCCTGCCAGACCCTTCCCTGAGGGAAGTCAAGTACAGACAACAGTAGGAACAGTGTTTAAATAATCAGTGTTTGTGCTTAGACATGTCCGTTTCCAAATACCACTCAGAAGAAAGTATAAAGTGGTGAGAAACAGGTGAGGCTTTCAAAAGATCAAGGAAATAGCCTCTTATGTGTCATAAATGGCTTTCTTTGCACAGTGCTTTAAGGTGACATATGAGATTTATTCTGTCCTATTTTTGAAATTGTTTAATGGTCAGTTTGCACGTCTCAGATGGCTGGTTAAGAAATTAGGCTGAAACACTGGATGGCTATATTATCAGCCTGCAAACTCCATTTGTGAATGTTGATTTGATTTATAAATGACACTGTATCCTGTGATCTGTCTGGGCATTTCTCCCTGCTGGATGGTGTGGTGCTAGCTTGAAATGCAGAGTCTGCTTCCCTGTCCTTGGCTATGTGGAATAGTAAGGATTTTAGGTGTTTGCAACCCAACAAAGGTATCAACTGGCTTGTGCTAGGGGTAGAAGAAAAGGTAACTAAGCAGGCTGAAACTCTACATAACAGTAACTTTAATAATAGGCATTTATGAGGAACGAGGAGGCTTGCACAGGAAAAGGAGGGAGGAGCTGAAGGAATGAACAGACTGACTAAAAGAGGTTAAGATGTTGAAAGACACTTCTGTTTGACTGTGTATTTCCATAACTGATTATACTGTGTGTGGTGTTCATGTGTGAAGCATGATTATTTTAGAAGCCCCACTGAGAGTATTCTCCAAGACTTTCTTTATCTGTCCCATCATTTTTAACCAGGGAGGAGCTAAGTCCCCTAGTCCAGAATTTTGAGGATTGTGCAGTTGCTTTTGAAAGGGCTCTGGAAGAATTGCACTGTGATGTGGACATGGGCTGTCAGAGTGTAGAGCACTAATTTTCAGGAAAGAGAAAAACTGAGAATATCTGAATCCCAAAAAGCATGATTAGAAGAGCTGAGTTTGTGAGCTACCATTGGAATCTGATTAGGTATTTCAATTTAAGGGCATGAGATATCCAGAGAATGAAGATTCTTGCTGAAGTCTGGTAAGCATCTTAGTAGAGTGTCCACCAGGGCTATAGAAAAAATGCTTCTTGGTTTCACTGGTGCAATGGTGTTTTCTAATTTTGCTCTCCATGGAGCAAAGATTTTATTCCCCCCTCAATAATAAAATATCCTGTCTCCATGAGTGCACATTATGTGTATTTAATGTCCTATCACTAAATGACCTTGTAAAAAGTCTCTCTCTCTCTTTCAGCAAAGAAGAAATTCTTTACTGCAAGGGTGGTGAGACACCGGAACAGGTTGCCCAGAGAAATGGTGGGTGCCCCATGTGCTGTGCATTTTCTAATCTGAGCAGCCATTTCCACTTGGTAGAGAAGAGAGGCTGATAGTAACTTGCTGCTGCAGGGCTTGTGCAAACTCATTTGCAGGATCACAGAAGGAGAATGTAAGAGTTCACAAATGTTACAGAGGCATTGTTTTATACTTACTTTATACTACTTATACTTACTTTAATAACTAATGTTGTTAAAATGTAGGCTCTTATGTTTTTTTCCTTACTCTACTTTCCTGGCTGTAAGTAAAAAAGTAAAAGAGAAGAAAAGCCAAAGCAAAAGGTTAAGTTTTTAACAAACACCTCAAAAGTATCCACTGTTTTGTCCTGTGGGTTCTTTTGGTGTGGGTTTTAATTTTTTTTTTTTTTTTAATTTAAATTATTATTTTAAGTATTTTTATTTCTGGTTTGCTAAGTTCTCTGAACTTACAGCTGAAAGTAAAAACTGCCAATTTGAAGGTCTTTTTACACTGGCATCTTGTTTGTGGAATGTGAAGGCCTCGTGTTTGTGAAGTTAACTGCCTATTACAATATAGGCAGAAGATGGCCTGTTTATGTTATGTGCTGTTTATAAACATGTAAAATTTGATATTGTTTCGATGAGAGGCATGCTGGAGGGAAAAATTGAACTTATACTTTGTTTCTGTCTCTGCTTGATTATTTGAGAAGGCTTTCTCTGAATTCCTGACATTGATAAGAGACATTTGAGAAGTTCCCCTTAGCCAGGCCAAGCCTGGGCTCATGAGCACAGTTCCATTATTTCATCTGGATTTTATTACTGCAAGAAGCTTACAGAGCTGCATAGCAGGAATGTTTAACCAGGAACAAGACAAACTTCCGTAAGCTGCTTAATTCAGACTTGGGACTGTTCCTTCAAATCAATTGATATTGAAATAATTACTTCTCAGAATCTGTAGAGGAAAAGGATGTAAAATGAAAATTAAAATCTAATTAAATGGAGGTAGAAAGCAGTGTCTGAGTAGACAAATCTTAAGCCTTTGCAAATTTTCAAAGGTTACATTATCCTTTTTTGTCCCTAGAAGTCTGTCTTTTTTTTCTCCCCTCCTCTTCCACTTTTTTCATTGTTTGTTAAGCAACAAGGAAAGCTTTAAAAAAAAAAAATTATATTTCTAGATGAAATTCAGGTAAAATTGTTTTTAGATAACTTTTTCTTTTTTCAACATGTATAAAGAAAATGTGATCCAACAGAATTGATTGAACTACCCTTTCAGTGCCATGAACAGAAGAACATAATGTGGTTTTCCCAAGAGAAAGGGTCTTTATTTGTACTGTTTGCAGCTAAATTTCAGCTTAGGCGACTGTTCTGCTTCCTCTAATTCCCTCCTTATAAATGTGTAGTTGTTCTCCTCTTCACTACTAAACTGCAGGGCACATTGCAAATTCACTGTGGTGGATGAAGTAATTCATGTATAGCATGCACTAAACTCCCTTCCTCTTTTCATTAACTTTATCCTAATTTAACTGCCCACCTCAGTGGAATTACAATGATGGAGAATAGAGCTCATAATACTTTAGCGAGGCAGAAAGAAGAAGAAAGTCCTGGGGAGAGTGTACATATGTAATATAAAGGTGAGACTACTAAAAGAGTTTTGCTTTGTCTTGGGGAGGGGGAGTTATATTTAAAGTAAGGCTGGGGCTCATTTTTGAAGGAAATTACATTGGAAATACAGAAACTTATTTGTTTGTTTATTTCAGTTCGAGTCTAGATTGAAAGCACAGATATTGAAGTGCATGGTGTAGGAAGTGGGGCTCTAACTTCCCCTGGGGGCAGCATTACAGGGCAGAGGGAGAGGAGGGGTTTATACTGGGGTCAGGGTGTTCAAAAAGCAGTTTTCTGAAATGAAACAGTTAATCACCAAAACAACAAAAATGAACAGTGGCCATATACAAATATCTAAGGAAGAGTAAAATTGGGGCAAAAATGTACAAGGCTTAACACACATGTAGGCATGCTCTCTAAACCTCCTGCTTTATTCAGTACAGGGGATTTTCCAGTTCTGTTGTTCTTTGTCTGGTAATGCCAAATGTACCTATCCCCTAAACATTTGTCCCTTTTTTCCTTGAACCCATATAAACATTTTTGTATTCACCACTTTCTTCAGCAAGTTATTCCAGGTTTATGCTACCCTGTGCTGCCTTTGCTACTTTGAACATGGTTCCCTCTAGCTTAATTTACTGGGCTTCCTCAAAAAGACCATCTATCCCTGTCCAGCCTTTCCATGTCATTTAGGATTTTGCACACCTGTCATATTCTACCTAAATCCCTGCCACCATCTGAAATACTTTGCCTATAAGTTCCTCATCTCTTTTTTTACTGTTTTGACATTTTTTTATCTCTGTTGCCCCCTTCTAAAAGTTTTTGGTTTTTCCAATAAGAGATGATTTTCAAGCCAAGGAGTTCAGCCATACACACCCCATTCTTATATATTTATGTTCAGTAAGGTGAATTATTGATTTAAACAATGGCATAGCGACCTGTTCTGTTTATCCTTCTTTTGCTAGTTTGCAAATGTTTCCTTATTTTTTGCACTGCTATTGAGTGCTGGCTTGTTACTTTGTGGAACTGACTACTGGGACCTCCAAGTCTTTCTCTGGTAATGGCCATCACTTCACATATAAAACTAGAAGTAATTTTCCTTGTTAACACTGCCTTATGCTTATTTCTACTGGGTTTCACCTGCCATTTTATTGAACAATTTTATAAGGCCCTTCAGGTTTCACAGTCCTTTCTCATCCTTACTCCTTTGAATGCTCTTTCTATCACTGGCACACTTCCTTGCCTTACCACAAACACTGCTTTCAAGGTTAATATTTAATAAAATGAATCTCACAAACTCAAGAGTTTCCACTAATTACTTTCCTCCACTGCAATACTGACCAATTATCCATATCATACCTCCTCCACTTGCTTACTCATTCCTGGACATTTCCCACTTATTCCACTACTGCTTGTTTGAAAAGCCTGCGGTAATAGAGTTTGTAAAAAAAATACAAAAACAACAAACCAAAACGTTTTGTTATATAACTGTTTTTCTGTTCTTGATTTCTTCAAATACTTCAATAATTTGATGACTTCCCTCTACAGAGCCTGTGCTGGTATCTGTGTCTGATACACAGATCTAAGGGGGTTGTATCTTTGTAATTGCCCACTAATTCTACCTAGTGGAAATTACTTTCTGTTTCTCATTTCATTTTCATCCTTTGTCCTATGATTCACATAAGGTAAAGAACTCTTACATTTGCATACTAAGAAACACTACTCTGAAAAGTGTGTTCTTTGCGTTCATTTGGCTTTTTCTGCCTCACTAGTTTCAAAGTTCACTCATGATCTTTGTTTAAAGTACTTCAGCTTGGTCCCCCTGCAGTTCAGATGAAGTCCATCCCTCTTGTGCAGGCTGTTTTTCAGTTGTGTACCTAGGTATTGTTACAAATTGAAGAAAATAGACTTTTGGAGTTTCGTGCTTCAGATAAATTTGTGTTGGCTTCACGCTGCAGCTATATCAAATAGACATCTTGAAGGAACAGACACATTCTAATCACAAAAGGTTGACTTTTGCTTTAACACTAGGAAGAGATAAGTTGTCACAGTTGAAAATATTTGAAAGTGGGTTTCATGTTTAATATTTTGCTGAAGAGATCTCATACAGCAAAAACATCCTCAATTCTGTGTTAATTTGTTTGTGGAAACATTGGATCTTTTTTCTTCTCAAAAATAGCATTATAATGGACCAGCAAATTTATCCAACTTCTGCTTCTGAATACTCCAAATATTAATGAATATATTGAGCTGATGATGGGGTTAGTGATGCATTGTAGAAATGTCAAAATTTCATGTAGTCCTGCTTCATTCCTATAGCTGTAATGAAGAAGGCTGTATTGAGGATAATTTAGATAATCTGCAGGGGAAGTAAAGCAATGACTGTGAAGGAGGATGTGGTGTGTCATCCCCCTAGGCCATGGAGCACTCCATTTGCTGGAATAGCTTCTAACTGCTATTTAGTGGGCAGCTAGTGGAAAATAAAATTGCTTCAGGCAAGTGCGAATCTTATTCTGTATTATTAATGTTTGCAGTCTGGGTGAGGAATAGGGTAAACTAACTCTATTTCTAATAAGGGGAGAAAACTGGAGGCTAAAGGAAAGGGAGGAAAGATCAATATCTTCTTTTAGCAAGATTTCTTTTGAAGGATTGTTTGTGTTGTGCTGAGTTTTTGTTGAGGGTGGAGGGAGGTAGGAGCAATAGGTTAGACACCTGTAGCTGCTTCTGGAGACAGTGATTTCTGTTATCTAATGGTCATCCACAAGTGACTTGTTGATGAAGATCATAATCTCTGGTTTGCAAGAACTCAGACATTTCTGAAAAACTGAAAGTAAGAGAAGAGCATTATGTGAGAGAAACATTTCACACCCTGAAAGCTGGATGAATCCTCCATAGTGTGCTGAAATCCTCTAGGGAAATGAAAGTGTAGGTTCTATATGCTAACAGTTGATGAGATTAACAGGATAGGTTTCCACTAAGAAAATCCAAAAGATTTCAAATCCTCTGGGTTTGTGTTTTGTTTGTTTAGTGGGTTTTGGTTTCTTTAGTTTTTTGGTTTGGTTTGGTTTGGAGTAAATAAGCTAAAGTAAAGCCAGCTTTATGGTATTGAGATGATGAAATATTTTTAATCTGTATAAATTGGATCCAGAGGAACTTTTTCATCTGGGAATCTCTGTGTCCATTTATACCAAAAACTTTTAGAGTCTAGGAGGGCTGTGGAGGGAGCCCATCAGAAAACCTTTTCTTCCAAGTTTTCCACATACCAGCCCTAGAGGAGACTTTCATCATTTATAAAGTAGATTTCTCAAAATGGTGTCATCTGTGAACTGGCTGCCCTCAGGGTACAGAGAGGAATGCTTCAGAGATGATACAATGTTTTCAGAAGGATGGTATGATGATCTTGCCTCAGGCAAGATTTTCTTTTCCTTCCCACTCAAACTTTCTGTCAACTCCTTTCTCAGGGTGCCACCTGCTCTCCTGCAGACTGGATGTTAGACATAGGAAGTGCATGTGGTGTATCTCTTCTGGGAAGTATCTTCCAAACTGTGCATGACTTTCCTTCCTGACACCTCCTAGTTCTTGATCAGATTGAGTAAGGGTGTGCATCACTTCATGAAGAGGAGAAAACAGTGTGTTCCAGAACACGTGGGCTAAAACACACGTCACGTGTGAATGAGAGTGAGTGAACTGGTTGGTACTCCAGTCTAACATGCAGATAAACTCTAATATCCATATTCTTTCCTCAAGAAAGAAATCATGCTGTAATCACCATGCTCAGGTGGATGGTGGTGCCTCTTTGTTTGCATGCAAAAAAAAGCACACGTCTGGCAGGCCAGATGTCAAGGTGTTGAATAGTCAGCATAAATCTTTGAAGATCTTGTTAATTGTTGTGTCTGGAGTGAATCCATAACTACCAAGTGCAGAGTTTACTTCTAAATTCTATAAAATTCGTTTTTATTTTTAATACAGTGGGTTGAGTGGACATGTGGAGATGTTGAAATCCCTATTAGCAGATGGGAGGCAGAAAACATGAAATGAAGGTCAATAGTAAATCAAAGCCTGCAATCTCTGTGTTGAGATTACTGAGAAGCACCAAGCAGCAGCCTGCAACTTCTGTTAACATTGAGTGGTTTAGATTTTGACTGTGAGAATACAGATGGGGAAGATGAGAAGAACTCTACATATAAAGCTATCAAGAGAAAAATAACTACCTGTCAAGTGAGATAACAACTATGTGATATGATGAGAGATTTTCTTTAGTTTTCCACTGGATCAGTTTTGAAGCATCATAGGTAATGGCTATCAAACAAATGTCCAGCTATGATGCAAACAATAATTTGGATGATTTTTTTTCCCTTCAAACCCTTGCCAGAACAGAAGTAAGGCTGTACTGCCTAATTATTCATTTGCCACATTATTTTTCATTGGGTAATTCCCTTCAGTGCTTTGGCTATGGTACATTGTGCTATCCTGCAATGCCTCATCTGTTGTGCAAGTTTAAAAGTAGCAAATGTTGGATTAGGAAGGGCTAGCCTGGCAACAATAATTCAATTCATCCTTGATTTTCAGTATTCCTTTCCAACATCACAGCATTAGTATTTGTTGTGGAGGTGGGTTTTTTTACTTTTCATTATGAGGCTTTGATCATTCTGTTTGGAGAGGACTGTTTCTGAATTTATTGCAGGATATTTTATTTCCTAAAGACAGCACTGATTTTTTTTTTTCCTTCCTTCCATTAAGCTATATGGTTTTACTTTTTGGGTATACTCTTTGGGGGTTTTTGGTGTTCTTTTTTGAGAACAGAAATGTAGTAGAATTATGCAGCATAATTCAGATCTTAGGCTATAGGGAGGCTCACAAACCAAGATTTTTCTCCTGTACATCTCTTAAACACCAAGCCATGGTGTGCTGTGTGACCAGTCAGATAAAGAGCAGCTGAGAATCCCTTGGACTCTACAGAAAAACAGCAGACATAGGTAATAGTGATTCAATAAGAAAATAATCCACTGTCTGCTTATAAGATTCACCTCATCCTTTTTCTTCAGGGAAAAGTTGATCCCTGATATTCTGGAAGCCACTGTGTCTCTAAGAGCAGGTTGTTGTGAATGCACAGGACTCAGTGCTAATGGACACAGTGGCTGTATGCACACTCACCATCCTGGGCTCTAATTTGCTACAAGAACAGGAAGGGCCTTTGCTGCTTCTTGGCAAATGAAGAAGCTGTTTCCAAAACAAATGCTGAACTTCCTATTGGGTCTCCAAGCCTCTTGAGGAGATGGTTGTACAGCCTACAATCATGACTAAAAGTCAAGCTGCAGAGGCAAGAATCCTGTTCAGCTGATATTGATGGGTAACAGTTGGTGAGTCCTGTTCTTTTAGCCACAAATCTATATGTGCCCTTTCTAACCAGAGAGGCTTCTCCCTGTCCCCAGCAGCAGCCTCCAGAACCCACAAGAGACATTAACTACAGTGCTGTGGAAAATGGGAAATAAACAACCTGGTTTTCCTTAGCTTTCATTTTATAGGTTAACTTACAAAGAATTTTTTGTTTTGTGGTTTTATTTTAAATTGAAAGCTGAGGTTTTCCTTTAAACTTCTAAATCACAAATTCGATGTTAGATGGGCAAAGAACACCTTTACTCACCTCTGGTATTCATTAGCCATTCTCTCTTTTCACAGAATCACAGATTAGTTGAGATTGGAACAAACCTCCTGTGACTGCCCAGTCCAACCTCCCTCCCTCCCTCAAAAAGAGTCAGCTGGAGCAGGTTGTGCAGGGCAGTGTGTAGTGAGATTGTGAGCATCTCTGAAGATGGAAACTTTACAGGCAATGTGTTAGTGTTGGACAGCCTTTGCAGTAAAAAAATTGTTCTGTGTTCATATGGAATTCCATGTGCATCATTTTGCACCCATTACCTCTAGTTCTCTCTTGTGGCACCTCTGGGACAACTCTGACTCCATTTTTAAGCCCTCTCATTGGACATTTATGTACCTGCCTCCACAAAAACTTCTTTTCAGGCTGAAGAGTCCCAGCTCTCTCAGCCTTTCCTCATGTGAGGTTCTGCAGGCCCTTTGCTATCTTAGTGACCTTCCCCTGGACTTGTCCCAGGAAGTCCATGTCTTGATCTGGGGCACCCAGCACTAAGAACCAACACTCCAGACAAGGCTTCACCAGCACTGAGCAGAGAGGACATCACCTTCCTCAACCTGCTGACAATGTTTTCCTCATGCAGGTCAGCATATTTTTTTATCTCTTAGCTGAACAATTGTAATTTCTAGTCTTATAAATAGGGAACGCTTAACTGTTAAAATGAAAAAATAAATTAAAAAAAAATTTAAAAACCCCAAACACTAAATGGCACTTAACATTATGGATTAAGGGAAGAATATTTAAGCTTTTATGTAATCACCATGTCAGTAATGCTTAATGAGACATGACTTCTTGTAATGTCTTATGTCCTATTTTGTGCTGAAATCACTGGGTAAAAAAAATGGTGACAAAACAAGCTAAAATGATGTTCCTTCTCCCTTGCTTCCCCTCCCCTTCATTCTTCAAGCTAATAAGGAAAAAAATCACTTGTGGGAGGGAGGAAATATTAAGGAGTTTTGTCTAAACATTTGATTTTACTAAAACCAGAGCTTTGATTTCATCAGAATATTCCTCTTATGATTGATAGGAAAAAAAAACAGGTGAGACCTTCAGCACTCTCACTGTTTAGAAACCAAGAGCAGAATCTATGTTTATCTGGACCTAGTCCACTTGTTGAGATGTGTGAGATGTGCACTTGCTCCATCCTTTTAGAAGTAGGGGTGAAATTGTCCTGCTTTTTGGGTGCTCCGTGAAAATGTACTGCATTTGAGCACTGGCATATTAGAAAGGGGAGTGGATCTGAGGGAAGGGCAGGGGGCAATATGCAGTTCTGACACTTGCAATTGTGCATCCCAGAACTGAGCTTGCATTGGGCATTCATAAGCTCAGATAGACAGCACTTCTCAGGATATCACAAAAGGAGCTCATGTAAGACAGGACATTTTTTGTCAGTCAGAATTTAAAAACCTCTCCCAGAGAGGCTGGTAAAACTGGCAGTCAGCCTACAAAGTCTTTGTTATCTCAGAAGTACAAATCCTCCTTGCATTCCTTGTGGGATACCACAAAATTAAAATCACCCTAACTTCCCTTGATTCTAGCCTACTTTGAGACTTACCTTGAGAACAGGAGGGTTCTTAGGCCAGTATGGTCCCAGTACACCTGCCAGTCACAGTGAAGATTCAGGGGGTGGGTACTGATGGACAAAATTCAAGTACAGAGAAGCGAGGAATATAGTCTGTATGTTTTTATGAAGCACTGTTAGGGAAACTTCCTCGTCTGACCATTCAAGAGCACTCTGGCAGTCACACACCCACCACCAGACACTTTCACTGCTGGTGCCTTCACAGCAGGTAGCTCCAGTGACCCAACAGGAGCCCTGCTTGTCTCCCTGCTCACCCCACACACACACAGTCAGACAAGCTTTCCTCACTGGCTCAACCCTGGGTTTCCCGTAGCAGAGTCTCAGACTCAGTCTGAGTTTCTTTAATTTTATCATGGTGCAGCAACAGAATAACAGCTTGAGCTGGTGCCTGCATTGAGGGACCATGAATGAAAGAAACCCTGGGCGTTTGTACCCTCATAGTCTAAGTCTGAGGTTTTCCAGCTCCTGCATACCTTCAAGTGTCCATCATCTGGCTGGGCCACAGGTCCCCATTGTTGTGCAAAGGGTCAGCACCGGTTCATGGCCTCTTGCCTCAGGCTTCCACCACCCAAAGCTCAACCTGCAGCTGGCACTGCACCTGCACGCAGAGCTGCCTGCATTAAATGGAGTCCTCAACAGCATGGTATGTAAAGTTTGAGTGCGTTCTTTCTTTTTGTTGGTTAAATGATGCCTAAGAACAATTGTCCTGAGGTACAATTGTCCCTTCTTGGTAGGGTTACCAACTCTTCTGCTCTGTCTGCAGGATGGGATGTGCAGTGTCCTTGTTATAGAGAACAGTAGAATCACTACGAGATGACCATATAGGAAAATTATGCAAGAGCAGTACCGAACAGACAGTGTCCTGGTACAACATGGCACTCCTATTTGAGTTTCTTAAGCTCTTACATGCAGAATATTATCAGTGCATCAACAACACCAGAAAAAAATTCTTTAAAATGTTATCCTCCAGAAGAGCCTCGCTGAGAGCAGGTAATAGCCAAGAGACTTTGGCTAGATGATCTGTTACTTTTAGGCAGCATGCAGTCACTAATCCACCGGGCTTTATAGGTCTATTTAAATTAGATATATGCAGGCAGTGCATTATTTATAACCAAAAGCATGAATAATTCAACGTTCCCACTCTCAGCAGGTATCCAGCTTGTGCCAGAAGCCTGCACTAGATGCTTGCTTTCAGAATAATGAAGAGACTATTAGATAAGTCTCTTTTGCTTGTATGCTCCAGTTTGCTCTGTCTAGGCTTCCTTTTGTATTTCTGGTTTGGCTCTTTTGTCAGAGAAGAAGAGCAGATGATGTATTCTCTACATTATTCCCTTCATCTGGAGATGACATACTATGTCTAAAACAAATTATGTAAATCCGTTTAGGATGAATGCATTCATTTCATTTCTGTTTCATTGTGATGGAGACAGTGGCATGTTCAAGACAAGGGACTTAAAGGCAGCATGGCACAGGGAAAATACAATGCTCCTGGCCTAACAATTCTAGTCTGCTAGTCTCCACTGCACAGCGTGGGCTCAGCTGTGTCCTGAGACTGGTTGTGGCCACTCAGCCTTGTTGGAAAGTGTCTGTCGTAGCACCCTTACGCTGAAATCCAGAGGCTGGTAAAGTGTTCATACTGCCTGCTCTCTGGCTCTCCTGTCTTGTTATAATCAGTGATCTGAGTTACGGCCTTCTAGTAGGAGGGTTGTTGCTGCTTGTTCCTCTCTGAAATTTGGATACCATGTCCAGAGCAAGCAGTACAGTATACTAAATTTATCTGTCCATTCTGAGTCTGAGCTTCTCTGAAAGACCTTACAATGCTCTTAATCGTTTCTGCCCAAGCCCAAGAGTAACCAGGTTTTACAGTCAGATTTTCAAACACTAGACAACCTGAACAATTTTGGGAAGAAATAAGAATTCTTCAAAACACCTGACGTACTGGGTTGTTTCACACACAAGTCAATGCAGCAGATACCTCCAAGTTCCCTACAGCTGAAAACAGAATGCAAGTGCTTTAGCTGTAAGCTTAGTTATTAAATCCTTAGTGGACTGTTACTGAATCAGTGAAGAATTGTTGAGGTATTTTTCTAGGAACTAAAATATATTGGTTCAAGCTCTCTCTGTCTGTGTGACTACAGATGAGTCATTATTTTCTGTACCTCAGGTCCTCATTTATATATCTGCATAATAATAGCTCCCTAATCATAGCAGTAATATGAGGGGGAAAATGCACCAAAGGTAGTGAGGCACTTAAGAATCATGGTTTGGAAGGCAAGTAGAGTTAGATAAATATTATAAATACAGTTCTTCTCCTACAGCAGGCCCAGAGAGATTGTTTCTGTAGTCACCAAAATACAGCAGTTAGAGAGTACAGCCAGTTTACTAGAGTATAGCAGTATTATACAAACTTAGGTACAAACTGGGATTAAAACACCCAGCAAAATTGCTGCTTAGGTTTCCTAGGCTAGATGATTATATCAGCTCTGTGTGGAAAATCGCAAGTCTTCATGTCTTGAGGTACATTATAGGGTCTTCAACAACATAAAATCATAGCAAAGTGTTTAAATGGGTAATGTTCTCTGGTGTTGTTGCTTCAGAAATAAGAAACAGAAAACACGCTGTGATCAGATATGCTGTCATCATATGTACCTAGCTGACTTTTGACCTCCACACTCCCTGCTGACATCTCTTATCAAAGCACTCACCTTAGCTGACATGGCTTAACAGAAAAAAGTCTAACCAAATCACAGAAGCAATAGAAAGTCCAAAAGTAGAAAAAAAATATACTCTGGCAATATAGTGGTCTCCTTAACTGGGATTAAGCAGTAAGATCTATTTCAAATACTGTGTAAAAAAATACAAACTAGCGTGAATTCTCTTTGATATATTTTTCTTGGTTTAGCATCTTAATGACTGCTTATGATTCCCCTGTGAATGTGCAGTCATTCAATGGCAGAATCATTTCACTATATCCCATTGTTTTGTTCCAATAAGGAAGACAGGTTCTGTGCTCCAATGGGAGGACTTAATTTATTGTGGCAAGAAAACATGCAGAAGATAAAAGCCTCACAGAATTGCAGTATGATCTCTAGACAAAATTCTTAATGATGGTATTTGGCTAAGAAGGGGAAATTCTTCCCCTTCATATAAAAAATGGTCACAGAACTATGTCCACTTCATACTGTGTGATTTGAAGCTGTGGTGGGACACATGAATAAAAGATGTACAGTAGGGATGAGAAATAAAGGATGCAGCAAATAACTTCGGTCATCAGTGACCTCAGTGGTTCTACTATTGGTTCTGCTTGAAGATCCTCTTTTCCCTTACCAGGAGAACCAATAAGGAGGAGAAATTCTAACCCAATGATGGTTTGCATATGAAATTTATGATCTGAGAGCAGAATCTGAAAGTCTTCAAGGGAGGAGAGCTTGAGCTTTCATTAAACTTGTTACAAGTTCAAGATGGCCCTTAGCAGCTGAAACATTGGTGTGAGATTCTTTGCCCCCCCACAGATCTGTGATCATAGAAGGGCTCTGAAAGTCAAATTTCAGGCAACTCCAAGCTTTATTTTCATCTGTTGCTTGTTTTCTTTTAAGGTACTCCTAGAAAACATAAAATATAAGTTACATACAACTGATGAAGGAATTGGAATCTAAAAGCTGTTTAGTTTGCAGCTACTCTCCACAAACTTTGCTGTCTGCATCATAGCCAGTGCCTGTCATTACCTGTTTGTAAGGGAGAGAGAGTGCTTTCCAGCCCACAAAGTATTAACGAGTATTAACAGCTCAAACTCCTACTTCTTAGAGGTACTTGGACCTCTGTAGCACACTGTGGTGGATTTGTCTGTCAGTGTTGCCACTGTAAGTAAAGAATAAAGCGTTGTAAGGAAGTGAGAAGGGAAGAGATAGGAAATTACTGTATGTATGCATTGGTTTGGTTTAGGGTAGGTTCATTCAGCATTCTCTGATCACCACAGAATCAAAATAGTTTTTAAAAAATGGGGTATTTATTCTCATAAAATCCTATCTGTAGAAGTGAGATAGTGCTCCTGTGTTTATCTGGGGAACCAAGGCACAGCAAGATTAATGCAGAATTTCACTGGATGTAAAGAGCCTGGTTTTAGGAGGTGTTTCCAGGGCAGGCTTCTCAGAATATGAAGTATCTAGAAGGCATTGCAGGGGGAGATTTGTGTGAGGCCCAGTAAAAATCAGGCACTGACTTCTGCAACTTTTGTCATTGGTCAGGTTACAGTTCGGAGTAAGAATGTTGGAAGATATGTATTCCTAAATGTAAATTAACGAGGAATGGTATCTAGATAATTAAGAACTTGAAATGAGTAAATATTTTATAATGAAAACACTGCCATTTTGAGAAACACTGAGGAGGGAAAGACAGAAGAAAACCTGCCAAAAGGAGAGTAGTGAGTAGCAGTAATTGTTCATCATCCTCATTTGTGAGTAGCATTAACTGTTCATCCAAGACACTGTTGTGCACCTCTCAAGAGCAGAGAGGACACGCACTGACCTCTTCTGCCTGTGCCCCTCAGTGATCCTTGGCTGGCCACAGGGCTTGCGAGAGCTTTGCTGATCTCATTGTATATGCTACTTTCACCTTAAACTAAAAGAGAGATTTAATCTGTTCAATGCTGCAGAGCATGGGTCTCACCCGTAATTCCCCTTGGGGCTCAGAAAATAGGCCAAGGTAGAGGAAGGATTTCCATTCATTTAATGCATCGATGATCTGCAGTTTTCCGGAGCACATCGCAGAGTCTGCAATTTGACTTAAAATCTGTTGTTGGATTGAAGGCAGCATTTGAAGCCAGAGCAGGGCTATCTATTCCCCACTACCTTCACTACAGCTCTGTGAATGCTCCAGTGATGAAAATTCTGTTCAAATTCTAGTAGAGTAGAATCTCCAAGAGATCATTTGTTGACAGATGCTGCAGAGATAGAGACCTTGAATTCCTTCTTCAGCCCTAAATATTCTCCATCAGGACCTCCAAAGAAATGCAGAAGGTCTGCAATTACACCATCTCTGGCATATCTTCCTCTTTGATAAATTTAGGGCTTCATTTCTCAGGGCTATCAATTTGGCAACTTCTTACCCAGTGCTAAATATGCTGAAGGTTGAAGGAAGTTTCTAACCATAATATTTGGATTTATTGACTCTTTCTTGTAAGACATGTTCTCTTTGAATATCACTGACTAGGAAATAAGTTAAGTGAAGATGTAATCCTGCAGCATGTCAAGTGCTGTCCTGTGGTATAATGTCTTCCTTTCTGACACAGTGCACAGGCTGGCACTGCTTTTACCTTGGGCAATGATATGGAGCTTCAGCCTGAACTTTCTTTCACGTGTTCCTCCCCAGTTTCAACACCCACCCATCCCCTCCCCAATATATGTTCACTCCTTTCATTCCTTGAAGTTTGCACTTTTCAATCCTTATGAACGTTAAGGCTGAGCAAGTTTCCCTTGAACAAGTGATTGCCTCAGAGCCTCTTTTACTCTTGCTGCAGTTCACCCTCCATGTGAGTGTGGGACCATGGATCCTTCTTCACAGCACAGTGATTCAGCAAACTCTCTGCATCTGATTTCTTTGTTGACAAGCAGAACTGGTTTGAATAGCATAGAATGAGAAAGCCAGGGATTGCAGATATTAGTATATCAGATACTCCTGTTTCAAACTGAGACTTGTTTGAAGTTTTTGAATAAAAAAATCTAAAGCAAAGTATCAGCTGAAGCCAAATATTTTATTTAAACTTTAACTGCTTCAGTTTTAAAGCAATCACTGTAAACAAAAGAAAGATAATTCTTTATTTTCAAAAATGTTAAAAGAGTATTTAGATTACTTTGAAATGCTTTCAAGATGCAAATTTTAAAAAACACTGAAGTGCAGCCTTCTTCACCAAAAAACCAAAAACCCAACAAAATGAAAAATCAAAAAAAAAAAAAAAAAACCAACCAAAAAACCACAAAGAAGCTCTGAAAATCAGTGAACTTCCATGAAGCATTTTATGGGAACACTTTCTGACCAGCATTATGAAACTTTAGCTCTCCTCACTTTCTCCCGTGGTGCTAATCCTGGACCAGTATAACCATCTAGCTCCAGTTATGCCTGATTAATTCCATTCTGCAACAAACTCCATGGATGAACCACACTGGGTGCATTGATGCAGCTCATGAGAGGCCAAGCAGAGCTGCCTGTGCTGGTCCAGAAGGAGCTCAGTTAGCCCTGAGCTGAGCCGATCTCTGCCTGCTGAGCTCAGTGCACAGCGTCTGGGTAGAGTGCCAAGCTAACAGAGGAAAGTTGCTCCTGATACCCCAGCTGGGTTATTTAAAACCAGGTGATGTGCAGATACTGAATACTCAGCTGTTCAGTGTTAGTAAATCCTTTCTTTGTGTAGTGGAGCACAGCTGAATCACAGCTTTGTACGGTCACAGGTATGAGGGAAGTCTAATCTGAAATCAAGTACAGCTCTGGCTTCCCGTGTTTCAACAGGCATTCTGCTTAGCACGCGTTGAATTTCTTGTTATATGTCAGACACAACAGACAATTCTATTTCCCTGTTCTGACAGGTATTATGTAGGCTCACAGCACAGTAACAACCATGCTCAAAGACTGAGACAAACATAATTTTAAATGAAGAATTACTGTCTCACACCTTGAGAGGAGTGCTGGGGAGCCTCCATCTTGGAGGCAGCAGGGACCAAGCGGAATAGAGCAGAATGATTGTTATTTAGCAAATACCAGAGACTAATTCTGCACTTGGCTACAGAACAAAAGCCATGCAGAGCTACCTGTCAGGACTGGGTCCTTGGAGGGTTGGAGCACACCAGGAGGACAAGGGGCCATTTTCAGTAGGGTTTGCAGTGTCAGAAAGAACTGCAGTAGACTGCAGTGAAATACATTTTTGCTGGGAGTTGAATTCTGACTGGACTACTAAAATGCAATATTATTTTCCTGTATTTATCCAAGACTGACTGAAGCTTTTTAAATTGCCTTCTTGTCTGCTTGGCAGCACCTATTGAGAGCTGAAAAGGCTGAAATGGCTAAAGAGGGAAGTGATGAATAAAAATTTTTCTGTTGTCCATTGCTCAGTGGATCAGCAGCCTCCTTGCTCATATCTCACCAAATGACCAAAAGTGAGGAAGGCAAGATACTGAAGACACTCCCAGGGTCTAAGTGTTGCACAGTGGGGACTATGCTGGTTGGAAGGCACAGAGACATTAAGCTAGCAGTAATGTCTGTTTCTTTGCAGCAACAGTGCTCCACTATTGCAGTCATCTTAGCTTACTGAGGTTTGTTGGACTATAGGGATTTTTTTGTTGGGGTGGTGGTTTTTGTTACACCATGATGCCAAATACCTTCTGGCTGGGCAGAACCTCTGTGTTCTGGTGTTTTGTGTTTCTCTTTGTGAAGTAAGGTAGAAGGAACATGGTACTGGAAAACGGAATAGCCTTAAAACCAATTGGAAGGTGATGTTAAAAAAAAAAGTCATGATTTGAGATATTTTACTTCTATTCCTTCCTTCCACTTCTCCTGTGTTCCTTCCTACTAGTGGAGGCACACTGGCATAAACCCTAAGTAGATTCAACTGAGGTTTTCCTACCTGTAGGCAAACTTTCTTTGCTTTAAATAGAGATTTTGTCACAAGGAGGCTGATTCTTGCCCATTTGGCCCTCAAGGTAACCTGAATACCTGCAGCTCGTTGACATCTCCTATTGCCCTCACACTGAAGTGAATTTATTTTGCGTATTAGGCCTGATGCTACAACAGTTTGTGCTCACTGGGATACCCACAGGACGTAGTACCAAGTGCTCAGCATCTTGTAGGTCAGGAAGTGTTAGACACTGACACTGGGACAAAATGACCAGAGACTGGACCATCAGCCCAAAAATACATCTTTCTCTGTTACCATTGTTCTACTTGGACTAAGATATGTACCAAAGTACCTGGTGGAAGGGATGAGATGAAGGCAAGCAGGGGTAGAAATGAGGAAAATTACTGAATTTCCCTTTTTGTTTCCTGCTCTTTGTTTGTTTCCCTGGCTTTGTGTGTGATTCCAGGCCTGTGCAGGGAGAAGACACAGAGCCCCATGTAAATGTTTATGTAACAAATATGATTTCAATTTACGGCTTCCTTCGGTTACTTTAACCCATGGCTCAAAAAGAGTGAAAACAATGTCTTATTACTGTGACTTAGCAATTTCTGCTTGGCTTTATGTACTGATGCTGCACACTGTTTGGATGAGCGGTACCCTTGTCCTTAGGCTCAAGCCTTGGGAACAGTGATGATGGAAATGCCAGTACTGCCTCAATATGTCACTTCACATTGGTCTCCTGGGACAAGAAGGCCACTTGTTTCCAGAAAGGCACAATAATTTGTGTCAGCTCGTTAAGCTGGCATACTGCTGATTCAGGCACTGAACTCTAATGGAGCACTTAGTCCCAGCTCTGTAATGGCCTGTCCCTTGTATTGCCCTGGGGATAACTGGGATTAGTTCCTGGAGGGAAAGGTCAAAGAACTCAGGAAAGATTGTTATTGTCAATCCAAATTAAAAGTGATGCTGGAAATATAAGATTTGAATAGTGTGTGGAATAACTGGAAGGGAAAAATCTCTTGGATAGCATGTGTAAGTGTTGAACGCCGGACAGAATAGAGTTGCTGCCTGTATATAAGTCCCTGAAAAGGAAGGAAGGATTTAATAGATTAGGAATGGAACTTGGTCACAGCTTTATTAATTCATTTCCAAGACTGAGGGAGGAAATCTTTATCAAAAATAGCATAAGGAAAAAATGCTAAGTGACCAGTGCAAGATAGGCCAAATAATTTTGCAAGAGGCAGCAGGTGGTACAAGAGATTATTCAAGGAGGTCAAACAGAACAAGTTTTTGAAGGATTGTTCTTTGGTTTTGGGCAGTGGGCAATATTAAGTGGTTTCTGACCAAAGTATTTAGGACAGATGTTTAGGAGGATCCTGCAGTATACTTTTTTATGGAACTAAGACTGGGTGCAGTGTTTTGTTTGCACTTTGTATCTGCTTGAGTTGATTTAATCTGGGTGATTTTCAAAAGCCTGGTAGGAGACTGTCAGAAGTGAGAGAGCAAGCTCATTCCTTCTGAGCTGAAACAGCAGCTAAATCTGGACAAGGCTGCTCAATTTTGCAGAGAGGTTATTTTGTTGGGGGTGGAAGGGCTGAGGGAGATTTGCTTTAAAATTAAATTCCTTTTGATCTCTTGATATTAAGTGAACTAACTTTTTCAGATGAAATCTGCAAGTTTATGTGCTTAATTGGATGAAGGACTTTAATACATCTGTAATTTTTATAACCTCTCTGCGGTGCATGCTTCACCTGCCTCTTCACCTGCCTTTCCTTTGTACTTTAAATAGTTACAATTATTGCTAGATAACCTGAAAATGTTCACACCATTCAGTCTTCCTATTAATTGGCAAATAAGAAAACTCATTTTCTGTAAGCTGTATTTTGCTGACTGCTTGCTTTGATTTGGTAGTTTAAAAACACCTATGTAAAACCCTGTTTTCATTTGCCTAGGCTATAAATATTGAGTCACACTTCTATTCTCCTATATCAAACAAAAAGCTGAGGGAGTTGAAAAACATTTGGTTTTGGGGAACCAGTTCAAAAAACAGGTTCTTTGGAGGAAATTAATATTTTATTGCAGAATCTTGCAAAAAATATGTAGTTGAAACTGAGTAACTCATTCAGGTAAAGAGATAGACATCTTGCTCAAATTTGAGAAACAAATCTGGACTAATTTTATTTTTGAGGTACGTGGTCCCCTGCTTCTGCCTTTTGTGACAGCAACCATCACTATGATTTCACTTACACCTAAAAAATGCCAAGCCTGATTCTTCTGGGACCAGAAAATACAAAACACCATCAGAAAATGTGAGGTAGATAAAATTTTCCTACTTCTTGACAGAGAGACACATGAAGTTTGGGATTTCCAAGCCAATATATCTGCAAAATCACTCATTTGAGATTTTATGTTTAATTGTTCTAAAAACACACATGAAAGTTAAAGGCAGTTATCTTCCTCCGTCTGAAATATTGATAAATTTTATGTTTACCATATGAAACTTTGGCTATAGTCCTAAACTGGATTTTTATCTCTGTCTTCACAACCAGAATTGCTTTCAGAGGACCTTGATTGCCAAAGCAGCATCCTTAAATCTTCTTCAGATTATTTCTGACAGCAATATTGGATACTGGAAAGGCTTCCAAGTGCTGTAAAGTTTCTTAGAGTGAATGCAGCTGGAATCCCTGAAGAAATACAATGCTGTTTAAACCTCTTTTTGATTCCTACCACAGTCTCTCTCTCTCCCCACTTCTTAACATAAGAATCAACTCAGATGTTTCCCACACATATTATATTTAAAAGCTAATAGTGACATTTCTTATACAGTGTTTAATTTAGATGCTGTTTTATACAGCAGCTTCTGGCTTGGCAAAGGGAAAATTATATCATGAACTTTCTGTAAGAATAAAGTCAGTGATAGGGGGGTCTGCTAACATACTTTCTAGGCACTTGCATTACTTACCTGCATTAAGCAGGTTCATTTAATAGCTGTTTTCAACACTTTGTTTCTGAATGAACCAAATTTATATCTCTTTTGCTCTTCATTTAACTCTGTTCTTTATTTTTAGTACTGTACATCTGTGTAAGCCCTCAGGTAGCATTCAACTGTTGCAGTAGTTTATGGAGAGCTTCTAAGAAGTTTGTACTAGCTTTTAGTCTTTGAATTCAGGCATGAAGTTCATAATGAGCAAATTCTGAAAACTGATGTATGCCTGGTGACTTCTGACTGCCCTCAGCAAAGTGATAAGGGAGGCCTCCCTGGTCCTAGCACCCGCTTCCACCAAAACAAGCCTGTTGTCACCAACATTTTTTGAGGAAGGAAACACTTCAGAAAAGCTGTTGGACATGGTGCTACTGCATGCCTAATGTCATAATCCAAAAGATGCCTACAAGACAGTGTTGTGTGCACTACAGAAGTGTACATTAGCCATGGTTTTCTCCCCAGTAATTGCAGTGACTGGAAAAACCTGGAGAAGGTTACAAATGAAGTTGGTTTAATAATAGGTTCTCTGGTTCTCAAACTGTTCTGGCATATATTTATTTAAATATATATGCATATATATAGTTACAGATTTTTTTCTTTTCTTTCTCCCCCTGATTTTCATTTGAAATGACTGATTTATATACTTGTCTTATAGAAAAAAAATATTTTCAAACATCTTTTAAACTCTGTTATACTTATTTCAGGCTGTGAGCTAATTGTCAGGTGATCTCACGTAGCACACTTTGATCTGCCTATAAATCAGTGTACATTAGCATATTCTAAAGGTTGAGCAGGATTTTGCTGGGACAGAAGCATCTGCTCCTTACTCCACATAACTGTAATCACAGTTTCAAGCAACAGAGTCTAATAGGTACAGAAGACTACAAAGACTTTTCACTAGGGCCATTCCCTAAATGTCTCTCTAGCTGGGGTTGAATTATTTAGTAATGAGATTAAAATGATTCATAAAGCCTTGCAATGGGAAATAATTTATGTTCAGACGCTGGATATAAGATAACTTTATTCATGTTAGAATAGACAGCATGATACAGATAAGCAGCGTTACTCTGTTGAAATATAGTAAGCATCTGACAAAGTTTCTCTTCTGTCTCATTTTGAGAAGTCTTGTCTTTAAGGGAGATGATTATGGAAGCCTGCCAGTGATAGACAATATGTCCAGCTCAGTTCTGTCACGTATGGATTTGTTAAAGTGGTTAAGGTCTCAACAATCTGTTTTTAGCCACAAAATTAGACTACAAACCCAGATCATAGCCCAAACCAATGTGCCTGGGTAGGGTCCTCTATCTAAAACTATACTTGAGTATGACTGAGTATTCCAGAAAAGGGCTGGAATCATTAGCAGGAACATATGCCACTAATGCCGGTAGTGTGTGTAAAATCTACTTTCTAAATCATGTGTGCCTATGTAAAATAAAATATGCTCATGTCCCACTGCCACATTCCTCGTTTTTCTAGAGTGAAATCAAAGGGATGAATACTTCTAATTGAGACATCAGAGAAAGGAATAGTTGGCTTTGCTATTGCAAATTAGTTTGAAAGCAAAGAGCTTCCATTATTCTCTTTGCTTATTAGGATAGACAGATTGATTTTATAATTTCCTTGAGACATAGAACTAACACTGCTTTTAAGTGGGGAGTTGGATACAGAGTGTGTAACAGCTGCATATCCAAGAGGTAACGAAAATTTTCTGTTAGAGTGGGGAGAAAAGATCTTATTAAAGTGGGGGTATTTGTGGAGGCTGAGGAAAAATATGCACCATATCTGAGCAGCATTGCTGAGTTTCTTTCTCCATGGGCTAAATAAGATCTAGTCATTTAGAGTTCCTTAGGGTTGCTCATATATTTGTGAAGCTATGAGTATTTTGTATGATACTCTTTTCTGTGTGAAACATTGCTCCTCACATGCCCTCAGCTTTTTCAGATTTGAGATGGGAAAGACACAGTGCAATTGAAATTCAAATAAATTGGATGCGTGCCTCTGACTTTAAGCCTTGTTCTCAACACAATGCTCAGAAGCAGAGGAATTAAAGTGTGTTTTTTCTCCCCTGTTTTTTTTCTACAGATTAGTATTGTTCAAATGTTGGTGGAATTACACGGTCCCCAGAGATTTTAAAAGAATCAAACAAAGCTTTGGGTTTATCCTCCATCTACATTCTAAGATTAAACTGGATTTTAAATGTACTGAGACATCCAAAATCTCCTAGGTTCTCAACTGATGCTTGTAGCAGTGCAGCCGTCATGACAGGAGGTGGGGAGGTACAGCATGGGAGCCCAGAGAAAAGTGCTCTGTAGCCTGTAGTCTCAGATGAGCATTTGCTGCAGAGGGGCTGTGCTGCCTTACACCCACTGAGGATTTTGTGCATTAAAAAACTTCCCTTTAAAATGAATATTCTCCATCAGATGTCAGGTCCCGTTTTTCTTCAGGTCCAATAAGAACTACAAAAGTAACTTTTTCCCATATCCTTTTGCCGCTGAGCTCGCCTAGCAATTTTGAATAACAAAAGCAACCATACTTGAGCCAGATGAAATAGCTACAAATCAAGATTGTGCTCTGCAATGTGGAAAACAACATCAAGATTTTGATTGTTTTATTTATTTATGTATTTATGCAAATTATGAGAAACACTTGGTTTGCACAGCTTTATCATTAGAATAATTCTACTTAGTCATGCAGGCATGTCATTTTACAGTGGCTGTGGGAGCTTCATTTTTTAATGTAAGCCTATTAAGAGCTCAGGGTACATTTTCAGGGTATCATATAGGAAGGCAGCATACTGATAGGGTTCACAAGAACTAGAAAATTCACCAAGAGCCTTTCTAATCAAGTTTTCTTGAACCACTCTTTCCAGGCCCAGGCATCTAACCTCAAGGTTCAGGGAAATATCCCACCCAACTTCATCACACTCTCATCAAATAAAAAAGACAGATGTGCACCAGTGCCACACTTAACAGCTTACACATAAAACATACATATTGTTGGTGAGAGACAAAAATTTAATTTTTTCTCTCCTTAATTTGATACAAAGATAGATGCATTACCCAGGAGACAGTATCCTGCCCCAAAATATCTTTTAGTCACTGGCTAAGTCTGTCTCTAGTTTGATTTGACAAGGTGCAACATGTAAAGAATATTCCACTCTAGTACAGCTGTACCAAGACTTGTTTGGAAGACCCCATTGCTTATCAGTCCTCATTTCAGTATTTTATGGCAAGTGAAATAACTTCTACAGATGGTGTTGAGATCCCAATTGAATATTCTGAGACTTAGTATTTAAAGTAGACTGGGAGAAGAACCAGCCTCACATCTTTACTTGAGGCTGGGCAGGCTTGTACTTGTGTCTCCTGTGTGGAGAAGGAAAACATTCTACTTCAATACTAAGTTTCAGGTGGGGCACTTTATTTCTCTGCTGCTTGTGAGGGGAAGATGTGCTGAGAATGCCAAAAATCACAGAGTCCTGTGACACACTGTACACTCCTACCAGGACTTAGCAGCAAGATAAGAGGCTCTCAACTTGTGTCATGCTGTGTGGCCACGATCAAAAAGAAAGAAAATGAGGGACATAGGGACATACAGGACCTGTGAAAAAGAAAACTGTAGTGGTACCTTACATAACAGCTTTGCCATTTGCAACCATAGTCCTGTGTACCTTTCCTCTGTTCTCTTCTTTTTCTAAGTATATCTAAAAGGGGAACTTTGTGTTGGAATTTGAATTGCAAGACCTCCTCTGTACTGTAAACTCTTGCTAGCATGGTGTTTTGCTATCTTAAACTGGCCATATGGTATGCAACTGAGAGTTGTGTTAGCAACAAAACCCTAATACTTCTGCTTCTTATTTGGAAAAAAAAGGAGTAGACCACAAGTACCTATTACTTGTCCTTCACTTGAAATATGGTAAGAGTTCCAGGGCAATAAAAAAAGGCTGGTTTTGGGAAGGAACTTGGTTATGTATTCTGTACTTTCATTTGAGATTTTTGTGGCTACAGCAAACTGGCAGATACTTCAATATTACACTTAGGCTGAGTTAATTTAATTGAATAAAAAGAAGCTTATTTCTAAATTGTTGTCTATATGGTTGTCCAGTATGTACTAATGCAAAGTTTGGAAATTCAGCTTGGCTCTCTCCTGAGTTTCCCCATAAGGAAATTACCTCAATTGTTCTGTGTTAAAGTGCTCAGCAAAAACAGGTGTCCTGTGTCTGGTAAGCTCCAAGACAACTACTATAATAAATAAAATTAATTTTAAAGCTGGGCTTTTACAAGGGCCTGTAGTGACAGGACAGGGAGGAATGGTCTGCAACCGAAAAAAGCTGGGTTTAGATTGGATATTAGAAAGAAATTCTTCACTGTAAGGGTGGTCAGATACTGGAACAGGTTGCCTAAAGAACTTGTGGATACCCCATCCCTGGAACTGTTCAAGGCCAAGTTGGATGATCTAGGGGAAGGTGTCCCTGTCCATGGCAGTGGGATTGGAACTGGGTAATCTTTAAGGTCCCATCCAACCCAAGCCATTCTGTGATTCTACAATAATAAAAGAGCAAAACTAGATATCTGGGCTCCTGATTCCTAAACAGTTCATATTCCTTTCCAAGTTACATCAGTGTTTCATGTGTGATGGTCTTTGTGGGCATACTTGGCAAGATATGCATCTTCTACGTGGAAAGCAAATGCAAAAAAAAAAAAAAAAAAAAAAAAAAAGAGGAAAATCCATGATCAGTGTACACTTTCATTTTGGTTTCCCAGATAATTTCTCTGCAAGTATTCTTGATGAGAACTGCTGTGGCATGAAGCAAAATTACTCAGTTATGACAGAAGTGTGTATTGTGTTACAGGAGCGGGAATACAGTTGTGTGTATGCAACCTGATTTGAGATTTCATCTAGTTATGATTCAGTTGTGGCACTTAATTACTGCATTCTCAGGTCTTCTGTAATAGATGTGTTTTCTTAACCTCCAGCCTCCAAGTCTCCCAGCTACTAGACCAAGAATTCTTTTATAATTGAAAAGCTGTTTGGGAATACTCCAATCTTTCTTTGAAGTGAAAACCACATCACAGCATACTAAGAAAGCAATTTATTCGAAGTCAGAGGGGCAGGTCACTCTGTTTCAGATTGTCAGTGTGGTTTCAGTAGGTTTGGGTCTTTTTGATTAGGGCTGGGGCAGGAGAGGAGTTGATTGGCCTTTGTTGAATAGACTCCAAGTTGTGAGCTATTTCCTCTGAAACACTCTTCACACAGCAGTTGATTTGCAGCATGTAAGGTACATGATAACTTCTCATACAGAATCCATATAATCTAAACATTAAGATAAATCAGAAAGTGTTGTGCATTGTGACCCACTCTATCCTGCCTCTTCTGAAAGTCAAGAAAACACTGAAAAATAGTTTGCATGCCCTTGGGATATGAATTCCCTACTCTTGTCTAAAAGCATTATCAAACCTGTAACTTTGGGAAAGGCACTCTAGCATTTAAACAGGTTTTATCTTCCTTTTACCTCTTAGACTTCTAAGCAGGAATCTATAAAATTAAATACTGTTGTTCAAGTTAAAATTGAATAGGTTTCCTTTTTTAAACAATGAATTCCATGTAAGTATATTTAACCTGTACAAATGGTTCCAAAACTAATTAGAAGGAAACCCAATCCTTACCTGGGGAAATACCAAATTAACTTTATAAAATAAATTGTGTCAAATGCATTAGGACTACAGTATGCCTGATAGACACTTTAAATAGACTATAGTGATGTGCATATTAAATGAGAATAAGGAAAACCAGAAATTTTGCTAAGCCTGCTTAGTGATTTACATCCTAACAGGTAATGGTTGGATCTATTTTCCTTGAGTTGCCTGGATATTGTCACCTGATGCATTGTCTATTGCAACTGGCTAGGAATCACAGACTCATAGAATCATTAAGGCTGGGAAAGATGTCAAAGGTCATTGAGTCCATCTGTTAACGTAGCACCATTGTGCTCACCACTAAACCATGTCCCAAGTGCCACATCAACATGCCTTTTGAACATTTCCAGGGAAGGGATTCCCCCACTTCCCTGGACAGCCTGTTCCAATGCCTGACCACCCTTTCAGTGAAATTGGTCCTGACACAATTTTGGGGTTTGTGGCTTTTAGCTGTCTGTAGAGCCTTGGGCTGTCCAGGAGTGCTTTGCAGCTGGCAGACTGAAGACAGTGGGGTTTGAAGTAGGCGCTGTATGGACAGAGTGTCTTCATGTGACTGAGATGCAGGAGACTTTCCTTTTCTCATCCAGTGTCTCCATCCTGTCAAAAATTGTTCCGTGTATAAAATACGCAAATCAGCTGTGCTGTTAAAAGACCATGGTACAGGAGAGGAGATACATGGCACAGCTGCAAAACACAGTCCTCACTGACACCCCAGAGCAGGGGCTGTTCTGGGGCAGAAATGATCTTGCTCATTGGGCTGTACCCCTTGAGGAGGGCTAGGTATGAAGAGGGTATGAATTGAAATGGTTTTGAATATGGGACAAAGGTGAAACACACGGACTTTCACAGCTGCTGACCACAGTGGGAAAAAATCTGAAGACTATTGACTGGTACCTTTTTTTGACAGAAAGATGAACCCTTCTGTTTACGAAATTGTGCAGGTGAAAATTTCAGTGATGGAGATAATGGAGAAAAGGAGAACAACTCAAACAGCACCTGTTTTCTGGGGACTCAAAGGCAGGTGGAGTAGTTGAACCACGAATGTCTGACTGGGTCATTTTTTTCAAGCCAGGAGGAGAAATGTCTTGGGTGGAGGATACCCAGGAAGTACACTCCAAACAGCTTAATTACCACCAGGACTCATTGTGTCTGTCTAGTGGAAAACACAAAGTGGCACACGATTTAGTTATTTCCAGAATGACAGCTGGACAGGGGTGTTGAAGATCTCAGCTGTAGATTTATATCTTTAAAGTGGTACTCAAATAGTGGTACTTAAATCTACTATCAGCTAGATTCACCCTGTGTGAATCTAGCTGATAGTACATTACAGTCTTTGGAAATGTTCACATTGCAGCTTTGATACAGCATTTGACATAAATTTTCCTTCTAACTGAACTAGTTTTATATGCAAAGGAAGCAGATAAATAAATAATGTATGGTGATCATTTTTTCCCCTAAATTAACTCTTCTGTTATTCTGTAATTTATAAAAATTGAACAAAAGTGTAATGCAATTTATTTTTATAAGTTATGATAATAATTATATGATTCTTACATTCAGTTTGCCTAGTTTTCTATTTATACAGTGAAAAGAGAGATTAGGTATTTTAACTAGAACTTCCAACTGGGCTCTGGAATTACAGCTGTCCAGCTGGCTCTGACTCATTTCAACAAATAAAAATACTAAAATCTGAAGCCTAATAAGATATGTTCCTGCTGTATGTAAGACAGAGGGGGTTGCCCATCCTGCATTTTTTTTATACCTGTAACCTGCAGCTTCTCTGCAGACAAACAAACTTTCCTAGCTAGCAGGAATAAAGTTAATCTGAATAGATAAAGGACTGCAGCCATATAAAATTGGAGACATATTTGAGAGCAATCATAGGTCTTTACATTCTGCAGTTCCAAGAATTCTAAATTCAACTAGAAAATAATTAGATTATTCAACACCTCGAAGGATGTGAGAAGTGAAAATTTAAAAAAGATTTACCTGTACGTGCTCAACAGGATACTTCTGATGAATCGTTACAATAATGATTTTTATTAACTTATATTTGTGACATTAGGTTTTTGGAACAGCAATTTAATGATATAAATGTAGTATCTTTTCTTATGAAAGAAATGGAAATTAGATTCTTAAGTCTTTGTTTAGTGAAAAGTTTTGTGATCTCTAAATAATATATTTTAATATATTTTCAATCAAAAGAAGACATTTTAGATTTGCTGTAAAATGAAATTGACGTAGAAAAGGTCTGAGGTCTTGGGAAAATTGTATTATTTTGGCTTTGGCTAAAATCAAAGCCTGTCACCCTAATTCAACCTCTTAGGAATTTCATGAAACTTTTAAAATTAATTCAATTTAGACATGTTGTTTTGGACCAAAATCAAAATGCTCTGTTCTCAAAAATGTCAAACAAGATGCTTTAAATGTTGCACCTGTGTTTCCAAAATGAAATTTCTTTGAAATAGCTTAAATGTAAAGATTGGTGAAAATGTTTTCCGTGTGAAAAACAAAACTGGCAAACCTTTAAAGAAGTTCTCTTTAGAAATAAGGCTGTAGCCTTACACTATTCTTCAGCACATTTTTAAGGTCATATTTAATACCACAGGGAACAAAAAAATAATGTGGGGGTTGGGAATTCGGACGCAGTAAAACAGTTCCACAGCGAAACTAAAACCTGTGGTGCACTTCAAAGAGCTTTTCATAAAGTGTGAGAGAGCATTTTCAAGGCTCTTCACCAGCTAGGCAAAAAATAATTTTGCCTCTTTGTATACAAGCCCATCTACTACAGACTAGAAAAATTCAGTTTGGCAGTGACGGCAGGGTGATTTCCAGGAATGGGAGGTAAGCACATCTCTACCCTCTCTACCTTACCCACACCCCTCCTTGCAACCCATGTAACTTCACTGGTGGGGAAGTTTACAGTAGGATTTCCATGCCAGGGATAACAGCATGAGCTGTTGGCATAAGCCCATTCACAGCTTGCATTCCATTGACAGGTAGCACAAAATTACTGTGGATGGAAGGAATTTCTTGAGATCATCTAGTTCATGACTAGACTTAAACAGGGCCAGTTAGAGCAAGCTGCCCAGGACCATGTCTGTGGGGTTTGAGTACCTCGAAGGATGAGGACTCCACAGTCTCTCAGGACAAGCTGTTATAGAATCACAGAATCCTAAAATGGTTTGGGTTGGAGGTCATCTAGTCTAGCCCCTGCACAGTGAGCAAGGACATCTTCAACTAGATAGGTTGCTCAGAGCCCCATCCAACCTGACCTGGCGTGTTTCCAGGGATGGGGCATCCCTGGGCAGCCTGTTATAGAGTTTCACTGTCCTCTTAAAAAAATTCTTCCTTATATCTAGTCTGAATCTACCATCTTTAATTTAAAATCATTGCCACTTGTCCTACCATAAGAGGGCCTACTAAAAAGCGTGTTCCTATTTTTCTTGTAGGTCCCCTTTTAGTATTGAAAAGCCACAATAAGGTCTCCTCAGAGCTTTCTCATTTCCAGGCTGAATGACCCCAAGTCTCTCAGCCTGTCCTCACAGGAGAGGTGCTCCAGGCCTCTGATCATTTTTGTGGCCCTCCTCTGGACCCACTTCAACGTCCCACATCTGTCTTGTACTGAGAAACACTGTTCAGGTCTTTAACCACTATCACAGCCAAAGAAGTGTTTTCCTGTTTTTCAGTATGTTCCCACTGCCTCTCATGCTCCCACTAGGCACCACTGAGAAGATTCTGGGTCTGTCATCTTAACATCCTCCTATCAGGTATTTATACACATTTAATAAGATCCCCACTGAGAGTTCTCTTCTCTAGGATAAGCATTCCCAGTTCTCTCAGCCTCTCCATGTACAACAGCTGTTCCAGTACCTTTCTTTCCAGGAAGTCGATGTCTTTCCCATTTTGGGGCATCCAAAACTGGAGACATCACTCAGGCTGTGGTCTCACCAGTGCTAAGGAGAAATGAAGGATCACCTGCCTGAACACAGCCCGAATATTTTAAGTATAAATGGCTGGTTAAAGCTAAATTGTGTAAGGGTGGATGGCTGAAGCCTACACAGTTCTAATAAACGTCAGTCTTGGAGTGGATGCCCTTCCTCTTAAACAACAGAACAATCTAGCTGTGCTGATGAAAAACATATTTTCAACCTCCTTCCTTGAACTTCTGGCACATGTAGATTACTCTGAGATTTGGCTGCAGCCAAAATGTCTAGGGCAATTATACTTAAAATCAGACTTAGGATAATGATTCTGTTAACACCATTAAAACACCCCTTCTTCAAAGTTTAAAACAACACTTACACACAAATTTTAAAAAATCAGTCAACCTACTAGTCACAAAATCTGAATGCACAGTCAGATTGGGACTCTGATTGGTATCAGTGCATGCAAAGGCAACAACCCAGTATCAAATCTCCACTTAAACAGACTGAGCCACCAATTATCACATACAGCTCAAATACCAAGTTTAACATCAATTTAGGGCCCACACACTTTGAAGGAGTTTAAATCCAGGTATTTTCCTTATCATTTTACATTTCAAAATGGAGAAAAAATCAGTTTGCTATTTTGGGCTCTAGAATTAAACTTATAATTTGTCCTCCTGCCTGCCCATCTATGTTTCCCTAGAAGCCAAAGTCTGCCTTGAACCAAACTGATTTTCAGGTATATTTTTTAAATGCAAATGGTATGAAATAAAAATGGATCCATTGCTAAACATGTCCTCAGGATTGTTCTGAATACATTCGTAGGTATAGAATCCAAATCCAGTCTGAATTTTTTCGATGTTTGTGGAAATTTGAGCTCAGAGCTAAAGGGTGATTTGAAATGTAATTTAGCCCACTGATGCGCAGACCTCACTTGTGAGAGATTTTGGTCTGAGCTACAGTTTCCAGCTCATAAATTAATATTCTTTTCATCATCTAAGACTCTTTGTGGCTTACTCTAGCAGTACCGAGCTGACTCACAAACTTGCACCAAAACCATAAAAGTTTATGGTTTATTGCGAGGACCCTTCTTGAAATCCAAGCCATATTGCTTTCAGCTGAGTTTTGCTTTCAGATTTGGATTTTTATAGCACAAAAGCTAGAATGTGAAATTCAGGTAGAGTACATTTGAGAGAACTGCTCCTATTGTGAGGATAGGAGCTCAAAAACAAAGGAAGAAGTGCACAAGGCGGGGAAAATGCCTTTTGAGTATGAAGTTTATTCTGTAGAAAAAGAACAATAAACTGCAAATAAGTAATATGCAAACATGATTCAAAATGTATTTGACAAATTTTTATATATATATGAATATAGACATTAAATTATATTATTAAAATTTGCTATCATCTACAGAAAACCCCAAATCTAGAAAAATAGCATCATTAAACAAGTAAATGCAATCTTGATGTATTTCCTACTGCAAATCAGTTTGAGGAATACTGAAATGAAGTAGAGTGGCTCATTTTTCTGTGGAAGAATCAGCCCATGAGATAATACCACACTAATAAGACAAAGTGAAAGACATTCTTCTGTGCTGACAAGGGACAGATAGAGCCAGAACAGTTTGCAGCTGCCAGAATAAAGCTATATCATTGCTTCTGAGGCTTGTAACATTGATCCTCATGCAGTGCTTTGTGCTGACTCCATTTCACATATGACATCACCATGGCTGCTTCAGAAGACTAATTAAGTTTGGGTTTCTTTCCTATCTTTTTCAATGGTTCTGGTTTTCGTTTGGGGTTTTTTTCCCAGTATATCTGTGCTAGTTTAACTTGAGCTGTTCCTGATGTGGGAAGAAAAGGAGGGGTTGTATTAAGAACTATGGATATTGATACAGTTATAGAAAACTCTATTATAGGAACACATTAGTCCTACTAATAACTTCTCCTGATTTAGTCACTATGCTGCTGCAATTATGATAATCAAGTTGGCAATCTAAACACTGTGGATCACTAATAAATAACAGTAAAGATTATAATCAATCAACTTATTTTCTTCCGGTTGTCAACGTCCAATCAGTCATCAGTTCCTAAGAATATTTTTGAAACAGTGGATCTTGGGTCAGATTTAGACCAGTTCTCATGAGCTTTTTGATTTTGAGATTTGACAAAGTTGCAAAAAACAAGAAGAGCAGATTCTCTGAAGGCAGGGTGCATACAATAGTGGCTTTCTAGGACATATCAGAAGAAATTGCATGTCGTCTCAGCATTTAGTTTTACTATAATTCTCCCCAGCTTCTCATATTTTCATCCTAAGTATCAGCTCATGTTACTGTATTCTTTGGGAGATATTTATAATCCAGCCAGGGAATTAGGCACAGGTGGATCACCCCTAAATGCCCAGGGCTAAAAGTTAATTTGTAAATGTAGGTAATTCGTTCAGAAGCTCGTGTGTAGGACTGGGAGGGTTTGGCCAATCTGATTGTTTCAGAATTTTTGACCAGATTAGCAAATTTTCCTCAGAGAATCTATGGGCATTGTGGTTCTTTAGTAAAAAAAAAGGCTGATGGATATGATAAAGGTGAGACATTAGACTGAAATTACCTTCAGTGAGATTGGAGAGAAACCACAGAGTAGAATACTGAATAAATGGCAAGTCAGAAACACAGTCATGCTTTATGAGGGCAGTTCTGCAAGAGTGTCACATACACAGTCATCATCTCCAGGCAAAGTGTTTCTGACTTGTAGGATGAGGACTGTAGACATCTCCTCTTCCCATACAGTGACCCTTGCTTGGCTTTTTGTTTCTGGATGTTTTGAGGGATTTGTTTGTTTTGCTTTGGGTTTGTTTTGTTTTTTTTTCCCAGTGACTAAGCATTTGAATTGAGTCAACTGTGGGAGAGGAGAGGATTGAAAGTAAAGTAGTGCTTTTTATTATTCAGGTTGTCGTTAATTGCTGTTTTCAGTTCACAACATTTAAATGAAATATTCACGCAATTGGGCCGGTTGTAATTCAATCAGAAACCCATCCAACTACCCTGAGGAATCCCATCAGGGCTCCTTACACAGCAAGAAAGAATTTTAATTAGAAATTTGAAATAAGCTTTCCTCCAGTTTTGCCAGAAACAAAATGGGCTGGTGCTTAGTGCTTCCATTCTGGGAATTAAAACCTTTGCAAAAAAATCAGCATTTAAAGAAACATGTAGAATTTGAGACTGTGATAAATGGGTCTATATTTGCACTTTCTCATAAGTCCCAGTGAAGAATATGAATGTCTTGCAAACACATTTCTAGGGTGTAAAGTACCCTACCACTTCTGCTGTATCTGTATTCTTGAAAGTACTATCTTATACTTAAAAAGAGGAATTATTTAGTTGCACAAAGCTATCTTTGAAACTGCAGCCACTAAAAAATAGGAGGTAGAGAGCATTTTGAATGGCAAATTACTATTTAGGCATTTTAAATAGGTCACATGGTATTAGCCATGAGAGGTGTTCTGAGTTGTTAGAAGAATTGCAGTAAGATGCTTGCTCCAACCACAGGGTAACTGGTGTAGCAACAAAGATCAGTTCCTACCATTCAGAAATCTTTATTCTTAAACCAGTCAGTAATTTTGAGGTGCATGTCTCAACTCTAATAAATTAGGGGAGGGGAGCAGGGGGAAGTTACTTGACTCTGTCTTAGGTTGCCATGGATTAAGTCAATTAGGCATTCTACTTTTTAGTAATTTTTACAGCTGGAAACCAGGTCTGGTACCTGTGTAACATTTGGCATCTATTGTAAATGTGAGAACAGCAGGAGGTTTGACTCCAATACAGCAGGATTTAGCACCCCACTAAAACCACAGTAACAGTCACTAGGTGGCAGAGAAGTAGTAAGGTGGGGGGGTTGGGGTTATGTTCATTTGGTTTCTGTTGTTTGGTTGTTTTCTGTGCTTTGGTTGGGGTTTCTGCATGTTTTGCATTTTTTTGCTTGTTAAAGGGTTTTTTGTATGTTTTGGGTTGTGGTTTTTTAGGGGGGTGGTTTGCTTTCTTTGTTCCTTGTTTGGTGGAGTTTAGGATGGCATTTAGGTTTTGGTTGTTTGTTTGGGGGGTAGAATTTTTGGTTTGGTTTGGTGGGTTTTTTGCTCTTGCTTAACTTTTTTAACAGAGCTCAAATGGCCAACTCACCAAAAGAAGCTTTTCCTTTTGCCTTCTGACTCTTATGTCCATGGCTTGTTTTCCTTCTGCTAATTTCTTACTTAAAAACTCCTCTCAAAAAATACAGGGCTGAACACTGGAGTCTATCCCTCACCATAAAATGTAGAAGCCTAAAACTGACACTTGTAGACATGGCCCAGCTCATTTTGACATGCTTTGCCTAGTTTTTCTGCCCTGGAAACATAGAGCTTTGTGTTTATATCATTTGCATTGAATTAGAGGGACAAGCACAGTGAGTATTTTGGAGACCTCCTGAGGCTGTTTGCTCAAGGCTGTTCAGTTTGTTGGTGGGATGCAGGACTTGCACCTCCCTGTCCTGCACCTGCATCAATGCAGCCAGTTGCTTCAGACTCTTGGCAAGGGCAGGTGGGAGAGAAGAATACAGAGCTTTAGGCAGCATTCTTAACTTAGCTAAATTGGCAGCAGCTGCATTGACTGGACTTACATTACCAGCTGATGATCCTAATAAGAAATATCCTGCTGTCCCAACCTTACCCCTACGACAAGAGTCTTTCTCTATGCTCCAAAACTGTTGTGTACAAAACCAAGCTTCCACTTTCAGTGTTTTTATTCTGCTGCTTAGAATCCCTAGAGCTCAGCTAGGGTAAGATGAGCCTGATTATACAGCTGAGTCTGAACATACAGCTAAAATATAAAAAGTCATACTGTTATTTAGTTCAGTATAAGTAAGGGCTTGATAATAAGTATTTCTGCTGCATTTTTGGCATGTGTTTTTTTTCCTTCCCCTTCTCCATGTGTTTTAAGACTTCTAATGAAAGTCAGGAGCAAGGTTTTGTGTTAAAGCATGGGTTACATCTTGTTTTCATATTTAGAAAGAGGACTGTCTAGTATAACTGGATAATAAATTTGGCTATATATTACATAATTTTTGTTTTTCTGACTAAAAGTATTCTCATTCACAAAGATTATGCAATTTGGTTTTGCGTGAAACAATATTAGTTAGAAAACAGTTAATCTCTTGACACAGAAAATTAATGTATTTTTATAGCAAAAACATTTATTAAGAGAATAAATTTTCCTTCAGGGCCATCTCACTAATTTTACAACTGGTTTCACATTTAATTCCAGTTCTTTGGAGCATGATATCTCAGATATTTCATGCAAAAGACTGCAAAATGTTTAGTAAGTTGTGCTTGCAAATAAGCCTGTTAATTCACCTCATTTCAAAAACACTTATGATCATGTTTAAACTGTAGTTAAAGTATAACGTTCTTTACAGCACACTGAACCAGATCAGGTGTCCCAGTTCAGCGTGCAGAGGAGAAGATCAGGTTATAATCACTATTATACTCCAAAGGTTAGTTTTAATTTAAAAGAGCAAAGTGATTTTAATGAAAAGGGGAAAGTTTATTTAAACAAAAGCTCTTATTTTAAAAAGGGTTCAGACATTATAATCCCAAGGGAGTTCTACTTAAAAGTTCTTGAGGAAATAAGAAAGAGAAGAACAAAAGGTTGAGGGCTTAAGGAAATCTGCTGAAACAGAGCAGTCAGTAGAAGAAAAGAAATGGGAACTCAGGGAAATGGAAGTTCTCTACCTGATCTCCCTTGGCTGAGGACCTCTTTTGCTCTTTTGTCTACCAAGCATCTTTGTGCTCCCTGCAGGGGCTGTCTAGATCGTGTAGAATGGGAATTCAATGATCACAATCTGCCATCATAACAGTCAGTCCCTGTCAATTACACTGGTGATTTAATGAAAAAATAATCCTTACGAATGATGTCTGACTGAGGGAATTCAACACTCAGCTAGAAAACACCCCAAAACAACTCACATCACTCAGAAAATAGCATTTTTGTCTTTTTTCCTTAACCTTTTTAGTTACAGGATGAAATGTTAACATACAATGCTACCTTTAAAAACACTGTAGCTATCACAGATATTGTATCAGTTTACTCTCTGTCCTTAGACATCAACGAATTTTTTTTCATACAAAATGGGTAGATTCAAAGTTTAGCCTGTATTTGAAGCTACATGATATAACTACAAAAAAGGTAAACATTATTGCCTCTCTTGGATCACTGCTTATCTTCAGATAATACAACGGGACAAGTACTTTCTTTATATGGAGAGAAAATGCCATTTGAAGTCTCTATGAACACAGTAATTCTGGACTGGACATTGGCTGCAGTAGCAAAAACATCTTTTAGGCTGAATATGAAATCTTTTGTCTGCTTAAGCAGGGAGTAAGTTGTCAGTTCATACTTTCCTCAATATGTGCAAAGTAATAATACTGATATGCCGAGAGATTATCATACAGAGCTTTTTTTGACAGCTGGGAGCAGCTGCACTATAAACAAAGGAGATGCAGGAACAAGGCTCTCTAGCCAGACCAGTGCACATTGTGTGTTCCCTGGAGAAACTAATCTCGTCTGCTACTTCCCATTGCTCAGCTTACCCACCGTGTCTCAAGCCATGTCTAATTACCATTTCTACCTTTCACTCAGTCCAAAGAGGCATTATTACATCAGACAAAATATGCATCCTATTTCTGTGTTAGCCTTGTATTGCTTCTCCCTTTCCCCTTCCACCTGTGCTTTTACCAAATCTGTTCCTTCAGCTGTACCTTGCTTGACTCACAGCTTTACATGTGAATGAACATTTCCAACTCACTGAAGTGGCCTTCGGTGCTTCCTGATGCTTTTTAACAACTTGTAGAATACATTTACTATTTAAATTTCTGTTATTTCTTGCTGCTTTATCTTTTTATCTTATCTATGCTTTTTTCTTTTTTTTCCCTCCTGGTTTTCTGTCACTGGTTTACAGACACTGTAGGCACAAAAACTTGATCTTACCCATTTCTCTCAGAACTATGCTATTTATGTGTGGCCTGTATAGGTGTACACAAACAACAACACTTATGAAACAGGAAACATGATAAGTAGGTCTCCAAGTCAATCTAATTAATGCAAAATATTATTTTCTGGTTATACTGTAGTTACTAAACATATTCATCTTTGCAAAACAGTAATTTGCTCTTGCCAAGATATTTGCTTGAGAACTCACTGATATGGAGGACAGCACAAGGCTGGGATAACAGGGATTTGAGCTCTTGAGCCACCAAAGCTAATCTAGTTACTGCTTCTATACAAACCTGCAGTTATTTCCTGTGAGTGAAATATATACACAGGAGGGAGCACCTCTTTGCATGTCAACTGCTTTGAATCATTCTGGCACTTGGCCTGAGCCACCTTTCTTCACCATGAATTCTAAGTTGGCAAATCTGAAACTTTAAAGACAGGAATGAAAAGGTCAGTCATTGTCATTGAAAACGAATGCTCATTATTCTTTTCCTTTAGAATTCCAGAAGTACCTTCAATATTCTGTCTTAGTTGTGGTTGGGAGAGAAGTCAGTAAGGAGCATCAAGAAGAAAGTGGAATGAAAATAATTATATGATTTCAAAGAGCCACTGGCCCTGTAAAGATTTTGCTCTGAGTTACTACCAGGAGGCAAATCCATAATGTATAATAAAAGTACCAGATGTCCCACATTGAAATATCTCCTATCTTCTCCACAGCCACGGCTTTCTGAAAAAAATGAAAAGTGAACATGCTTAAAATGAAATTTTTAGTATGTGAACCTCCTTTTCCTGAAGCCAATCAGGCAAAATATGGAAGAATATGGAAGAAATATGGAAGAAACCTTTTGGCCTTTTAAAGGAATTAAGAGCTTCCTTTAGTTCAGCACTGTAATATTTAACTGTAAGAGATCTCTGGATTGTCCTCAATAAAATCAAAAAGCTAGATATTGTTGCTGATTTACAGCAAACTTTTACTACAGTCTGAATAGTGCTCAGTAGTTCTTGAGTATTAGAATGTTTCAATCCAAGGGAAGTGAAGATCATGCATGCCGGTTTCTTATGTATGACAGCTTTGGCTCAGCAGCTGTTCACAGTTTTCATTTTGCATATTAGTGTATTGATAAGTCCTGTGGATAGAAATTCTGTTCTTTTAGTCCTATTTGGATATGGTGTTTCCTTAAAATAGTGTCTCAGAGACAGTGACTCTATCATGCCAGTCATGGAAGAGTGTGAAATGTTCACTGACTTGGGAAATTTTAGGAAATTCTGTTAACGTGTACTTTTTACTTAAAATTCAAAGAGTGTCTTGAAGTGATCTAGTTGATGAGAATGAAATTGATAACGGATACCTGATTTCCAAAGATAGCTGTTCTTTAAGCGACAGTTGATTTCAAAAAGGATGTTATGAACTGAGGTCTCGAATAATCCTGTGAAAGGAAGGGAAATCAAGACAGACAGGTTAAGGTAAGGAGACTGTTTTCTAGATGGATACTTATCCCCATTGAGGACCAAAGTGGTTAAAGTAGCACGTGACACAAAAGATACTGGACACCAGATAGCAGAGGCCCATGCTTGTTCTGGCAGTCCCTAGAGGGAACCAAACTAGTAAAACTTTAGAAGGGGATGTAGATACGAAGTTTATATGTCATCTAAACTTTAAAAAACAATGGCTTCTTTCCTCATTGCCAGGGGCTGACCCTTCAGCTGTCATAAGATTCTTTTTAAAAACAAAGTAGAGAGAATTAAGGCAAATTATGAAGTTCTGCCTTTAGTGGGTGCCATAGGACTACACAGTATTTGCAGGCTTGTGCTTTCCCCTACACACATGCATTCTCTCTGCCATTCACCTTCCACCACCTCTCTGGCTGTGGAGGACCAAGTTCTAGAGAACTTTTCACTGGTGGAAGGTGGAGATTGTTTTAAGTATAAGATTTGAGTTTGATTGGGTTAATTCATTTTTGTTATGCAGACTACTCAGTCCCTAATGATAGCTATGCAGAAGATAACAGAAATTATTTTGTTCTTGAATTCTGAATTGATTATACAGATACATTAATTTTGTGATTCAAACACCCAGATAAAGGTGTGGGGTTGGCCCTCTAGCCCCAGGGTCCTAAAAATTTTAATAGCAAGCAACAAAATTTTAATAACAACATAGCCAGCAGAAAAGGTTTATGGACTATAAGGTAGTACAATGTCTACAGCAAATATATTGCATTATGGTTTGTTTCCCTAACCCAGGAATAAATGGGACATGAAAAATTACAACTATTCTTTTCATTTTATTGTACTTCCTTCTGTGTCCTTTAAAGCTGTAGATGGGTCTGTTTAGTTACAGTTTGACAAGATGAACTGGTTTTATTTTTTAAGTTTGTGGCTACTAGCTGTGTAAAAGAAGTAGGTAATTCCTCAGAATCCAATTGTTCTAAGTGACAACAACATAATCTTACTAACAGATACTTTGATTCATTTAAATATTACTTCCTACTGGAGTAGCCTAGAAGTTACACCCAGATTTTTTTGTGTGTTTCCAGTTACTGGCTGTTGGTGTTGCTGACCAGTAACCAGTAAGATAAGGACATTCATGAGTAAATCCACAAATCACTCCTGTATCAGTCAACAAACACAGGGAAAGATGGGATGGGCAGTGCTGAAATGGAAGTCTCTTAAAGGAAATAAAATAGAGAGGTATTGTGATATAGAAAAGATATAGAAACATGCACGTTATAAAAACCTCACTTTGGATGAGGATATGTAAGACTTTTCAGGGTACACTCAGCAGCTACTCCAATTGCTCTCCTTTCCTGTCTCAATTGATTAGCTGTCCCTTGAAGCAAAGTAAACTTAGGGTTTGCTTCCATTAGTATGTGTTCCTGGAATGAGCAACTCTTGAACCAAACAGCTGTCTTCAGCACACGCTTGAAGGTAGTATTTTAAGTCCTTCCTTAATGTATTAAAAACAAAATGCCCACAACCACAAGATTTAGGGAAACTCATTCCTTTTTCACCTAAACTTGTTCAAACTACCTTCTTCTTTTTCCCCCCAAGACTTGATTATAAAGTAAATTTGATAGGCATTCGACAGCACTGTTTGGATCTTCCTCTGCACTAAGAAGATGCATTTGCTGCTACAGTTTCCTGTACTAGAAAGAAGAGTCAATTACAGAAGGAAATTAGAAGCTGACATAGAGGTCAGAGAGTAGGTGAACAGGGGAAAGGAAGTTCTGAAATTACACAGCTATTGCAATTAAGGTCTGATAGTCCTTCTTCTATGGGTCATAGGATCTGTGACAGTTTTGATAAATGTTTTAACTTTTATAACAGATCTATCAAGGATAGCAGTGGCAGAGGAAAAAGTTCTCTTTACAAAATCACTTACAAGAAATGAGTAAAAAAAGTTCCTCCAGCTTCCTTAACCTTATTGAATCTGAGTAATTCTACTGCCACTTTCAGCCTCAGAGTTCTTATTCTAGCAACATTTATTATAGCAGCACAAATATTTGCCAAACTACTGGCTAAATATATATATATTTACTGTCACATTTGACAGATGATTTAAAGTTTCAGATTTCAGCATAAGTAACCCTTGATTTAGGAAGCAAAATCATGAAAGAATATATCACATTAGATTTCACTAGGACAGACTTAATGGAGATTGAACCCTATTGAAATTCCTGAATGAATATGAATTCAAGCATACTTCATATTCGAAATCCCCATATTTCAAGAGTTTGCTGTGTAAAACATTCTCTGAATTCAAAACAAAGGACGATTTTGCTCAATTTGGAAGTGGGTAAAGTGGCATCAAAAGAGAAAATTGCTATGATGGTAACCAAGGCAGTGAGACCAAAAGACTAAACAATAAAAAGGAGTTAAAAATAACAGCAAAATTACATTATTATGATGGTCATAATAACCCTCTGTATTAACCCTCTGATTTTGCATTCATATTACTACTGAGAGGAACTACTTGCTGGATTATATAAGGAATTATGTTTTTGCATTATTGCAAAACTCCCAACTAAAACTGAACTCTGGAGTTCTTTCTGAATGATAAAAAGAAGCAAGGGGTGGGAAAACCAGATTAGAGTTAAATAAGTCCTCTGTTTTACTTTTACCTAAACAGAATAATCTGAGCTTTTTTATAATAGCTGTACTCACTGCTGCAGGATTGGTGAGTGGAAGTTCACCTCCTTTCAGCATTAGAGAAAACTACAACACAGCAAATTCTAGATCTGGATGTGTGCAAATCAGTTAACCAATAAGAAGTGAAAAAGTAAATCCTGTCAAGCCCAGATAAAGCATGGAGTGCATTTTAAGAACAACTAAAGAAAAGATCCTGACTGCAGGAGCAGAGAGGGCACAGAGTGGTTGCAGTAGTGGATTTTTTTCTCAGGCATCAGAAAGCAGACTCAGAAGACAAGTTATAAAATGAAACCTGAAAGTCTTTGGTAAACACTGAAGAGGAAAGGTAATGCCTACTTTGAGTAAGTAGGTAAGATTCCTGGACATAGAAACAGAGTACTCAGCTCCCATCCAGAAAAATCCTACAGAACAGGAGAAACTGGATCCATAAGAGCATAAACTTGGAGAAGGAATGCAACAGAAAAGCTTTGCTGTCTCCAAGAAAACATGTTTTAGGCAAATAAGAATTTGGGACAAGTGCAGAGTCAATTGTCTGACTATGCCAGTCAAGTCCATTTTCTATACCTCTCCTGTGGCAGACACCAGATCAGAATTCAAGAAGCAGCACTTAATAAATAATGTATGACTTTAGGAATATTACCACCATTCTTAACCTACATTTTTCATACAGTTCTCCACTAATGCATTTACCCATTACTGTAAGAAGAAATAACAAAGAATTAATCCTATAGCTTTATAAGACTATCATCCCAAGTGAGTATGTGTAAAAATCATTTGGCATAATGTTTTTAGAAAAAAAAATTAGGTATTTGGGTTGGTCATTATTTCCTTGCACTTTTTAGCATGTCTTTACATGCTATGGCACAAGCAGAACACTTAATTTGTCCTCATCTTTATGATATATCTACCCTTTTTCTTACATCTGTCTTATACTCAGATGTGTGCAGTGATACCTAAGAAAAATTATGTTTCATACATAATAAATATGTAAGATATATAAGAAAAATCTTTCCTTTGATCTATAAGCATTCATAAAACACACAATTAATACATAAAAGATTAATCTCTCTTGAAATTTAGTCATTATTTTAAATTATAATTAGTCATTACAACTAATTTTAAGTAAAAGCACACTACAGATTTTACTTTCAAGAAAACAAGCAATGAACAACAATGAGGACAGAAAACCCAAACCCAAATAACCAAAAAACATTTATCTGAGCAAGATGCATCTACACTTCTCAAACAAGATTTGTTCATATGGTGTTGTAATCATTACTCATACCTTTGTGGCTATATTCTGTGATTAAATGGGACTGGAATTAGGTCACTGTCTTAACAATTGGATACTGTATGCACCTTCCCTTTTTCTTATGGTCTGATTACCTCTACACTGACACTATCTTTTCACTGGGCATCTCTCTGTGCCCATGCTGAGGTTTTCGCAGAGGATCACCATGCAATATTTTACACAGAAATTATGGACCATCCACTAGAACAATCCAGATGCATTGACTTCGCCAAGGAGTCTTGAGACTGATCATTTAAATTCTGGAATCTGTTTCAAAACTGTATGATTCTCCATGGAAGAGTGATTGAGATTTTTTTATATGTTTGCTTATAAAGAGCACTATCCTCTGAAGCAGTCTCCGAGCTGATTAAACCCACGTGCCTCAATTCCTTGAAGCAAATCCTGACAACTGCATTTTCCCTGTACCTTCTGCAGAAGTCAGCAGAAGGCAGAGTGCTCATCTTCATGAGCAGTTACCATTTCAAGTTCCAACAAACAGAAGAGCTAAAAAGCACTTTACAGCTCATTCAGAAGTTCAGCTGTCAAGTCTGCAGAGGCTCTTCCTGTTTATTATAACTTCTTGGTGTTTTCCCTCTTTGACAGGTAGCACACAGTATGTAAGAGCCTCTTCTCTCTCTCTCTTGCCATCAGTCTAGCATGTCTGTCCCTAGAGTCCTCTCCCCTCAGGAAGATGCCAACAGTTTGCTAAAGACCTCAGACCACATCAGAGAAGGGGAGATTAAATATAACCAGTGCGTGATAAAGCCAGGGGCAGGAGGAGGGCACCTTCTGTCAGTGGAGCCCGCAAGGTGTTCCAGTAAGAGTTCAAACTGGGAAGTAACACAAGAAACAAACCTTCTCATTTCACTGAGACTCACAGAGATAGTAACAGCTGCAAACACCTCAGAGAAGGAGGCACAGCAGAGGCAGTATTTGCTGTAAAAATTAAATTGAACTCTTGGGCACAGATGAGAATTGGACCAAAAGGCATTTGTGACCCAAAATCTTAGATAAAAGCAAAAAATCAGGGCAGAATAATTCTTCATAGGACTACCCCTCTCCCCAGCACACACGTGGACACATGCAAACACATCTGAGTTATGCAAGGAAGAATAGAGGGAAGTTTCAGGACCAGACTAGCAAGATAATATCCCACATTGCTGCTGTAGACAGATATACTCATTGTAACAGGAATGTGGAGGCATGAGAGAAAGTGCTACAAAGGCACAGCTGAAATCACATCAAGTGAATAGGTCAGATTTCCTGTGGGGGTCAGTCAAGTATTTTTCCTTCTGTGTTGGAATAAAACAATTTCTGCACAAAGTCCTAATCCTACATTTTACTATTCATCTTGGCCATGGTACCTCTGCCCCCAAAGTTGACAACAAGATATTAAGCATAGCATCATTTCTACACCAGAAGATTACAGAGATTCACTAGGTATGAAGTACTTTCTGCCGTTCCCTAGCATCTACATCAACACTGTGCAACCTGTGATTAAATACCCAGCTCTTCATTTTAGATGTTTACATGTTCCAAGAGTTAACTCTGAAAAGAAGTTCTTAAGTGTTATGTAGTCAGAAGAAATAAGCACTTAAATAAAAAGCACTTTGCCTCTTTATGGGTTAGTATTCAGAGACACACACGGAGTGTCATAGTCCTGAGCAGTGGACTTTTCCAAGCCACCACTTTCTCTCACACTCCCCCAGTCCCTTACTACTATTTAACTTTGAACTATGAAAATCTTACTTCAAACTTTAAAGCACCGATCCTGTGCAATTAGAAGTGGTTAAACAGGGTTGATTACTTTGCTGGCCCAGGACCAGAGAGTCACTTCTCATCCCAGCTGAGTACAGACAAGCACATTTTTTCAGCTCTGTAATTTCAATTAAGATTTATAGATATTAGTGACAATAGGAATAGGATGAGGGGACAAAAATACTCAAACTACTTTGGGAGCCTCTTAACCAAGCTCTAAATATACCCAGGCTCACATAAAACCATTTAATTTACCGCTTAAATGAATTTTCATATATGGTGCTAAATTCTGACTCAAAAAAAGCTTCCAGGGAGGAAGCACTGGAAATATTTTATGCGCTCTGTATTCTGCAGAGGTGAGAAACCTGCTGAGGTCTGTCCAGAGCATTTAGCCCTACCAGGAATCAAGTTGCTTTGTTCAGTGATGTTGGCTGTCCTTCAGTTTTAGATAGGAGTGGTATATATTTTCCCTCAAAAGTTTGCAATTTCAATCAATAGAAAACAGGGGCTTGATCATGACTACAGTGCAGTAACAATAAAATTTTCCATGAGCAATGCAAGAGAGAACTCTATGTTGAATGAACAAACTCAGAAAGAAGAAATGTGAAGCAAAAATATTTTGTTCTTAGATTAGAAGTAGTATCATTGTGCGTCCAAGTGTTCACAATGGGGGAACGTAACAGAATAGACAGCTGTAGCTGAGGCAACTTTAATATTTGATTAATACTGCAATTCCAAATGAATGAAACAGTAAAAATTATTAAATTAGTTTCAGTGGATGAGGAGCCAGCAAAAATAAAGTATAAACACAGTTTTATGAATACTGGCAGGAACCCATAACTTGTACATTTCTAGTCATTCATGGATGTGATGGCACAAATCTGTGATGAGGCCTACCCCAAATAAAAGTTACGAAGCTCATTCCACATTAAAAAAAAATGCCTCTGGAAAGAAGGAGCAGAAGGAGACTGATGCACATTCTTGGGAATAACGTCTAGCATGCCATGAAAATATGAAAGCAGACAAGACACCATGGTCTTGTCTTACCAAGAGTGTTACACAAAGAAAAAGGAGGAGGGTGAAAGTGTGAGAAATGTGAGCACTACAGCAACCATGCTCTGCAGTAACAGGGGAATACAAGAGGAATGATGGTACATGTCTGACTGCACCTTGGACCCATTCAGTCTGTCTCAAGCACACCCATCAGGTAAGAGCCAGAGCTTCTGCGCCTCTCTTGCCTGACAACACAGTCCTGCTGCATTTGTCAAGTGTTAAGATCTGGCCAGCAAGATAACACGTTTAAATACAACACGTTTAAAAGATACAACATATGTAAACCTCTTTCCATTGGAACCTGTACAGTTAGGTGAGCAAAACTTTAGCTTCCATTCAAAGACAGAATTTATTCAATTATCAAAAGGATACTTAAAAATTCTGGATGCTAGCTTAACACAAAGGACCTTTATACAAAATTTTCTACAGAAACTCAGTCTAATGATAATTTGGATAAGATCTGACTTTCATCTTTGGGTTGAGTCAGACAGACACTTACTGTTCTTTGATTTCTGTATCAGCTTCAATTTGCTAATAACCTGTTCTCTTACCTTCTTGCTTCAGTCACCATTTTTAGTCACTAGGATCCCTCCAACCTGGGGTTTTGTGTAGAAATGATGCAAAGTCAGGAAAGACTGTTCCAAATCAATACTTCTCCCATTGTTTTCTAGAGCCTTGCTATGCATTTCCGTGTGATTTTCCACCATATCCTGTCTGCCAAGCGGATGGGAATGAGATACACAAACATGGTCCTTTTAAAGTGCACATAACTTAATTTCCCTGTAGAGGTCAAAAAGTATGGACAATAACACACCAAACCTGCAGGCAGCAGGGCAGAGTGTAGGTTTCTGCATACTCTAAGGAAAACAAGCATTTAAACTTGCAACTGTTAAGCATATCAAAATTCTCTTCCCTACGATGTTGTTAAAGCCCATCCACCTTAGTTGCATTTGCTTGGGGAGCGAGATGTTACTTTGTCAAGCTTAACAAAACTCTGTGCTTTCTCAGCTGGGGCTCTTAAAAGGAAGCATTAAATGGATTTTGGCATGTAGAGTTTTATGAAGAGTGGCTCTCTTTGCAATCCCATTTAGCACACATCAGTTGTTCTGAATGCCACTGGGATTATACTGACTTTCAAAAGTGTTTCAATAGGAACCGTATGATTTTCTGTAGCAGAGTAACTGAAGGAAAAATTCCTTTTTTTGATGTGAAGGAACCACACAAAACAAAACCAAAACAAAACAACAACTGAAGTTATTCACAACAACAACAAAAAAAAAAGAACAAAGAAATATAAAAATACAGAAGAAGTTCCAAACAAATAAATGCCAGAGAAAATACCATTCACTGTGACATTTGCTGACATCCAAATTTTGCAACTTATATGGGCAAAACCAAAGCCACTCCTCTTCCATTCTCAAATTGTGGTCAGCTGTTAGCCCTCTGGAGATACTGTGTCTGTAAACAGATGCAGTATTCAATATTCAAAGAAATAGAAACAAATCTGTGCAAACTTTGTCTTTCTTGGTGAAGAAAGTTATCTTTTGAGACAACTGGCTACAGACAACTGCATTAGAACAGGAGTGACCAAGACTACAAAAAGTTTTTTTGAAGAAATAAAGAAGAGCACAAGTACTTCAGTACTAAAATACGAAATGGTATAACCCAGGAAAAAGGCTAGTCTTTAAACAGCAGTGGAAGAGTGCAATTGGAGTAGCTGCTAGCATCTACTGTCTACATCATGCTAGACACAGAATTAAAATTATTGATCAGAGTGAAAATCTGTTAAAACTGGAAATAGACCTTGTATCAGCACCATTTAGAAGAAGCATTTAACCAGAAGCTTAAATCTGAATTAAAGAAAAATAATTTTTAAAAAAGCAAACCATTGAGAACAAGATGAACTCCCTCCTCTGCTTAGAGGCTTCAAAGAGCATGAAATGGATGCTTTTATACAGAGAGCAATACGAAGCAGGGACCAATACTGTTCAAGGGAAAACATTTATTGATTAGCTGCTATTTTTTGTACATGATTCAAGCTTTTGGTTTACCTAGCTCAGTACCCTATAGCTGAGAAACAGCAACACCAAACACTGAAGAAAGAAGATAAAAAAAATATAAAAAGCTTAATAACCAGATTTAAGATTATTCATCCCTGATGTAATCTCAGTCTACTCCCTCATAATTAAGAACAGTTTTGGACTAGCTACCAGCTACAGGGTCTCACTGGTTGACAATGAGAGCAGCAGAAACGTAAGTATGAATCAAAGCCTTCTGTCTTTGCTCTACTTCTCCCAAATCCTCTATTTATTTTTTAATTACAGCACATTATGGATACAGCAATAAAATGCCCAGCTCAGTAGGCTATACAGATTTCTTCCTTTCCTTGAACTGATGTTTTTAATTTGGCTCCTGTAAGAAATCCTAATTGTAAGTCACAGATCAGAGAGTCATCAAGCAAACACAAAACTCTGAAGAAAATAATTTACAGCACATCTATTATTACAGTTGTGTAAGTTCCAGTTCTGCAAGAAACTGAAAATGTCATCAGCATTTTCCCCATGAATCACGTAAGGGCCATCCCTGCAACATTTACCCATTTTAACCAAAATCTACATGCAACAAATCATAGTTTCTCTCCTCTCAACCATAAAAATGCCACAAGTAGCATCATAGCTTAGACATCATTCTGTTTACATGATTAGCTCTGGCAAGCAGTTTATAACAGAATACTTATATACAATTCACACTACATGAAGACAGGCAGCAGAACAGTTAAGATTATTTATGGCATCTACTCCATATTTTGTCAGCCTGACATCCTCTCCAATTATCTATCCAGTCTCATTTGAATCAATTTTAACTGAAATTAGACCAAACACCAAACATACACCTTTTCTAAGACTATTTTTAGAATTTGATTCAACAGATAAAATTTTTGAATTTTCTCATTAAGTGGAGGGGGACAAAGGGGGGGGGAGGGGGGGGGAAGAGTGTGTGTGCTGGATTTTTGCTTATTTGTTAGTTTAGGGGTTTTTTTAAGAATACAGTGGCTGTAAAAACATAAGAAAAATACTTTTATATCATTAAGACTTTAATTTTGATGATAAACCTCTCTTGAGATGTGCTTACTAGCTGTCCTTCCTTATTGCTCCCTAACAAAATGACAGAGGCCTAACTTTTATAAATATGTAGTAGTGTTGGATAGTGTGAACTGTTGGGAAATTTTGCTGTAATACAAAATGTGAAGTTTTCTTGCTTTCCTTGATAACTGAAGAAAGAAACTGCAATTTACTGAGCAGTTGAAATTACATTAGAAATTACATTAGTTGCTCATCAGAACTCTATCTGATGTTGCAAAATTGCAAAACCTCTTTCAAAGGCTTTCAGAGTGAGGAAAGAAGAATAAAATAGTGTGAAGACAGAGGCAGTAACTACCAAAAGGAGAGTAATTAAAATAGATCTGAGACTGCTTGAAGTACAAATACATTGGCCAGAACAGGTCCACTAGGGCAGATTCATTCTAATAAAGGTTAACAAATGGGACAGAGAGGAGGGAGGGAGCCTGGGAGAAAAGCTCAGCACTGATATGAAAAATCTGCTGTTGGAGAGAAGGTAATTAAAGGGTTATGTGTACAGTGAAATGAAGAGTTGTGGATAAACTCCAGCATCTAGTCTAACTGTGATCAGATCCTTAGTCCTAAGGAGGCACAGTATGTCCTAGGACCGTTTAGTAAATCATACTCACTTGACTCATAACAAAGAAAAGAAAAAATTATTTAATTAAACATTTGCCATCCACCTCCCAGTTGGTTTAGGTGACAGACTCCTCTACAGAGGGGGCAGCCAGGGTCTGTCCCATTACAGACCATCTGCCACCTCTGAATATTCATAGTTTTGTACTAAGCACCAATTCATCCTGGTGGTCTATGTCAGACTTTCCAAGTGTGTCATTTAGATGCATAAGATTCTTGCCTCAAAAGGGAGGGAGAATTAAAATGAAATTGTGAATGAATGAATAAATCAATAAAGTTCATGGGAGATTAAAGATTCCACAGATTTGTGAAAAGTAGTTCTGCTGAAAAATTTCCTTTCCTTGTCTGTATATTGCCTGTATGCTGCTCTCAAGACAGATTTTATTGGAAGTGTATTGAGATGCACATATTGATGCATATGCCAAGGCATTTCCTATTTCAGGCCTTAGATGCTAGAGATGCTATGGGAAGGTAAAAATAAAAATTCCAGAAGATTTAATTCAAGTACAACCTATGCCACAGGCAATGCACTACAACAGGTGTGTCTCCTACTGTTTATGCCTCAGTTTCCCATCACCTAATTAAAACCAAAACCAAATAACCTCTTACCAACCTTGCAAAATAGGAAAAATATCCACTAATATTTCCAAGCTGAACATGATTCTTTGAGGACACAGGCTTAGCTTTTAGACGTATTTTGTTTGTGTAGTGACTATTAGGCTTATTGATTTTAGTGCACTGATTTTAGTGATTTTTAGGCTTATTCATTTTAGGCTACCGCTGGCTTCTATTGAGATACCAATTCAAAGCCAATACAGCTAAGAGAGGTAAATTAAAGTGAGTTCTTTTTCACTCTAAATCAATACAGCTATTTGCTTTCATGCAATGGAGTTACACTGGTGTACCACTGCTGTCAATTTTACTAGCAAAAAAAGAGTCTTTTCAGAGTATCAGAGTTTTTAAGTTTCTTCTATATCTCTAGTGAATTGATGGCAATATATATTTTCCACAGAACTATTGAAAATTAGCACTGGACAACCTGTGGATTTCTCTCAGCTAGCTAAATGCACCTGGACCGGTAACCACTTCGTCTACTTTGAGCTTTCAACATAAGTGAAAATGAGGTGAAATTAGGAGAAAACCTCATAGCTGTTCGACTAATGTACACATATCTTTAGAGGGTCTAAATCTAGGGCAATATGCCTTTGTAACAGGTGGGAGCCAGAGAAAAGGTTCAGCTTGAACATTCAAAGAAACAGCAGGACAATGAACCTTCTTTTACTTCTAAACTGAGCACATTTTTTGAGGAATAAGAAACATGGAAACTTTAAAGCCCTTCTAGCTTCTTTTCAGAGCACAGCCAAACTTTGAAGTCTTCTCCAGAGAACCTGTACACGGAAAATATGATGTGGCCTGGGGTGGCAAGTCACCCTGCTTTGACACTGTAGGATTATTCTGTGTCTGTCACAACAGGTCTCTTGGTGACACAGCTCTGCTTTTCTGAGGAATGTTTAAGGCAGCCCCACAACAGTGGTAGGGACTGTTGCTGCCCCATTTGCAGCCCCATCCTGAGTATCAGCTGGAATAAAAATCCTGATTGATTCTCCAAGACCTTCATGTGGAACTCCATCATACAATCCCTCTTTTCAGGGGAAGCAAAGAGTGTGGATAACAGAAGAGAGAACGCCCACACTGCAAACCTCACTGACCCTCCTTATCAAATTCCGTACTGGCTATTATTAACATTTTGACTTATCAATAAAATCATAAAAGAGTTTGGGTTGGAAGGAACTTAAGAGATCATGTCATTCCAATCCCTCTGCCATGGGCTTTGCAAATTCCTAGCATCCTGCTGTTATCTCCTAACTCTGTCTCGTGAGAAAAACTCCTGTGGTCTTTCAGCTGTCCATCCCTCAACCCAGATCCTGCATCCACCTTGAGCACTGCTGAGCCCTCCCTGCTTCTCCTCCACCCAGCCTCATTGCCCCACTCCCCAGCTGCCCTTGGGATGGCAAACCTAAGTGTTGCTGACCCTACTGAAAAACTTTGTGCCAACTCTGGCTTCATCCTCACTACATTTCTTCTTTAAAAATTGAATAACTATATATATTTCTTTAACTAAGTCTCTTTAGGTCGAAGGACAGCTGCAGAAGGCAATGCATTTTTAATGAGGGGTAGAAAATTGACAAACAATCTGAAAAGACCACTACAACAAATATTTTACTTTTTGCCTCACAGAAACTCTAATATAGTTGATTTTGCTTCTATGTACTCATTGATACACCAAGTAGAAAGAATTCTCTCTCAGAGAAAACAGTATTAAAAATTACACAAATTAGTGCAGGTTTACAAATCTTTCTCTCTACACTATTTATATGAAAGGAAGAGAAGACAAAGATACAGAGAAACCTGCATTTTATGGAAGAGCCAATGGAATATGGAAGAGCAGAAGAAGCCCCTAGACTGTAGTTGTCCTCAAACCAGTTCTTTACATTTTTGCAGATTAGTATAGCTTCCTGGGCTTCAGTAGAGACCACATCTACTTGCATCAGCTTCAGGTCTGGTCTCCGACTTCTGTGCTAAGCCACACTCCCTTCACAATTGAACCAGCATAACTGTTAACTTCACTGGAAACTCATTTGTGTAGCCAAGCATACTAGTGGTCCTACCCCATTTATTTTTCCACCATGAGAAAAATATTTCTATTTGTTCCCTCAAATCTTTTTCCAAAGCTATTTTGTTTTCACTGTTCTTTTTTTCCCAGTTATCTAGCTAGAACGTGAGTTTCCAAATGTAACTTGGCTCCACTTCATAGGTGCATGGTGAGTCTGTGGTTGTTTCCAAGTGTTTTGGAATGGAACTAAAGTGCTTTGTCCAGCTGTCACCTTTACCTGTCAGCAGTCACCTGCTTACATTTGACTATACTGAAACAACCATGTTCAAACATAAAGTTGTGTCTTGCTTTAAATACAGAAAGAAACAATACATAGAAACGCAAGTTACTAGGCTGCAGCCTGTCTTCCTGGGCCAAGCAGAGTGCCCTCCCATTTGACTGGATACACAAATGGAGCTAATGGGGAGTTGCTGTTTGAACCTAAAAGCTGATCATAATTCGGTCTGCCACACACAATACAGCTCCACAGCTATCCTCCTGCTGCATGGGAGCTCAGCCTAGTTACAAGACAATGCAGGACTTTGATGGAGACACATATGGGGACCGTTGATACTAATTTCTTGCCTTCCTTATGGACTAAATCAGGCTTGGCAATTCACTTCTGTCGAAGACAGATTTGCTATTCATTATAAATAAATATTTAAGAGAGCAAAACATTTCCTTTTAACTTATCCCACCTCCTCCCTGTGGGGCCCATGCACTGATAGGTTTGCCCTGCAGAGTGCATGCCCCGGCCATGAGTGGTTATGTTCTCACTGATTAACCGGATTTGCAATAGAGGAGGAGTTAAGATGGAGCGGCTGCTTTCCTGCCACCGTCACTCAATCATCTGGAAATCTAATTTGTATCTTATTTGGCAGGCAAGCAGCCATCTGCTCCAAGGATATGCTCCAAGGGCAGTTGCCAAATACAGAACAGGCTTTCTGCCATAGGGAAAACTAATTGCCTTTATTGGACTAATACAGGTTGAAAGCTAATGATATAGGATGTTTCTCCACAAAAGAAATAAATGTATGGGGTTTTTAAAATATAGTTTCCATAAACTTCTATAAAGGCTGAGTCTTCCAAATGAGCAACATCCACTCACATGGGATCGTGACTCAGAGTTATATGGGCCAGAGCAGCAAATGAGAAGGTTGTCAGTCCCACAGGACTATTTCTGCCCTATAAAAGGTAACCCGTGTGTGCAGATGTACCCTGCTTAATCTGCAGCCATGATGCCAATGGAAATGGATTAGCTGTACACAGAAAAAGCAGCTTGAAAACATCACATCCCATGAGAGCATTATGTAGTCTGTGTCACACATCACCTTCTTGCAGAATTTCCAGTCTCAACCAGATCAGAGAGGGAAATTTTCTCAGCATTGCAAGGCCATTTTTTGAGCTTTTTAAAGTGGATGATACTATACCTTTAAAAAAGAGAGGAAAAGGAGTGGGTGATGAGAGAAACTTCTCTAAATTAGTCCACACATATTGTTAAATGCATCGAGCATGCAAAACTCAAGCAATTATTCTCGTCAATTTTCTCAAACCCTCCCTAGAATTCATCCTAATTTTGAAAATGTTCTTGGTAAGTTTGATCAGAACTGATACATTCCCAGCCATTTCTAGTTGTGATGAATGGAATATTTTTTCAACAAAACTGCAGGGAGAAGCCAGAGAGGGGAAAGGACACAGGGGAAATAGCCAGTTTTAATCACAACACAAACAATCCTGTCTGTTTATGTTTAGGGAAGATACCCACGAGGTCACTCGCCACTGCTTTTTCTGTAAATGCTGCTTCATTGCTTGCATGTCATCAGCCTTCCCCTCACTGCTTTTTCCAAACACAGCAACCACTGCCCTCATGACTCAGGAGCTGTTGAGAGATAACCAATCTAACAAGTGGATAACTGAAAAGATTTTCTCTGCATTTGCTCAGGTGTGACTTGGAATGAGTAGGGATCAGATTACAGACTAAACTGTTTATATAACACCCTGCTCTCTGACCGTTCCTACCAAATTAATACTGCCCAAAGATCTGGGTAGGCAGTTCTAGGATCTGCCTTCCTTTACTCACCCATGGCAAGGAACACAAGCAGTTATTTGTTGTACTCTTGCAAAATACACAGGCAACTTGTAGACAGAGAAACAGACACAAAGATGAAAAGAATACCATTCATTTCACATATACCTTGAGATTTAGCCCAACTTTTTAAAAAGAGACCAGGGATGTCACTTGTGACAAATCTCATCCCAGCCATTTCTGTCCAGAAAGAGCAAGACAGGGTATCATCTTTTTCCTGTACAAGCCATAAAACCAGCAGGTTTTCTGAATTGCTGACCTGGAGTAAGTTTGAAGCTTACAAATAAAGGAATCTTCCTATATATCTTTCCCCTAATTCTCCCAAAGATTCAGAGGCACCACGTGATAGAAGGGTTACTAAACCTCAGACCTCTAACTACAAGTTTTAGAAATATAAGCACACATTCTCTTGGTATGATTCCATCCTAACACAGTCTATGCTCATCTACCACCTTTGGTTCTTCACTGACAGAGGATAAGTAAACGTTATCTGACAATATAATGTATCTCCACATGATATTTTCCTTTACCGAAATAATGAAAGGAAAGGTGTGGGAAGGAAGGGGAAAGGGTAATGGGAGAAAGAAGAGAAAGTCCTGAAGTGGTGAAAATCCTGGAGTGGTTAAAATCCCCCCAAATTATTTGCCAGGAGGAGGTTAGGGTAAATGGACAGAAGGGAAGAAAGAGGAGGACTGATGCGAGTTAAACCAACATGCTGTGCAATTCCAAGCATGAAAACAAAAATTGCTATCGAGAAAAGGATTCCTATTCTCCATTTCAAGATGTCTATATAGTTCCCAAGTCCTTTGTTGATCAGTAGGCATATATCTGGACATGAGGTGCTGTGGTGAGTTAGAGAGCTAAGCCCCCCGCAGCCACTCACTCACTCCCCGCAAGGATAGGGGAGAGAATCTGAAGGTCAACAGCAGGAAGTTTTGGGGGTTGAGATAAAGACACCTTAATGTGTGAAGAAAAGATGAACATGCAAGTGAAGCAAAAACTGGAATTTATTCACTATCTCCCACTGGTGGGCAGATATCTAGGTATCTATGCAGAAAGCAAAGCCTGGGCACGTGTAACAACAACGTGAGGGGGAAAATCCACCGTTCCTCCTCCTTTCTCTGGTATTTTATTGCTACAATGTCATACAGTCTGGAATACCCCTCTGGCCAGCTCGAGTCTGCTGTGACTTGGCTTGTTCATGGCAATGAACTCTCCCAGCTTCTTGTGCACTCCCAGCCTACTCACTGGCAGAGCAGCATGAGAAACAGAGAAGGGCTTGATGCTGTCAGCAATAGCTGAGTGTGTATCCTGCTCCTGCCCATATCAAGCATACAAAGATGTATGGAAGGGTTCAGTTTGCAGTTATGATGATATCAAGTTGTCATCGTTGTCACGTGGTGCTGATTTGAATATCAGCCTTTTGCAGAAGGAGAATTTCTGCTTGGAGGAGATCGAGGTAGCATAGGAAGGTCACACATAGTCTAGCAGCAGCACAAAGTAGCTGATATTAATGGGAAACATGAAACCAGAGAAGATGAAAATGCTCTAAATGTCTAAGAAATCTTAAGGATGTCAGATGGCTGTTTATACCAATAAGTCTTGGAAATGTGCATTGAGGATGATAGGCTCTTCTCTTGTGCTGATGGTTTTCCTCAATGGCAATGACACCAGAACCTCATGGACAATAGTTCTGTTTTAACAACACGGCACTGACAGGTAAGGGCATGCACTCTGGCAAACACAGAATGGAAAAGCTAGGAAAAGAGCAGACCAGAAGCTGTGAAGTAAGGAATAAAATAATAGCTCCAAAGCTGATAAGAAAGCAGGGAATAGCATTCTGCAGGTGACTTTTTCCTGTACACACACTTGACAGGAATTAATATCCACATCTACTAATATTTTTTTCAACTGGTTTCTTCCATTACAATGATCATTTCCTTGTACATATTTATTATTAGGCTAATTTCATCTCAAGGGCCTTTAGTGGAAGAGGACATTGCAATTAGAACATGAAGCAATTACTTTCTTAAATAACTTCCCAATATTGCAAGTCACGTGGCAAAAAATAATGAGCAAATGATACCTCAAATAATCACTACATTTAATTTAGGGTTCTTATTTGTAGCCTACATTTTTCTTCTTCAGGATGCCATATTGTCAACTTATATGTCAAATAGTTTACATTAAAAAAACCAAAATCATACAAGATTATTCTACATTTCCTTGACTCAATTAAAATATCAAGATCACTGCCAATATAGTGTGAAAAAGCAACACTAGAATTAATGTGAATATCTATTGTTCATGATACATAGATAAAATCCAAAACCCAAAACTTTGGCTTCTCATTCCTCTATTTTATTCTTGGATATTTGCTTTCTATTGTCCATCTTCACAAGGCTCTTTATCCCACTCTTTCCAGATTTTAGCCTACATATTAATAAATTTGTGTTACGTCTCTTTAAATGAAAGAGTAAAAAGACACCAAGGTAACAATAAGCATTTCATACGCACTAAGTGTGGGATGTATTTCCTATTCTTGTTTTCCCTTGTTGTAGCACATGTACTTAAACCCTAAAACTTCAGGGCACTTCACTTTCTTTGCCGTGGCTCTGCGAGACTCAGTGGATGGTTCTTGAAAAACTCAGTGTAAGATCAGAGATCAAATTATAAATCCCTTTGAGTAATGATCTGGAAGTGTCTGTGAAATGCCATATGTCTTCTGTAGCACTCGTGATAAAAATAAAACCACTGCTCAGAGGAGGAAAGACAAGTATCAGCTATCTCTCTGAAGCAGCTGATATCTCAGTCTCACAAAAGGTTAAATAAGGATACAGGTTAAAAAATACCAGCAAACAACAGTAAATGTCACAGTGGTATTTCCTGGAAGAGTCATGTAAATGTTATTTATTGTGCCAGATACATTTCCAAAGCAGATGTCTTCCACAATCTATTTTACTCAGCTACATCAAATCAAAACAGTTGCAGTCGCAGCCTTCTAGGCAGTATTACCATTCACAGGTCTCTGTAAGGCCAGTTCATTCCAGCATGAGAAGAGCAACCCAGCTTGTTCCTCTCTGCTCCCCGTCAGCCTTCACTGGGCTATACTACCTAGACTACTGCAGAGTGTGGCTGTTTGGAGTGCTTAAATGGGACATCCTGATCTACACCTGACCTAGGCACAGACTTCTCTAAAATGTTTGTCACCCTAGACTCTACAATCAGACATACTTGGGCTTGCTCTGCCTTTTCTTTCAGTATTTCCATCTCTGCTTTGCTTGTAGGCAAGCTTTGGAGAGTTTGGCGTTTGGGTTCAGGCCTAAAAGCTTTGGCATTGTACTTGGGCTTACATGGCAAGGTTTTGGTTGTAGGGAGGCTACAGGGGTGGCTTCTATGAGAAGATGCCAGAAGATTCCCCCATGTCAGACAGAGGCAGCTCCAAGAGGGACCTACTTCTGTCCAGGGCTGAGCCCATCAGTGATGGCAGTAGCACCTCTGGGATAAAGCAGTTAAGGGAAAAAGCATTATTGTGCAGAACCAAATTGCAGCCAGAGAGGAGAGAAGCGAGAATATGTGAGATGAACAGCCCTGCAGACACCAGGGTTTGTGAAAAAGGTGGAAGGAGCAGAGATTCCCCTGCAGACCGTGGTGAAGCAGCTGTGCCCCTGCAGTCCATGAAGGTCCACAGTGGGGCAGAGATCCCCCTGCAGCCCATGGAGGAGCCCCACACTGAAATATGTGGATGCCCAAAGGAGCCAGTGGGAAGGCTGAGTTGGAGCAGGCTCCTGGCAGGACCCCTGGGGAAACCCATGATGGGGCAGGTTTTCTGGCAGGACTGGTGACCCCATGGAAGGCTCACACTGGAGCAGTTAATGAAGAACTTGGGAGGGACCTCTGAGGAGGTCTGCTGACCATAACCCCCATTCCCCATCCCCCTGTGCTGCTGGTGCAGTAAAGGTAACACATTGGAAGATTAAGAATGGGAAGAAGGGAGAGGTGGGGGAAAGGCAGGTTTGAGATTTGGGGTTGCTTCTCACTATCCAATTCTGATTTGACTGGTAATAAATTCAATTGAATTCCACAAGTCGAATCTGTTTTGCCAGTGATGGGAACTGCTCAGTGATCTCTCCCCACCCTTGTCTCGACCCATGAGCCTTTTGTTGTATTTTCTCTCCCCTGCCCAGCTGGGCATGGGTGTGATAGAGTGGCTTTGGTGGGCACCTGGCATCCAGCCAGGGTCAACCCACCACAGGCATCAGGTGTAGAAATTTGTCAAAACAACGTGCAATTTCAAACAGAAGTGTTTTGTTTATCACATCTGACAAAGATGTGACAGACAACTACCAGATTAATTTCTTTGCAAGTGATTCCTTTTAGCCCCTACCACTTATCTAATTATATATTTAGACTTTGTTAATTTCAGAAATTGACCACTTTTACAGGGCCATGAGGTCGCTAGATTTGAGTGACAGAGCAGGCTGAAGAATTTCTCAGTAAAAAAATGTTTCTTCAGGGAAATTTTCTGTGGGAACATTTTGAAAGGTACACAGATCTACAGTTTTTCTTCAGTAAAGCCTAAACAAAAAATTTGAGCCAAGCTGATACAAAGCATAAAGGCTTTGATTTTTTTCAAAAAAATCAGCTATTCTGTTTTGGGTGAGTTCAACATTAATTTACATTTGTTTGAACATGCTGCCTCAGTGACAGGTGACCTTAGCCATCTTAGGGTTCTGTTTCTTCTCTGCTGCCCAGAAATCTTGCACATCATCTCCTATTCCCCTTCCCTCCCAAGCAAGTACAAGATAAAGGGAGATGCCACAGTTACAGGGCACCCCTTTGGAGATGATGTCTAACTACCGAGACCAAACTTTAAAGCTGAGAGAGCTCAGTCAGCTGAAAACCAAACTCTTGATATTTTACTTTTACATTTTGAGTTGGTCCAAGAGTTAAAAAGTAAAAACAAACCCCTAAAACTAGTCTATCACCAAGAGTGCAACTTAATTTACAAATAGCTCTGTTATAGTAATGATGAAGCTACAGGATCTCACTCGGCAGAACATGTTATTGCCCTGTATACCATTAATATATTAACACATTACAGCCTTTCAACTTCTGATGTTTGCCTTTTTGTCTGAAATCCAGTTGGTACATACATCTAAAACCCATTAAGCTTTGAAATTGAATTCAGACAGCACCACCAGTAATAATAAGAAGTTCATTTGTCCAGAGCTAAGAAGCTTCAAGATTTGTTGCATTTGCAAGAACCTGAGATGAACTGTGCACCACTCAACAATCTCTTAATCTGAATAAAGGTCCTCATGGCTGGTGTCAGCACACAGGCAGGTGCTGTTCTAGCACCAGAGAGCACCTGTCTCAGAGAGGGATCTGTGGGGTTTTCCTTACCATATTAAAAGAGCTGCTTTGATCTACAAAGTTGAGAAAGAGCAGAGTAGGTCTGGTGTCGTCCCTGGGGGTAGCCTCTATCGCATATTCTTAAAGATTAGATTCTTGTTGCCTCTCCCCACACCTCCCCTATTTTTTAAATACAATGGCAACCCACACACAGTGCAGTGAAGCCCCAGTACAGCAAGGCATACAGTTCTCTTATTAACTGTAGGCAGCACTGGTCTCCTTCAATCTGATTACACTGTTTTTCAATCTTTGCCCTGCAAATGCCTCCTCTCTATTTTTATATTTTTCTCTTCAGCTTTGCTTGAGCCTGTTAGTCTACACTACAATTTCCAAAACGTAAAATGTATCATGAATTTAGCTCTAGGGAAAGATTAATGGCTTTAGAGACTCGGCTCTTCTGTTTAGAGTCTGAACTACACAACCACATAACACCCACACGTAGGGCTTCTCACATGTGCACTGGTGCTCCTGTTGGAGAGGGCAAAATGTGAGGAGAACAAAAGTTGTTTCTACAGACAGTTCAGTCCTTTAGCACAGGCTGCTGGAAGTGAGATTTCTGGGTTTTAAGAAGGTTTTTGTAACATAGGCTCCACTGCCGCCCCAGTTGGGCTCAGGTTATCCAGTCATTGCACAGACGCCACTGAGCTGCCATCACAAGGCGATACAGAGTAAGCTTAAGAGTGCAGGTATGCATCATGCTGATAGAGCACATTCATTGATTTAAAATGTTGTCAGGAACAGCTCATTTCAGTTCAGTCAGAAGGGCACTGGCTGGAGCACATCATTGGTCATACTGCAATATCAAAGAAAATTTCCCACCCCCTCCCAAAACCTGTTTGATTCCTTCTATTTCTCTCTTTCATTTTATTAATGAGATTAATTAAATTCTATTTCTTAAGTGCTAAAAGGCCTTATTTAATTTCACAATCCTGCACATAACATGCATGGTCAGAAGCTGAATATGTGATTTTTAGATGAGTGAGAAGTGGCAACAGAATCCCTCTGAACATCTTTTCTTGTTTGACCTCCAAGTTAGCTGCATGTTTCACATCAAGAGCTATGCCAGTACAAAGAAAGATGTGTCTCCAGATGTCTCAGAGCTTATTCCTCACAATCATTGATCTGGCATGTTGTTAGGAAGGACCTAGGGATGTCCTTGCATTGTCACTCAGGTGGTTTGTCACCGCAAGCAGGCTAACTTAGAAGAGGTCTTCCAAAACTTGAGCATTCTGGAATTTGCATCTCCATGCTGTGTCTATCCTGTGCAAAGTGAACAAGTCAAAGGTTTAAATCGGTGACCTGTAATGAGCATTATACTCCTCCTTCATGCAAAAGAAAATTTTGCAAATGTCTTTTAAGAAACCCTTGTTTTCCAGGAACACTGAGGTATTTAATCATCAATTAAGAGAGAGAAAAATATCAAGAATGGAGTACTCTTGAGTCTGTAACTGCAACAAAGAGAGGGCTTCAGAGATAGCTTTGGAAAGACAAAATACGGCCTTGTCTTTGGATCCTCCTTGCAAAATGGAAGTGTTTGGATGATCTTATAAAGCAGTGAAATTCTATAGATCTGCTGCTGACTGGTTTCAAAAAACTCATATTTGAATAAATTTGCTCAGGCTGAACAAATTACCCTCATTTTATCACATGCTAAAGTCAACATCCACAGTGCTGAAACGAGAGGTTCAGTAGATATGGATCTACAACCCTGCTCAACTCCGTCTTTCGTAACAAATTCCACAGCAGAAGGATTAAACTCCACTGAAGAAGGATTTTCTATTGCACAGGTTCTCCCCTGTCATTAATAGAACGGCTAAAAGCGTATCAGAACAATCCAGTTCACACCAACTCTCAGAAAGCAGATCAAGTGAAAGCATTATATGCTCTTGTCAAATAAATACAGACATCTCTGAGATGTTTATGCTCCTCACTATAGTGTTTCCTGAATTGGACCATGAATACTGCAAAGATATCCACAGCTAAGCTATTATCCTCAGGAGTTTTCGGGCAGAACCATGACCAGAGCATGCAGGCAGCTGAGTATGATCTGAGTTAGCAATTTCCCAGGAAGAGGTGAGAGGAATGTCAGTGTCTGTCACAAAGTAAAATCCTCCTTTGTCAACAAAGTGCGTGCTTGCAGTCCCCTTAAAACATGAGGGACTCCCATTGCTCCAAGGATGTGAGAGAATACAAAAGAGTAATAGGTGACAGCAATTCACTTAGAAAAGTAAGAGTTTTAGCATGGCTTCCCTCTCTGTTGGGGTTATACTGAAGCTATTTTAGAACTTCGCTGTCTTAATTAGTTAATAAAGGATTACTAAGAGCCACGATAAATGGCTTCAGCTCAGTCACATCAATGACAGCAACCAAACATGGATAACAGATAATTAAATGAAGAAGGAAAATATTCCATTTACCCAGCAAGACTCTGGCTATGTTCTGTAAGATTTGCAGAATTCCCTAGAAGTGGACACAGATCTGATCTCCCAAAGAAGCATTTGTGTTTGCATATGTAAGGATCAACTCAGCCTTCCACTTCAATTGCATCTGGTTCTATGATGTTCATGTTTCTGGAAGCATCACTGGGAAGTCTAACATATTTATCAGAGAAAAGTGTTATTCTTTATGTTATTTGTATCCAGTCCGTCTTGGTATCTGGGTCTGAGAAAGGTAATTACTGCTCTGAACGAGGCAGTAAGACACCTTTATGTCCTTCATTTTTCCTTGCCACCGTTTTCAAAGCTCAAACCTTATTCTTCTTGACATTGATGATGACAATTAATGCAACAGTTTCTCTAGCAGCTTAGACCAATCCTGTTAATGAGTCTGACAGTGCCAAGGCTTGACAGCGCCTGACCGCAACGAGCTATCCAGAACCCCGAACTAATGCACTGTTTTACTTGATGGGGTTTAATACAAATTGGACACCAGAATTTGTGGATAACGTTTTACATAAACCCATTTCTTATGCCAGCTTTGAGTAAATAATCACTTGGAAGCAGACACCAAGAATAAAGACACAGAATAAAGTATTACAAGGGTTCTTGTGAATTCTTGATGAGGGGCTAAGAACCACAGTGCACTCCCTGCACAGCCTGTCAACACAACCCCAAAAACCTGTTGGAAAGAACTGAGAGTAGTCATTGCTTTTTATTTCGAATATTCATTCGAATTACTGAGCATCTGAGCCAGGGGTTTACTAGGAGTCAAATGATTTTCAGAATATGGGAAGAAGATAATGGATATGATATTTGATGTGTTTATACCAACCGACCAACATAAAAAATTTATTTTTTAGGAAAGAATACTACTCCCATATGAAAGAGGTACACATCATAATTTCACTATGTTGAAAGCAGCTGTAATGTGCTAAATTATATCTTCATGAGCACTCAATCCAATGCAAGGAGAATTTTGATTTAGCCAGCTTACACTGGAAATCTCAAAAGAATAAAACCAGAACACATCCACACCCTATAGCTCAAGACATGAGGATGGCAATTCCCTGGGCAAACTATTTTTCTTTGAACACTAAATCTGTTTATCATGGAAGTCACTGGCTTATGAAGTTCATGCCATTGTACTTATTTTCTGACCACACTCATTCAATATTTAAGGTTTCCCCGGGATGGTAAGGAAAATTTGCCTGAAGGCTGCACAGACACTGAGGTTACTTACAGCTTTATTACAGGTAAAGTTGAGGCCAACTTATTTCAAGATTACCTGAGCCTTCCTTTTGCTAACAATCACCAGAATCCAACTTGGAATGAAGCATTTTTTCCCCTTGAGCTAAATTACTTTGGAAGTTTTCAGTCACACTGTTCCATCCATTTCTGAAAACACCACCAATGGAACAGCTGTTTGGTTCCTATTAAAATCCAAGATGAGATACGAATGCAAATTGCTGCTTTCCTGTATCACTGAAAAGAGCCTGCGAGACACATGAAGTTATCTTTCTATTGCACTGAGCATTGATAAGACCTCATTAGGAATATTTCATTTGGGGGAAGACACTTCTAGGGTAATAAAATTCTGTCAAAGAACATGTAGGTGAGAGAAATGAAAATGATAGAAAGCTAAAACACATCACCTACAAAAAGCAGATTAGAGAGATAAGCACCACACAGCCTTAAAGGGCTGAGGGAAGCCAAAAGTCTTCAAATATGTAAAAGACTGCTACTAAAAGATAAAGCAAACCCCAAAAAAACCCCCACAATAGTATAATATCAAGGTCCTCTTAAGCCTGTTTTTCTTATCCATTATTGCAAAATGAATATTCAAGATAAAACACTTGTAATTTTTTTTTTTTAATTAACACTGCAATAGCATGCTTAAGCTGCTTGCTTGGAGCATTTGTAACCCTAGGTTTTAAGAACAAGTTAGACAAACATCTCTAGGACTCACAAAGGTATAGTCGAGTCCACCATGTGATGCAAGACAACTCTTTCACTTTCTTGCAATATATCTGTGTATAGAACTAGATTCCAGCTACATCCTTATATAGTCAGTGCTTCTGCAAGTCAAGTTATAGGTGACAAACACCAAAATATTAATCACCTCCGATAAAGCATCATTAAAAGGGAGGGCTTTGTATAACACAGAAACAGTAGCTGAATTTTGTTGCCCAGGACAGTTTTTAAACCATGGAATCATAGAATTGTTTGGGGTGGAAGGGACACTTAAAGGTCTTTTATCTCTTAGCTTCTTTTCATTTAAAATCTTTACCCCTTGTTCTGTTACCTTGTCTGGTAAACTGTTTGTCCCTATTTGTTTTTGTAGGCTCCCTTTAGGTGCATAAAGGTCTCCCTGCAGCCTTCTCTTCTCCAGGCTGAAAAACCCCAAACCTCCCAGCCTGTCTTCACAGGAGAAGTGTTCCAGCCTTCAGATCACCTTCCTGGTCCTCCTCGACTCACTCCAACAGGTCTTCATCCTTCCTATGCTGGAGAGCCCACAGCTGGTTGCACTACTGCAGATGGAGTCTCAAGAACAGAGCAAAGGCGGAAAAATTGTCTCCCTTGACCTGCTGACCACCTGCTGGCTTCTTTAGGTGCAGCTCAGGATACAGTCGGCTTTCTGGGCTGTCAGTGCACATTGCCAGCTCATGCCCAGCTTTTCACCCACCAGTACCACCAAAGTCCTTCCTGGCAGGGCTGTTCTCAATCCCTTCAACCCCCAGCCTGTATCAATACTAGGGCTTTCCCTGACCCAGGTTCAGCATCGTGCACTTGGCCTTGTTGAACCTCATGAGGTTTCCATGGTCCCACTTCTTGATTTCTTGTCCAGGTCCCTCTGGATGGCATCCCATCCTTCAGGTGTGCCAGCCCTACCACTCAGCTTGGTGTCATCTGCAAATCTCCTGAGGGTGCACTCCATCCCACTGTGTCACTGCTGATGATATTAAACAGTACTTGTTTGGAGACGCGCCCTTATAGCTGTCATTTTGTTTGCCTGCAGTAGCAGCGTTCCTCTCCTGTGCTTCTATCTCATCCCTTTGTTAGATAGCTGCTGTGCATAGGCTGATGCAATACCATACTGGAGAACCATGTATGAGAAAGGCAATTAGGGATTACATTGTGAAGGATACACATTTACAGATGAATTAAGGCTGCACAGCCATACTTCGTGCTGGAAATACTTGAGACAGTCTTGGCCATGCAACCTTAATGATATTCATTAACTAATCCACATGTTTGAGCTACTTAACATTAATTAACTAGCTGCATGTTTCAGCCACTGTTACCATGCAGCCCATTTACTGTTCCTGCCATTCTCTGTCTGACTTGAAAACTTCTGATTCTGGTGGAAGAGAGAGAAATTCATCTGCTTCCCAACTCCAGGATTATTTGCTTGAAGGGTAACCTGGCCTCTCTTGTGGCCTGTTCTTTACTGAGGAGCACAGATGATACCCAGAGAATTGTCTTGGCAATACTCAGTTGTTTATAGGATTTTGCAAGATTTTACACAGTGATTTCCTGTCCACCTTCCTTTCCAAAGTTATTGATTTCTCCTCCCTCTCCTTCTCCACAGAAGGATTTGAGAGAATAATTTCTGAAAGGGCTAAGTCTAAGCTTCTCCATTTTTGAAAACATAGTTTACTTAAGACAGAGAGATGAAATGTTTGCCTCAGAAACCAGATGCAAATGAAAACAAGAGCTGGGACTACAGATTTTTCTGATAAGGAACAGCTCTAACTCTGCATTAATTTACGGAAGAATCTTTGCAAAGCCCAACAAACAAAAGGGACAAGTGAAAATGGGGCAGGGGTGGAGGCAGCGAAGCAGAATGAGAGAAAGATCAAGGAGAGAGAAGTCATGTAGGACAGGAGGACATCAACAAGGGAGGTAGCTACCTAGCAGGAGCTGAAAATAGGCTGAGGGTTAAACAGTGAAGCCAGATGTCAGCAATACTGTGACAGAAGCAAGACAATCACAGCAATAACAAGCTCAAGACATGTTGTTGCTCCAGAGGTAGCATTACAGAGGCACCCCAATACCATCGCCATTCCCAGAAATGGTCTACATTACAAATGTCCATAGTTTTGTCTTAGATGGGCACCCTATAGAAGTTAAAAAACAAGGAATGATACATTTAGTTCTCTATTGGACTTCTCCCTCCAGACAAAGCACGACTGAACTGCAAGTGCTAAAGCCCCTATCACTGTAGGATTTGGGGTGAGGTGGGGGCTACAGGTGATAACAACAAAAACAGACAGGAGCACAATTATTTCTTTAATCAATAACTTGAGTTGTTACTTGCAAGAGCAAGAATCAGTATCTTCTAAAGGTCAGAGCAGTGAGCCCATCTCCCATTTCATTGTTTGCAGACCTTCTCAGCACACACAGAACAGTGATTCCCTCTGGTTCTAACAGAGAGGAGATGCTACTAGTTAGTGAGCCAGCACACATTTCAAAAGCACCTATGAATGTGAACTACAGAGCACAGGGACGACCATCACCAGCTGAGGGTGTTCATACAGCACTTCTTGTTCCAAGTATTCCACAGGCTCCAACCACTGGAATGATCTAAAGTTTTCCAACATAGGGCGCAAGCGTTAAGGTTGTAACCAAACAACTGACCTCCAGCCAGCAGAGAGCAGAGTAATCATGCACATGGGCAGTCGTGCATATTTTGTGCTTTCTAGATCAAAATGAACACAAACTTTAATTGAAACTTATTTCACCCATTAAGGAAGAGCAAAACTAAGCACACATTTTTCAAATCCTACTGTGGAGACACACAGGCTTGCATTTCCTTTATTCCAGCAGAGGGCAAGAGCTACACAAGGAAGAGTACTTGAGAAGGCAATTAGGTCTGAGTAAAGGGAAAGGTAGAAGATTATCCAGAAGCTTGTCACCTAAATGATATATTTAATAGCATTAAATAGAATTTTTTGCAGGTTTCTTTCAGCTCTTACAATAACATGGAATACAACAACTAAAGCTTCTGTTCATGCCTTTAAAAAAATCTAATAACATCACAGCAGCTCACGCATCTCTTTGATGATACATAATTCCCATCCCCTCAGACTGCATGCACTCATTTGTTCCACCAAGTTTACAGTGAACTGTTTGGAAAGATGATCTGAACTGACAGCAATTCCATTGCACAAATTGACAGTGCTGTACTTCAATGTGTAACACACACACCTCTGAAAAGCTTATACAGATGAAAGACACACAGATTCCTTCAGTTTAACACTTGATAAATACCAACATAAATGTGAAGTGGCAATTTGGTTCTGTTTACAGACAAATACACAGAAATGCTAGGACTCCACAGTTATCAGGGAATGTGGCCCTGTTTAGCCATGAAGGAGGTAGTGAAGTGTTGATTGAGCTCTTGAGCATTGCTAGATTATCCATATGTCACTTTGGTAGAAATATTTGTGTGGCCAAAGTAATAGCAATAATAATCATACTACTCTTCGGCACAGCTCTTTTCAATACACAGTGTTACATTAAACACTTTGTCACTTTGTCACATTATCTTTGCTTCTGTCTGAAAGAGTCAAGCATTTTGATCCTGTTAAAAAACAACAACAAAAGCCAGAGTCTTTTAGAGGTAACATTAGGTTCCAATTAATATTTGATAGCATACGTCAGAATTAAAAAAACCTAAAAGGATCAGAATCTACAGAGTGTAACAGTTAAGTTTTTAATTTACACTCTTTAAATATGGGACTCATTCTACACTTATATTTTTGTATTAGTGTGAGTGAAATTAAGGAAAATAGAATCTGATATGAACATCAGAAGGAAGCACTGCAAGAGGAGAAGAGATAGTGAAATCTTCGCTCACCTGATTCCTTTAAAATTAAGCTAGACAAGTCCTGAGAAGTCATTGAGTGAAGGGCAGAGGAATCCGGTAATAAACTGTGAAAATGGAATGACATGATCTGTCTAGACCAATCCTTTTTGTCTTTAATTGAGGTAGTTCTGTGGATGTAAGCATATTGTTGGTCCAGTAATTAGCATATGAATATTTGGCTCTGACATTTCTTATCAGCTAAGTATAAATTTCTGCCAGGTTGCCTCCCTGCAACATTTGGCAAATGAACCCATTTTGATTAGAAGGTAATTTATCGCACACTGGAGTTCAGTGGGTGTGATCATTGAAAATGACTGATTAACAATCAACAGTTTGGGGAAATAATAGGAACAGCAACATATTTACATACAGAGATGAAGATGACATCTCTAATGTAAACACTTGCAAGCAGTTTTTCATAACTACACAAATCACAAGGACTGAGAAACCCAGGGGCCAACACTCTCAGCAGCAGCATTGCAGAGACAGGCAGCCTCCTAATCCCACAGGCAGCTTGCTACTCCAGTAAACTGAGTTCCCAAAATACCAAGTAAGCATTCTTCTGCTGAGAGAGGTTTAGGCTGCCTATAATGCAACCCAATGCAGAGTTAAACTAGCTCATTTGGGCAGTGGTAGCTATGCAGCTATAAGACCGAGAACTGCAAAAGCAACATAAACTGAATAAATCCTTAGGGAACTGGTCCAGGATGGCTGCAGCTGATTTAACACCAAGCATAAACTTTTGTATAAGCCTAGCTTTTGAGATGCACTTACAAGCCAAGAACCTCAGTCTAGGCTGATTTTCAGAGTGCCACATCAACCTGAGGAAGCTGCCAGTGGGCAAGGGATACCTCATAACTTTGAAAAACAGATGTCAACAAATGAAAATCCTGGTTATGCCAGCAATTTTTATGCTTCCTTTGAGTAATTTTGAGTTTCTCTATACTTGGGGTTCTTCTGTATAAAACATATTCCTACCTCTAACAGAATTGCTTTTAGAGGTTCATTTTGCCCAGTGAGCAATCTGCAAGTGAAAAGCATTTTGCTGCTGTTGAAGCGCAACTTTTGAAATTTGCTGGGAGGAAAAAATAAACTTGCATAAACATTGCTACAGAGCCTTTACAGTTCACAAATGCACAGAGGCTTTGAGGACAGAATCACTTATAAAACCACCCAGAAGACAGCAGACTGTTCAAGCAATGGTTGTCAGATAATGCAACTAACCAATGCTGCAGACTCATCATAAATTCAGCAGGAGACAAATGTACTTCCTATTGACCCTTGATAAATCTTTAAACAACCATCTTTGCAATCTCTTCCAACCCTCTTCAGAGAAACACACTCCTTTCTCTATTGCACCAACTAAGATGAGTATGACCAAAGGCAAAATGTGTTCAACAAGACCAAAGGAATAACAGTGCACAAGACAGACAAGCCTGGAGCATGGCCCAGAAGCTATTAGCTAGCCTACAGGTTAGGTATGAACAATTTCAGTTTATTTGAACAGCTGAGAATTTAATAAAAAGCAAGTAGCACCATTTTTATTTATATTTCAGCTTTCTAAATATTTAAACAAAAAACAGGCCCCAAAGACCACTTAAAAGTTTCTCCCCATTTGCTCCTTTCAAGAAACCAAAAAGTAAAACAAATGAGATGCATTGATACATTCAGATATGAAACTACCAAAAATGTCTTTAGGCATTGGAGAATCCTGCAGAGAGGACTCCCATGGCTGTATTTTATTTGATGGGAGCCTAAATTAAGACATAGGTGTCTAACAAACGGTAACCAGATCCAACAGGCATTCAAGTCAGAAGAGTCAGGCTTTTCTTTAATTCCAGTAAAACTAATCTTGACTGTCACTAGAGAACAGCTTATAAGCAGAGTTGATTTGAGTATTCTTAGCAATGTAAACACCACTAGAGGAGAAGATATGGCTGGGTTATTATTGCTACCAGGTGGGATGTAAAGCAGAGTTAAACATTTGAAAGGAGAAATTTTTCTTCCATTGATTTTTCATTACCTTTTTTCCTCAGCCAACAGTTGCTATCAGCCTCCATATCCCAACAAGTCTCCTGGCAGCAGGAAGTGCCTGCCAGGTGTAACACTGGCATAGAGCCAACTAGGCAGCCACACTCCATCTTGCCTATGCCTAAAATTAGGGGTAGGTATAAGCAGAAGAAAAATACAGATAGAACTGCTTTATTAAGCAAATAAATTGCAAAAAGCAGGTGGAAGGAGGAGTAAAGACATAAAGCAAGGTGAAAAATAGACTTGAAACCCTAAGCTTGCCTTTTGGAGTAATTAAGCAGTGAATCAGGTTCACTCTCAGGCCCTGCTGAAGGCAGTATTTAATTTTCAGCTGAGCCTAAACAGAGCCAGGATTTCTGGTTCTCTCATGATTTCTTATATGCCTTGTTTCCATACCAAATCTAAACTTCCCCTTGACCAAGGTAGAAACAGTTGTCTTCAAAGACAAGCCTTTGAATTCCAGGTCAGATGAATGCAACATGACCCAGGAAACGTCTGTTTCCCAGGACTGACATATCAGGTCTGCCCAAAGAGAAATTCAATGGCTTAGTGCCTTCCTGTAATGCAAAGCAGCCACAAGATAGTCACTTAAAACAGGATTATGCATCACAGCAGCTGTGCAAAACAGTCACACCACATTGGCAAATTCTTAGCATCTAAAAGAGAGAAAAGAGTTCAGAGCTAGCACTCCTACTTCAGTCACATCACCATACAAGTGCCTGTCCCAGGAGACAGAGCACCTCAAGGCACTCACAGGATCAAGGGAAAGGAAACTTTGATTAGAAGAATATGCTGACAGACAAAGTCTCTATCTGCAAAACATATAAACAGTAAACAAACACCATACTTCAAACACTGCCCAGCACTTCCTTAAGTTACGGCTACTGCATGATCAGATGAGGTACTTAACTTCATCATGCTAACAGATCACCCATGTCTGGAACTGAAGAAGACAGAGAAATGCACATAAGGTGCATGAGAAGCAGGTGTAGGCAATGTGAGGTCCCCATCAGACATGGCTAGAGAAGGCAGGTTCTCATTGTCACTTGGTTTATGGGTAGCTGGTCACCTGCTGGGAGAGGGGGCTTTATTCTTTGCACCTGAAGGTTGACTATAACCCTCCTCACCCCCTACTCCAGGTGCATTGTGCACCTTGGATCTGTCTTCTCCCTGTCTCCACAAGAGATGTGCTATGTATTTGCTTTCCTGATACTGATCTTATTTGTACATTTGTGTTTCCAGGGTCCCTAGAGGAGAGTTTCTTGAAATTTAAATATATATTGCTTTTGTTTTTAATGATTTTTCTGGGATACATGTTTTCATCTGCAGTCTCTTCCTGTGTTATACCGTTCTGCTCTCTAACCAAGATTTCTAAACAGAGCATGCAATGGTTTTTACTTGCCTTATGCAAATTGCATATTCCAGCTTGAGCTGAACACAGAAAGGCAGTGCCATGAGGTCAGTGTTCTTACAGAGTACTGTGAAGATGACAGATAAAAAAAAAAAATCAAAGAAAAATCAAGGAACTGATGGTTATTCTCAGCAAGAAAACTTAAAAAGCTGACCAAACATAGAATAAAACTGGGAACACATAGTCAGGACTTGTTTTAGGTCCTCAAGTACCAATAAGAATTGTACAAAAGTTTCTGAGGACTCATTAAGTGTTGGCCACTTAAATAAAAGTGGAAATGGAGATGAGGCACGGTTTTGAGGGACCAGCTCTCCATTATTTTTCACTGCTTTCAAAGGCAAATTCCCCACACTTGCAGGCAGCTTCATCTCATGTGAATATAGCCAAGGTCAGTGGGTTTAAAGGATGGTACACAGCACCTCTGCATGGTGACTGAGCTGCTCATTTTCCTGGGATTGCGACATACATTCAGATTCCCCAGTCTGGATAAACCTTGCCATTTTGGCAGAGGCCATGAAATTCTCCTAGAGCAGGGTAACTGTTTTACACAAATTGTGCAGAGGCTGATCATCTGTAGCACCTGGGAACAGGAAATCAGACCTGTGCCCCTAAGCCTGACATTTGCTGCTGCCCTGGGGATAGCAGCCCTGTGATCCAGGGTTTTTTTGAACCTCAGAGAGCATGAGCATCTCCCAAGTTCCTCACCTGGAGGACTTTGTAAGATAGCACTCCAAGGCAGGAGCGCTACCGTTAAGGTAGAACAGCATACAGTATGCCTTCCTTGGTTTTCAAAGTGTCCTGCTCCCTTTTCAGAGCAGAAAATGTCCATCCACAAAGCCTGCAGGAACTCAATAGGACCCGCACTGTGCTGGAGAGTGCAGGGATCCACACAACAGAAACAGAGAAATCACTGAGCCTCTGGGATGGCTGCTGCTTCTGGTTCAAGCCACATGATTCCTTCCCCACTGTGTGTCAGGCGCTGTGAGACCTGACTGAGTCCTGAACTCACCATCAGATGGAAGTCCTTGCCTACACTTTGATTCTGTGAGCAGCAGCTGCTCTCATTTCCTAACTTTTGCTGAGTCCAGACTGACTAGGTTACCCATTTCTTGCCTGTTTGAGGGGAAGGCTGTGGTCACCCCATCACTGCGGACCTCTTCAGCCCTGCAGCTCTGCAGGTGAGGTTCTGCTGACCTGGGAATCATTTTGTATCTTTTCAGTACAACTGTCAGGTTTCTAAAAAGTGTAGCCTATTGCTCATCTTCCCTCCTGTACATCTAAAAGCACAATTCACTTCTGTATCTCTCAGCAAAGAGTTATGAATAAAACAGTGTTATGAACCTACAACTTGGTTACACCTATGACTCATTTCAAAAGCCTCTCAAGTGGAGTGGCCCAATTAGCAGGTACCTGCGCAGATTCCTATGGCTCACATCTGCCAGACACTTCTGAAAAGTAGAGTCTTGCTGCAATATCATCAAAGCAGCCCCTTACCGTAAGGCTGAAACACAGCAGTTTTTCTGTTGAGTCTCTTTTTCTGCCCTTGAAACACAGTATCTTCTCCCTCCTCTATGCAGTGCCACACGTTTCTCCCTACCATGGATTTTGTCCTAGTGATGAGTCAAGCAGCTGTGAGAGCCTCATGCAACTTCACAAAAAATCAGGAACAACCATTTGTGTTGAAATACCTGGAGTTTAATATGTGTTCTCAAGCAGAGTCTCTCAGAGCCAGTGGGCAAAGCAGACAGGCTAATCCTGGTGCATAATTTACAACACCAGTGTCACATTACTGCTGTCCCCAGAGCAGAATATTCTCAAGGACACTGTGGGGTGTACACAATATCCATGACATGACACAAAGCAAAAAATCCTTTCACGGGTCATTAAAACTTTCAGCATTCAGGCATTTTTTTCTTCATATGTAGCACATTTAGTAATTTCAAGAGATTTCACAAATTTAAGTCTTTCAGGATTTGATTATTCTCTTCCTGCAAAAAAAGCTGAGAAATCCAACTTTGAGCAGTTTCAGTGGGCAACACTGGAGGAGAAAATTTTACTTCCAAAAGAGCAAGTAGGCTTGCATGCCTCCAAGCTCTTGTTCTTAAGCTTTCACATAAGTTGCACTGGAGATTCCATTCACTGTTCAGGTGAACTAGCTGCTAAAACACAACCAAAGAGCTTTTTCCAAAAAGAGTCCTCTCTCAGGAACTGCAGTGACTACAGTCTCACTTGATGCTCTTCCTATTCAGACAAATCCAGAAATCTCTGTCCAGTCTTTAATCCTTAACTGTACACCTAGAGCTCTATACCGTGGCGCTGACAAAAATCCCAAAAGCCCTGGACTAGCTATGGTAGCACATCACTTCTCACAGGATCTGAAATCTCAAATCTCCTCATGATGGCAGAAACGTTTGCACATTTTCAGTGCCATGATACATTGTTAAGACAACCTCATTTACTATCAGATAGTCCTCTTTATTAGGAATAGTTTCTGAATCCCTCATTTTACTTTGATTTGAAGAGCCAGGGATGTGCCCATAAATTATGCTAAAGCCGCTATCTAACAAATGCTCAGATTTTTCAGTCATCCATACCCTTCATCAGTCTTGACCTCTTTGCTTTGTGAATAAGGATATGACCACGACACTCAGGAGAATGTAAGGTGAAGCTTTATGTTAGGTGGCTTAGGTGCACAAGGCAGTCTGCAAAGTGCTCCTGAGAAGCGAAGCAATCCCAGGCAGAATTCTCTGCAACCACAGTCAGCTTTCTTAGTTATTTCTGCGGGCCAGTATTTTGCAGTGCAGATGTACTGGCAGTTCCAACCAAAAATGCTTTGTGTACTGGGTCCAGGCTTTGTCTATGTTCTGTTAGCTGTTGAATCCTCTGTGCACGCTCTTATTCTCCATAAATTCCAGCACTGCCCCTGGCTGGATGTTCCTCAGCTCTTACATCAACTCCCCGCCTCTTCATCTGCTCCTTCTCTGCCCACTGCAGAGAGCTCTGATTACAGCAAGCCTCTCTCTTTGCAGGTGGCATTGCTCTGGTAAGCTGGCTACACGTAGAAAGTCATGTCCCCACACGTTAATATCTCCATCCTTAGCACTGTAACTCAGAGAAGAGTTTTGTTTGCCCATACAGTGAATGGGAAGAGGCATAAGCTGAAATCTGTAACATAGGAAATACCAACCTAGTTTCACAAGTGCTGCTGCGTGTCCTCTGCCACATGGAGAAGAGAATTCTTTAGTAATCTGTCCACACTTTCCTGGTTACCACAACTAAATTCCTCCTAATTTTGAACCTCTGTGCAAAGATCTGGGACATTTAGAGACATGCAATTATAAATAGAGTCACCCCATCTTGACCTGAGCCAAACTCCCTTGAAGGGCAACCACAGAGCAGAACTGATGGCTCTCATCAGTCACACACGCCCATTACAGCAGAGCTGTGCAGAGCAGGATGCTTTGCTCCGGCCTTCTGCACCCCTGCTGAACATTATCCTAGCTAACAGACGTATTTGTAGGGAATATCTTTTCAATAGTTAAAGTCATAGCTGTAAAGACTCCTCACCATGGAAATACATATCTTTCACGGTCTTTTATAGCCATGTTTTTACTATCTGCTCTGAGCTTTAAATTTCTTATGTATAACCCAAAATAAGTTAAGTAATGTACAGTTAAAAATAAACTATTTTAATCAGTTTGGGAGAGTAACAAAAAAAAAACGTAATTATTTCTGTTTCATGCATCAACGCTCTGCACAGTTAAAATGTTAAAGCCAGGTATAAACCTTCTGATAAACTCTATTCTTAAAGGATTAAATTTTGTATTTGTATTTATCAGTCTAGCAAAATAAGACATCAATATAAGGTTATATTCTGTTTACCCAAAAAAAAATTATGTAGAAAAACTGTCAATTCATCTTTCTTCAAGACACTGCTCCCCCCTTTCAGTTATCCCCAGAACTCCCCTGGAGGGAAATAACACTTAGGTTCTGTCTTTTTAACTCGCCTGATTTACATAACTCTAATGATATTTAAGTGCCTTTTGGCTGCACTTTCCTTTCTTTTCCTCGTTTCTTTACTCCCAAACTCTCAAGGCAGATGAAGTAACAGTTGGCAGCATCTTGCCCATTACAGCATTGCCTGTGCTGTTCTGAGTCACGCCACCGTGGTTGCAGCTGGCTGAGCAGCTCTACAGTCCTCCCAGTAATTCCAGTTTCCCTTTGGGAAGACACTTCTGACTAAGTGTCCTTTGCAAATGGGGGAAAAGAGCTCTTCTTTGGAGTCATATTGTTCTCCCAGGAGCAAGGGCTGGAGGAAAGCAGAGAGGTGCAGCAGATCAGGGCAGTTCTACCTCAAGCCTGCCCTCTCCCCTTGGATGAGTGATGGGGACACACCTGTGAGGGGGACACAGCCTTTCTTCTGCACAATCTAGGCCAGATATAGAAAACCCAGACATCACTCTGCACAGCAAGGCCAGGGAACAGAAAAATTACAACCAACACTGGTAAGGAAATAACAGGACTGAAGAAATGTAGAAGAGGACAGATTTCAACCTGGGAGTTGAATTTACAGTTTAGGGATGGGCAGACATGGAGTTGAAGAGTTCCTGCAGACAGGATGAAAGGAATCTTAGTAAATACAAGCAATTTCTCACACTTTTTTTTAGGGATGGACGTATATTTCAATATTCACGCTCATCAACTGATAATTGATCTTGCTTGTTATTCAGCTTTGCTTTCTTTTCCTATTCAGCACACTCTCTTTTGATTTTCTTTCTGTTTTATTTTTCCTCTGTACACAAAGAAAATTGAAGCATGGGAAACAGAAATAACTGCTTTTCTTCACTGGTCCCCTGATAGTCCATATGGGGAAGGAAAAATAGAAACCGTTCCTGTCAGTCCCAAAGTTGTGCCAGCAGCCAGACATGTACACAGTTTCTGCCCTCTGTCTTTCCAAAAAGGGACTGGAGTCCTCACTGCACACATGGGCAGAAGATGTGGATGACAATCCCTGCTTCACAAGCCCTTGTGATCGTGTCTGAAGTGGTGGCTTCCAAATGAGTATGTGGACCACTACAGACTTTTAAACTTTTTGAAGTCACTCAGAAGTGCCTAAAAACTATTTTAATCCATATTGTCTTCTTTTTCTTTTGCTTATGACAGCCACGTATCACCTTCTGCACTCATGCCTGGCACAGTGTTGTTGAGGGCTTCTGCTGTCACCATGATCAAGCACAGCTCTCTCTCCATGATGGAAATCCAAGCAAATTGCATTCAGGAATACCTGAACTGTTGAACTTTTTGCTTCACACAGAATAGGCAGGTGCAAGAAGTGCAAGCTTGCAGCAGTTCTTATCCAGGATTTTCTCAAACAAGAATACCATTAAAACAGAAAATCTGTCAGAATCTCTTAGGTTCCCATGTGGTCTCCTATCACCAGTCTCAGTGTATACATTTGTGCTCTCAACAGCCCCCCCACCCTCTCTTTTTTCCAAATGTGCATTTCCCAAGAAATATTTTGCCAAAAGAACACAGTATCATTTTTGTTAAACCAAAAGTAAAAATTCACTATTCCGTTGCTTTCAGACAACTAATAAAAGTGCCTCTGTAACAGAAAATGACAGTCTTTCATGTAAAAGCTAATAAAGCTAAAGATTAATACATTCCTTTTATGGGTCACAGTACGATCTTCTAAAAAATTTGTGAGGGCTCAACTATTTTGTGTGATTACATTTAACCAATAAAATCCTTTAAAAGGCAAACCCATCTCTCTCAGAAGTTTAATGGGAACAAGACCCTTCCGGGTATTCATGTTATTACCTTTTTGGCCATTGTGAGTTTACTATTTGGTTTAGAATAGATCACTGTGGACACACAGGAGATTATTTGAAGAAATCTGTACCATACCAATGTACAGTTGGTACAAAAATGGCAGAATAATTTTGCAATCAACCCCATATATTAGGATGTGACATTAAAATCATAACTAAAGCCATTAGTCACACTGTGTACTAGAGGAGGGAGTGCTCCTTGGCACACAGACAAAAGGTTCCAAAGGATGTATCTACATCTCCCAACTTTCTTATGCAGACTCTAAATTTCTCTACCTGCCCACCAGCACATCATGATCTGTTGATCTTGTTTTCCAAAAATTAAAAATACAACCCTTTAATGACCTGTACACTGCTGTATGTTCCTGAGTTAAGATGAAACCCACACATTATGAAAAACATTGATTTTATTTGGTTTGGTTTGGTCTAGTTTTTTTAAAGAGTATGGTGCTCTTAAGAGACAGCAATTACATCCTTGCACAGCTTTGGTTATCCCTGGATCACCCACCCTATAATTTCCACAGCTCTTATTTTAAAACAGAAGCATTTTCTCCATTCCTGTTTCTCAAAGGAACCCCCTTTTCCTAATAGCAAATGGCAAGTTGCTGCTTGAGTAGGCGCCACCAAGCCCTGCAAATATGTGAGCAATTTTCATGTCCAGAATTATAACTAGTCTAGGCAAAAGTTTCAATAGTACCCTCAATAAAAATATCAACTCATCTGCCACCTCAGACTTCTTCTCCTCCCACCTCATGCCCTCAATTGGAAATTAATACAAGCCATCTTCACACCCTTCCAGCAATCCTTAAGCCTCCAGCACCCACTTGGCTTTCCCATTGTGCGGCTTCCTCAGTGCAGCACCCTGCTTGTACCGAACTGTCTGACCCCACACCCATCTCATCTGCTATCACAGCTAAAGTAGCCCACAGAAAATGGTTTCTGGACCAAGAGAACATTGTAACAGCAGAAAGATAGCACAGGAGACTATATGAGCTGTATGTCTCTGTTGAGCATACAGTTTTGACCCAAATAGGCTTCCATCTCCACAAAAAAAACCAAAACCAAAAAAACCCAACAACCTCTGACACCATACAGACCTAGCAGTCTTCAAGAATATACCTTCAAGAATAGCCTTATTATGTCTCAAAAAAAATCAATTTAGTTATTATTTCAGGAACAGGCTAAATTCCATCCTGTCCTACTACAATACATCTGCATTTTCATTTAAAGACTTGTTTCTCCTTCATTTCCAATCTCCATTTTTTGAGCAGCTACAGTGGAACACAGCAGAAACAGGATCCCATTCTTAAGGACAGAAAAGAAAAGCTTTAAACCTCTGTGGGATGAATGTTACTGTGACAATGGAAGACACAGAGATATTTTTAACAACTTCTGTTTTGTAATTAGGGAGCAGAATTTTTTACTTTCTTTTATTTCATTTTCAGAGCAGTATTGTAATAAATATCTTCCTCTGTCGCTTTTGTTCCTGGAACTGCAGCATCACACAAGCCCAGCAGGACAAAGTGTTCTTGTGAAAAACTGATTTATTCTCTCATCTCTGACAATCTAAGATGGAAGGATTAAGTGATGATCCTCTGATCTTCCTTTTCCCTTGTCTCCATGCATACACTTTGCTCTTGCTAGCTTGCTGACCAGTCTTGAAATATATTGCTTGAATGGCCCCATTCCATTAGGGAGCTGACATCTCTCCCTTTAGAGTGTTATTAATATCAGTCCTTGAAAGCATTTAACCAATGACAATCTAACATTAGCTCACAATGGGATTTAAAGACATTACAGTTCATTAATTTATGGTTTAATGCTGCCTTCTTCCAATCTGTTGCCCTTTCTCATTACAAATGGCAAAAAAAACAAACTATAAAGTCCACAGTATCCTGCATAAAATGCTGCATAAGGGCTTCATTTATTTGTTTACTGGTATGATTGAAACACACAAATCCTGTTCCTGTTTTGCAAGTCAATTGCAAAAGAATAACTGCTGGTTGTCTGGCAGATACTATTTTTGCTTCACTTTTCCTCTTCTGACCATTTTTCTTCCTGCACAGTCAATTTACATATTATATTTTCCTATAAAATATCAGTAAAATATGAGAATCATAACACGTTCCAATCAAGCTGAATTCAATAAATAGAATAATATTGTTTAAAACTTTTGCTAGGATCTTCCTGAGAAAAAGGACAGATTAGCAGTTATGACCAATTTAAGAAATGCAGACAGAATGATGTACAGTTCTGTCATAATCCTAGTCCTTTGCAAAATTAGATCAATGTAATTGAGCTTTAATTGTTCAAAGAAAATATAAAGAACAAAAATATGTCAAAATATCTTTCTTGGGAATCAGAATAAAATATTCCATGTCTTCATTTCATGATCTACACTTTGAAGTGTGCTTCCTGGCAAGCAGGAGAGCAGCAGTGCTGCCAAGGTCCTAGAAGCCTTGCTGGACACTCTGTTCAACAGTGTGTGCTGCCAGCAAGGAAAGCCAACAATTTCCTGGGCTGTGGCAGCAGCAGCAGCAGCACAGATCAAGGGAAGTGATGAACTGCCTCTGCTATGCACATGTTGGACCACATCTACACGGTTGTGTCCAGGTTTGGTCTGCCAGGAAAGATGATGAGCGAGTTCAGCAGAGGGTCATCAGGAAGTTTGGGGGCTGCTCGTCCTGGGAGGAGAGGCTGAGGAAGCTGTTCTTGCTCAGCTGGAGAAGCAGGGACTTCAGGAGACCTACAGCCTGTCTACACCCATCGGAGGTTAGGGGAAAGAGCCAGGCTCTTAACAGTGCTGCATGCTGAGATGACAATGGGCATATCCTGGAACAAGAGAAGTTCTGGCTGGATATAAGGAAACACCTTTTTCTCCATGAAGGCAGCTAAACAGCAGAAGAGGCTGTCCAGACAGGCTGTGCTGTCTCCATCCTCTGAGGTTTGCAAGGCTCAGCTGAGTGTCCCAGGCCAACCCCATAGCTGACCCTGAGTGGAGAAGGAGGTTGGACTGGACACCTCCTGTGCTTCTTTCCAGCCCAAATAGACCTGTCATACTATAAACTTAACTGACTTCTGTTTCCAAATCCTTTTATATATATTCTACTGATAAGACTCCAGGGAAGCAAGGCTTGGCACTAAGACTAAATTTATCTGATAAACCAGTAAAATACCACAGTGTTTCAAGATCAGAAAAAGGATGGATCTATCCTTGACTACAAAGTGTCATTTTTCTCCTAATTTCTTCATTAAGCCTTGTGTATAATTATTCTACTAAAGCTTCAGGTATCAAAACTCTCTCCTTTTTCCAATTCTGCAGTATTTGAATTCTGGAGTTAATAACCTTGTATTATGAAAGTTAACAAGGAAAGACAGAGATTATTGTATGATCTGACTGTAACCTCATGATATATGAGTATGTTAATATAAGCATTAGCAATGACAGTCATAGGATCAGAGACAGAACATGATCCCTGAATTAAGATGCTTACTTGAACATAGCCAAGATTTTTTTAACCTGGTATTAAAGCATAAAAAACCCTAATAAATCAATGTTACTTATATATATATATATATATATTTAAAACATATTTTGCAAATACATAAGCCCCTAATTGATATAAATCACTCCTGCCAAAACTAAATAAAGATAATATTTTGGCTGGAGGAATGGGTTTATTCAGCAAGATTTAGAAGTGAACAAAATATGAGTGGTGACACGGAACATTTGTGTAGCTCTGTGCCATTCATAAAGTGTCAACTCTGCTCAATCCTCAAGTTGCTCCACAAGGGATCAATGACATGCACTGCTTAATGGGAAGGGCTTTTTTCCTAATAAAAATAAGCAGAATATGTGTGTGGGCAACTTGGAACAATCTCTTATGTCTTCCAGTGCCTTAACAAGAATGGACTTTAATACAGCTTTCATTGCCCTTATTACTGTTTTTCTTGCTGTTTGTTGTCTCCTCTTCTGATTGAAACACACAGGTGTAATGAATAATTTATAATATTACACATCTACTCTTACAGAAAATGCAGACCATCAACACATCTGTATCAGTGATAAAAATGGACAAGCGGATACACTAAAAAGAGATAAACAGCAAATGCTTACAGAGCTTCACCAAAATCATCAGCCATCCATCCTTCATAACTGTGCTGTGCTGCTCATCACAGACCACTAATGCTTTAAGAGCCAGGGCTACTCAGATCCATCACTGCAGATGCTGTGACCAGGCCAATCTCCTTTGAAGTCTATGAATGTGGCAAACATGAGACAGTAAAAGGGGAACTTCTTGGGTTTTTGTGTGCTTTTAGTAAAGGCCTGTCTGTCCAGAGAAGCCTGGGAAGACACTACAGTTAGGGTGCTAAGTTATCATTTCTTCCCCCCTAACTGCTATACAATATATGGATTTTTTCCTTTGTGAATGACTCTGAAGGATGTTTTCTACGAAAAAGAGATGGCTGCAGAATAACAGAAATGAAAGAATTAGGTTTCTATGCATATGCAACCTCAGTATTCATCTCCCATCAGACATTAGAAGACTAATGTGGTTTTTTAGACAGAAGTATTTTTTTTAACTTGAAACCAATTACTGATTAAACAGTAGATAGGAAAATGGTCCAGTAAATTGATCATTTTTAATCAGATGCAGGCTAGAGAAGTATGGATTATTCAAGCTTCGTTGATGCTTCTATTGAAAATAAAATGCAAAGTTGGTTTCATTTCCAGAATAGAAAAGGTTCATCACTGAAAAAAGAAAAGATTTTTCCTTGCAGTATTGTTCAATAAATTCTCAATCAATTTCTCTCCATAAAAGTGAATCCAGAGTACTAGAAATAGGAAATTAAATCTTATTTTAAGTTGCTGACTCAGATCTGATGAGTTTGGTACTGATTCAGCCATTGCTACCAATCTAATTTTGCACGCATAATGCTACCACAAAAAAGAAATATTACCATTGTCTTTAGTTTTTAAAAATGTCAAAGAATTAATATTTTGCATTGCTATAATACCTCCTTTTCAAGAGGAACCTAGTGTTGGCAAAGACAAATAGAATAAATCTCATATTTTCTTTCTGGATTAGGCATCACACAAGGAGAAATACTAAAGAATACTCATGGGTTTGTTGAAGGTTATTTAAGGTGTCTGTAACAGAGTAAGGAACAGCACTCATACATTCTGATTTCCCCACCCTGTGCTTTTCCTACCAGGTCATCCTGACTGAAATTTTGTTATCTCTGCTTCTGTGCAATCTGGAAAACATTCAACACAGAAATTCTCTGCTTCACAGAGAAACAGACACTGGGATGCTCCAGTAAAAAAGTCAACACGGTGTAGCCATCTGCCTCCATCCTCCCACCGCTACAAAAGCAGCGAGGTCTACAACCCTTCTGCTGCCTTCCCACTTCAGAAGTTCAGATTGCCCCTGCTCTTGTTGCAGTGAATTGCTGACCATGTGTTCCCTAACATGCCATACGTTACAAGAATGAATAATTAAATGAAAAAAAATGTAGCCACTCATTTATTCAAGTGACTAGAGAATCCAAAGGGAAAAAAAAAAAGATATGAAGAGGAGAAAGTGAATAAAGTGAATATGAAGAGGATTTAGAACTTCAAGTTTCTTTTCATCTGGGATTCCTACACAAGCAACATTGACTTAAATGCTCTCAGATGCATTAAGAAATCTACATGCAAGATGCAACAGAGTTAAAGGTGATAATTATTTTCCAGCCTCGGCATCATACTAATATCTTGCTATCAACATAGCATTGCATGATTTCTTCATCTCCCCTGAGATAAAACATTAAGCTTGAAATGCCCAGTACCACTTTCAGGACTATTATTCTCCTGAAGCATTTTTAGAAGAGGAAATGTGAACAATTTGCCACCCAGGAAAACCGGGTACCATAGCAAAACCAGAACTTCATGGTCAGGTGCAGATGAAAATCTTGAAGCAGATGCCTAAAGGAATACACACATGAAATTTCATTTTAAAGATAATGTTTACTGATTTTTATGCTGCATTCATACATCGGAAAAATGCAGAACGTGATAGCAAAGGATATTTGCTATATTATTAAAATTCTTCCCTAAAGGAAACTGCAAGATTTTAATCACCTTTTGAGACCCAAATAAAATATCTCAAAACTTTCTGCTAGAATGAAGTACTAATCTGTAGCACTCCCTAGACTTTTTGATTTAAAATTAAGGTACAGCAATTATCATTCCCCTTATCATTTTCCTTTCATGAGTTAGAATAACAATTATGAATCATCAGGTTTATTCAACTGCTATTATCAATGGGGATATCATTTTCATAACCACAAGGGAAACATAACACTACTTTCAAGAACAAATTACCAGTTTATAAGTATAAAATTAATTAAAATATGAAAACACTAACATTTTTAAAAATAAAAAAACTATTTGCTATTTCTAGAACATTAGATGATTGTTTGCCTTTTTGCTGTGATCTGGAAAGATTCTAACTGTCAGACTGTCCTTTCTGATTGGTCATTTTTGCTCTAATGATTTTTGTATAATTATAAGTATGAAATTCCCATGTGGGGTCTATGTACATGAATTCAGAGGTGTTTTCTCACCAGTGTGGATATCAGGGGGCTGCTGATACCACAGAGCTGTGATGGTACAGCCTTCTGCCACCCCCTCAGGCAACACTGTGTCCCTTCAAACCTCATTCTATCCTGAAGCAGCCTTTTTAATAAATGTTCTGTTTCACTAGAATGGTTCTAATAATACCTTTTTTAACAATGTATGAAAAAAAATCAGTGTAAAAGCTGAACCATGAACACAGAACTTTATGACATAATGACTCAATTCAAAGGTAAATTAAAACAAAAACTTGATGACAATATTTTGGCATAAGTGTAATTCTTATCTAGAAAACTCATCAAAGGGAACAACATTTCAGAATTATTTCCTTCACTAGTGTGCATTTGGCTTGAAATACTTCTTACTTTGCCTTCAGTGAATAAAATTGCAGTAACTTCATTTGGCTACTGGTGGTTCTATGATTTGACTGAGGAACCCAAATTCAGCATTACTGCAGAGAGGAACTGGGTCTCCTCCACCCTCACTCATGTTCTCTCCCACTTGCCAGCACCGATCACTCAATCCTCTGTTTGTAAAATAGTTATATTCTGAAGAGGAAATCCGAACTCTTTGATTTTTTCCTAATGAGTTTAACTCCCTGAAGCAGCTCATTGTAGAATGCTGAGAGACTCAGTAACAAGCTGAATGAGGATTGTAGGAACTAATGAGGCTTGCAGGAACTAATCTAGTTCTACCTCCGATGCTTAATTCTCTTTATTTCCTAAAGTCTGGGAAATTTGCTTAGTCCATTCTTACCTCAAATGTAGCAGCTGAAATAATATTTTCCTCATTTCTACAGATATGGGCAGACTGCAGAAACTTACTAAGTGATGATTTTGCTGAGGTTCAGATTAAACTTAAGTACATATAAAGACTTTAATGAATTGTCACAAAATGGATTAAAATGTCTTAGTATAATTTAAATGCTAAATTCCAAATTACAAAAATTGGATTGAAATTTGGGAATATTTAAGAGAAAACATATGACTTGTTTCAATTAATGCTGCTTCCAATTACAATTTCTAAATTAAACCTTTGCCCCTGAGTTCTCATTTTGTTGCCCGTTCTTTCCATTTCAGATGACAATGTTATCCCACCAATGCATCTAACCCACTCTCTTTCCTAGTTCTACACTGGACCATGTTCTAAGTCTCTGTCCCTACCCATGGAGGTGCTCAGGGACTGTGCTAACTGTACCAGAGAAAATCCAGGGCCAACAGACCACATGCACAAGAAGATCTCACTTCATTTCACCAGTGCAGAAGTCACAGGGTTTTTAGCAATCATCCTAGGACAATGCAAACACCGCCAGAAGAACAGGAAACTTACTTATCACAAAACTACCATTTTCTGCTCAGACTGCCAGGCAAAGATCTACAGCCTTCTTTCCCTCAGGAAAACATGCTGGAGGATGTACATTTAAAGAAACAGGCCAGATTTCCCTGTATATACCCTGTGAGAAAAGAAACAACTCACAGGCATGATTTCTACCTCCCCCAAAAAGGATGAGAGAGAAGCATGTCGGCTGCATCCCAGATTAGCATGAAGTAACCTCCCCCTAACCCTTGGAAGAGCCAGATACCATGCATTGGCCTACGGCGAGTTCGAGGCATAAAGAAGAGGAGGGAGAGGAGTTGGGGCAGTGCCGCGCTCACCTTGGCAAGCCTTTGGCATGGCCAGTGTCCCTGGAGCTCTGGGCTTTGTGGTTTTCTCAACCCTAGCCCACGGCTTAACCCTAACCCTAACCTTAATCCTCAACTCTGACTGGGTAGCTAACATCATGCCTGGAGCAGAACAGGTTACCATCCCTGTTACTCTCAGCTCTGGCCAAGGAAACATACATGGAATGATTCTCCATCCTTTCAGGAAATCACTGTGCTGCAAAAAATTAAATCTCAACAGAATTAACTCAGTGTGTAAGTCTCACACCACCTGGACATACAGGGCTCAGTTTCACCCTCATTAACAGTTTTCACTTATTTGATTAAAGGAGTATCTGGTGTCAGCTGTACTTAAGCCACAATTTAAAAGCATTTTAAGTTTAGTCAGTTATTTGATAACATAGAGAATTTTCTCTGTTAAGGGACCTATTCATAAAAATCTGATACATAACAAAGCCTGACTTAATTTGTCTTTATGGAAGGATACACCTTTAAATTCAACCTTTAATCAGAGGATATAAAAACTTCTTATAAGAGCAGATGAGAATTATTATGCACTACCAGCATTTGGAGCAGCTCAGGTGTGGGGTCTGTAATGATTTTTTCAACGTCATGTTTTAAGTCAGTGGAAAAGCAGAGACTAAATGAAGGTCTCCTGATACTCAGGATCTTTACATCAGCTATTGTACTAAACCACTTATCTGTTCCCTGTGTGGTCTGCAACTTGGAACAGAAAAAGAATAAGGCAAACAGTCACCTTGCTGGGGTCTGACAGGTTACCACAGCTCATCTGAATCACACTGTGTATTTGCCCTTATTCTGCTCTCAATATGAGGAAATCTGATTCAGTTTAAGATTCCTTCATTGCTGACTAAACTAAATCGAATTTACTTAATGATTGCCATGGGCTAAGAGCAAACTCATAAATAGTACTGAAATCCAGGCACTATGTGGTAGCTTGGAAAACCACAGTAACTTGGTTACCTGACAAACCCTGTCTTTTGATGAGGTAAATCTCACTCTGCTAAAGACCTAAAAAATCCTTACCAAGCTACTGACATTATTTATATTGACTGATTACTGACTTACCTTTCAGTGGTCACTATTTTAATCACTGATCTGATGTCTTTCCAATATATAATATGCATTTATAATGTACATATTATACGTATGTAGTGTACATAAAAATATAACATGTCCTGTATCCATCATCACATCACTGAAATGGGCAGCCCCACATTTTTCATGCCCCTTCATCTTGCAGTCTTGCAGAGGGTAAAAATCAAGGAGGATATACAACAAAAATATTTGAATCTTCAAAATTTTTATGTAGCAGACAATGCATGAAAGCAGATTTCCCCTCCTGCCTCCCTAATTCATTCAATTTTGCCTTCTGGAACCTGTTTTACTTCCTGTACCAAAGAATATCAAGAGCTATTTTCTAACTGGTCCATTTCAATCTGTAATAAAAAATGCCTATTATCCATGGTGTCAGACTGTGGGGGACTCTCCAGGGAAAATCCTGTTTCTTGAGCTACAGATTGGACAAGGAACTAGAGCACACATTACAGTGGCTAAAGCAGACAGACTGAACAGGATAAAGGTCTCTATTGTCCTCATATTTATGACAGGATGAGCTGGACTATTTCAGCTACATGACACTCTCTATGAGCAAACACAAACACAAACAGATGCCAAAAAAACCCACATTTCTGTTTGTGCAATAACAGCAGATGGAGGATTGTCATGGAGCCTGCAAGGTAGGGCATTCATTTAATATAGATTCATACTTGCTGATCATGCTTATGCTTACTTCATATCACCTCATCTGGTGTTTCTCTTACCCTGGTTTTTTGCTTGGAATCATCAGAGTGAATATTTTAATGTGCTAATCTTCTAGAGACAAGAACAGACAGAATAGTTTCCCATCACTTTAATTATTGGATAGCACACTGTCTGGAGTTCTCAACAGCCACCGTCTCTATTTATTGGAAAACCTTTAACTCTCTGTGAGGAGGATCATTATCTGATACTCTACAAGTGAAGTGTTTGACGAGAACATGATTAATCAGAAAGTATTCTGAGCAGCTCAGCTCTTGGTGACAGGCCCATAATCAAAGAGGCAATAAGAATATGCACTAAAGCAATTCTGTGATTAACATGTACATGATTCTGGCCACTGCTTTATGCAAAGCAAAGCATTGAGGACAAGTGGACAGAAAATGAACAAAATTTCTTATTTCCATAATTTTTCAAATGAAACCTGAACTGAGCAGGAATAAAGCTACAATTACCTTCTGCCTTCAGCCTATGAGAACAGTAAACGCAAAATCTAGTAAGTAACACATTTCCTTTTCTTAATGCCAAAACTACTGGCACTCCTTATTCATTTTCTCATAGCCTAGAATATGTCATGCAGTCAGATTTCAAAAGAAGCTTTATATTTAGCTGCAAGAAAAGCCGGGTCAGGCATGGCAAACAGGCATTGATTAGTATCAGCCTGCCAAAAAGATTCTGCAAAGATCTTGCCAAACAACAACACCCTCCCCCCCACCCTTATCTTCTCACTGTGCTAGCCTGATAGTTTTTCTGCTACCTGTTTTCTTTGTTCATTTTCATCAATTAATTAAGGTGACAGTTTGTCTTGCAGTCTTCTGGGCAGCCTAACCAGGAACTGAGACAGAGCAGTGATTCTATTCACCTGTTGGGGACAACTGAAAGATCTCCAGAAGGAAAATATTACTGGTATGCTCACATCTGAAGCCTTCTTTCATACACAAAGAAAGCAAGCAAAGGACCAAGCTCCAAAAGTTTTAAATTCTTTTGTTTCATTGAACTCTTGTGTTCCTTATCATACTTAAAACACTTGCTATAATACTGAAGCAAAGTAAAATACATGTGATCACTAAGCTTATCAATATACCTGATGGTAAGAAAGAATTATTGCAAGGTTCAGCAAGGGTATTAATTTTTACACTGTCACAGTAAATCACATACTTTAATCCTTCTTCACTGGCAGATAAGTTACCTTAGGATTTAAGAATATGCACAGAAGTAGCAAGCTGTGAAGTAGTGTCCTGCAAGTTTGTACCATAACTAACATCACAGTAACTTTGTTCTGTGTCATATTGTAAGAAGGGGGACTGTGGATATATGTGTTAGGGGTGCTTCACTCTTGAATTAGTAGGTCTATGCCTACAGGCAAAAGTATCTTAAAAATTACTTGAGACAGATCCTCCATTGCTGCAATCCTGGTTCTACCCTTCACACTGGCAGGGAGTGGGTGTAAAATACAGCAGCACTTTTCAGCCACTTTGTCTTCATTTTGCACAGATGAAAATGACTGCAAAGGTGCATAGTTATGGAGAATCTGGCACTTTATAAATATTAATTAGCAAAGAATTACACTGCCCCGTTGTGGTGCTAAGCATTATCATTCTCACTTAATAAATGGTGCTGCAGTCACAGAATAAGGTTAATTTACTGGCTCACAATAGCACCAGACAATGACAGAGCCAGGAATAGAGTATAGGTGCCTCACAGCTACTTGTTAGTCCTGTGAGCCCCACAGCTGCACTTTTTTTTGTGTTTGCCTTTCTTACTGTCCGTTCCCCAAAACAGCTAAAGTTATATCACATTGCTGTCTCTTTACCTGGGGAAAATATGTGAAGATTCCCTGCAGCAAAAAGCTGTCAATGTCACAGCACAGTACAATGAGCCAGGGATGGTTTCCCCTGGGACTAGGGGCATGACAACCAACAAGTTAAATGAGCAGCTCAAAGGCATTTTTTGTTGACAAAAGGTTAGTTTAAAAATAAGTAATGTCATGTTAATTGTCATATTTCCATTGACTGTTCAACATTAAAAGGTTTAAGAACACACCCTGCACAGTCTAGTGGTTGAGATATAGCACAAATTGTAGACAAAATTCAAAGGATTGAAAGGGTTGATGGGGCACTGAAAAACTTTGATATTTTGATGAGTCTTGAATTTTTGTGACTTGCAATGCCAAGCAAGCTCTTCTGTGCTCTGGCCAGAAACACTGAGGGTAAAGGAAACAAATAAAAATAAAAGCAACTTCTCAGGAAAAAAGGTGTCAAATACTCTCAGTATTTGACAATATCTGTCACATCAAGACACAGATAAAAGGGACAATGAAAATGAAAGGTTTAGGAGCAGAATGAAACTACACAACTATTCCTTAATCTCCTCCAAAGACCAAATCACATTCCTATTTCAGAGATGACTTATGTCAATTAAAAAAATTCATTTTAGCAGACTGAAAATTACCCAACTGGAATTCCATCCTAAGTCTCTGCTAATTTGAAAAGCACAAGTACAGGACATTGCTGGTTTCAGATCTTGTTCGAAAAAGTTTGTAGTCACACTTCTGTATTACAAGATAACTGATGCAGAAACTTTAAAGTTCAGATGAAGGACACCACAATCCACTAACAAGTATAGGAGTTAGTCCAATACTTCTGGAATAAGCAAGAGGACACTATTCTGAATGCAACATCACTGAAGGGAACTGTCTTCTGGTAACTGCTAAATGGTCAAAATCCAGTGATTTGGGGACATCTCAAAGTATCCAGCTGTCCATACCAAGCATGAACTGCTAGGGAAGCCAAGAACAGAGGAGTAGCTGAAGCTTTCTCATCTCTACAGGTGGTAATGCAAATATCAACTTGGTTGTCTACAAGTATTTTCTCTATTCCTGCTGCAAACAGAAAATGTAATTAAATTTAACACTATGCAGTAGTGAAACAGTCAGGGGAAGGGTGAAAATCAAATATGAAGCAACAGTATTTTATATCCTACCAGCAGTTATCGAAAAGAAAACTCCACCAGGATTTTGGACAAAATGATAGTGACAGATCTGAACATTCATTTACATTATGAAACCACTACAATCTAAAGTGAAATATATTAAGACCAAACTGCTTCTCTTGATATATGATTGCTTCAGCTCCACTTAGATTTGAGTGATAAACTATCCTCAGTATGAAGAAAATCTGAAGCAAACGGAGGTGAAGCAGAACTGACATGGATTGAAAGCTGGCTGGAGGGTGGTGATCAGCGGCACCACGTTGAGTTTGAGGCCAGTAACCAGTGGTGTACCCCAGTGGCCAATGCTGGGGCAAAACTACTTGACATCTTCAAGCATCTTGGCAGCATAGGAGGCAATGGGCACAAAGAGACACGGGCTATTTTGCCCAAACTTACGGAAACAGTTTTTTCTGGTGAGGGTGCCTGCTCACTGGTGCAGTTTGCTCAGAGAGGCTGTGGAGTCACCATGCCCAGAGACATTCAAAAGTCTCCTGGAACTGTCCTTGAACAGCTGCCTCTAGATGAATCTGCTTGAGTAGGGGGTTGGATCAGATGATTTCAGAGGTCCCTTCTAACATCACTATTCTGTGATTCTATGAAATATAAAAATGTAAGTGACAATATTAATACTACTGCTATCAGAATTAGCATAAAAAATAGCAATGAGTGAAAAAGCTATCACTTGACTCCTCAAAGACATCAGGTAAGAATATACAACAGAGGCTGAATTTTTCCATCATCTGCATGTTAGTTCCTATATTTGAAAGGAATATAGTACAATATAGGGATGTTTCAAGTATTGGTGACTTGTAACAGTCTCTAATGGTGCTCCACTTCCTGGGGATAGCTGGGACTTGGCAGACAAACAAGAACCCAACTTTTAAACACGGAGAAACCCCCACTGCTCTATGCTTTGGAACAGCCCTGCTTTCTGGTCAGCCACAAAACTGGGACATACTGAGCTTTAGTATTCTGTGCTGCATTCATCTTACACTGAATTTCTGTTGTCACAAAAGGCATACTGCAGCTTTGTCTGATATCATTGAAAAACCCTTCTCTTGACCTCAGCCTGCAGTGAACAGATACTAAATTTATGAAAGTAACATCTGGAAGACAATAAAAATAGTCGTATTTGGGGGACCCTTGGCATGTTTTTTAAACTGCTCTGTTTTATCTGTCTAAACAAATAAGCAAACAGACTACGTAGAAGAGTGTATTTTATCCCTGGCTTTATTTATCTGGGATTCCCAGACAAGTCATTAGAAAAAATATTTGGTTGTTTCATAACAGCTTCAATAGCTAAATGTCAGCTGAAGCATCAAAATTTCTTTGTTGATCACTTAGGCAGTTTTAGAACATGATGAAAAAAGCAAATAATCCCCAACATTGCTTTTACTTGTAAAATTCCTACAATGAGTCAATAAACATTCTTCTGAAAAGGAGTAGGGGACACATTAAAACTTCAACTAGACAGTTCTTTAAACAAGCAGAAACTGCAGTAGGAAAGATTAGGTTAACACTGGGAGTGCAACTCACAGCACTCAAACAAAAACACACTTCCGCAGTTTTTGTCCCGGGCATTGAGTGTTCTTTCCATTCAAGTGACTGAACACTGGATCTGCTATCTACCTTATTCAGCTCTCACCTCAAACAACCTCTGTGATATATCTCCTGTGTGTCCATTTGCTTCTTGTAGCTGACACTGTAAAAATACAGCAATGTTATTCTGTGAAAGATCTTTCATGCAAAATGTATCTCAAAGCAGTGCTCAAACTTAAACATTGCATTACAATATAGAAGAAAGAAGTTACACTGCCAATTTAGTCTGAAAAGTGGTAAGAAAAACTGCATGAGGAACCTGCATGTTTACTATGTCTTATCACCTATACTAAAAGTGCTCAGTTTACCAGTAAAAGTGCCCATTATTCCCTGACAACATTAGTTCTGCTAAATGCCCTGAAAATTAGCTTGATCAATGCACTGGGTTGGTTCTTTATTCATCTTTCCAGCATTTCATTCTGCAAACTCCCAGTTAATATCCATTTTGAGAGCTTTCGGTCCTGTATTCAACCAAAGGTTAACGATACTTTAATGGAGACTGCATGTCTCTCCAAGCTGATGACCGTCACTGACATTTTGACTCAGACAAGCTCATTCTCTACTGCTCTGTATCCTCTGTATCTTTTTTAGTTAGTGTTCCTGCACAAATAAGATGCAACATTAGAAAATAAAAATGGTTGTTTTAAACTCTGCAAGAAGATTGCAAATGACTATATATAGAGAAATATTTTTGTATCTGAAAGCAGAATTATGTCTTGCATTGTAGAAGATACTACATGAGCGCCAGAACTAAAATTTTGAGAGCATTACTTCCATGTGTAAAACCACATCAGCACATTCACAGAGTGGTAACACAGAAGAAGAGTCTGGGCTGCCACCTTTTCAAATACTATAAACTCCCACTCTTGGTTTCAGGATTGCAATCTGACAGCTTTTCCTGCGTAACTAATGCACACCAAGCCTCTAGGATAATTATTCATTTGATGCAGCTCTTTCTCTTCCTTTACTAAAGATATTAAAACCCAAACATTGGCTGCAGATCCACTGCATGTGAAAAAAGACAGTCCTTGTCTGCACCCAGAAGCAGAAAGAAGCAGATGGTGACCTCAGTATTAATGGCTCATAGCAGGCAAAATTCCCATTGGCACAGAGGGGTCCGTGACATTGTAAAGAGCACATGGCACTTCATAAAGCCAGTGCTGAGCAACACAGCAGTGTCCTTCCCACTGTGCTCAGGGGAAATGCACCAGCATCAGCATTTCCCCCGAGCACATTTCCCCAAAGAAAATGCATCCAGACAGAGGTTTAGATATAAACCCCCTGTGTTTCTCAGTTCATGATCCCGTTTCTCATTTGTTACTTCAGTGTGTGAATGCAGAAATGTCTCCTTTTCTTCCCAGAAATAACTCCAACTTAGAGCCTCAACAAATGCTAAGCAGGGCTCTGTGGCTCTGGCTGAATGATGCACTTTACCCAAAAGCAAACTGAGAACTGTGGATTCAACAGTACAGTGTAACACCACAATCACCTAGAGAAACATAGAAAACAGTGGGAATAAATGCTACACAAACAATGTACATAACAATGCACTTTAGGAAATGTTGAGGAATACATTCAGTGCCAGTAGCAGCATTGCTTCCCCTGAAAAATGAGCTTGGCAATTCTACCTGCTGTTAATAAAAGCAGACACTTCTCAACAAAATATACATTTTTAATATTGAATTAGTGACAACAGGGACTCCTTACCTACCTACTCACATATCAGGGAAAGGAGCAATAATGCTGTCCTCCTGCTTCTTCATTCTTAAGTTTTGAATTACACATACTCAATATCAAAATATTATGAGCCTCTTCTCCTACCTCCTCTAAATGTTATAATATCACTAACACAATATAAAATTGGTTATGTGTTTCTGAATCTAACCGATGGCACTGGTACACACAAGTATTATGACTAAACTTGGTGAGAGACCATAAAATAAAGAAAGATAATTTTATTTCAGTCAAAATTAATTTCACTCACTCACTGTCCTTCTCTCATGGTTTTAACTTATGCATTCTTTTACAGTCATTCTTTCCTATCTATATATTCACAAGCACTGAGCAGCCCAGCCATGATGGACAAGGACAGTGGTTCTCAAGACCTCATAATGTCTTCCAGGACCTTCTTACACTGGAGATTATGGTCTAATGTTTGGATGTGCCTTTTAAACCTTTGGCTTAAGGGCTTTTAACATTAAGATTGATAATGACTGTGAAGCACTCTCTTCATATTATCCTACCTGTCTGATGATTTACTTGCTATCATTTTGTCTCCTTATCTGGGTGTTTTATAGTCCTAATTCTTTATCTTCCTGCCATGTTTTCTTTAGATGAGAATAGTCTAGCAAGAATACCTAAAGATGAGTCAGACATGTTTTCGAAAGGTCATATGAAAGGACCCTTGCAGAGAACAACACCCACCAGCTAATTAGACGTTGCTACAGCTCAGGACTAGCACATGACTCGGAAGAAGTCAGGCCTAAAAGGATCCTCCCACTGCATTTTCTAATTTGGCAGTAATTAGAAATGGCAGTCTTTATGCTGATGCAGTCCCCAAGCACTAGGGCCAGATGCACTGAACACTTGTAGCTCTGAGACCACCTGCCAGGGAAAACATAGAAGTATCATTTGCTGAACATGGCAAGGGCACCTGCTTGGTAAGATGCTCTTCCTGCATAACAAATTCACAGTACCACATTCCCTAAAGCACTAAATAACATAATGAATAATCCAAAAATCTACTGTTAATTTTTCATGCAGATTGTCAAATTTGTGTGTGATTGTGCAAGTCTGTGAACGTTATGAGTAGGTGTGAAAAAACTAGAGCTGAGCCACAAGAACTGGAATGAACTGGGAATATATCCATCTTAGCCCTAAGTGACAATATAAATACTTCTCCAGTCCCATATATGGTGAGAAGACACTAGATGCCATTTCCTCTCACAATCCACACATTCTAGCAGATTTTATGAAGCACAGGAAGAGCCCTGCTGCCTACAATCTGTCAAATTCAACTATTTTGCTTAGGTCTCTTCCTACTTGCACTGCAAAGAACTGCACATTTCAAACAAGCTGAGTCATCAAATGCTTTATGACCTAAACACATAAGCAGAAGGGTAGCTAAGAAAAATACAGAGACCAGAAAAAAAAAAAATACACATTTCTGTCAGAATCAGACATTGAACCAGACACAGTGTTGGTGCAGAAGGCAGCACTCAAATAGCAGAAACTGCAAAGCAAAGGTTTCACCTGCAGGAAGTTATTGTCAGTTCTATTACCACGCCAAAAACAACAGAAAGCCACACCAGAGATCAGCTGAGAGTGTCCTTTACAAGACAGGAACTATAAAAATGCTAAATGCCCAGAAATGACTGATTTTTAGAAAGGCAGTAATGGTTTGATCTGGATCTGCCTTGATCTCATTCTATAGGAAGATAATGTAAGAAGACAAAAGGCTTTCAGACTGAAGAAGGGATAGGTTATATGAAAAAACATAAACAACCCAGCTTTTAAGTTGCAAAAAATTCCAAGTGACCACATCAGACAGAATGAAAATGAAACACTTTTCCAAACAAATCTCTCCTCTTCTTCACCTTGGAGACAGACCCTTGCTTGTAGGAATCGTTTTTGAGAGCTCAGTGGCTTTCTGGATTGCACCAAACTTTGCCAGTCTCCTCTGATCCCAAGGAAGTTCATTTGGTTATCTCTGGGTCCTGCTTGTGCTCCTCAGGGTGGTCTCTGCCACTAAGAGCTGCAGCCTCCCAGGCTGCACTGACTGTCCTCCTGCCAGACCTGGAACCTTCCTCCTGAAACAGCACCCATCCCCTGCTGTCCTTTCCAAGGGCTCTCCTTTTCCAGCCTCTTCATGTAGGGATACAGCATGCAACAGAGAACATGCACACCAAACAAATACCATCTGTCACATTTGGGAATTTAATTTGTGTAGGCATTGACCTGAGACAAGCTCTGTAGGCAAGAACTGAACTACATGCAATCGCTCTGGCAGAGCTGAGAGGAACAGACGTAAATTTCCTTCCTCAAAGCCACTTCCTTCAGATCTAGCAGTAAACACAAGAACACATTTTCTGCAGTCCTTCTATTCTACAGTGGGGTGAACTATTTTTGGCACAAGCAAGTCCCATAGGCTTTGATGGAAGCAGTTGGGGCCAGATCTCCCCATCCCCTCTTACGTAGGTGAAGTTATGCCACAATTACACTAAAAATATCAGTGTGTTCCACAATGATCACACGATGGAGACTATGGTATGTTGATCATGTAACAGGCACACATCTACTGGTGCACTGAGAGGCAACCAGTCTTCTCACCCAGCCAAATCTGCACCCATCACCTGGACTGCAGCTGGTAGGATGGGTGTCACATCACCCATCACTTGTGTGATGGGGATGGGAGGAGTAGAGAGAGCAAGGTTTCTCTTGTCTTCTGAGGTGCCCCTGAGGAGACTAGTGAGAAGAAGGCAGATGGATTGTTCTGGTATGAGAAATCTGGTCTGCATCAGGGAAGCTTCTCACACTGCCCTGCAGTGAGAATGAATGTGCTCTAGTTCAGTTTGAATTCTCTATATCTTATTCAGTTACGACTGCTCCCCATCAAGTGATTAATTCAGTAGAGGTAGCAAAATGAGGGGAAAAAAACCCAGCTGCACCAAATCACAGGAAATCCTGAAAAGAAAGTAAAAAAATCCTCCAGATTCAGGAGTCAAATTCATAGCCCTGGGCAAAAAACCTACTATGAATTTCCTGTGCCTAAGGAGTGAATGATGCTAACTTTTCTGGAGAGTTTGGATAAGGAAGCCAGTTCTTTTTTTGGGAAATTGTAGCTGGGATACACCTAAATAGTTCTTAAATCAGAAGACCAAACCTTTGGCACACTCTATTCCAGCCTGTGGGCCTACTTGAGTTTAACTGCTTTCAAATTCTAGTTGGCCAAATATTCTAATTCTATTCTATTCTCTGTATTTAAGGCTGCATTAGTTTAAATTTGTTTGTAGACAGAATTCCCCCTTTTGAAAGGGGGCACAAAAGATTTCATAGAGTAGAACTGAATTACAAAGGGATGGCAATTTCTATTATCTGTCTAATTTCTGCATGGGACCTGTCTTTTGCAAACAATCTGGGTATTTTCAAGTGAATTAAAGCTTTTTCAACAGCTACGGGCATCAGGATCTTCTCCCACTCTTTAAAAAAAAAAAGAGTTTGCTGTAGCAAAATAAAAGGGCAGGTGAGAAGAATCATGGAGGGAAACTCCACAGAGAGGATCACACCAAAATGTAACCCCAGTAGAGAAGCAAGGCCATTCAAAAATGTTGCTGGTAATGGTTCCAGCAAATGATCTGCAAGTCCAGAGAACTGAGGACATTGCTGACAGTGTTGATTTCATGTTTCAAGAAAAATATATGGAAATATGCCAGTGATGTAAATGCAAAGAGGAACTGCAGCTTGAATTGAGAAGGAATCTTTGTTTCTGCTTCCTCCTAGAGACTCTGCAGAGACAGCTGTCTATGACACTACTTTGTTCCAATTACAAATGCTTTTGGTGACTTGTGTAGGAAAACACAGGTTATAACTCTCCTCAGATCATTCTATATAGAATACTCAACAAGTCATCACATCTGTAAGTCAAAGATAATGAGGTCCAGACCTCTAACCAGTGGATTTTGAGTTCTCACTTTTGTCATTCTCAGTATTTTAAACTGCCATAAGATGCTCTGCGGAGTCTCATTAACTCTGCAGCAGAGAGGTTTCATCAGTTTTCTCTACTCAAATGTTTCTATTCAAAAGCCTGTTTATCACCTGACAATCACCACACAAATTAAACTGAGACCTGGATAGCTACAGCCTTTCCTGTTACACTAACAACCCTATCAACACTCAGGAGACAGACACGAGCTGCTAGTTTGCCAAAACATTCTGAAAACCAGCTACCGGAGATAAAGCTGCTTCCTCAAGCAAACTTTTACCATGACAGCCAGATGATGATCCAGAGACAGTCTGCGCCTTGCAGCAGGGCTGAAGATGGCTGATTTTGATAGCCAGGCAAACAGCTCAAGAGTTATCTTTCTCTGGATTGTGACCAGTTAGGATTAGTCAATAATTAGGAGAGACATAAGAAGACTCTTCCATCAACAACAGAGCTTGGAAGAGCTAAGTTAATTCAAGAAGGGAACACAGTGCATCTCTGGGAGGGAAATCAACATTTTTGTAGCATTTTACCGGAAACAACTCTGAAAAGCTGAGAAACAAGCACCGCTGAAACATTCAAGGCTTTTAGGCTTTTTCTTCTTCCTTTGAAACGGAATATATTGTGATAAGACCAGTCACAGCAGAGGAGGTGTTTTACTAGGGTTCCTCTTCAAAACAGCATAGCTTTATTAACCATTTAAGAGATGAGAAAATTAGTAAGAGATATATCAGTTTTGATCATGATATGCTATGTGTCAATTTTGTAAGTAACTGCAATTTTCTATAACAAACTTTCTGACTGACTAAGCAGTTGTGAATATGGAGCCACAATACTCTACAGCAAACCAAGTGCCTCTTCTTTGAGAAACACATAATTGCCATGTCAGGTGACAAATGTGACACCTATATTGACATTACAGCCAGAAGTGGTACGAATGCCCCTGCAGCCAAGACTGCTTTTCTCTTTCCCTTTATATTGGCCAGGAAGCCAAGGAAAGTCTAAGACACTGTACTTCTGGCAATGAAAAATTACAGACTCATTTAGCAATTTCTTAAAACTCCAGTGAATTTTCAGTACAGAAATCAGGCAGGTGGCTTAGCTATCCAGTTCTCATTAATCTGCCCCCTGGCACTCTGAGAGAATTTTGTTTTACTATGCTTTATATGCTTTATTAAAGGCATTCAAGAAATATTGAATGCATAATTTTTCACTGAAGGACATTCATGTGGCAGTCCCTAGACATGGGCTAATTATTTTTTTCCTTGAATACTTTTTAAATAATATCTGGCTCCAATAATGAAAGAGTAATATTTTGTCATCACTCAGACTCACGATGTTGGAACTTCTGGATCTTTAGAGTGTTGAGCTTTTGATGGGATACCCTTCCTTCTCGGACCAGGGTAAAAGAGCAGAGGAGGCTGCTGCTCTGCTAAGTTCTTTATTTCATAGTCTCATAGCTGTCTTGAAGGCAGGATTCAAAGGGGGTTACATGATAAAGCCAAGCAACAGCAGCAGGCAAAACCAGCTTTTTCTATATGCTCTATATTTTCCATATACTCTGTACTCTGTATACTATACATTATACACTCTACACTCTATATTTTTTCCTACAGAAGTGTGGATTATATTTTTTAACTGACCAATAAGATTAACACACAATTTTAGTTTTTCTTTTCTTAACCTATCCTGGTCTAATTCTAATAGTTACAAATCTTACACAAGTGTTACACAGGTATTACACACATTTGTATATAGTTTCTAGCAGCTCTTGTTGTTTATGTGAACACTCTATCTAAAAAATGTGAACAGTATAGTTCTATCTATATTTTGTCTAAAGTAAAGAATTCTGTGAAAAGGTAACACTGCTGCAGCAAGAACTGTGTTTAAGGTATCTGCTAGAGCTTTTTAATGTTTAGGGCACTTAGCATCTATTTCTACTGAAAGTTAAAAAATCTGTATTTCTAATTCACTTTGGTGTATCTCAGCTTGTCCAAAGGTTTTAATTCAACCCCTGTGCTTTGGCTTCCCTCTGGGCCTGAGTCCAGAGGAGCTTTCACTCCAACATTACAGGACAAATACAACATAAACAACACATAAAATCTCACTTATTAATTTAAAAGAACCAACTCTCCTAAGCTATTATGCCTATGCTCATTCATCTGTCATTTCCAAAGTATTAATGAACAGGAAATGGGGTTGAAATACATACAAAAAGATAGCTCCCTCAATCAAAACTCCAGATAAAATATTCAAGGAAATGTTATTTTTTAAATTTCCACCACTGCTTCTTTATTAAACAGTTACATCACAATCTCAAGTAAAATATGAGAGATAGGGAGAGCACTATGTCCCCAGTACATCCATGTGGGTGTGTTTGCTATTTCTAGCCCAGCTTTGGACTTTCACAAGTCTAATATAACAATCTATTTTTGGGTTTTTTCCATATCATTAATTGGGACCTGTTAGAAGAATTCTAATGGTATTGTTTAGAAATGTTCCACTCCCATGATTTTCCTTATTAGAACCATTGCCCTCTGCAGAACTATTGGTGTGATTCTAATTAGCTTCCAATGCCTTCAATTTAGAGAGAAGGAGAGGAAGGAAGGAGAGGAAGGAGAGGAAGGAGAGGAAGGAGAGGAAGGAGAGGAAGGAAGGAGAGGAAGGAAAGGAAGGAAAGGAAGGAAAGGAAGGAAAGGAAGGAAGGGAGGAAGGGAGGAAGGGAGGGAGGGAGGGAGGAAGGAAGGGAGGGAGGGGCTGGATTTTATAAATTTAAAGATTAATAAAGCCTCAGCATAAAATGTCACTCTCATTTTCAAAATTAATTATATTTGATGTGGAGAAAGGAGTAATGTGAAGTCAAAGAAAGTGTGCCAATTCAAGTGACTACAGCACAAATGAAATGCCAGTTTAAAAGCCCTGACAAATTTCAATGTTTCAGAAAGGTCATCTATTTTTTTCTGCTAGTGCATGGGCAGTTTGCCTGACTTATGTAGTAGAGAAAAAGCAGGCTATATTTTACAATGTGAGAACCATATGATGAAAGGAATAACCATTTAGCACATCTGCCAAGAAGAAACACCAGAAGGAAACATTTTCATGATCTATTTCATATACTCCTTTGCAATTATATTTTTTTAACAGGTGAGCTCTAGGACGGAAGTGTTCTGTCAATTCACTGTAGATTAAAATCAATAAATCAAGTACACCAGAAATTCTCTTCTGCTTGCTTTGTAGATTCTAAGGAACTATATAGATACATCTGAGTCTTTGCTGCCTATCTCTCAAATACATTTTGTTATTCTTCATAAAAAAAACTGTGAACATGTTTTGTGCTTACTCAACAGAAGCATGTCAGGGTAGATCAAGACTGTCAGAAAGTTTATTGTGCAGAACTGTGTAATTTTAACCTCACAACAGCTAAATGAAACACTACATACCCTACCCATTCTGATGGCCCTTCAGGCCCGTGGGCAGAGATATTGTAGAAACCATCACAACTGAACCCCCTTCTGCCTTTCTTCCCCATACGCTTTATGATGAAAACTTTGAAGAATTAGTTTCTAGACAAATTTCTAGATCTTTCTACTTTTTCCCAGTGGGGTGTGGGGGGCAGGAAATCCATGAATTTTTATTATCATTTAATATATAATCTGCAAACTGAGTCTGGTAACCATTTGTTTGTCTGACTTCCATTCTTCTAGACAATAAAAAGAAGTTCCATTAGATACTTACTTGCCAGTTCCTATTTTCCCATTACTGGTACTAATCTCTCAATCCTATCCAGTCTTGTAAAGAAGACACTACTGGTTGATAGATCTAAGCAAGCAGCAGCACTTAAAAAAAAAAACAAAACTGGAAGGCTTCCAAAACCTGGAAGGATTTGTTTGTCAAAGAGACATTTGAACTAAGTAACATTCAATCAACCACTCAGGAGAAATTTGTTTTGGAAATAAGAAGAATTTTAAAAATTCTGCAGAAACACCAGTTATTCAGACAGTGCTCACCCTTGTAGCTTCACAAAGTACAAAGAATTTGATACAGATGGATCTCCTTGAAGTTTGCCAGGCATTGTCTTGCTTTCCAGTGTTCAGATTGCATTATCAGACACAGCTTTCTCCCCACCCACATCTCCAATTATGTCCAGCATGTCTGTCTCAGCTCCATCATGTCAGTTTTTCTCCTTGATACAGGGAATATTTACCTTATCTGAACTTTCTTGAGAACCATGGCCAAGTGCTCTTTTATGTACAACCTGACAAGGTGCCCCGAAAACTCCACAGAAAAAGAGCTCTGAAAAATTTACACATTCCCCTGCTTTTAGATGGCTCAAAAATTTTTCGTCTACAAATCCTGTAATTAGTTGATTTGACATAAAATTTAACTTTAGGTCTATATGTAACTTATAAATATTAATGTCCTCCAGCTCTTATGTAGGCAGCACTAAAAGCCCCAGAGAATACCTCCTTTCAGTATGACTCTGGTAAGAGTAGCCAGAAGATGTTCTTGATCTCTGCCTGGTCAACTGATGTCATGTTGGACATGTATTTATTATGCACCCATGTGAACTACACAGAGGTCTCAAAATTACAGCTTGGGGGGTTGATACAGGCATTGTTTGCAAACAAGGTGAAGACTGAGGCACAGGGTGTGTGAAGGGTGAAGGCTGCCTTGCCTGCAGAGACCATGAGATGGTGGAGTTCAGGATCCTGAGAGGAGAGATTGGAAAGAAGCAAGATCACAGCCCTGGACTTTTAAAAGGAAGTACACAGAAGGTGAAAACAGGGACACGTAGCCTGGAAGTAATAGAGAGATGCTGGCCCAAGCATGCAGAGACAGTTAGAAAAGCCCAAGTCCACTGGGTGCCGAACGCAGTGAAGTCTTTTACAAGTGTGTAAGTGGCAATAAATGTAGCAAATAAGTTTTGGGTCCAAAACTGTTTGATGTCTTCGTTATTGATCTGGATGATGGGGTAGACTGCACTCTCAGCAAATTCGCTGATGACACAAACTGGGAGAAGTGGCTGATGAGCCAGAGGATTTTGCTGCTATTCATAGGGATCTCAACAGGCCAGGGAAATGGCTGACAGGAATCCTATGGAGTCAGACAGAGGAAAGTGTCCAGTCCTGCACTGGAGGAGCAACAACCCCATGCACCAGTACAGGTTATGCAGCTGGAAAACAACTTTGCAGGAAAGGATCTGCATTTCCTGGTGGACAGACAGTTAACCATGAGACAGCAATGCCCACTTGAAACTGAGAATGACAGTATCTAGATCTGCATTAGAGCTGTTTTTCCTACATTTTAAGATATATCTGATACTTGCTTAACAAGATCACAGCCCTGGTAGAACAGTCTATTGCTTACATTTTTTAAGAAGAGAGGTAACAGAAAAAAAAATCAGAAAACAGAATAGTCAGAAGAAAAGAAAGGTAAGATGACACTACCTAATCCTTCCTTTGTTTCATATCAAGGTTCTATTTATTTTATTACATTGTGCAATTTCAAACTTTTTAAACTACATGACTCAGAAAGCATTTAAATTATGAACACTGCAAGGGAAAAGCTTTAGTAATAAAAACAGAATATCAGTGACTTTCAAAACAATTAACTTGAAAAGGTCAGAAATATTTTGGCACTACCCCACTATTGTAGGTACTTAACAGAGCCTTTGTCTACAATACAGGCTGTTGGAATCAACATTGCTACTTTCTTCAATTCTCTCACTAGAAATTCCTAGTCTACTGCAGAAAAAAATCAGTTTTGTAACAAGAGCAGAGAAGATGCACCAGGTATATGTAGGTAATGACATTTATAGTACTGCTGGTCATTCTACACTTCATTAAATTTTCACCTTTACGTGGTCTCAGATGGAAGAGGATCAATTGAGACATGGACAAAACAAACTGGCCTCTATTTTGCAGTTACTACAGATGTTTTACATCCTCCAAAATCTGAAAACAAAGTTGTTGCAGTCTAAATAACATAGATGAAAGTGACATTTGCTCAGAGGACAGCTATTTATTATGTCATGAATGCAAAAATCAGGGGGATTAAAAGACAAAATGTTAATATGATAATGCCCATCTCAAAAATGGCACATTAAAAGGCATCCAAGAAAAACTAAAATCAGAAGACTACCAAACCTTTCTTATCATATCATTCCAATACATGAAGAATTCCCTTCTCAAGCTTAGGATCTGTCCACATAACTGAAAAAAACATTCTGGGACTGTCCTATATCCAGAGACTGAAAGAAAAACTGTATTTAATCATCATTTTATCTCCCATCCAGGCATTAGGTACCTAATCTTATGTATTAGCTTTGATTACAAGACTCCTAGCATAGAAGAAGTGAAATATATTTATTTTTATTTTGAGGTATTTATGTGGAAAGGTTTATCTTCATTTCACATCAGAAGCAACCTTGCAAGCATCTTTGACACTCTAAGTGGAATATGTAGCAAAAAAATCCCTATTAATATCCCAAACAAAGCAGTTAAAAAGACATCCAGAAAAACAACTTAAATGAAAACCTGGCTTCACCCAGGATATTCCTGTTGAATTAATGAAGTCAGGCTTTCACCCATTTATACATCAGAAAATACAGTATCTGCATATGACAATGGCCAGGAATATCTTGTTTGTTATACAAGATTACATGAAATCTTGTGGGAATAACATGGGATTTTCATGTATAAATTACAAGTTCTGCAGAATGTAACTAGGCTGCTTTCCTCTGACATTTATGGGTGTCTCTGATATCCTCAAGTGGAAGATATTGAGAAACACAGAGCAGAATGATGCTAACACAATGTATATATATTTGCTGATTATGTATATATTGTGCACAATATTGTTAAAATATATGCTAATAAAAAAAATTGATTATATTTTAAACCAGTAAGGATGACCAACAGGTAGAATATTAAATGGATTCTATTAAAAAAATTTCTTTCTTCAATTTCTATATATTATTTATTTCTTCCAGAGAAAGTAAATCTGGGCATCGTAACCACATCACTAGTACACTGCTGTTACAATTACACTGACTTGATGCATTTGGAATGTGAAAAAAAAACCTGTCTTAAACTGGGTTTAATTTGAAATATACAAATCACTGCTGTATCAGCAGCAGTTTATAAAACTGACATCAAGGATGCTACCTAACAGTTGTTTATTTTTAAACAATCTCACATATTCAATTATTATACTCTCTAAGGCCAGAGCTCATGCCAAGCCTTTCTACATAGAAATATAATCCATACCTTTGATTTAATTTAGAAAGTAAATACAATCTGTTTAAAATTAGCAGGATTGATTTTCAGGGTTTGGTTTTTTGGTTTTTTTTTGGTTGGTTGGTTGGTTTTGTTTGGGTTTGTTTTTTGACATGAACAATGCAAATAGATTACTTTTCTGAAAAGAACAGACTTAAAAAATTTTATTATGTGACAGTGTCAGCTAGAATCAAGCACAGGCAGAACCTGTGGAACCTTTATAGCACATAAATACATTTTGAGCTGCAAAGCTACTATAGTCCATGTGTTTATTCCTCTTGAGCTTCAAATCACAGATCTGTGCAGCCCTAGTAAAGCATATACTTGTGTTCTGACTCAAATTTATAGATCATTTTCCCAGACACTCTGAAAATGGACCTAGAGAATGATGAACATACCCTATTTTCTTCATCTGAAAGCTATACACACAGCTTTACCCCATGGTCACTAACATCCAAGTAACAGGATTATTACAGAACTTGTAAGTCAGTTGTAACAAATGACTTGATGATTCTCAGAGGCAGAGAATCAGCAACAGCTCTGCATTAACATCACTGCATGAATAAATAACAATTAAAACTCCAAAACAATTGCCCCTTGCTATCTTTGAGAATAAAAAAAACCTCTGATATAAATTGTATGACTAAAATCCCACTCAAGGATCTGTGCAAATTCTTAGGTCATTAGTGTACCCTGCATTCTTTGCATCTGCAGCCCCCCTGCTGCCCAGGTCCTTTCCTGTACAGCTCAGAGTTGGTTCAGTTACGCCTGACCAAGATGCAGAGAGCAGAGCAAACCCAGCTGAGCCAAGTGCAGCTGTGTTCAGCATGTGCGAGGCCTAATTGCACATCTCCTTGACTAACCAGACAACTTTCTTGCTTTAAATTACTAACTGCTTCAAGAAGAGGGTTTATTCCATTTACCTACTTGCAAACGTAATCATGTCATACCTTCTACACGTTTCAGAATAAATGCAGAAAACACAGTCCCCAGAAAAGGAGAAAAATGTGCATCATTGGCATTTCTGCAGCTCGTGATTTTGCTTCTCACCAAAGTGCATTCCAAATGATTACCAAATCAGTGCCAGCACAGTATGCATTTTTTCATAATTTGCTGTTATTTACATTATGCATTATGCATTATTAACTAAACTTAAAATACCCCCATATTTGTCCTCTCAAACATAGTCTATTTTTAGGGCCATGTTTCCTCCAAAGTTCACAATAGAGACTGAATTAAGACAATGTGGTGATATATTTTCAGGTCATTGTCATAAATTCTTTATCATTCACATTCTAAGCTCCATAACAGAAAGAACTTACACATCAATTATTCAGCCTTCATAGCATCTGTGTCAAAATTAGAGATAAATATAAATTTGCCTTAATGAGTGGAGACAGTGTACTACACCAAGCCTCTCCATACATATGTTTGCTCTGCTTAGACTCCATCGGGTGTTTCACCAGTATCTTTCATTACTAGGGTGCCAAATATCATCCAGTAAGTAAATATGGGAACCCTGCATGATTTTTCCCACTGCTTTGCTTGCATTCTCTCTTTCATAAACGTGAATATCAACAACAGAATTGAAGATTAGAGTGTCAGACAACATCACACACTGCTCCCTCCCAGTGACACCTACCTTCTGAGAATTCTCCACCCTTAGCAGTCAAGGTCTCAGTCTTCTTTGTTTTGCAGCTGTGGGTTAACAGGAAAAAATAAAATAATCTCTTTTCATGCAAGTATCTCATTGAACACACTTCAAAATAAGAAGCATAAAATTATTACCATATATATAACTGAGTTTACTTCTTAAAAATTTCCAAATACTACACTTATTATTTACACTGACTAAATTTAAGATCCTGATTTTTTTTTAATCTAATTACTTGCAGAAGTTTGTAATAATGGTTTATTATCACATCACAGCAGCAGCATGGACTTGTAGCCTTTATATTCAGTCATTTTGGCAACCTACAGAAATCTCTTTCTGAAATGCAAATGAAGTAAGCAAAGTAGTAATTTGGAACATGTTATAATTCAATGAGAATTTTGAAGTATTTACAAAAGACCTGTCTCCTGCTGCAGGTCTTTGAGCCTGAAGAACTTTAAAGGTTGGTGAAAACAATAAGGTATTAAATTTTGAGGAAAAAACCTAACATACTACAAAAATCTAACATAATGGAAAATGCTAGGCAATTTAAAGAGATGGTTCATTATCAGTGCTCCTAATAATTATTCCACATTTCTTATTTTGTTTCTTTCATAACTAAATTAGTAGTTCACTGTTCATTTTTACTTTCTGCCTTATGAGGTCTATTCTTGCAGCCAAAAAAATTGGAAGTCCTTTAGAGGTCTTATCAAAATATGTACCTTTTTAATTTCTAGCATACAATATAGGTAAAAAGAACTCAGGCTTTTCAATATACTGTAATATATAAGCTTTTGGTCATTATAACTGTCCAATAAAATTATCTATTCTGAAACTGTTATACTTATTGATGAAATTTATTTGAGATTTCTTTGAATGAGCTAAAATCTTTTAAAGCATTGATTTATTTTTGTTGCATGTGCATATAGAACCCTAAGCCAAGCTTCTAGGTGTCCCTACAAGGGCAAAATAAACTTTTAAGAACCTATATTTGGTGAGCTCTTTGAACAAACATGGATATCAAACAAAGCCTTCCCTTTTCCCTTTAGTAATCTCAGATAATGTCATTACCACCATTTTTTAATATGTTGATCCTTTAGTCATCCATTGAAAATAGCAATTTCTCCGACATATTACAGGAAAAAAACAAGTATACTGGAAGTTTTTCAAATTAAATTCCCAATGGCAGTTTAAATGGCAATTCCTTAAACTGAAATGCATGCTAAAGAGCTCTCTGTTTCTTTTTACATGATCAGTTTAAGTTCTAGCTGAGAGCAGACAGGAAGAAGATAGTTAGTGCTGGAACATTGACTCTGACTCAAACAGCGAGATGAGTGCGTATGTTAATACCATTGAAGACGAAAAATTTGTGAAGTGGAAGGAAAGAAGCAGCTCCACAAGTCTATGTAGACAGTAGCTTTAGATAATGATCCAAGAATTTAGCATTTCTGGCTCAGGGAAGCAAAAAAAATATGCAATGAGCAATGTCACAACTGCTTTAATCTCTTCTCTCAGATGCATTATGTTCAGTACACAATGAAATGTAGGGCACTACCCCTGTGGTCAGGAGTATCAGTAAGCATGAAAAACACTGCACACCCCCAGCATGCTCGTCAGCTGCACCATTCAGCTGAACTCAGAAGCAACCTAATGTGGAAGTATCTGCAGTTAATGTGTGATCAAGCTACACAAACTGTAAAACCAATCTGGCTATATACAACTTCCTTGGTTGGCTGATGCCTTTCCAAGACTATGGATACAGACCATAATTTTTACTACCTGACTGCTTTTCAGGACTATATTGGGGACTGTGTTATGCAAGTCTTCATCAGCAACAATTTCTTCTAGGCCTGCTGCCATCAAAAAGAGCTTTAAAAGCATGGCAGATCTCCTAAATGACCTTTTCCCTGAAACACAAGGACTTACAGTGAGCTGCTGTGCTTACAGAGCAGGAGAAGCCACCACTAACCTTGTTCTCAACAGGTGTGCTATGATGATTCAGCAACTTTTCCAACCTATTTTTGAAAGCCCTTTCAGATTGTTAAGGTCTTGCTTATACCTGCACAGACAGGCCTCAGTGTGTGTCCTTGGTAAAGGAGGATACTCTTTTTGCTTTAAAATATCTGGTAAGTTTCCTCCCCTCCAAGTCTTCTGCAGAATGAACAATCCCAGCTCATTCAGCATGGCAGATTTTTCAGTCCCCTAATCTTCTTCCTGGCCCTTCCCTGGACTCATTCCAAGTCCACATTTTTCCTGTACTGTTGAGCCCACAACTGAATACAAAACTTCAGATGCCCTCACCAGTGCTGAGCAGAGGGGAATAATCACTTTTCCTGACCTCCTGGCAATGCTTTCCTGATGAAGCCTAAGACAAATGTTATCATTTGTGCTGATTCATTCAGTTTATCATCCAGCAGGACCCCCATGTCTTTTTTTGCCAAGCTCTTTTTCAGCCACTTGGTTTCCAGTGCTGCTCTAGTGCATGGGGTTGTTCCTGCCCGGGTGCAGAACTTGGCACTTCCCTCTGTTGAACTCCATCAGATTTCTGTCAGCCCATTCTCTGGCCTGTCAAGGTCCCTTTGAATATCAGAGTATAAAATTGAGGTGAACTCTGCCCCCATCATCCAAGTCTTCCAAGAATATGCTAAACAGCATTGGTCCTATCGGCTCCAGGGTACACCACCAGTGACTGGACTCCAGCTGGACTTTGTGCTGCTGATGAAAAACCTTTGAGCCAGCAGTACAGCTAATTTTCACTCCACCTCACTCTCCACTTCTCTAGTCATAACTTACTTTGTAAGTTTGACTTGAGAATGCATTTCAGACTCTGTCAAAAGCCTTACTAAGATCATGATAAACAATGTTCACATCTCTCATCCACTGAGCCCATCAACCTTGCAGGCTGTAAGGTTGAGCAAGAAATTCCTGTCGTATCTGCATGCCAACTCCAAATCACCTTCTGTCTTTAATATGTTTAGAAATTGTTTCCCTGGTTATCAGCTCCATGGATTCCTAGGGACTGAGGCAAGGCTGGCCAGTTTGTAGCTTCCAAGATCCTCTTGTTTGAGAATAAGAATGACATTTGCCTTCTTCTAGCTCTTAGGAGTCTCCCCCAAACACAATGACTGCTCAAAACCAATTAAGAGTGACCTTGCAATGACATCAGCCAATCCCATCAGTGCTTGCTGTCAGGTCTGCTCATGGACTTACGTATTGCCAGTTTGTTTAAATCTTCCCTAAACTAACTCTCCTCCACCAAGGGTAAGTCTTCCTTGCCCCAAACTTTGCCACTGGTCTGAGAGACCAGTGAGAGATACCAGTCTCACTCAACACATTTCCATTTTAAATGCAAGAAGTGTGACTTTGTTGATCCTGTCAAAGATGACTGAAGATATCAGTACTCACAGTAGGTGCCTGAATTAGGCTTGGATGGGGACTTTGTTAATCCTGCTTTATGCCAGATCAGTCTGATTGATGAATACAATTATCAGAAACTGCAAAACAGCCTCAGTGAACCTTCTGGAACACATTCACTGCAACACCATTTGAGTGGATCAGACTAAGGGAGGAAAATTGATTAGCACTTTCATTTCTTCTGGACTGAGGTTTTATGATCAGGAATTAAATCCTCGGTGTTTAATAGTGCAGAGAGAATTATCATGCTCAAATTATGTTACCTCAGTGGGCTCCCCACTTATGCTATGGAGAGGAGTATCACTAAAAGAAGAATCTTGTCCTTGTCAGGAATGTAACGTAGCAGTGCTTTGCAGAAGAGCTGTATGACTTAAATAAAAATTAAATAAGTAATACAAAACTTGGGAAAAATAAAGAGCATGTCAGAACTCAGGACCCTTCTGTGGCAAAGGGGAAAACAGGTTTTGCCTAAGGGAAAAAAACCCACCACAAAATTATTCCTTCTATAGGGTTTTCTGTCTTGCAGCAGAAATTGTTTTCATGCTCTAGGAATAATCATATTACTCAAATAGTTAGCATCCAAACAATTAGAAACAGGGACAATGGAGCATGCTGAGAAGATTTATCTTACAAGGATCCACCATCAAGGCGTAACAGGTCATAAATGACAGGTAGCAAACAAAAAGAAAACTTCTTATATATACCACCTTGTCCTTGGAAGAGTAACAGAAGAATGAAGCACAAACATAGCAAAAAAGTGTATTCTATTAAACATAAAACCTTCATTAAATATCCTTGAGTCCTCCCTAAGAGTTTATTTTCTAGAGAGACAGTTGTCACAAGGAAACAGACTTGAGAAACTTTCCAGTTTTCAAAGAGCACATTGACTTCAGATCTCTTCACAGGACCCAACTCTGCCTGTTAAATTCATCTGCTGTCATTTTTCTTTCAAGGACAAACAAAGCAAACAGTACCTCCTCCATGGCTATCATATGCTAATTAATCTATCATTTCTAGAATATAATAGCTTGTCAGCAGAAATTGTGAACTGACTTCAATAAGGTTCCCCATTCCAGATGATAAGTATCTTTAATTAGTTTTTAAGCACTACTAGGTAGCCATTTTTGGATGGTTCAAACTGCTTTTATTAGGCTTGATAGCCATTAGGACTTTAAAAAGAAGAAGTGACATTAAACTTTGTCTTCAAGGCATATTCCCAAAAGAGCAACTAGCAAGTTCCTGCTGGCCATCCTAACAATTTTTTTAAAGTGCATCTACAATTAGGACTTCAGTGTTGTGTGGGTGTGTTTAATCTAGAGTTACACTGAATGGAGGTGGAATCAGGCTATGATGACTTTCACTTTACTGTGGCTAGCTGCTGTTCCCCTCGCTGGTGTATTAAAACTATCTGAACTATGTCTGACTACAGTCCACTGGAGTACTGGCAAAAGACCACTGAGAAATTGATATACATGATTTTCCTACAGCCTTACATCTTCCAGCAGCTATGGACTAAGGCACTATTAAAGCAAAATTCAATTAATTTATAATTACCCAGCAATAACGATTATGTTTTCTTCTTCTCTGAACATCTGGCATGAAATATTTTCATCCTCACTGAACATTAGTCAAACACCTGCTTCTCTGAGCTGTGATGCTGTGGGGAATCATTCTCCAACAGGGGTTTAATATGTGCTGAAATGGGAATGACTATCTGTGCCTTTAATTAACATGGAAAAATGTAATAATACAAAAATTGGCTAACACCTCTTGGAAGCTGAAACATAAACTTAAGTTCTCTTTCAAGCTGAGTTGAACCACTTGAAGCTATTTTAAAATAAGGATCAAGACCAATCATAAGGGTTTTTTTTTATCTGAAAGAGAGTGCACTATGAATAATCTTCAGGAGGGTTCAGAATTCCTCCTCCTCTTTGTCTTTGACACGTTTCATTTCCTATAAAATCAGGATCCAAGCATTTTAGAGTAGTTTAAGTGCTCATGCTTTGACTCGGCACATGCAATTCAATCTATATTTCCCATTCTCAATCCTAGTATATAAATTCTACCTTGTTTTTAAAAGAAATTGTAAATTATTTGGATTTAAAATAGACAAAATGTACATGACCACATGTAGAAAACAGTAATATTTTGTTTAACAGAAAACTTATTAAATTATTACTGCTAATAAATGGTGACACAGTGTGACCTCAAACATGAGGTTCTTATGTTTCACATATTTTAAGGCTTGTATCACACACCAGTAGGCTGGAAGCTGAGTTAGTCCTGCCACTGGCCTAATCTAAATGATGTCAGGGCAGTTGCAAACAGAGATCACCACCTGGTGACATTTTCATGAGTAATGATCAGGACCATTAGCATTGTTCAGAATATATATGCTCCAATTAGGCACATTTCCCAGCCATTACAGCCTGATCAGTGTCAACTTCTGGAGACCAACACAGCTCCTGAAAATAGAGAAATAAAGAGAAAACCATAGTATGCATAAATGACAATGCGTTGAATAAATGATAGTGGAAAAGTGGTGAATCAAGCTGAATATGAGACAGATTGTTATAACCTCAGTAAAGAAATTAGCAGGCTGCAGTAGATGGTTACAACCATACCCACAGGGACAGCTCAGCTCCTGTTCCTTTCTTCCCTTTCTGGAGTGAGACTGCTGAACACTAGATTTTTACGAACCTCTTCATACATGCCAAAATCCAAGGCCCTTGGATGGTATGTTAAACACACTGCTAGATTTCAACTACAATTTCAGATACCATGTTGTCTAAGTGCAGTCTCCATCAAGAGACTATAATTCTAGCATTATGTACACACAGGCTATTAATATAGCCATTCAAAAAACAAATGTCTGGGATTTCTTCTCTAACCACGAGAATACATGGAACAGTTCTGGATGTGAGGGTTTTATTGTACAACAAAGCAAACTGCTAGCTGAGTTGTGTTTAGTACATATCCCCTAAACTTGGGTAAAGATTAAACTGATTTTGACTTCCAAGCAATTAAATTCTCAAATGGGTAACTGTCTGGGTTTCACTAATTTGCATCCTTTAATTCTGCTGAGCCAGAAGAGGACTTTTGTAACTTCTCTCACATTACCACACTGCAATAATAGCTACTGATAGTGTGGCTGGTGCTAAAGGAGACAAGGCTTTGCAGTAGTGCTAGAATCAATGCAATTACCCTGAACTAAACTTTGTATCTAGTTCAAAATCTGTAGACCTGCAGCTCAGGTCTCCTTAGGGCCCCATGACAGCATGATATCTACGTTAATGAAGAGGGAAAACTTACACTGGTTTCAAGAAAATAATTGAGAAGGCTCCAATTCTGGTAAGATCAAAATATAAAACTATAGGGATCTTGGAACCAAAAGGATTGGGGCTAAATGGTAAAAACCATTCCTTGTTTACACTGCTATTCGCACATTTAGAGTGGTCACTGTTGTTTGTAAATACCTGGACAATAAAGGAAAAAATCCTAACAATATTGTCTCAAAATACAAAGTCTAAAAATAACATAATGATACATACACACATTCTAGAACATGGATAAATAATCTTAAGTCAGTGATGGCTAAACCAGAAAAATGTCACTATGAATTTGGGAATTATGTACTTGGGGGAAAGCACTGCTAATTATTCCATCTCTTAAACAAGGATGTAAGGGAAAGAACTGACAGAGAACTGATATAGTTTTCTTGCCCTAAACCTTCAAAAAGAGCTATTCAGTCCAAGAGTGTAGTGGCTGCTAACTAAAACATCCATGACACCACACAACTATTGAGAGAAGAGCAGATGCACAACTATCTCAATATTAAACCCATAATAATTAAAAAATACATAAGCGTAAAGTATCTTATTTTATCCTGATGTGCTGCTACAATGTGCATTCCACTGGGGATGGGCAGGCATTCCTGCATCTAGATCCAGAAAATGGAGACCCTTTGATTCCTAAGTACACTTCAGCACGTTGTAAAGGGAACACTCTACTCTTATTTCTTTTTCATTACAGAGTTCATGAGGTATAAAGAAATACAAAGCAAAGTGGAAAGCTGAGAAAATTGGAATACATTAGGGAACAGCATGTTACAAAGGTAAATCTGTTAGATAGAGGCAATTAACTTTTCTCTTTCTTGACCTGTTTATTCCTATTCAATTGTCACTTTATTCCACACAGTAAATGAATGAGGTAAGAAATCTGTCCTTTTTCAGAACTGATGGAAGAAATGACTAAATAAAAAATATACCCAGAAGAATAATTGTTCAAAATATTTTGGAAAAGGTCTTTAGAGAAGTCTGTGTTATTTTCTTGTACTTGCCAATGAGTAAAGCTGGTGAAAATTTCTGGACATGTTGGGATTACACTGAGTTTAACTGTCTTTGACCATTCACAGCACTGCACTCCACTCATATCTAGTTAGAAATTTTCCAGTGCAAATTAGAAGACTTGTCAGGCTCTCCAAAGAGACAAAATTTTAACAGCTTAATTCAAAACCAAGTCAAAATTACAGTCATCATGACACCTGAGCCGTGTATATTTATCAGTATTTTTAGGAGCTTTGGTTAAGATTCAATGAAAACTTTGTAATGATGAAACACAAAGTATCTGCACATTTCTCAGGGCTGTCTGATACCAAAATTTTCAAAAGTCTGTTCTAGCTACTGCAGTCTTAAAAAATACATACATATCACAAAGAGACAAAGAAAGGCAACACATGCATGAAGAACACTGCAAAGAAAAAATCTAGAAATTTTAATAGAGCATAAGACAAAGGATACTGCCTTTTAAGGGACAGAAGACTCTATTTGCTGGCACAAACTAAATCCTTGGAATGGTCCAAAACTTGCAAAGAAAACTATGAAGAAAACTACATTCATTATCATCAGAAGCTGCAGTTCAACAAACAACTTTATTTCTAAATTTCTATTCTATTTCTATTTTTTAGATCTAATTTTTTTTTGTAGATATTTTTCCTGGTATTCAGATTAACCTTTTCTTGAATGTAGTATAGATCAGAAATGCATACAAGAGCAATCTTCCTAGATGCTGTTGAAAAAGGTTACAGCATGAAATACTTTGTCATCAGTCAGAAAATCACCATTTTTTCCGGAAAGCTCTCAGATAATTCTAACTACCCTGTGAACTAAGTTTTTTTTTTTATCTATGAAGAGATTGCCAGTATAAAGTGCTTCAGATAACTTTTTGAGAAGTCTCAGTAGCAAGAGAATTGTAAGGAATGCTTCCATCAGCACACCTGACTGGAATTGAAAACACATCCTCAGGAAAACTTGGATTCCAACAGTCTTTGATAAAAGGCTTTTGGCCTTTCACTGCAGATACACTGCTAAATGGTACTACTGCTGAAAAAAAGGATCACACATCTAAGCAATTTCCAATTGTGACTCCTGGAAAAACATTTTCTGCAACTGCAAGCACGCTAGAGAGAGTTAACCTCAATACTGACATGATAAATCTGATGATGCTTGCAGGCATCCATTCCAGAGCACTAATAATCATGCATACAGAGGGAAAAAGGATTTATGGAATTTGGAATATCCTTGTCTGCTTGTGTAGCAGACTGTTACTATATCATCATACACAAACAGAACCTTGACATATGTGAGGAATTCTGAGAAAGCATTACATCAGCAACATAAAATGAAAACATGGGTACAGTGCACTGTTCTGATGCACACTTGGAAAACTAAATCCTCTCCAGACAGAATTTGAAAACTCCAGAGAGTTTTCACTGAACTCAGTATGAGCATTTTTGTCCAATAACTTGTTCTTTTCTTAGCGATTTGTGTGAGACTCAACTACTCTTTGAATCTGTCTCCAATAGTAAAAATGTAGTTCACATTCTTCATTACTCAGTCACTGAGTGTGTGCCATGATAAAGAAGTGACAGATTTCCAACTAAAATATGGAAATATGTTGTTGGTCATATATACTGTTCTTTAATAAAAACATCCCAGTTAGAATGGAGTGATTTCACAAATCATGTGCTAGCCATACTGCTCTGCAGTAAACAGTGATACACTCTGTACTTCCTATGACTTGAAAATGATTAATTAACATGATATATCAGTGTATTGCCTTATGCATTAACAGATGTTCCCACACTTTCCAGATGGATATACTTAAAGTTCTATCATTCATGCTATATACTTGCTCACAAGTGGTTATCTGAAAACCCCAAGATGAAAAAATACTCTAACCAAACATCAAGGTAATTCTGTGTTAATATTAAAAAAATCTTGAGATTAAATTTCATATAGCTGTTCTGGCAGGCAGCCTGCACCCTAAAGAGTCTGTCCAGTTCCACAGATGCAAATTAATGCTGATTCCTCACAGATAAGCAGCTATTTCGATGAGCTGTGAAACCAACAGGGGAAAACCAAACGATAATCCTGTGTATTTCCACCCTGGCACTCTCAGTACTCTTTCCTGCAGTTCTACTCTGGGGAATTCAGCGAGATTTCTAGTTTTCATTGTTTGTGCTAGGGCTAAATGATCTACTGTTTTTGGAAAAGCTTTACTCCTCCTAGAAACCTTTTTGTCTATTGTTTCAGGATTAATAACTCAGAACAAAAAAGAAAATTTTTTTGTTGCTTCTGAGAACCTAACATTTAAAAATGTGATATACAGAAGATAAAATTTGATTAAAAAAACAGATGTGTTAATAATATCTTTGCGTTTAGCTTTCTGCTTTCATTTTTTGTACACATGCAGGGGTTTTTTGAGATCTAAAGGCACAGAGTAGAAGACCACTCTACGTATAAGCAGAGACAGGAAGGCAATCCGTTGGAAACGAAGGAAGTTGGCAACAGCAGTAGAGAACTTGCTAGAGAAGTTATTACATAAATGAAGAGAGTAATGGACACTGTTGTGCCTTGTACTAGCAGCATGCTTAGAAAACTTATTTACAACTCCCTTTCAATCAGACAACACTATTGCCTTATTTCTAAATTCTGAAATGAATTCAAGCTGGAGAAAAGAGACTTAGGCAAAAGAGTGGCAATGTTGAGAGAAAAAATTTTATCACATGGAATTAGCCCTAACTAGGTTCTTGTGGACTCCATACATCTGCTGTCAGGAGGGGTCACCACTCTTTCTCAGACAGTAATAAGAGACAAGTATTTTCAGAGGCTTAAAGCTTACTTTCAGCACCAAATTGCTGGCAACAGCTAACAGTAGTAAGTTACTTGTATCAGGAGAGAAGCTAAAATCTACCTTGTGGATTTGCATGCCAGCAAGGCCAATTACAGCTATTTCAGAAATAAAGTATTAGATTCTTATCAGTAAAGAATGATTTTTTTTTTTTCAACCACTGTGTGTGGCTTTACCAAAAGGAAACCCTTCAACAGAAACTATGAAGAGGGAATAACATCAACACTGCACTGAGAAAACCCAGACTGTTTTACTACAGAGGCAGTACAGCAGAGCACCTGTATTACATGATGCATCTTATCAGAAATGAACAGGACATTCTGGAACCAGTGTCCATCCAGCATGAAGTCATGACAAAATAAGGTCTGTCTGTCAAATGAATCCTGATGGGGCAGGCCAGGAAGAGAACAACAACAAGAATTCCAGTTAATCACAAGACTGGCACGCCTCCATATCAAGCCAACCATTACCTTGGTCACATCCTGATCTTCTTGAGCCTTCTTCAGACATTTCAACAGATTTTATCCCTTCATTAGATACGTAACTGTCTATGATGTGTGCATCTGTATCTTCTGGGTGTAATCCTAAAATGTGCTTTCTTGAGAATGAAAAAGGGCTCTCGACAGTGCACCAAAAGGTGAGGAAAGCCTGTTATTGCAGTGGCTCTCACACTTATTCTCCTACTCAATTTTAAAAGCACAGAAATTGAGGATATACATTCATGCTTACTGCCAAAATTCTCATTGACTAATATATACCAGACCAATCAGCATGGAAATGAACCTGTTTCAATTCACAGTGAAATAGATTTAGCATACACGTGGTCAGTTATTAACTTCCAAGAGAAGGAATGAGAGCACAAAAGTACACAAGATAATTTCTTAAATCACTGTGCTGTTTCAGAACTAAAGATATAAATATACTACCAATGACAAATGTCATCAGCACGTAGGAAAGACCTCAGATAACTTCCTGAATCTGACTTCTGATACATGGATTCCTTGAGGGTTAAGTACTTTTTTTTCATACACACGATGGCAAATAAGCAATATATATAACTAAGCAAAATATTAATGTTACATAAATAAAAGCAAACACTAAAAAATCATATTGAATTTACCATTACAGATTAAATGTTTAAGCCATTTTATGGCTACAATTATTATTCATATTACTGTACTGTCTAGGGATCCTACTGAATGAAGAATCCCACTGGGACGAGAGTGGTAGAAACACAAAAAAAGGCAACTCCTGGATCATAAATCTTACAGTCTAAACATTGGACAAAAGGACTGAGCAATACAGAAACATACAAACAAGTTAATATGAATCAGTGTAATAAAAAGTAGCCATAGCACATGAGAAATACATGCTGAGCAGGGAGATACATTGCAACTCTAACTTTTTATAGCAACAAAACAATTTTTCTGTTGTTTATGAGCAAAATGAACAGTTAAGGGAACAAATCTATCAATCCTAAATCTATTATGTTAAGATTCTCTAACCCCTGTATAATCTCTACTGACATACAGGTTACAACATGGTCAAGCCAGCCTAACAAGATTTTTCTATCTTTGCTGAATAACTGAATCTTATTCATAGGCAACCATCATTTTAAGAAAAGCTAACACACCATCTGAGGCAAGAAAGAAACTGTCAGTTTAATTCCACAAGTCTGAACTTACTGTGTATAACAATTTTATTCTCAAGTGAAAACAAAATCTTATAGATGTTACAAACTGACCAGAGATTTAGAATTATAAACTCATCATCACAGGTCATTCTCCAGCAATAAGCTGAAGTACTAAAGAGAACTACTCCCACCAACATAACACAGGCCCAATTCCTTCTCATTCCCAAAGAAGCAAGCAGGATGTCCTGGTTTTTGGTTTCCTTCCATTCTTCCAGTTTGCTACTATTTGGAGAGGTATCAGCAAATGTACTTGGTTTCTTAAAAAGATGGATCTTCTGTAGACAGCCATATTGGACAGCAATCTCTACATTTAGTGGCTTCTCACAGCTGAGCTGCAATATCCTCATGGCTCTGCTTGGAGTAGACTAATTAACTGAGAACAGTGCAGCTGTATTACACCAAAAAGCCCACAAATTTGCCAGAGAGGAACACTAAGTTAAAATAAAGGAATCCAAGGCCGAGGAGTAGCAAATTAAGCTGCATGGTCCTGTAAAAAGACTGCATCCACATTGTGTCTCTTGCAAATTAAGCTGCAGGCATTAGCGTATAATAAGCACTAGCCAAAAATGAATAGGGAATGCTATGAAAATATATCTTTCATCTGGTCAAGATACTTGTCATGGTATGAGCTGTAAACCTTACTATTAAAGGAATTTCTATGCCTTGTAAGCCTCCTAAACACTTATCAGGTGCATCAGATTACAGTTGTTTCCCCTTTGGATCTTTGACTATACTAATGAGGGACGACATAAAAACACATTTAAAAAAAATAAAAACAAAAACGCAAATCTGCCAGAAATATAATTTCACATGTTATTATGAAAAACCAAATACAGAGTAGTCCCTTGGAATCCTGGTCAAGTAATGACAACTGGGTAAGGAACTCAAAATATGTGAAGCAGAAAGGTTTGAAGAAGGTTCATACAACCACAGTAGATCAGGATCAGATTCAAGTAGGTGGCAGGGCTAATGGAAGGGCAAAAAAATGCACAGTCTTCAGGAAACATCAACCTAGCTGCTTCTATTAAAATGGTGCAACTTAAGGATGTCTTTAAGACAGTTAAGAGGAAATGGGATGGGGTCTGTTACACTTCTTAAAGAAAATGTAGGGCATTTGGGACTTCATCTCACCATCCTCTAGAAAACCCTTCACAAATATACTAAAATGAAAAGAAAACCTTGAGTCTGGATAAAGTGGAAAAATCATGCAAAACTGAAAGTAAAACCAGTACACGTACTGCCAGCAGTTATAGAACATGTACAGTACAGTGCACTGGAGACAGCTCCTTCCCTCAAGAGCACCTCCCGAGGAGTCAGCCCAAGTGTGACCTTAATTCTGAGCAATGGCAAAGACATTTTTGTGCAAACAACTGACAGGCCTTTACATTAATCCAAACTTGTTTGAACTGCAGTGGCAATAGGATTCCGCCGACAAGCTGAGTCAAAGGAAACAAGCATAAAAAATAAAGGGATTCCACTGAACAGCAAACATCACCAGCATTGTCTGTGCACAGTACTGAGACCAGCAAACATCAGTGCACAGGATTCTGTAGTAATGCTGAAAGACCTCTGCCTTACGTACTTCCTCAATAATCTTGTACACAGCGAATGCAACCAGCGATGCCGGCAAACAGAGAAGCAATTCTTTTCTGCAGACTTGGGAATTTTATACTGTCCTCTTATTTGTATCATGCAGTGCCATGTTTCATGCTTTTTAGAAATGAACGGGATACTATGAAGTCAAACACAACCTGTAAGCAGTTCATATTTATAAATTCTTTGCTTCAGTCTTGCTCCACGTAAGCTTACAGGTACATAGAGAGGACCTCGACCAAAGTCTGGAGACTACAATTACAATTCTAGGGGCACCTAAGGGAATTAGAATTTAAGTGAGCTTTAAATACAATTTTAATTCTATACAATAAGAAAACCACACAATCTTCTGAACCCCTTGACAACCTGCTCCCAGGCCACCAAAATGGAATGAAACTGTAATATAAAAAAACCCAACAATCAGAATATGACCATGTTTATACACGACTGCGACTGGTATTAGGCAAAAATTAAAAAGGAGGGTTGCAAATTCTATGTATTTCTTGCAATAGCAGTATGATTTCACTGGCAGAGGTCCTTAACCCAGTACTGAAATATTTATTTGTGGCTTTACAAGATGATATAGCAACTCAAATTAAAAGCACAATATCATGAGTTACTAGACTCTCTCTCCTTCCCATTTCCCAAATTAAGCAAATTATTTTTATCTGATTCCTCAGTCACATCAGAGATTACATTGTGAAGAAACTAATGACCTGGAAAAACCAAGTTCAATTCACTGTTATGAAAAGGTTCCAAACAGTAGGTACTACTCCACCAGAATGAAGAAAAATCTCCCTCCCCCTAACTAGAATTTGTCATGAAAATTTTCCACTTATTTTCTATAATGCTCCTACCTCAGAAGAGCCTTATTTTATAATTGCGTACCAAAGAAACATAAAACCCATTATGAAGGAAACATTTACATTGTGACTATCTCTCTGTAAAAAAGGTATCATCAGTTCTCCTTTCTGAAAATTGGTAAAGGTGAAAAATCTTCCTGTTTTCCTTAAGGTTTTCTTAAAAATCAGTGATAGAAGGGGTAAACAAAAGACTTATCTGAAGGTAAGCATTTAAAAATATGTAAAAACCTTGAAATAAAACATCATCCTGCATGAACAAATCCATAATACTCAGCAGTTCACATGGGCAGGATGTTGGAAGAGACAGCTTGTAAATCCCACAGATTTGACCATGGGCTGAGCTGCAAATCAAGGACAGAACTCAGGTCGGTGGCACATCGATGTCACAGAAGACCAGTTAACTGAACCACTCAGAATAAATTTCTTAGCTTCCAAGCAGCATGTAGAATATGAAGCTTCCAGAGACTACATTTACCTGGCAAGTAAGTTTTTCCAGAGAATGTGACAGTGATAATGTAAACCAGCAAAGAACGAAAGAGCGCTGTTCATACTGGGTTTTATGTATGCAACATGCATATGCACACATTCACACCGATGTTTCTTAGAGAGGAAAATTTTAATTAAACAGCAGTTGTTTAAGGCAGTATGAAAGCTTGTCGTTTTATGGATGTCAGAGAAGGTGGTTTGGTATGAGGCAAAAGTTACAAGACTAGATTGTTGCAGGGCTACAATGTAAACAGAACAAACGCAATGTATGCTTGCTTCCTCGCAAGCTTTCTGGCTGGTACCTTAATGAGTTCATAGCATTCAAAAGATTCAGCTTTCTCCCAAGTATTTGAGACAAAATTTTTATTTCCTATTATTTCACTTTTCTGTGAGCCACCACCAAAATCTGGGGGTCTCTTTTCCATGTACCCATGGATCCTTCGCCACTGTACACCGAGAATAAGGTCTCAAATATTTATTTTGTTTAATATAAAACAAAATCAGTTTTAATGTACCAATGTCTCAGGATTCCAAGATATAACTAATTGGTAGTCTTAAAGGAAACAAATCTCTAGAAACATGCATCTAGCAAGCAGGGTATTGCTAGATTTCTTCCTCTGAGAAATACTGAATTTTCAGCACTAGAGGATCATATAACCCTGGGGAATAAGATCATAGCATCTGCATTAGTACATTTCTGAATTATTAACAGTAATGCTATAATTCTGTATCATTTCATGATCGTTTTCTCAAAGACGGTGACCTAATTATTCATTAGGTACTCAGAATATGTAAGGAGGCATGTGTACCTTGCCAATATTTTGTCAGATACAGTCTACTGAAGAATTGCCACACTAAATAGGTACATCTTCTACGACATCAGTGTTTTCAGTTCTCTCATTACCACACCAGAAGATCTGCTCTTGCCTTTGGGCTCATCTTAGATATTCTGTTATTTATCTTCTTTTGTTGTATTTTCAACTGAGTTACCTGATTATGGCAAAATTTTCATGTTAATTTATTTATGAATACTATTTCTGAATCACACTCTCAGAAATGAACTAAAAACAATGGGCTCTGAAGCTCTACATAAATAGCTTAAAAATTAAAACATTTTCAAAATCTCTAAGTATCAATTAAGTTAATGTAGTATTTGTGGAGAAACAATTAAACTAGTTTTTCCCAAAAATAAAATGCATTGACTTAATTATTGAGGAAGGAATGTTCGTGGGTTTAGATCTTTTTTCAAGTCGAAAAGGAAAGCAGTAGTTTTATACGTACAATTGAAAATAAAGTAAAAAAAAAAAAGTTATAATTTAGCCTACATTTGTACCTCTGAAATACCATATTTGCCTGAACTAGTGGAAAATTTACCAGCATCACTCGAACAGGAAACTACTGTCATAAAGCTGCTTCCTTAGCAGCTTCAAGACATAGAAACACCAGTTGATTCTAGATACCTTTTGTTGCAAAAATTACCTTTTCTTAAAGGTGACCTTGTCACCTTTAGCACTTCCTGGACAGTCTTTCTAATTGTCCATTATCCTTCAATCAGTCTTTAAATCTCATTTGGTATCTATGCTCATTTTTACTGATATGTCTATTTAACACTATGATCAATGTATCTTTTTTCCCCAGAGTTTTTCAACTTTGATTTTGTTATTCTTTTTCAAGACACAAAATAATTTTTCAGTTGAGGAACACCTTACTGGAGGGGATCTACAGGATCAGTCCTGTAAGTAATGTCAGCAAGTACTACTTTGTAATTCCTTCACACAACAATCCAGTTCCATCTCACCACCATTTCAATTGGAAGCCTGCTGCTGAACTGCACATTGCCAGAGACTTCCTTCTAGTTTTCAGTCTAAAATGTATTCATGGTCAAGTGCATCCATTCATTATGTTAACAATGTCCTTGGTCTACTCATAAACATAATTAACTATACTTTTGCTTTGCTAAGGTCAACTAGCCGTGCTCTTTTAACCTTTACTCACATGGCATTTTCTCAGTCTCTGAACAGCAAACATTTTCAGCACTGCCAGTAATCCAAACTGGATTCCACTAGAACCAATAAAATACTATTAATATTCTTTTTATTTGGAAACAATCTCTTGCTATCTTACATATTATATATATATACACAACCATGAAATCTATGAATTTGTTTGTAAAATTATTTTGTAAATTACCTCTTTTCTTAATAGAGAGCTGACTAGCAACAGATTTCAAAACACTAAGAATTAATAACAATCTTATGACATGCATAAAAATTCATCCTTGTATATTTTCTTGAAACCTACTATTTTTGGGTAAGCTGTTAGATTTTTTTTTTAAAGTAGTCCAGACTGACAGGTTCTATAAACGGGATAACCTGCAGTATTTTACTTAAAAGTAATTACATTCAATGCCAGAATGCTAAGTGGCCATCCATAATACCCTAAAGCTCGAATTATTTTCAGAAGAGAAAGGTTAAGAAAATAGTGTCAGAGGGTAAATGTAAGCAATTTAGCCACTGAAGTAATTCTGCTGTTACCTACTGTCCACAAAGCTGAGCAGCACTGTGCCCTATACAACTGTTGAACTACACAAGTGTCTAAAATTCAATGGAACTCTGGCTACTTTTTCCTTAGTTTGTGGATTTTGTGTTGTTGGATTTTTTCAATCAAAGGCAATGTCCAGAAACTACCAGTACTAAAGAATCTGTTCATGGCATTGTTTACAAAAGTTCCTAAGAGACTTTATTGTTGAATGTAACCTTTATTTTATTAATGATGAGAAGTAATCAATGGAATGCTAAAAAAACCCCAAACTTGTAAAGAAATCTAGTGTGAAATCTGAATCTGTTGTTTGAAGCAAGTTCAGTGGTCACGGTAACACCAGATGAAAGTTGACTCTTGCCCATAGTGAAATAGGCATGGCTCTTCTAAAAAGGTCACAAACTTTTCAAATATAGGCACCATGTTTCAAATTTTGCACATACAAAACATGTTCATGTCACTCAAATTACACAATGTGGCAGTGTTCTAAGTCTGAACATTATTGTCAATTAATGGCGGAGAAAAGAGCCCGAAGCTCACGTAAGACTAATGACGGGGACAACTCCTGGAAAGAGACAAGAAGTATAAAACAACAGTTTTCCTGTTGTACGTGGGTTTGTGTGTGCATGTGTGAGAGTGCATATAACAAAAATGTTTAAGAGTAAGTTCAGGTAATAGCCCATCCACTTGTTCTCTGCTTCTTATCCAGTTTCATTGCAAAGGCTTTGATTTTAACTGCATGATAAAATGCAAATTCAAATCCCATAGAAATCAATAGTTAGTGTGTTGTTGACTGGTTTGAACCAATCAAAATTGAGTTTTTTTTATAATAATTGCTGAATGTCTTCTTTTTAATCTACTTGTCAGCCTCTGGGTATGTAGGATACTTGACTGTCTCAATTTTCTCCTTAACTTTATAGGATGGGTACAGGCCTGTTCTTCCTAATTTCCTATTGATGCCTTTTGAATAACCATCCCAGTGGTTTCCAGCTACTCCAATTATATCTCCAGGTTCCATAGGAATTTCATCAGCAGTTCGTGGATGATGAGCATAAATAGCAATCTGGTTGTGAGCATTCTGTCCCCCAAAGTAGTAGATATCATCCAAAGAATGGAAATACGCTGAAGCATCTGGATGCAACGTCTGCATAATTTCATAGGCAACTCGACAAACCTTAGAAATAAAAACAGAAGTCATTAATATTGTGTGTGACTGAAATATACCACAGAAATCAACAACCAATGTAAAGTAATATTTCCCAAGAAGATCAGGTTCTGGAATGTCCGGGTTAAAAAAAACAACTAAACAACCAACCAACCAACCAACAGCCCCCAAAAAATCAAAAACCAAACCAAAACACCCACCAAAAAAACCACAGAATCCCTGTATCTTTACTAACAAAAAACATGACATTTTGGAGAATCTTAATTAGGCTTCTGGTGATCAGATTTGATAAACAAATAAATAAATAGATAAATAATTAGTACAGTCTACTCTTCGGTATAAAATGAAAACATCTACATGAACACTAGCTATTCAGCTTTTTAAAATGAATGATCTGTACCCAATCAGATATAAAAGCAAATTAGTTTTCCTTTTCTAATACTACTACTACTAAAAATTGTATTTTACTTCCCTTTGAATTTACATTTTCAAAATTTATCGTGCAATAATGAGGCCTTGCATTTACTTTTCTAAAGGAAGTTCAAATTTTCACAACCAAACAGTTCCATAAGTCCAAGGCTTTAAAATGCTGTTTATATTAGAACAGTGATAGTATTGTGACTGTTGGCAACTTAGAAGACAAGTAAATGACAAGAGAATTCCATCAAGGCAATAACCATGTTGGTGGGAAGAAGGATGCATTTTTACTTGTCATTGTGTCCCATTTTATGAAGGGAATTTTCAGACTGAACACACAGTCCCACGTCAGAATTATGTTGTATTTCTCAGAGTTGCTAGAAGCACAAAAGGCTTATGAAAAAAAGCTCTTTTCAGCCACTGGCTAGAAAGCTCTTCTCTGTCAGGTGTCCGCCTTGGCTACCGTGAGTTTTCTGACTTCTGACTTCCATTACTGTATCTTTCTCCGATTTTGCATAAGTTTGATAAAGGCTGATTAACAATACAGCAGATTTCTTCAATATGAAGAAGCATTTGAGTTTTTTAATAACTTTCAGTCTATGTTAATATAGCAAAGCTTGATTTTACTTTTATTTTCTCCCTTTGAAGATACAGTGAATAGAACTTTGATCAGTCATACTAGATGTATATGTACTTTCCTAGCTCCTTTGAGAGAGGCATTGGCTTTAAAAATGTAATAGATTTCCTTTTATCCCTCTGCATCTGAACTTTAAAATAAGTTTTCAGAAGTACCTTTCAGATGATCAGGCTGAAGTTAATTATTTCAAAGTACCTGTTACACTGGTACTATATTACACTGTAATATAGAAACAAATTTGACTACCCATATATTTATAAAAGACTATTTATTTTATAGCTTCTGTGACTATTTTGGTTTTGTTCTCTGCATGTGTGTGTACCCCAGAAAGCAGATGCACAGAATACACACTACAAAAATTTAAAATCTTTTCAGTACAAATGCTTTTAGCATGTGTGACTTGCATATCTGACACAAAACATTCAACAGCTCCGCTCAGCAATTGTTTTCTTTGTAGCACCAAACCTGGGTAACTAAACTGTAAACCGTTGAGGACAGCAGGCAAAATATGCACATGCAGAAATATAGCTAAAGCCAGCCTCCCATTTTTTATTGCCAGATCCCTTGTTCTGCAGCCTGTATACTTACATGTACAATGAAAAATACAAAGACTAATAAATTCTGGAAGGAAACGAAGTTATGAAGAAAAATACATCAGTCAGAGGGAGCTACAATTTCATCTAAATCAAGACTGAAGAAACCAAAAAAAAATCTTTGCTGTAATTTGTAATCTTAATTCTCCTACTGTGTTATGATTTGTGTAACTACCATGCAGCTTTTCTATAAAATTAATTAATTAATTAGTCTACTCAATTAATGTGACATTGCTGAAATACAGTGTCAAGGTAGGTTGTTTCCCCTGACTCTCTGTTATGATGGGACTAATTCCTTAAAAACAGTATTTTAATGAAATATCTCTTCTTCAGCTTACACCACTGTTCTTCTGCTTTCAGCACCATAAAACCCAATTACTACAGGGGAATTCCTGATTCTATTCACATGTAGCACCATTTTCTCTTAATATCTCTGTAATGAAGTTTAGACTCTTTTTGGCAAAATGGAAAAAAAAAGTCAGCATAGAATTGATTAATGAGAAACCCCAAAACCACATTGGAAATACGTAAGAATACATTTTTAACCTTATTTTCTGTTCATACCTATTGGACAGAAGATGGTCATTAATGGCCTTATTTTGCTTACCTTCAATGCCAACGTGACTATCAAATGGTTTATTTAATTGATGGAAGGACAGGCATAGCAATGCAAATATTAGAGAATCCAATTTTAAATCCATAAAAAGAAAAATTTATGAATGGTGGGAAAACTTGCAACAGACCTTAGAAAAGCCCAATATATGAAGATTCTGTAGAGATCCACATTGTTGCATGCCCAGAAAAACTGGTATTAAATGATTTTTGAGGAGATAGAATTATTAAAGCACAAGAAATTGCCTAGAAAAAATTAAGTAAATTACTGGACCAAATTCATAGTCCAGATATTGACAGTAACAATCTAACACTGGATTTCCTATACTTCAGTAGAATTTTCTCCAACTCTGGAAAACCAAATATGTTATCCAATAAGCAAGTCTATTGTCAAATGCATGGTGAAACAGAATGCGAGTTGAGCTCAAAGACACCATGTACCACAAAGGTACCCTCGAAGGGGGTTGTATCAGATGCCCTCCAGAGATCTTGATCAACCTGTATCATCTTAACTATGTTTATAACCAGGGGTTTACTTAAAGCAAACATTTATCACTTTTAACACAGCCATCTGAATACAACAATAGCAGAAAATGTTACAGATTTTTCATTATGTTTTGACCCGAGACCACATAATTGTTCCTTCAGACCATGAACTGTCTCTACACCAATGCACGTGTTGCATTTAAGACATACAGCTGTAGGTTTCACCTCTTTCACTGTGATATCCATTCAGTGGATGTACTTCAGTTAAATCAAACTATTATTATTAAAGTGGATGGCTCCTCACAGCTCTTCTTAGTGAAGATTTTTACTTTGGATTTTACTCATGTCTTTGGTCTGAAAAAGCCTATATTAATAATCTTTAAATATGCTATAAAATGTCATTCTCTGAACAGGATGCGGTGAATGGTAAATAAAGTGGTAAATAAAATGGTAAAAAAATATGCACAAGCATGATTGAGGGATAAGAGACTTTTCTGTACTTTTTGTTGTTTCACTGTCTTCTTGCTACAGCAATTTTATTAAGAATTATGCCTGTCAAAGACAATATATCACTGTATTGACCATATATTAATATTAATATTATGCTTGTTACCTATTTTTCATTGCAGTGCAGCAAACAACTTACATTTGAGGCTGTGGAAAGCATTTAGTTTTTATGTGAATTTTAACTTTTGATTTTTGTGTCCACTTCCATCTAATAGTAAAATCATGTGTGATTGTGTCACCTAAGAGAATAACGACAACAGCAAGTAAAAACATTCAATCTGATTGAAATCTTGCCATATGTGAATTAGAGGGATCAGCACATCAGTCACAAAATCCTGCTTGGTGACATTTTGCTGTGGTTTTAATCTTAAAACAGATTTTTATAAACAGAAACAAGAAGAAAACGATGATTTAGAACTGGTACATATAATCTACATTGTATCTGCATTGCATTTTACCTGGGATGAAAATGTGCAGACCAGGAAGTCTGCCTGAGACAAGAAGTGAATATCCAGAATGACACCTCTTAGGGAGTTTTCGGTGTATCGGTTATGCAGTCCTGCTGACCAGGATATGGAGTTATCACTGATAAATTCATAATTTGGATACCTGTGAAAATACAATGCACAGTTAATAGCATTGTTCTGTTCATTTTTATTTTTTTAAGAAGCATTACCTCTGCTGCAAGATAAGGTTGTTAATTTGTTTAAGTGAGCCTCTGCTTTACAGGAAATTAATTACAATTTGCTGAAGCTTCTAGAATGTTACTGCTGCCTCCAAGCATGCCCTCTCTTTATCTAGAAAAAAATTCAAATACAAAGATGCTGTAAGTCTGTCTGATACATAACAAAGTAGAAGAAGTGAAAGAAATATCAGGAAGTATATACCACATTCTGTAAATTATGCTGATTTTAGATGAAATATAGTCAGACCACTTAGATTTCTCTACTGCTAAACAGGATACAGGATTCTGACTTTACTAGACTACATTTATTACCATACTATTAGATACTGATTAGGACACTGTGCAAAAAAACACAGTCACCTGTAAAAGGGACATATTAAATAAAGGCATGTAAACTAATGAAAAGAATTTAAAAAGGCTTTCCCAGTTCTTAAGACCATATGGAGAACAAATTTTCCAATTCACTGGTCAAAAGGAAATAAATGTAAAACTCCATGCCAATACACTTTTCCTGACTTACTACAAAAAAAAAAGTACTACTTTAAGTCAAAATATTTTATTTGAAATATAAAACCTTAGTTTATCTTACATTAAAATAAAAGATTTTATCATGCAGCAATAACGTAAAAATAAAAAAAAATCCTTTAAAAAATACTGGAAAATAATGGTCTTTCTCAAAAAATTTACTCTTCTGTATTGGGTAACTGAAATCTGAAAGAAACTGTGGCAAGGAGCATGAATAATTAAATTTTCAGTCAGCCTCCTATCAAAGACAATTATTACAGATGTAACAAAGGTAGTAACTACATTGCTGTTACACAACAATTATATTTCAATCATGAAGTGCAACTCGCATAACTAACCAGCCAACTACAAAATTTCAACTACACAACTTACTATAAAACAAAACTATATATATATATAAAAGCTTTTTTTTCAAATTTATAACTTCATTGCAAATATAAATAATACATTTCACAAGAGAGCAAGGCAGCCAATATAACATTTGTAAGAACGTGCCTAATTTATTCCATTTCAATGTTAAAAATATGAAGAAACTGTCTTCGAAAGTGAAATGGACAACTATAGCTGGCTTTTGGGACTACCAAATCAGCAAATTTATCTCAAAAGCAAATCAAAAAACTGTATGCAAAATGCCCACGTTTGATGTGGAATGTATGGGTGTACCTGATCATGAATGTCAGGGAAAGTTCCTACTATATTAAAAAACAAGAAAAAACAAAACAAAACCAACAAAAAGAAAAGAGAGGGTGGAAATAATATTAGAGTAACTGATAATACCCCTTCTGAGAAATTACAGAAGCATATGAAGCTATAAATCGTTTTTTTCAGTAGGAACTCTTTCACAATTTTAACTTTCTGATCTTTTCATGTCTAGCATTTTTTTGTCAATATTTAACTAGCTCTCAAAACCCAACAGATGACACCACAATATTTGGGACACATTCTATTCCAATTTCCATTGTGTTAATTGTATTCCTATTTTTTTTTTTAAGAAAAAAAAAAGTACAGACCAAAAGGAAATACATCATCCTCTATTCTAAGAACTAGCTGAGAAACAGAGATAAGTATCAGTCTTATCTCAGTAAACAACTCTGAGTGGAGCAACACAAAGAACATTTAATAGGAGATGGCATTTCTAGGGACAATAAACATGGTAAAGATATTTGCACACAGCTTTGCAAGTTCTTGGTATCAGGAATACCACTAAAATTAATCACTTCCTTCAGACTTCAAAAATCAGAATCCACATGCTGAGCAGACACAAAAGAACTTTTCTTGAAGAATCTGATTTCTTATTAGCAAAAGATCACTCTAATAACTTTAAGGAATGAAGCACGGGGGAAAAAGTGTCATATTGGATGTGGTAAAAAACAAAAGGTCAGAATTATTTACGCATCTTTTAATGCATATATTTAAAATGTTCTCCTTCTTTCCTTTATTCTGGAACCAGTCTCTGAGATGCTTTTAGATCTGGCCTTTCATTCCATTTTATAAAGTTGATCCAAATTCATCTAACCAACGGTTTCAGAGCCCACTCTTCAAAACAGTCATCAAAGCTTGTAATTTATCTACTCACATTTTTCAGCTTTCAAACAAGCACTTTTATGTTGTCTCCCACACACAACGCTACATTGATGCTTGGGAGAAGAGGTCTCTTTTAAAATATGAGTGAAATAGCAGCCATACTTAGCGTGACCAAAGAATCTTCTGGTTCACTACCCTGTCTCCAACACATGCTGAAAGCAGAGCATAAAGAAAAATACAGAAAAAGGCCAGATGCACACTCCTCTCAAACTGTATGTGGCCCACTGACTTCAGGTGAGGTTTAATTCTCCTTCCCACTTCCTACAGTGCTGTAGATTCTATTTGAAGCTATTCTTGCCACAATGACTACAAAGAAGAAAGAAAATGAAACTACCAAAGCTCTATAGTTAGCTCTTGCTTCCTTCCATTCCATTTTCCATCTGTATTTATACTATGAATAATGTAATACTTACACTGTAAGTTTTTGGAGAATTTTTTTTCTTTTTAAGTAGAACATGGACACAAACCCATTACTAGGATTCCTGAATGTGTAGAAAATGAATCATACATAGTAAGTTGTCATATTTTTATTGACAGAATCACTGAAACAGAGTGTTGTGTAGGATGCCTCCTAGCTTTACTCACATAGTCTCTTCTCTGAAACAGGAAAGGCCCAGGAATCATTTAAGTTGGAGAAGACCTTTAACACCACTGAGTCCAACTATAAACCCAGCAGTGCCAAGTTCACCACTAAACCACATCCTGGAAGTGCAACATGTACATGACTTTTAAATACCTCCAGGGACAGTGGTATTACGCTTCCTTGGCAGCCTGTTCCAAGATAAAACCAAATAATGGAAACTGGCACAACTCTGTTTCCTTTGTATTGGATTACATATATGTAGTGTATCTCTTCCACATAGCTAAAAATAATAGCCAGTTCTTCTAAAGCTATCTGATAGATTCTTAAAACCTATGTACAGGCCAGGAAGGATTTTATTCTTTTTTTCCCGTCTTATAAGAAAGAGAAAACAAGATATCAAAAGAAGGTGGGAAAGACAGAGTTAAAAATCTTTCCTTCCTGCACCTAACAGCCTCAGATAAGGATACAAATCAGGCACAGTTATGGCACTATTTCAAGTTCCTATTGGTTTCAGAAGCTGATCAACTAGTTGTGCAACTACAGATTATCACTGCAGGTGCAAAGCAAGGCGAGTCCCGGGCTCCTGTTCTCAATTGCTAGGCCTGTGGAGTGTCCAGAACAGGCACTGAAAATTTTCTTCCTTCTGAAAGAAGATTGTGAGTATATGTGTAAACAGACTAAGAAATAATGTGTTTTCTCAGGTCTTGCTCTAAAAAAAACTGGAAAAGATATGAGCTGTTCATCAGATTCTAGTACTTTGAAGCACTGCTGAATTCTATGTATCAGGCATACTATGTGGGAAGGGTTGGCCAAACTACAGATAGGATAAAGGGAGAAGAGACATTAACCTGCTACTGTGGAAGTAAATAAACAGTAAAAAAAAAAAGGAGAAAAAAAAAAATAAAGATGACTTTACAGGTAGACATTCTGGAAGGAAGAATAATATTTGCTGAATTTTTGTGCTCATGTACAAGAGAAAGACACCTGAATAGGTTCATATACAAACCAGAAACACATTAAATATGATATCTTAAAAATTTATGTATATGTCATCTGTATTATTTTGAATACCCTAAAGAGAGAAGATACTTCAAGTAGTATTATAGACTAGAAATAGATATACCAGATATTCAAAAATTTGCATGTGAAAATGATTAAATCAGCCAAAGAGAAAGCAATTTACACCATCCCTAACACATCACTTATCTAAGATAAATACCAGAAGCTTACCAGAAGCTGTCACATGCTTTAATTGTCTGATCATTGCAGTTGCTGAACTCTCAACCATGCTACTCTCTACTAAAGTTGTTCTACATAATCCTAATTCTGAAAATATGTCACTTCTTTCCTTCTTCTGGAAATAGAACACAAACACTCTACAAACTGGTGGTAGTGACTGCACTATCTTTACTACTGTACTTGCAGTTGGTAGACATCTGACTGCAAAGGAAGTTTCTGAAACTTAAGTCAAAACAGTTTTCATGACTATGAATAGTTTAAAATACTTCTCTTGCTAGAAACAACATGCCTATTCATGTGAATGTTGGCTAGATTTTCTTTACTTAAATGCCAATGCTGTTTGACAGCCAGTCACTCTCATGTAGAGATACAGTATCCAGGACTTACTAATATTACTGCACCAAATAATGAATGCAACATAAGCTACTGCAATGTGACAGCTCTTTCTATCAAAGCTTGGTAGTTCAATGTGACTAGAACATTTCTGTCAGAAGTGTAAACCAATTTATAGTTGATTTCACAAGAAGAGGAAGAAAAGCTTCTTTACTGCCAAAACATGACCTTAACCTGCCTTCAGATGCTATTAAATGCCCAAACATCAAATTGCATCCTGCCTTCTCTGAAATCACAGGAAGTTTCAAACGCCTTCTACTCAAGGCATCTGAAGCTGCAAGCAACAGTAGGGTGCAAGCAACAAAGGAAATTATGTTTCAGTGTAAGCTGTGACCTGAAAACTCAGCCGTAACACATAAAAAGTTCTTCACTACTTACAGATTCTATGCCTTTTATGAAGAAAACATAAAATTAATGCTGTACTACTGAGTTGTATCTTACCATATTAAAGTAAAATTGTGATTTGGTATGAACTTGAGCTGTAATTCTTAATAAAATTCAGTATTGTTGTACTGAACAAGTTACAATTCTACATTAGTTTTTGTTGCTATTGAAAAATTGGGATGATATGTTTACAGGTAGAGCACCTCATTATTCACAAAGAATGGTAAGGCTTGAAAGTTAAACAAAAATAAAAATGCATAACTAATATTGTTACATCAATATTGAATTCTGTTAAGTTACAAACAGTTATTAAAGTTATTTAGGACAATATAATAAATTAAGTATTATAATCTCAACTTTGTATTACCTGTCTTTTCATTGTTTAGATTTGCATTTTAAATGCTATCATTGTTTCTGCTATTGTTCTTGCCTCTACACATACAAAAAAGGAAGGATTAGGTTGCCATCATCTGGAGTTTGTTTGTTCATTCAGTTTTTACAAAACACCATAATTTTAAACAGCAGCCTTTTATAGATAGGAAAGAAAAACAGAAACAGCACAGTTGAAATAGGCAGGTTTTCAATGCTGTAGAAAATTCTTCTACTACAAAATAACATTTTCTGCTTACCTTGCATGTGCCAAAGAAAATCTGTTATGTAGTATGTTATCTTTTATATTTTTCCAAGAATGTCATAAAGAATAGAAGAGTTCAAAAATTTGCCACTACTGAGTTGCCTTGATTTTTAAAAAGTATTAATTAATTAATTAGAAATATTAATTTACAAGGAAATACAGGCCATGTAGGAGTAAATGAACATTTACTGTGTATCCATATTCTAGAGAGCTAGAAGAGGGCACAGAGCAAAGAAAGGGACAAAGACACTGTAAGAAGTTGAGAATCTCATATATATTAAAGGACAAAATTATTCAACATGTAGGGTGAAAGTCTTCTATGTCATCACCATAGAAGTCCTTCTGAAAGAGGGAAGAGCTTCATCATCAGCTTTTCAACCCACTTATAAAAATTCCTCCGTCAACTGTTCACAGATTGGTGTTTTTTGGACAGGTGATGCTTTTTAATATATTATCCAGTTTTTACAATATTCCTAAGTAGTTTCTTTTTAATATGTATGTTCAATAAGAATTTGTGTATTTATTATATTTATATTATTTATACATCTATTATTTATATTTACCTTCCTTCTACATCATTAGTTTGTTTTTACATAATCACAGGTATCTTGCTCAACTCTTCTAGATTTTTAACATTAAGCTTTGAAAAGCATACTTGGGAGAAAAAAAATCCCAAAAACGCATATCTGAGAGAGAAATTGAAATCACTGGAAAATGAAATGCAATCTTAACTGAATAAAGGACGAAAAATCCACCTACACTAAAACCTGTGTGCACAATAGTCAGAAATTGTAAAGGTAACTGGAAGGAACTGTAATATAAACATAATTCATCTTACTTGGACTTTGCCTCTTGCAACAATGAAGGGTCATCTGTAGCCAAATACACTCTTCTTTTATCAACATGCATCCTGCGAGCAAGAAGTTCAAACCGCTCTTCCACGTGTACCATGTACTCTTCAATGGGGTGAAATGCTGCCTCTGTCCCTACTTTGTCTGTCCTTCGGACGTGAACACTGGAAAAAGGTAGAAACTAGGAATTACATTTATTTATAAATACTACATATACTTTAGCAAAGGAAATTTTAAATTGAATCCCTACGTTAAAAAAAGGAAGGATTAAAACTCATCCATGTCCATCAAGACACAATGACAACATGAAGTTAGATGTCAGTCTGTTCTCAAAAGCAATATAATAATCTCACAAGGAAGGCAAAGGGTTAACTGAAAGAAAGGAATGAAGGACATCGAATTATAGCATGTAAGCTGGCATTCCTTTTGTGCACAAGGCTAAGTTATCTACTGTAGACAGATAATGCTTGATCAATACAGGTCAAAAGGAAAACAGGAATATTTGCATCACATAATGCATAGTTTGAATTAAGGTAGTTACAAAGGCATTTTTTTGACCTCCTTGAAATGTAACGAGTCTTCAGATACAGCGTTGGTGAAGTGCCCTACCAACTTAAGGTCAAAAGCCAACTAACACTTGGACAAACCTATTGTGTGCTTTCACTTTTCAACTTTCTTGAAAAGAAAGTTGTGGATTGAATGAAAATTCTGGCAAAGGAAGCAGACTCTAGCACAGCAGCAGCAACATTTCCACACTACATGATGGCAAAACCTTTCTCCCACAAGCTGCTTTTTCTTAGTCATAGGTGCTTTTCTTCCTCCTCCACGTATCTCCCCACACAGACCTTTCCAATTCATCTTTACCTTTGAGAAACAACAATTGAGAAAACACCAGCAGGGAAGGGAAAGGCACATGCCATGTTCATATGCAGCCAGTGATAAAATTAGTTGTGAGTTGTGGCAAGTAAAATGTAGGCTTAGCCTTTTTTCCTCAAATGTAAAAGCTATTGGCATTTGGAAAGAAGACCCAGACAGTTAAGTACCTGGAATACAAGCTATAAGGCAATTACATTAATGAAATCCTGTATTACCAAATGTGGAAGGACATGTTAAAAAACCTTCTATTGAGCTTCCTTTTATATATCTGTCCAACTACAGGTGGACAAGTGTGCTGAAGAAGTACTTGTAATCAACTTGTATTATGCACAGTTAAAAAATAAGAGCTTCCTCTAGGAATCACCCTCTCCCCACAAAATACTTTGAGACTCTGATTATCATCATGAAACATTTCTTCCTGAACAGGAATCACTACATACACATATTAAAGCACAGACAGTTAAAAAGAAAACTAAATACCCACCCGATCACTGGATGTTTGAAGCCAAGTTTCCTTGTGGCTTCTTCTATTTCTTTTTCTAGCCAAGGCTGTGGACGAATCAAGTATTTCACAAACTGTGAGACCCACCACACTGCAGGATCCCCATGTACACGAATTAGTCTATCAGCCAAGTCTTCAGGGACAGCCAAGGGCAAATAAGGTGGCCGTGGGTGTAAGCTGTCAACAATGGGAAGTTCCACCACCTGAACATCCTTATCATTAGCCTCACCTGTTTTAAAATACATACTAAGATGAGTCAAGTAGTTTACTTTATTAATAAGCTTTACCATTGGCAAATAATACCCCAAACATATCAACTAATCTGTATCTTCAATTTCAAAAAGACTACCTAACCCTTGCTCTGCTTTTTCAAAATAGCATTAACAAATCTAATAAAAACCACAGTTTTAGACTAGATTAATATAGGAACTATATCAAACAATGCACTCCAAGTAGAACAAAATTGAAGGTTCTTGAATTCTTAGCAGCTGGTAGTTAATTAACTATTAAATGTGTTCCTGTTCATATATTCATACCTTCTTATATACAACTATATCATTACTGTGTGCTAAAGCTTATCTGGACAGACTGGTTATCTATAATGTCTAAAATTCAGTTACTTGTTCAAAAATTAAACAAAGAAATATTTTAAGGCATAAGAAATCATTAAGAAAATAACTACAGCTCTGCTGCTCTTCTGAACACATTTTATTGCAGTAAATTTCAGCATTTCAGACATCATTATAACCACTGAATTAGCTACTCTGTTGTTAGAAGTGGAGAAGGACAATTCCTGTCTTCAAGAACTTAAACTATGAAGTAGAAAATTAAATAGATCAGGGAAAACACAAGCACTATATAAGCACGTGATGTACCTATGGATAAGAATTTGTTATGTTTTAAATATTAACTACAGTAGAATATACAGATGGTTTAGATGGGACTTTAATTCAAGGCCTAATAGCCACTAAACATCTTTTAAGAGTTTTTACAAACTACACAAACACAACAGTCTACATAATTGATAATTCAAAGCTATGTTCATATACTGAAACAAATTATAATACATGACAATACAAAACAAAGCATTACATTTTCAAAGCATTGAACATTTCAGCTGATATTTCTAGTGTGCTCATTTCCTCCAAAATAATGTTTTCACTCTCTGCACTATTTACCAGCAAAGATGGTTAGTTCTTCCTTTAGTGCTCACCAGCCAGGAAAGAAAACTGCTTTAAATATAAGCAAATAAAACTCATATAACTTTTGATGCCCAAGTAAATCTTAATGCTACAAAAATCAGTTCAGGGAAGGAATAATGAGTTTAAGAGTTTAAGAATGGTTAAAGATCCCAAAGGTTACAGCACTTTTGCAAGACTAGTCAAAATTCTAGAGTAACTGTCTGAGATATGGTTATTTAAATAAGGAATGTTTGTTATCCTTGGGTGTATTTTCAATTCATTTTTACCAGATTTGGAAATCTGTCTTCCAAGGGGTATCTATATGTCAATATTTCATCACTGCACTGTATACCATCACGGTAAAGGGATTCTTTAGAAGAATTTCCCATACAGCAGGTATGGATGATTCTTTTTAATTCAAGAAGCCAATTCATATTTTATCACCTATTATATCACACTCACAAGAAAAGATTTAATAAAAGTTCATCAATTCAGTAAAAACATTGAGCATTTAAATCTTCCTATAATATGATGGATAATACTTTGTTAGTATGACTTCAGAAAGCTGCAGTAAAAAAAAGCAGCATGAAGCCAGGGAAGTGCTAAATCTGGTGCAGATATATCAGGCAAAAGTTTAGACAAGAAACGTTTAGCTTGGGAATAGTATGAAAGAATGCTTGAGGTTCCATCCTTTTCACCTGCTCCCCCTCAACTGAGAATGGGAGAAGAAACAGGGTGGCAAAAGAAACAACAGCAATCTTAGCCAAGACAAGAAAGAAAATACTTCAATCTTAAACTAGAGAAGAGAATTTGCTGCAAACCTTTTGAGGGGAAAAAGCAGGTGATGCAAAAGTGCATATAGAAGGTGGATTTTTATTAAGTACAGTATCACTGACAAGCTTTTAAAATTTGTTGTATTACTGAATAAATATGTTGGTCTGTAAAGACAGTCATTTGGAAAATCTTGTTATTGATAAAGCTGATTGAGCAATCCGACCTACTAATTGACATTCCTACCCTGAAAAGCACTCAATACATTGTTCCATCCTATTTAAAGGATAAGAGTGTGCTTCTAAAAGTTTCCACAGACTGGCTTAAGGTTTTGAAGAAAATTAGATTGGCCAGAAATAACTAGGAAAACTCTTAGCATATATAGCAAACTATATTCAAGTATACCAAAATTACCGAATATCAAAGAAGATTGTGAAAAAAGAGCTTCAGATTTCAGCTTTCAACTCTATGTGATACACTGTTTGAATAGCAATGAAGTTGCAAGACTTGCTGCGAATCAAAATCAGAAACAAAAGAAATGTATTTCATTAAGGAAAAACAAAGAATTTGATTGTTCAAAATTACCTACTAGGTCAAGTGTAGTCTTTAAAAAAAAATTACAAATCAAATCATAAATAGGGTCACGGCTATTTCAATAATGTTTAGTTTGTTAATTGCTTACATACAATTATCATCTGCATAATCAAACACACAGGTATGTGTACAATTCCAAAAAACTTTATGGCAACTCTGTAGATTTTATTACCTATATTATTGTCCTGAACAATAATCAAGGAAAAGCTCCCTATTAGTCTTCACTCATTTTTAAAAGTATGAGATAGCAGATGCAGAAAAAGGAAAACTTACAGCAACTGTTGGCTTTAGTCCTGGACAAAACCAGTGCAGAGAAACTCGTCAGTAACCCTGAAGGGGTAAACAACTCTCTGCAACAGCCTTATAGGCAAGAGACAGCATTCTTACCCTACTGATAACTGTTTTTTCACAGTGTTTGTGACAAAGATTCCTAACAGGCAGTGAGCTTGCCCAATTTTCAACATGCGTAGTTTAAAAAACTGTTATCCTTTTTTGGACAGCAGGTTATTGTTTTATTTTAAAATAAAATAAATCAGAAATATGCTGCAATCAAAATCAATGATACAGGAGATAACCAAAACTCAGTCAGATCAATAGACAAGCAGATACATTAGAAAACAGTAAGTCTCATTGCTGATTCATATGAATTTTCAACTGAAGATAATGAAACCGAGTTAAAAATACAGAATTAACTTTTAATCTACACTTCAGTTTTCTCTAATTTGTAATATATTTGAGTTTTTCTTCACAGATGTATTTTGTTAAATAATAAATAGGCCATAAAAGGTAATAATCCATACTAATGTTTATGTATTTTTCTCATGCTGGTAGTTTAAATCACAGCATCATCATGTCACAATTAGGTCCAATTCCCTACTCAGTGGTGGCACAATTTTGACATTTGATCACAGAATTATTCAGGTTGGAAGATACCTCTAGAGTTGTTATACATAACTGACATGTCAGCAATACTTCAAGTTACTTCTTCTGATGTGATTTATTTTACTTTTACAGTTGCCAAAATTTGTCACTATAATTCTATTTATAGCTTAACTTTCATATGATTCCAGGTGCTGTTTTTCACTTTGGAATAAACTAAATAATTGTCTTCCAGAGTTCTGCAACTTAGCCCAGTTTTGGATTTTACTTCACTGAGTAACTAAAGATTGAGTGTTTTTGCAAAAGTCATAAAGTACTGCAATATTGAAAACACACATTCTTATCATAACAACGTGCTCTGGAGGAAGGTCCTGGACTGAAACTGATTTTTATTCAGATGACCCATGCCATTTGCATCTTGTTCTTATTTATTACCAGTTTTTGGATATGTTCATCACTAATACATCAGCAACACAGTTTCAATTTCCAGGAGACCCACTGATTACTTTTTAAATACTGAAATTAGCTCTGTGTGTTATAAAAAGTGTACCTTTGCTTCACTGCAGTAGCCCAATGTGCCTTAATGACCTTATAGCCCTCAGGACTCATATAACTCTTGTGACTTGGCATAATCTTACTGTCTGCCTACTTTTCAATTTACCCTAATTTAAAGCCCCTTTAAAAACTTTTGCTATTTGTAACTTTCTTATCAACGTCTTTTTTTGGAAGCCTAAAAATGTTGGTTTGACTCAAAAAGACCTTTGGAATTTTGTCATTTTAGCTAAGCTTACTTCCTGCCATCTGAACATTGGCTCATACCTACACTCGGATGGCCATTTTCATTGGGTGTTCATTAACTTCTTACCTGAAAGGAGGCTGACATTTACCATGCAATCACTACTACTAATTAATGTTAACTGAAAACCTGTTTGCTATTCATTCTCCTATTATTTCAAAATTCACCAGCTAATTTCAAAGTATTTTTTCGAGAAGCCCTTAAAAAGTATGCCAAAGAACACCATGCTAAGGACATTCCTGTCTTATAACTGAGAATTTCAATTTCATTCCGGTTTGTCTTGCTAGAAACACTGAATAAACTGAATAAACTGATGCAAAAATGGAACAGCTTTCCTGCTTTTCTGTTTCTGTAATATACTTAATTAAGCTGATATCAACTCCCATAGACCAACCACAGATTTACTTAACCAAGCTCTACAGCCTGAAAGGCTGACTGTCAATATGGAACCTTACCCAGGTGAAAAACTCTCATTTCAACTGCACGAGATATGTCAGAGTGATGGGAAAGCTGTCTGATTAGCACAGGATATGGTGAGAGGACTGTGCTGAATTCTCTCAAGGCTCCTCATTGTCCTGCTGGTTCCTGTTACATATTGCAAAGGACAGCAGGTTCAGGGTTCATCAGTGACACCTCAGTGCTTTTCTTTGCAAATCAGATACAGTAAAAAATGAAAACTATGTAAAGTTATGGTGTGTTATGCTCTTTATCAATTGTCAACTAGTTCAGAAGAAAGTAAAAGTATGCTTTTATCTGTTTTGTGATGCAGACTACACCTCCTACAACTATCTTCTGGGCATTTGCATACTTAAAGTTACCTTGTAAGAGATTTATGCCATAGTTGAATTATAAAATGGAATTGCCATCGGAAAAAAATTGTATTTTTCTTTTTAACTAGTCAGTGTAAAACACAATTCATATATCTAAATGTTGGGTTTTTTCCCTAAGCTTTTCCTTTGTACAATTTTAATACAGAATTTTTGAACTTGGTTTCTGACTTTCCCACTAGTGTTCCACTTATTAATTTTTTAATCATCCTTTATGTAACCAAGCCTTTAAAGGCAGACAGGTGTTGAATAAATTTGGTGCAATTCTGTTTTAAAGAAACTGAAAACACAGCCCTTTTTTTTCCAGGTTTCACATGCCATATGGATAGTGTTGTCCCATTTGTCATCCCAAGGGGCTGAATCTCGATACCTTCAGGAGAAAATACACCAAAATGTTTTCAAAACATGCCAACAGTGCCTTTCATTACTCTTCTCAATCCAGCACTTCCAAGGCTTTTTTCCTGCATTCTTTCCTTTCCTCTTCTGCACAACTCTTGCAAATACCCTCACTTGCTCTCATGTCTCTTACCTCTCTGGGTACTGTTTGCATGTTGAAAAGTGGCATCTGTGATGAGTCATTGCCTCTCACTTCCTCACAGGCCTGAATGTTGACTTCAGTGGCTCTGTACACACACAGAGTCTATCTACTTTAAGGACCTTTGAGAGGCCTTAACAAGACCTATTTATTTTAGTCAGATTTGGCCAAAATTCATCCAATATTCAGAACTTAAACTAAGTTAGGCTTAAAAAGAACAAGAGCAGATAGAAAGGTAAAGCACAACGACAAAACTTTTGCTTTCACAAGAAACTTGTCTAAAATAAATCTGTGAAGATATTATTTTATCATCTCCCTCCTAAAAAGTAAAACTTTAATGGTAGTCTTCTTTCTCCTCCTGCAAAAACTCTAACTTCCAGAGCTACTGAACTACCAACATGTCTTTGTAAGACAAGTGACAATCTTGCAATTGTATTTATTTTCCCATGTTATTCCAGTTCTTTGATAATCCCCCCCATCATCAAAACCATAGTGTAAAGATGAACACTTACTGTCCTAAAAAGTGGTGAGATTCCAGTGAATGTTTTCCCTTTTGACCTGACGGAGGCCTGATCTGAGTGTAACAATTTCTGCATTTGCAATAGCTCTGTCTCTAACAAAACTAAAGCAGTAGCACCTACTGGTGCCTTTAGAGCCTCCATTCCCTTTTCAGCAGCTCAGGTGAGCTGCGTTATAAAGACCTATATTTCTGTTTCACTCTACCAAAAACTTCTCATCACTTCCTAGAAGCTTTTTGTGGCAATTGTCACATCACTTGGAAAGAACATTAAAAAGTAAAGATTTTTCCCTTCCTCAATTGTTTGGATAGCCAGTGTGTCAGCTGGAGAGTTTACAGATGAAGAGACTGTGCAAATCAACTTCATAGAATAGTCAGGAGAGCATCAAACTATGTAGAAATCAAGAACTGTACTAGTAATTTATTTTTCCTTTTATCTTCATATATTCAAACTGCTTTTGAACAATGCCCCATTTCATCTAAACAACCAATATGAAAAGGGTTCATGTTAAAAAGGAGCTCCAATTCCCTAGCTGCCAGAAAATATCTCAGAATGTATTTGCAAAGGCAAATATACTTCATAAATGCAAAGGGGTTTTGCCACGTTATCCTGGTCTAGTCATTCATGTAAACAGTAAACAGAATTGATGTTTTAAATGTAATATGTAAGGATAGTTGAAATAACTCAGGAAAACATTAAAAAGATCATTACATCTATATTGATAAAAAATCAAATTTGGATTTGATTTCCAACAATTCCACTAAAGCTTATTCTCTATTTCAGTCTAATGTTAATTACTATATACTTATAAAAATAGTTCCAAATACTTGCTTTGAATATATGGTTATCTTTTCTGGAATAGAAGATAGCTTATTTTTATAATAATCCTTCAACAGCTTCAGGGACTTATCTCTTGCCTGCATATGCTGACTGGACATACCCTCAAGCCTGCAACAGGCATGTAAAAGCATGTTAAAAAGAAGACAACATGCAGACAGAATTTCATATCTCATGACCTAAAAGCTTCCAACAGGTCATGACAATGGAGCTTAATATTTGAAGTTGGCTGTCCAGGCATCTAGTGGAGAAGTGCTCCCAGTTTAGACAAGACATTTACTGTCTTTTCAAGGTAGTGGTTTATAACTCCCAATCTTGTATTGTTCGAATTTGAACACTTGGAAGACTCATCTTTGAATTAGTAAAAGTACCTCCATATGCAAGTCCAGATGGAACACAGCTCTCAAGGTATGTGTAGACAAAAGGACATTTTAGTTAGCCATAAATAAAACAGGAGAGAATAAACCTTCTATGTTTCATATATGTTTCATATATTCATAGCAGTAAGGCACATGTCACCTTAACAGTGCATCTGAAAGAAAAAAGGATGCGTTCTACTTCATATGGTCTACTAACATGAAAGGAGAAAATCAAGAGTGTAAGCCTGTAATAATGGAAAAGGAAATTTTTCTGATCTTCAGTAATAGGGGAAAATGTAATGGAGGTATTAAGAAAAAAAACAAGATAAATCACACAGAAATATAGATGTTTTCTCCATAACTATTACAGTAATAAAATACTATTAATTTGCACAGTATTGGAAACTTGAAACCACTACTTTAGCTAAGGGTACTTGCAAAAAAAGCCCCCCAGTTTTGTTGAGGTTTGTCACAGGATTTATGTAATACCAGATAAAGGAAAACACTTTCTAAAGATTTCTCTACAAAACATTAGCACAACGGCATTCATGGACATGCAATGCCAAAAATATGGTATTATAGTAAATTTTTTTTCTTTGACTATAAAATATTTATTGTTTCATAGGAAATGCTAAATTAAATTAAATGTTAAATTAAAATTAATGTGTGTCTTCAAATGGGGGTAGGAGATCAGTGCAATAAAAAGGCAGCTTTTCAAATTTCTTATCTGTTCACAACACCAGAAATAAATCAGTGGGCTGAAGGCCTAAAGATTGAGAAACAAAAATACAAACTGCAAGAAATTATTTCTGCCTTAAAAGTCTGAGTATAACTTCCAGTTATTTCACAAGATGGAAAAACTGTATTCAGAACCATTTGCCTACAAGCAGCTTTTCACTATGGCATTCTAAATCTACACAAGAAACATATCCTGAGAATTAGATGACATTTTAAGGTTCTTTTTTAATTCATTACTCAAATGCAAGAACACAAACACCCTTGGTGAAGTTACACTGAAACGAACCAAACGCCCAGCCTTGTGCTACTGTAAAGAATTAAGAGTGCCTGCATTAAGAGAAAGAATGGCTGCTGTAACAATTGATACATTCCCAAGAATCAGAGCCATAACCCATAGTGCTGGCAGTGCTGTCTCCACCTGGATATTGTGGTAGTCCTTTTCAAGACGTAGGAAGGGTTTGGATGACTTGAATTCAACTCCACAGCTGCCAGTTCAGATTACTCTTGCTTAAAGATCACTTAAAAATAGGTAACTATTTTTTCTAACTATTACTTAACCAGAACATTTTAATGACCTAGTGTAATACATTAGAAAGTTATTCAAAACTTGAATGCAGGTTATAATTCCCCAAAACCCTAAGAAAGCTTCAGTTTGAACTGAAATTTATGCAGCCAAACAAAGAACTTATATTAACATTTGAAACTTTGCCATTTGTTTCGAGACCTAACATACTTAGTTTACCTCATGTCATCTCTTCATGTTCAAAAAAACCCTGATTTTTCTCATTTGGGTACAAAACACACTAGTATTTTTCCCTACTGCACATGCTGCAGTATAACCTTTCAAGTAAAGAATGGCTACCTTAAATCAAATAAACTCTTAATATTAAGCCAATCTGTAGCTTTTTTTTGCTTATTAAACAATTCTTAAAAGGGTAACAGTTAAACTTAACTTTTTTTTCAGTTTTTAATAGAAACTTGGTTTACCAATCTGTCATTTATCATCCATGACTTAATGCTCATAAGGAAAGTTTGTAATTAACCACTAACCTACTAGTACTAGTTTTGCTACTACATTGTGGGGGGGCAGCATCAATCTGTTAGGAAAAAGGGAAAGTCATGCTTCAAAGTGTAGTATTTTGTATGAACAGCATAAGATCCGTGATCAAATATGTGATTGATTATTCCTACCACTGCACAGAACAAAGCCAAGAATCCTTTTCCCCACCTCCACGCACTCCTTGGATTTCTAAGTCTTCAGCTTCAGCTTTCCCTGATCAAGAAACGTAGGGAAAGAAGCCCCTGCTGTTTGGAAAGTAACTATTTCAGTGGGCACACTTAGGTTACCTTCCTTCAATTCAACACAGTTAAACAATTCTCATGGAACAAAGTGTGTGCTAATCTGCCTATGGTCCTGCCCATGCAAGGAACTATTATCAAGCAGTCAATTGCATTTTATACAGACAACAAATCTTAACCTAAATTAGCAATGACTTAAGGAGAACTCAATGTATACAATCCCCATGTTTTCGCTTCCTGAACATTTTTTGATAGATAATGTAAATATAAACATTGACCTTTAAAGAAATACAGACATTCTAACTTCTGCTACCAGATAATGGCCGTATTTAAATGCAAGTATTTTCCATTTATCTCCCATCCTGTTAAAAAATGCCACTGACATGGCAAACAACTTCCAAGAGCACCATTCTTTTATCAAGAATAGATTTGATGTAATTCCTCATATAATTAAATGAGAACCAGTGGTACATTTAGCCTATGTAAATGGCTTCATTAGGATCAACTTGGCTTGACTGATTATAGCGTGAAAGAACACAGAGATGTACTTTATGAAGACCCCCTTAAAATACAAATTAATTTAATTTAGTATTGCAGATTTGGGACTGCACAAGTTAACTTTGTGACACAAGCTGTAAGACAATATTGAAAGTATCACTACAAAACAAACGAAAAAAATCCCATACCCACTCAAGGAGCAAAGGCAAACATTCTTCTGTGTTAAAAAAAACCCCAAAAGAAATAAAGCTAGTTACAAGAAAAGACTGCATCTCCTGTTATTCCAATTTCAGATAATGCAATTTTTTTGCTTTTCTGCTTTGGGACCAGTTGCCAAAATAGGGGTCAACAGCAGTAGTGAGTTGCTCTTAAAAAGCAGACCTCACTTCCAGTCAGAATTGTCCAGCCACGTCTTTGTCTAAAAGTAGAAATACTTCCCATATAGAAATACCTATAAAATGTGGCAGGACCAGCTTTTAAAACTTGCTTTATTTTAGAATTGAATTATGGTTTTTAATCTCCTACTGTAAAGCAGATTTTTATGTCCTTGAACCAGTGTAGGCCCTTCATATTTATCAATATCCATTTTGAAGGCCTGATAACAGAAGCAGACAGTGTCCTGCAGCCTGTCTTTGCTCTGCAAGGTGGAAATAACTTCTTGCTATTATTCAATAACCCTCCACTTAGACATGAATAAGGAACACTTTGCTCTCTTAGGCTACTGCGCTGCTCTGAAAACTCAGACCTACCTCATTAGAATTCCAAGGTCCTTTTAAGAGTTACCACTTCCTAAATATATTTATGTGTTTACACAGACAAATGTCTTTACATAGAGTATCTGACAAGGCACCTTGAGGACAAAAACTCTACACAGTATCAGTAGCTTGATTTCAAGATTAACACAATTGAAAAAAATGGAAAATACAGAGGTTGCTGCTACACTCTGTTCTCTCAAATCACCGTTCTCCAGCTTGCTTCACAGAAATGGAACTTGTTTGAATTAAAATGTAAATAATGAAAGTCACTGTATAAAAACAAAATTAAGAATTAGAAGTAGAAATTAATCCATTTTTTCTGCAAGATTTTATAAATAAGTTTGAGACATGGGAGCAAAACATAATTCATGCAATTGTACACAAGTTAAAGGGTTTTTTTAGCCCAAACCTAAATATTCAGCTGATTTACATAAAAAAAACTATTGTCAAGGAATATCTAGTTCATGGAGTAAAACTTTTTAATTTATTGCAATTAATTCTGCGAAAGTTTTCATGGTTTGATTTTGCAATTTTTATTTAGTCCTTTTGATTACTGTTGCCAGATAGGCTTTAATAAATTAAACATTCATTTTGTGTACCCACAGTATCCTCGTTCTTGAATTATACATATAAACATATTAGTTAATTCATATTTTAAGATTGTAGTTCAATTAATACTTAGAAGCTGGCACTACCAACAAATGAAGAGCTCTGCCATTTTCTCCCCTCTGGGTATCCCTTCCTCAAAGCATTAATTCATCAAACCATAGTTAGAGGCAGCAAAATCAATATTCAAGGATAATTGTAGGAAACATCGTTTCAGGTTTCCTTTTTCAAGTTATCTTTCATCTTCCTGGTTTTTAGGCCTTATGGGAAGGAGCACATACTGTTATTTAAAGCATGTAGATGCCTTCTTTACCACCACATCCCTTCATTCTCCAGCATGAAATGCACATAGGACTTCTTACAGTACATTAATCTGTCCTCCCCATTAATCTGTTTTCTTTCCTATTTATTCTATGATTTTTTTTGTCTTGTTATTTTATAGTCCTCTTTCAATTTATTATTGGGGAATGCCACCATAACATCATAAATCAGCAAGTAAAAAATTATAAGAAGAGACTCCATGTCAGCATGCAGCAATGACAACAGAACATTATGACCTGGCTAACTAATTAATTTAAAGAAAATTCATCAAAAATTTCATGATAAATAAGTCTTCACAAGTTCTCTCTATTTTGGCTCTTATTGCTAGGAAATCATCCATGCTTCTTATAAAAATTCCTACCTAAATTGTTCAAAAACAGTTTGACCATAGATATCAAAGGAAATACTGAACTACAAGAAAGATGCAATTACAGGCAAGATATAATTTTAGAACTAAAAAGAGCATCTCTTAAGATTTTTTCTCTGGAATGACAGTATGAGTGAAAAAAAGGACAAAGAAACCTTATGCCACAGTATAAAATAACTGCTGTATTTACACAAATCTGCAATAGAATTCTAAATGATTTTAATATGTTTAAGCCAGAAAAGCTGAACTTGATTACAGAACTACCATGTCAAACACAAAGAACAAGTGCAAAACATGACATGGGCTGAGATGCCCCCTAGTACTTCACAGATGGTAACACGTCTTACTAATCTTCTGCTATCAGACAAATATCAGCTTGTCCATTAAAATTCACTCTAGTTCTCAAATTCAAAAAAACCCCTTAGCTTTTATACCTAGTTAGGAGAGGATTGGACAAAGAAAATTCCAAAACTGTATGTATTCTCGGCTTATATAAGCCTCTTAATTTTTTGTAGAAGGTTCTACTATCTAAATTGTTTCACTGAAGATAAAGTTCAGAAAATTCAAAATTTTGTGCTGCTAATAAAACTAAAAGGTGTCAAGTAGAGGCAATCTAATTAAAAAGAAGAAAGATATATGTACAAATTTAAACAATTTTGTCATGAAGTACACTTTACTAACTTACCATCTATGCAGGTCTGCAATTAACATGAAAGCATGTCTTAAATGATATACTTTTCTGACTTGTTGGCCTATTTCTATAATTTACATTGAACACTTGCTATAATTATTCACTTGTATGAATATTTTTGAAACATAATTTTAAAAAATAATAAAAAATCCCTACAGTACATAGGAGAAATGTTTTATTTATGAAAAATGAAAATTGATAAATGTCAATGCGTTTCAATACATTTATTTTGAAAATCTAGGAAATCCCATGCAGATTTCAGAATTTGTAGAGAAAAAAATAATTAAAGGTGTGGTTCTGCAAACAAACTGCTCTAACCAGAGTTAAGTATTTCAGACTTAATTGTCCTTGTAAAAACAGGGAATAAATAAATAGATATACAAGTAAATAAAAATCTATATACATTTAGGGAGGCATAAAAAGTACACAGAAATCTTCAGCAAGATACAATGTCTTTAAAATTTACCAGCAATTAAGCATCCAGTGAAGATTCCTACTGAAGCCACACTGAGGCTGGTAAAGAGATCTCCTGTCAGTATCATGCATCCTCACGGGCCAAGCCATTCATTGCACAGGATCAGAATTTAACACAGTTTACAGCATGTGTGGCTGGCCAACAGGCTAACTACAGAGAGACTGTCTTTCATAGCTCAATGTCTGCTAGCTCTAGAATATCAAAACTCAAATTAGTGGCATTCATTATTTAAAACATAATTGATCGCATCAGGGTATTTCATGTGCTCAGCCTTCAAACTATTCATCCTGATCTAGAAACTAATAGAAAAGAGAGGAAAAAAAAAAAAAAAGGGAAAAAAAAAAAAAAAAGAACCCAAACTGTAGAGAGCTAAAATGAAGCATTATTTGTACTTTCACCAGCAAAAGCCTGTATTGCAGGAAATCATCATCTATTTAAACAGGTTTTCATGGAAGTATATATTCTTTTGAAGCCATGTGTGCATGAGTGCTCCAGAACACTGTTTTCCAGATTACTGTGCTAAGAAGTTGCTCACAAAACTGTCCGCATCTAAATTCTGGAGTCACACAGAGGAGCCTGCTGAGAACCATGTCCAGATGGTCGTTTCACTTACTAACTTTGCCAAACATGAATAAAACTTCATCTGGAGTTCTCAATATCCGTTTTCCATTTATAGTTGTTTTTATAAAACATCCAACCATTTCTAAGAAACATTTTTTGCAAAAAAAATCTCATTCACAAACCCCACTAGAATTCTCAAAGCTAAGTTTTGTAGCTTCTTGAAGCTTTGAAGAACAGATGCTATTTCAATGTGCAAATGCTGTTTCAATGTGTAAACACACAAGCTTACATGCAATCTGTAAACCAGATTTTGTAACCCTGATTAAGTTAATTTCAAACCTGCAAAACTTTTTAGTAGTTACTTTAAGATTCCATATGCACTGGATATGCAGTGTCCTAGTGAAAAGACTGAAGATGTTGATATGTTTTGACTATCAATCACACGGAGAAAGATGTCATTTAAAACAAATGCTGTTTACTTTGACAAAAACAAAGCTATCTGATCCTCCAAACCTCAGTGCCCATCTACTTACTCTAGGCAAATTGTTCAGCATGATATAAGAATGGACCACCTTGCTGATGTACAAATAAAATTCATATTTAACATTGCCATTGTTTTTACAACATGAATTTTGTATCTGTTAAGCTTGCATGAGGAATTGTATCAACTAGTTCTTTATTTTATTGGGGTGTGAATGACTATTGGATACCATTTCTTTTATATTTCTATTGCTTAATATTGGAAACATCCCTGCTTTTTAAAAAAGTTTATTAACAACAGCCTCTATTTAATACTCTCTCCCCATGAAAATTAGATTAATATCTGGCAGAGAACACAGAAGCAGCCTGATGAAAAATTATAATTTAAATCTCAAATACAAAACTTTCATATTAAAAAACTCTGCCAATGCAGAGCTATCTTATCAAGGAATTTTATTTTCAATACAATGGGCAAATAAGATATAAAATATGCTTACATACACAACTGTAGTCATAGTTACCATGCTCCACACAACATGAAAGAGACAACAAAATAATTCTACATGGACGAAGCTGCAGAAAAGCAAGGAGAAATGATGTGAGTGCTTCGGCCTTACCTGACCAGTGGCCAGTGGTGGAGCCTGCTCTGTCAGTGCAGGTCTCGCTGACGGGCCGGAACACGGTCTCCCAGCCGCCGGTCGCGTAGCGCCAGTTCTGCGACTCCAGGATGAGCGTGCGCTGGGTGCCGTACGCAATCATGAAGCAATAGACCACGTGGTGCAGCTGGCAGCCATAGCCACAACCTTTGTTGATGTTACACACAAGTTTCTTAGCTTTGCTGCAATCCTTCGGGTTCTGTAAGGATGGATGAAAAAGTGAAGCTGAAGAGAAGATACGCCAAAGGCGTACGTTTCTCTGAAAAACTGGCAAATGTCATAAATCACAGAAGCCATCCTGCTATAATACATCTCCTATTAAAATGGATGAGTAAGCTTCAGCTCCATGAAAATTTTATGTGAATTCTTCACTGTGAACATGAACAGTTATTGAACAACTTCACTATCCTAATGTAAAATAGAATACATTCAAGACTTTAAATTACTTTCTCATTTGTAAATCTGTCAGAATAAGCCAACATTTGGACTCCGAGTTCCCATTTCATCAGCATTTCATCAACATGATTCTCAGTGTTGGAATGCTTTTTCCTTTGGCATTTTTTCAAGTTTGTTAGTTCTGTTTCAATAAGCACGCATGTCATCCAATAAAAGAAAATCTCCACCTGTCTACATGGTACAGAATAAGACAAATGCTTATTAAGGGACTGCCTCCTAGGCTAGCTGACCACACAGTAAATACAGAATGTAAAACACATACCTGAGCAGGCTGATAAAGGACAGAATTTTAATCTGCATACACTCTCCATAAAATAATGTATTTCACTTCCACAAACCAAGAAACCACAAGACAGGAGGCAAATGCCTACATTATATGAATGCTATGTTTAAAAGTACAAACTAATAAATATTCTCAGGTATGTGGACAACACAACAACACAATCAAGAGAAGTTTTTCTTTACATAAAATATAGTAATTTTTTGTACACATTCATACTTGCATGGCTGTAGACATACTTCTAAATTCCAGAAAGGTCTTCCATAAAATCTCTATGATGAAAGTTTCAGATAAGCTGTGAGAATACTGATATTTGAGCATCAATATAAATTCTGTTTTTTTCACATCTAAACAACTTTAAATAAAATTTTCTGTAAATTTGCCACAATCAAATGAAATCTTTTAAAAACAGTGATCCCTGTCTGGAGAACTTAGATCCCTCCTTCAAGTGATTTTAAAGATAATCTGAATATTCTGAGTCCTAAAATACTTTAAGAGAAAATTAATTTGTGCATTCAGTTGTGTACAGGAGGGGATGACAATTCAGACTGTGGGGCAGGGGGGAAAATAATAAAACATCCAAAACAAAAACAAACCCAAAACTCTACAACATGTGCTACAACTACAGCATTTTTTTTTTTCATTTTAAATACACCTGATTTAAAGCCTAACTAGGTATGAAAATAATAAATTAAATAAAATTTCCATTCCCAATTTTTGTTCCTCAGACCAGTATTTTTGTCATCACAAATCTAAAGGATAACTTGAGACTAAACCTAACAGATATCTTTGAAACTACAACAAATGTATTTCTCACAGTTTTTCAGAAGAGAAAGAGGGCCTTTCTAGTATTCTGTACAAGTCCACACAGAAAGAACTCCATGAAAAAATACCTCCTCATATCATTATCTTCAGCAGCATTATATTTTTATTATTACAACTGTCATTAGTATTATCATATTTTGCTTGGTTTCAGTTATTAAGCTGCTCTTATCTCAACCCACGATGGGGTTTCTTTGTGGGGTTTTTTTGTTTGTTTAGAGGTTTTTTCCCATTGATTCTCCTCCCTGTTGCACCAGGGAGGAAGAGGAGTGAGTGTTTGGGGGGGTACTCTGTTGCCAGCCTGGGTAAAGCCACAACACTATTTTTTTTGAAAGGGATAATCTCTGTGAATTTTTAGGAAATGCCCACAGACAATATAATGCTTTCTGTATTTGCCATTACCTCCAAATGCCTGTGTCCTCTAAAATGAAAGCACTTAATCGATGGCATATTTGAAGTATTGTCAAGGTGTGCCTTTCTAACTTTCTTTCATGCAAATGCAAGCTTCATACAACAGCTTATGAACAATATTATGGAAATCAAGTAGTAATCACATAATGAAATATAATTTGATAGTGTGACTGCTTACCCATGTTAATATTATGCACTTACTTGGGTTTTAACATCCTTTGAAGACTTAACTAAAAACTATATGTATCTTAGTATTAGTTTGTGACTTAAAAAGGAAGCTAGTTAACTAATTTCTTTATGATTGTGTTTTTTTTCAAATTGCTATATTCAAGTAGCAAAAAGACAAAACAGTACTTGAGCTTCAATTATATACTGAGAATTTAAAAAGAAAAAGGGAAGTAGAGATACATGGATATATTGCAGTTTCAACGGATGTTTCTGGAAAAAGGTGGACATATTAACCATTGATAAGGAAGAAAAGTTACATTTCAAGCATCAGAATAGCTTGTGTGTTCATAACCAAAACTGCCAACCAAAGGAACCAGTAAAAGTATTGAGCTGATAAAAAAACCAGTCAATTTCAAAATCAATGAAGACTGACAGAAGAGTTTTCCTCCTGGCACAAAGTCACAGAAAAGGATTGTAAATCCCTGATTCGAATGAGCAGTACACTCTGTTCTCAACCCTAATGACACTGCTCATCACACACTCCTATCTCCAATTTAATGATCTACATAATCAAGAGAGGGATATAAGGGACGTCCAGGAATCTCAAGCCCTGTAACGTAACAGCCACACAACTGCATTAAAAACAAATACCAAAAAAATACAAAATCCCAAACAAACAAAAAACCGACAGCTGACCAACCACAGAAAACATACTTCAATATGAAGATTAGATTATCAAGCCATGACAAAGTTTACACCTTTTATCTTTCTCAGAATTACTTCTATGAACAATGCAACTGAAAACAGTAACAAATTTTCAGAATAGTAAAATGGTTATAACTATACATTTCTATGGAAGAGAATGCCTTCTAAAATAAAAGAGAACTTTTGCAACTGGCAAGATAGATTTAATGGTCTTTCATCACAAAGAACATGGGTATACATTGTTGTTCTCACAAAATTCAGGGTTTCCACTGTATTCTTCTTCCAGGGCTCTTGGTTGGCCTATTCACAGAAAGTAGACTCAGATGGGAATGCTCTCCCAAGGGCTGCTTCAAAGCCCCTCCATCTTCCAGTGCTTCCAAGTATGTAGCCAAACATCAAAACACATGACAAACTGGCAAAAGTAAACTCTGCTCCTTAAAATGCATTTTACTATAGGAGAAATGACTGTGTTGTTTCTGAATTTAAAACAGTTCAGAGAAATGTACTTAATCCAATGAATCACAACAGATTAGAGTGGGAAAGCAGTCTGCTACAATTTACTAAGTAACCTCATAAACACAGTATGATGCTCATTAACAAAGTTGTTCTTTTTTTATATTTTCAATAAGTATTTTGTTCTTTGATGCTACACAGTCTGCTGGAGAAGACAGTCCCACCCAAAATCTTTGGAAAATTCCATTTTTTTAGAGAATGATGTCAAGGAAGGGTGTTTCTCATCCTAATTATCACAAATGTAATTCACACCATCTTCTACTCCCCTTCTTTTATGATGTCATTTGTAATCATTTCTTTTCATATCAGCTCCCCTCAAGACTCTGGAAGGAGAAAAACTCCAAAGGCAAAACAAAAAAAAAAAAAAACCAACAAAAAAAAAAAAAAAAAAAAAAAAAAAAAACAACCAACCAAACCACCGGAAGTTTCTTCCAGCTGCTGGAAGAAAATGTTCTTTCTTCCCTAGTCAGAAATAGTAGGTATTCAATTTGAGAGACAGAGATCTCAAACCTTCCTCTAATTTTAACTCCTCTGGTTTGCACCTACCCTGCTACAACACACAAGCTTCAGCTTGAGTAAAACATCCCAGCATGCAGATGGACTAAACACACGGTGCTCCTCAAGCCATGATGCAGAAATCCTAGAGAAAACCTCACACAGACATCAGCAGTGATCACACTTTCTTAAGTGGTTATTATACTAAAAATATATCATATATTTGATTTGATTGAGTGAAGGTTACAAGTTTAAACTTTTCAAGACTCACAGTTGTGAGGGGTGCACCCTTTGCATATATGCCAAGTGCCCAGAGCCTTTTTTACTGTTGTTGTCATTTTAGCATGAGCACTTTTATTAAAAATACGTATCAGTAATTTTAATGTGAGGGAGAAGATTTAATACAGAAAATTCTAAGTGACACATTAAATCACCAAAATTACTGCCAAACCCAAAAAGCTCAGAAAAAAGTCTTGTGACAAACTTTCTTTTCTTTGCCTACATAAAAAGCCCCAACTAAATAGTATGAATATGACTAGTATAATTGATGTATTTTTGAGCAATTAGTAACCTTTCTCACCTAATTATATTTTTAACCTTCAAAGCTGAACAAAAAGTTTTGGATTTTTTTTAAATCAGAGGCAAAAATACTCTGCTATTGCGAGACTGCATGCTGAATGAATCACAAACTTCCTAAAATAAACAGAACAAAAATAAGCACGAAAGAGAAGGGACAGAAAACTGCTGCCTTCATAATCATTTACTCACTTGATTACGGTACTACAGGTGCTCTTATCTGACATCTCTTGCACATTCTCTTCAATTGTTTGATAAAAATCATCTCTGAAAAAAACACCTTTTCCTTAAATATAAGCTCTTAGCTTTTTAAATGTTGCTCTAACTACAGGGAACTAGTTACATGTAGCCTCATTAAATCAAATTTATGGTAATATCATCCAAATGAAGTAGCAGTCATCACTATTCACAATCATTCAGCTAAATGACTTGCCAGAGAGATGTCCCAAAATAATGCAGCTTCACTGTTCAACATGCACCAGAAAAATGCTATACAGTACTTTCATACTTACCTGAAAAAAAAAATTACAAGTATTTCCCATATAATTCTTTTTGGCATTGACCTGAGGGGCAAGGGTTGTTGAATTTTTTATTTTATCTTATTCTTTAATACAGTTTTATTATTAATAGAGGTGTATATATACCTCTGTGATTTTGAACTATTTGACTGCTTTACAGTGGTGCATATTTGTTAAAGCAAATAACTTTGTGCTCTTTTTGAGGACTTGCACAGTTATATTACTAAATAAGACAACAAATGGATCATGAAAGAGGAGGGAAAGGTAGAGAAAGGCTATATTTATCAGCATGAAAAGCACTTACAGCACACTACTGTCAAACAGTGACATCCAAATGAAAAAATAAGGAACAGTTCTCAGAAAGGAGTTGAAGAAATACAATAAAGTGATGACTCCTGCACAATTCAGAGAGATATTTTTTTCCTCAGAAGGGTGTCTTTTTTTATTTAACAAGCAACAAATACATAGCTTGGTCACAGAAGAGAAGGTTCAACAGCTGAACTGTGAAATAATGAAAATCTGAAAAACAAATTCAGCTATTTACACAAGAGAAAAGGATCACACATTAGGAGTGACCATTCAGAACAGCTGCATACATACCACAGAAAGTAAACCGAGTACAAATAAAACAGACTACATTAAATGTCTTTTTGATCACTGCACAAATAGCTGCATGCATTCAGTCATGAAAAAAAGCCCCAACACCTTCAGATCAAGTTTTATTTAAATTTTATACACACACACAAGCACATATATTAAAAAGGCCTTATACACTCAAAAATATGAGCATCTAGAGAAGTCTCAAACATCTTTTGAAACAATCTAGGACTAGACAGTACACTCTACAAGCCCTTCAATTTTGCTTATTTAGAAATGGGCTGCTAGTTCAGAAGTTTGATACAACTACTTCTATATTTTTATTTTTAAAACAATGCAAATATATTTATGCATTTTGATATTCTAAAGAATAAAAAAAAAGTCAACCAGACAATTATCTTTTACAATAAAACAAAGAATTCAAACAGGGAAGTACAGCCCAGTAAAAACCACAAATCCAAAAAAAAAACCAAAACCAAAGAAAGAAATAAACCAAAATAACCAACGACAAAAATCCAAACCCCAAAGACTTCCTTAAAATATTACCTTCCATTTACATATATAATACTGTTTGAAACAAAGGTAATAATTTCCTTTCTACATCAGTCATTCATATACCAACATTCACTTTAAACTATCATGTAATTATTCTATTGCAAGGTTTTAGCTAAGTGCTCTGTATATAAGAAGAGAAAAATGATTACTTTGCATCAAAAGCTCTATCCTCTTACCTGTAAATAAGTTATTCTCCTCTGTACCAAATCTGTTAGGTCTTTGGCCTCTTTTTCTCGCCAATCTCCAGCTCCATCTGTTTGACTGAGGTAGTACAAGTCGGTCATTATTGACCTATAAACAACAGTGGGAAACAACAATCTTAAAAACTGGGAAACAACATTACTAAATTAGAGGATTGAATGAAATCAAAGACAAATTAAAGAGATATTTCAATTGTAGCCTCAAAACCAGTTTCTTCATGCCACCTCATACTGCACAAGCCAAACAGCAGCCAAGACTGTGTTCTTCATCTAACAAATGTTCCAGACCAATTAGCAATTAAAAACTAAAAATTCTAAACAGACTCATGGCCATGCAAGTCTATACTACAAAACATGAATTTTGAGGAACTATCAAATACTAAATTGAGATTATCTAATACACTAGAGATTCTCTTCTTAGAGCTATAACATTTCATTGGCCAAATAAGACGATAAAGAACTCATCATCATGAAAAGAAAAATGTTATGTGACACTTATTTGTTAAAATTTGCAGATTAGTCAAAATTACTAATTTGATTTTGTCCAAACAGTACCACCCTGGAAAAGACATTTTTTAAATCTCTGTGGCTTTTGGGAAGAAATACAAAACTAGAGAAAAACTATTCAAAGGGCTTATAAAAATGGTTATTCTAAAAGTAAAAGGTGGCCCAATTCAGAACCAGGCATTTCAAAGTTGGTTTCATAGCTTGAGAATATTTAATATTGCTAAACATTCCTCCATAACAGTACTAAAGTTCTAAGTTTGAACCACTTTTCTTAATACTTTCATCTGAACTTCAGATGTTGCAGTTTATTGCCTGAAATTCTTGATAAACCACAAGTTTGATCTAGAAAGAGAAGCAACAGAATAAAGGCGGAGAAATTTGGGAGGCGACCAAAAAACAGTGTGAGGGTTGATAAAAATACATTTCCTAACAATATTTGAAGTGGTCTTGTCAAGCTGTTGGCAGCACTTGTTTGCACTGGAAGCACAAGCCTAGTTAGCCAAGGCTACCACTTGTACCTAACTGAGAGGAGCAGGCTGCATATCCCTACTAGGTAACTATTTCCAATGACACAGTATTTAAGCAGTAAACATTCAGTTAAATCAAATTAGGGCAGACCTATCTTTATCAGCAGATTTACCAGACAAGCTTCTCTTGCTAATTTAATAACTGGATTTATGGATCTGTAGTTTTTATTCTCATACACTCATTCTAGTCTTCATTCCCATGCTTTTGTACAGGGCAGCAGAGACACTAACTATAATACCTAGTATTGTTGTATTAAATATTTTACCCAAATTATTCAGCAGCAGTAATCCTCACCTTCTGTCAATCAACTGGAAGAACCTTATCTACATTCTAATCTCAAACTATATAAACTGGATTTTCTTTTACAAGGTAATTGAGCTTGAAACACCCTATTCCGGCTTTGCATAAAAATTAATTTAAAGCATCACCGGGTAACTAGTTTTAAATCAGTAACTCTCAAAGACACATAATACTCAAAGTAACATGCACACACAGTTTAAAGAGAATTAGAACAGAATTAATGATGGAGTAGTTCTAATACAATGGAATATATACAGATAACTGAACAGATAAAGAGCCTGTTCCTTTTAAGACAGTTTTCTACTTTATAGAGAGCATTTAGGCTAGCAGGCATACTAAAAAAAAAAAAACACCAACATGTATTTTCTTGGGAGTTTAAATATATTTTTCTTCCCAATCAGGATGTAACCATGTTGGGTGTTTAAAGAAAAAATACGAAGTTAAGGTTTAAACAGCAAAAAAGAAAAAAAATTCTCTATCATTAAAAGCAGCTGTGCAACCACCCAGCCACATTTTAAACCATTTTCAAATGCTCTTTCACTAGCCTTAAAAAAGTCTGTTCTGTACTTGTGAGGTAAGTAATCAGTGTAAACTCTCTATACTTTACAGAAATATATTTCCATTAAATATAGACAAAAATAACTGAAAATAAGAAGTTTACCAATTAAAAAAAAACCAATAAAAAATTTTTTCTCTGTCAGCTCTTAAGCAATTTTTCCTATTTCTACAGAAAAAAAGTGTTGCCTAAATTTTATTTTTTTATATTCTTGGCCATGGTGACCATGACAAAGAAAAGGCAGTAGCTTAGATTTAATAATCAGCCTTACGGATGAAATATAATTACTTTGATAATTTTTGTGGCAAGAGAAATGGTGAGAGTGTCCTTACACAGCCTCAATGACTCACCACTTTAGGTAAAGGCAGCTTTGCTCAGTAGAAGCCATAAAGAGTATCAAATGATTTGCAGGAAATGTAATGAATTCATGAAAGAGTTTTCAGACAGTATCCATGATCTTCTTTAAAAAAAAAAATCATAAAACTCTGAAGTAAACCAGGAAGTGAAAAATTCACAGGTGTTACCACACAGAAATTACTATAAGGTAGTGCTATTTTAAGACACAGTCACAGACAACTTCTTTCTTTGATTGTTATGGCTCAGAAATGTGCATTTTTTAGCTTTACATCTGCTAGGGTTTTTCAAGTGTGACAAATCACTGGGATGGCTTATTAATACAGATTTAGAAGAGACACAAATACCTAAGACCAGGGTCATTTGCCATGCAGAGAGTTAAAAGCACATGGAGCAGTGATCCATGAGCCCAAGATAGCTAAGTGCAGACAAAGGATGAGCCTGCACAGCACTATTAGAGGCTATTGAAGGTAGTAAAATGGCAGGAAACTTCCAACAGTGGCACTGCAGATGTCTACTACGTCACACTTGGTCTTTCACTGGGTTACTAACCAACAATATCAACTTGCTGCTGTTGTTGCTTCATATCATAAAATAAATCATGGAGCTGCACTTAAAAGCATTTTGCTCCTAGAAAGCAGAATGGAGGAAAAAATCTGGCTATGTATTTCATCTGTATTTGATTGCCCAAATAAAGAGGGAAGGGTGGTCATTTTTAACTATTGGTCTAGACATTTATTCCAATCATATGACAAAATTACATTTAAACCTCCTAAGAATATTACATCAACAAATAAAAACTCAAAGAAAAATTTTTACTTCAAAGGAAAGAGTGTGAAAATCTGTCCAAAAACTATGCATCAAATATTGACCAGTTACCACAAAATCCCTGATGACAGCTATTCCCCGGGAGAAGGAATGAAACCAACTCAGTAATAGCCACCTTGCAAACAACTTTTGTCAACACAGGGAACAACCATGACAACTAGAGGATTAATCTGCTCTTTTTTAATAACTCAATATCAAATAATCTTTCCAGTGTTTAGATGAATTTACTCTCAACAGCCCTCTTCCCTATAGCAACTACAAGAATACAATTATGCAATTCTCAAGAAACTCTGTGCTGGGCAACGTTGTTTCTCAAACAGAATCGGTAGAGAAATACTTCACAAAAACAGATGCAAGACCAGCACTTGTGTAGAGAAAATCCACACAGCTCCTAGGGCATAGCCAACAAACAGTGATGAAGACATCTAACAAAAAGCACTATCATATTAGGAGTAAACAATTTGCTTAATATCAAGATTAACAAAGAACTCTAATACTACTGGTCCAGAACCACAGGAAGAAAGTTTATCATCTGTTAGAAAGCAAATCTTAATCTATGACACAGTAGGCTTTCCTCATAAACAAAACAAAATAAATATTAGCCTCTTTCCTTACATAGCTATCTCATCATTTGATCACTATCCACCTCTTTATTTGCTTTCCCACCTAAGGACGGCATGAAAAACTCCTTTAAGTACTTATAATTAACATTAATCTTTCTAATCCAAACACTAGATTACAAAATATATTAAAATTTCTGAGATATCTTTATGTCTATCTATTTGTGTATATATATAAAAGTAAGTAATACCAGCTACTCTTGCAGTGTTCCATTTATAGAAAACATAACTTTTTAAGACAGCACTGTCAACAAAAGGGCATTTGGCAACATGTTTAATCCCTTTAAAAAAATTCAACAAGCGCATGTGCACTTAAAAAACCCAAACCAAACCAACAAACAAAACAGGCAATAAGAAAAAAACAAACAACAACAAAAAAACCAAGCCAAACAAACCGAGTCAAACAAAGCAACCACCAAAAACCTGTGCTTCTCAGAGTGAATGAGAACATCTGATTTGCTCATTTCGAATATGCTATGTTCCTTTCAGAAGTGACCAGATGGACAGCAGAGGGAAGATGATACCAGTCCTTTCCTGGGGAGCTACTCTGCATTGTAAGGGAAAAGAACATCCCAGAGACAGCAGTGCATCCCATGCTAAAGGATGGGTACACAAGGAACTGGGAATTTTCCTAGAGTTCACACAATACTGAAAGATCAAAGTGAAATAATGAGACAGCTTGACCTCAAAGGTGCAGGAAAAAGCTTCCTCAGGACTAGAGGCAAACAAGAAGTGCATTCGGCAACACAAGATAATTGTATTGCTTGAAGGCAACACTGCAAATGCACCAGGAACACACACTGAATATTGTAGAAACATTTTTGTATCGGTTTTTTCTTATGCAATTCCTTTGAACTTCTACATTGTAAATAGATTGCCTAGATTTCAGTTTAATAAAACCTAGTTGCTGGCTATTTGACTTTAGTTTAAATGACTGAAGTCTTTTTTGAGGACCTCACCAGACAAGGAAGGTCTACACAGATCTATTACTAAGACTAAACAGACTTCAGATTACTCTGGATTTAATAACCACTGTGACAACTGAAAGAATACTTGTAGTCAATACAAAAATTATCAGAGGAAAAAAAAAGAGCAGTTGTGATTGCTTGCATCATGTACAAACTTCTTTCAGTACCACAGTGGAAGTCATCTCATAACTTCCAGAGATCTATAGGGCAAAGTTTTCTAATCCAATGCAAAGGAGTTATGCATCTCTAGAATGGGCTTCACCTCACCCTGAAGTATTGAGAGATGTGAACATAAGGGTATCAGAAATCCAGAAACTTGCAAATAGGACTTAATGAATTAATAATCACTGGTGTAGGAAGAAGAGGACTAAGGAAAAGGACTCGTCCTGGGAGACAGCAACATAAAAACCTTCTGGCATCAAACACACACAACATTATTCAAGGTTTCACTGTGATGACTGCCTCATCCTGGCTTCATAAACAGAGGAATCATATGCACACGAGTGATTCTGTTACCATGACAGATGTGAGAAAGTCTGGTATTTGACTACTTGCCTCAGTTTTTAGCAGACAGTTTAAAAGGTATATAAGAATCCATGAACTAAAGTTCACAAAGCCCAAACAGAAACAATTTCCATGGAGAATAAATATTTCTGAGTGGAGATAACTATCGAAACAAACTGTCCAGGGAAGTGGCAGCTTCTCTGTCAGTTCACTGTTCAACTGAAGATCTCAAGTCTTTTGGAAAATTCTGCTTCAGCCAAGCACTACTTTTATTTCAGTCAAATATATAAAACTGCACTTGGCAGAGAACTAATTGGATGAAATTTAATCACGTCTTTTATATAAATAATAATTCTCAATAATTGACTAGTCCCTTCTCACTTTCAACTCAATCTGTGACAAAATGGATTTTGGAACTGTGGAATATTAAATTACAAAATTTAATGGACCGTACTATTTGCCCACATTAATAATCAAATTCATATTGCCTTTCTGTTTTAAATAGTGTTTACATTATTTCTAAGGAATTGAAAATTCTTCTGATTTTTTCCCTTTACTACAGCATTATTTTCAAAGGCTCTTGCTTTATTACTGATGTTCACACATGAAGATCACAGCTTTTTTCGGGACATTGATACGTGTTTAAGGCAGTATATTTAGTTAATTCAACTATTTTTGTATAACTGTTTACTGATGAGACACAAACTGTTATTGCAATCCTGTTGGGAACAGAGTTAAAAATATAATATGCTTAAAGACAGACTTCACTGAATTTTTAACATCTCCTGGATTAATTTTTTTCAGCATGAACAAAACTCATACAGAATATTTTGATATGATAAAAAGGTACTCCAACAATAAGGAGGCCTGATGACTGACAACAACTAAAAACATAATTGCCACACATCTTTGAACAACATAATGACAGTTAAATTAAAGGTCAGAATCAACTAATGTAAGTACCTTTCCTGATGACCCAAATCAGACAGAAATTCATCAATGCGTGTTTGCAGTTCACTTCCTTCTAGATTTTTCAACTTCTTCAGTTCACTCTGGAGGAAAAACCAAAGTTCCTTAGCCCCATTCTCAATCCTCCTCCTCAGTATTTCATGGTCTTTTCCAAGGCCTTCTACTAAAAAAAAAAAAAAGCATAAAAGCATCAGTATCAGTACTTATAGTTGAATTACTTGTTAAGAAGCCAATACATTTGTGATAAGAAATACCAAAACACCAAAACTTGTTTTAGAAGTAAAAGAAAACTTATCTACCAACCATCTCCTGCCCGCTTCTTATAGTTTTCTATCTGTTCTTTGGCCTTTAGAAGTTGCTCCTCTAAAGCATGTACCTTTCCTGCAGCTGGTCCCTGATCAATGGGACCATCTGGTATCCTAGGACATAGAAAATAAAGAAATTGCGTGATTTATAAATATAATTATTTGATAAATTATTTGCATCAACAATTCAGCTCTCCTTTCATTTTTATTCCATACTGTTTTACTGATAAACCTTCATAAATATTTCCTTAAAACCAGAAGAAATTAAACACATTGACATAAACAAGATTTTGAAAGCACCATTCCATAGGAGAAAAACAGTGCATAACACAGCTGCAATGCAGGATTCAGCCTGATCCTATACTGTGCTGCTTTCAAGACTTCCACTCACCAATATGAACAATGCAAGGCTCTGCTTGTGAAAACAGTATCTGGGGCAGTTTAATTGTCGACCTGACTGGCACACAAACAAAGCCTATTCAACATACCTTCAAGAGATTCTATTTCTGACTCTTCTTACATTCACACATGAGGTACATTCTGCTCTTGAACCCTGGCCATATATTCTTAGAGAACCAGGGCTCCAGCTCTTGAACTCTAGTTAAGGCTTCCTACACATTCACCCAGGATGACTTCAATGTATTGCATGGACTCAGAACAAGATCCAACCACCTTAAATGTACCATTGTCATGATCTCTTATTCTAAACTGTACATCACCTAAAACAACACCAGCAACTGTAACATCAGTTTGTAAAATTTCTGATATGTGAGCACAGGAGAAGTATGGAAATACATATGCTGAAATCTGTGAGCCGTAAGTCAGCCCTGAGGGCATTACTGAGGTTTGTTCACCATCTCAACTTGAATCCACGTATTAATAAACCAAAATTATTAAAGTTTAGAAACTAGATGCTAACTACTATTTGCCTCACAAATTTAAAGCAGGTAAAATAAAAACTCATTTAATTTCAAGAGAAATTACACTTATTAAAAATTATTCCACATTTTATAAGCTCTTGTAAGATCAGACTCTAAAGAGAAAAAGAGCAAGCAGACGTGCAATGAGAAGTCTTGAGAACTGCAAAGAATACAGAATTCTTGCAGAACATAAAGATGATTCTTCCTTCATAAAGGAATATGAACATAAAAAGAAACAGATATTCTCTCCACACACAGAGTTTCACAGCACCATACACAGGAAGAGTCCTTGACAGGTGCCTCTAGCATAGGGAAAACAATGGTTTGAGGGAGCACCTTCCCTGTAAAAAAGAAATGACAGCATTCTAAATATCCTACTGAGATTTTATTAACTTAAATGTCTCTCAGGTCTGGATAGCTAAATGCCAATAAAATTTCAAGGACTGATGAGAAGTTCATTTTCCCTGGAACAGTTGAAGAGAACAAACACCTAATGTAAGCATCAGAAAGGTGTATCACACGAAGCATAGCATTTAAGCACCTTTTTTCAGAAGGAGATAAGAGAGGTGGAAGAAGCAGCTACGTAGCCTGAGAGAAATTCAGTAAAAAATTCTGCAGTCTTAAAGCTTCCTATTGAAAGGATCCCTATCCTAGGGATAATTACTGAAAAAATATTTGTGTTCTAAAACTACCACAAAAAGGAATTACCATTAACTGCTCGTACATCTGCTTTTTCATGCACTGATAGAACAAGCATGTCAAAACTGGGTAAAATTTCCTAATCTTAATCATGTGCACTCCCTAAATATACTCTCCATGTCAACAATCCATTTGTAAATTTGTTTCTACAAAAAATGTACAGTATTGTATCACACTGAGGTACAGTATTGTATTGCCATGTACAAGACAATACAAACAAGCCTTTAAAAAGTATATTGAAAGACATTTACATTCTTACACGAATTTAAAACCACCAGATGGAAATGTGTTTGTGATCTGCTGACTTGGTACCACAGCTGGAGTTGTGAAGGAACAACTAACCACAAAATTGCCAGAAAAAAATGTTAGGGTTTATCTTGTACAAGTCACACACCCAAAAGGTAGAATCTGTGAAGAACAATAGGGTAAAAGGACACAAAATCATTACCATAAGAAGTCCTGAGACAGTGTACAAATCATCTTAGCATAAGGAAAGTCTGTTAAAGTAGCAATTAGAGGATCCTACAGAAGGATGGTTGTGGATGATATGAAAGAAGCACAGTAATGTTGATCATTTGATATAATTAAGATCTTAAAAAGAAAACTGCATGCCATTTAACATTCATCTTGTTTGGCACATTGCAATAAAAATTTTTATTGTACTTAGACTGTTAGATAAAAGAGCTGGGATGGGGGGACATTCTCAAAGCTAGTTGTTTGGACTTCCAAAAATTACATCATTTTAGGATGAAACTAAGATAGCTTATTCTTTTTTCAGTTTTGTCTCCACATCTGTTACCTCATCAGACTCAGAATTGCTGTCTTCCTCACTTTCATCCAGTCTCAAAATTAAGGAAAAGATTCTTCTCTGCACAGCTTGGCTGTTATTACCCTCTCCAAGTACTTCAACTGACTTGGAGATAAGACAACATTTGAGGGAAAAGCGTTTCAATTAAAATCCTTGTCTAGTCTCAAGGCATCCTGCACGCAGATAATTTCTAGTGCAGAATATCCTAGTAATTATGCATACTTATGAATAAGAATTCCTCTTGAAAAACAGGAATTCTTACCAAAATAATTCTTACCAAAGTAAGTCCTGACAACTATTTTACTTCTTAAAATATGAGAGGTGAGTTTAAAGTAAATTCATCTAAACTAAGATGATTCTAAACAGTAATAAAAAAACCGCATCAGTAAGCATCTAGGACACAGTGTCCTTCACTTATTACTATGGTAAAACTGTAAATTAAGTTATGAACACAAAATAAACACAATTATAATTCTCTTAAACAGTCAGTCAAGCTAATAAACCAAGTAGTAGGTTTATTTCAATTCTCAGTAGTTACAAGGTGTGATGTTTGCATGCTGCTTCCTACCATTTGATAGCAAATAGAAATTATCTTTTCCATAATCAACTCATCAAATAAAGATATTACTGTGTAACTTTAAACATAAAACAAATTATGTTGTAGAGATAACCTGTTTCTACTTTGTCCCTTGTTAATCCAGCTAAAAAAAAAAAAAAATTCTATGTACATAATCCATATGACTTGGGCCAATTTCTCATCACCTTCAGGTGACAGAGGGGCAATGAAAAAGCAATGATATCAAGTCTGGATCTCTGAAGGCAAAAAGAACACCTTAAAATATTAATCATAGTGACATTCAATTTAGCTAGAAGAACTGCCATACTGTGTAAAATAATTGTAAAAATAATTTTAAAAACCCATAAATTACAAAAACCATTCTAACCTTTTCCTATTCCCAAGATATTTAAAAAGTTACACTAATTTATCAGCAAAAGGAAAAATATAAGATTTCACAAGTTCACACTCAAATATTTTCTCATTTTTTCATTTATATCTAAGTTCTTTGTATGGAGCTAAAAGGTTTATAACTAACTAAAGTCAAATTATGATTGTCTTTTCTTCCTTCTCTTCCCCAAGAACAAAATCATGTTCAATTATTAATGACCACTAGCACACACAAACAAAAAGAATACAGGCTGTCACTTCATCCTTCTTAGACAAAACCTTCTCAGTAAATAAAACTGAAATAAAAGAGTCAATGTTATCTGCAAATAAAGACCAAACATCCCTTATCAATTTAGATCAGCACAGCCCTGATCAGAGCTGATTATATCCACTGCACATGTGTCCCTTTCCGTAACTCAGAATTGCACAAAAAGTAGTAAAAAGAGCACAGGTGCCCACCATTTAGTTCAATTATCTTCATCCTTCACACACTCGCCTGTGCAATACTGTCAGCTTCAAACTTGAGATATTTTAAATACATGTAATAGAAAACTGTACTTTAATATTTAAATTCTTATCAACCTGAAAGTATTCTTCTATCCAAGCCCCTTTAATGCTTTCTACAGGTTTAATGGGCCCAAAAACTGCCCAGAGTAATTGACAGAAGTACTTTAATAGAGTTGCTTATGATTAATTGATCTCGAGTTTGGATTCTCCACCAGCCTCAGCACCAGCTACATTAAAGCAACTCTAGTACTCTTTCAAATTCAAAATCTGATCTCTTCTTTCTGAAGCTACACTCAGAACTGTGAGAAAAATATCCTAAAATATAAAAATTTGGCTCCCACCCAGTAATACACAAAGAAGCACATAAATACTATGAAGCATTCATGCATTGCAAAAATAAAGCAACCCTAGGACAAGGATGAAGGCATACATAGCTTCCATCCAAGAAAAAGGGACATTACAAAAGTTGTAACTGTAATCCTCCTAAAAGTCTTATATCATCTATATGCAACAGGGACAGTCTTCAGCAGTCATATCATAATACTAAGAGTAAGTAAAAATTTTAGGTAAAACTACTTCCTAAAACTACTGTTTAGGAAACAACATTATGTAATACTTTGGTTTGATTATTACTCCCTATCAGGTTTCCCTTAAATAACTACAAAAATTGCAGTAAAGATTTCCATTTTTGCTGTGACGCCTACTACTTAAGTGTCCTTGAAAGGGTTCTTCCAGTTTGACTGGATACAGAATAGTAAAACAACAACCTGTAAAAAAATCAGTTTTATTACTATTTTGCACTATTGAAATCTAGACTGCTTCTAAAATCAACCCAGATTTGCTCCTACAATATTGTTTATCATCACATACAGACTATGGTAACTCTCCAAATCTCACTACACCACAATATTCATGCACATAATTTCTAAAACTCAGACAATACAAAACACCTTTAAGCCCATTTATCTTCTGCATCACTAATATACATCTTTGCCTCTTTATAGCCCACAAGGAAGGTTTTTACAAAGCACCATATTGGCAAAAGAAAAACTACAGTAACTTCTCACCTAAGGCTTTTTAAATACACCATAAAACCTATGCAGTACCTGATGCAATTTCAAGTAATCAGAAGTGCACCACAAAAGTGTACTCAGTTCCTAAAGGAATATTTTTTTATTCCAGGCCATTTTCAAAAAGAGTGACTGTTTCAACTTGCACAGGTACATACATCTTAGAAAATAAGTATCTAAAAATATGCTCACCAAAAATCCTTACAAAAATATGAAATATTTTTAACCAATATGGGTAATGAATTAAAAAATATTTTTAAAAATCATAAATTCATAAAAACATAATCTATTTTGTGAAATCAAACATACAAATGGTTGCAGTGGGTGTGAAATAAACCAGAATAATCCAAACAAGTACCTATCAATGCCCTAAAACCTTAATTCTGCTCCTTACATATCTTGTGTGAGAAGAAGCAAGCGGAAGAAAATTACAAAATCAGGTATTATTTAAGTACCACAGAGAAAAAAAGGGTCAAGCAAGACTTTATAAAGCCTTTTCACAGATAGGATCTTTTTCAAGTTTTGAATGGTTAGTTTTGCATGCACATAAGGTATGCTTCATAAGGCACATTTTTGGTTTTCTTTTTTGTTGTCTTTGGGGATGAGGAGCTGCTACATAAATTGGCAGCAAAGGAGGATTCAGATCTCAGGGTGGAAAGATCACTTCTTGTCGTTCTTTGTTGGCATTCATAGAGAGATGGATGGAAACAAGCACACCAGCTCCTGTTTTCAACCATCCCAGAAAACTGACACTTTTATCAGGTGATAAGGAAGTGAGAGAAGTCATAGGAACCCATTATAATGGGAAAGTCCAGGCAATTGAAATGTACTGAAATGCATTTTACCATTTTAACTAACAATGTAATCAAATATGAAATACCAATTTTCTCTAACTTCAAAATGGAAATGAAAAAACAACTTATACTTTTATTAAACTACAAATTCTTATAACCATACCCACCTTCTGCCCCTTCCTGCCTGCCCTAACTAGCTAGTATTAATGTCACAGCTACTCATTATGATAATGTTCTACCATTCACAAAACTTCACTGCTCACTAAGACAAATTCTGTTAACTTGGAGCTTTTTACCATCCAAAACTTTTATCTAATAGTGCCAAAATACTGTAACTAGCATAGTTAGCTAGTATAGTTAATCAGATGTTTGTTTATTGTTACAATTTTACAGGTAGGCACTCTCATCTTGTATAAAATCCTCCACAAGTAACCTTAAATTCCTAATTGGAATATGCCTAATTTCAGGCATTAGCTTAACCCTGTTGCACACCATAATATATTCTATGTTTTAACCAAAAAAAATGAGCTTTTTTGTTCTCCAGATATAAAATCTTAGTGAAAAACGGCAGCAAAACGAAGTTTTTACCTCATGCCCTTTATGAGCTATACTGATGCAGAGACTGTTGTTTTATCCACTCAGATTTAACTGCCACTGTCAGTAACTAGAGTTTTCAGTACAAAATAAAAATTCTAGCAATTAAATCATATTCAAATAATAGTTCCAGTCCTTCTATCTTTGATCAGTAAAGCCTAAAATAAATTACGTCTTTACTTTAAGATGTAAACTGGAGCAAAAGTGATCTTTTCTGTCTAATTGGATTTCTGAAGTTAAGAGGTGTTTTGTTTCTATAATGTATGCTCACAGCAGCAGTGATCTCTTCCAGTACACAGATACTAAACCCATGGACTGCTGGTTAATGCCTCATTTTAAACAGACATACTGCTATAAAAATGTAACTGGGACAATTTTAAAGCTAACATCTATTTTCAACACAACTTGTTCTATGTGGCAAACAAAGAAATGAGACACTGAAATTCTGTACCACATTATGATTTAATACTTTAATAACACAGGTTGACCAGGATATGTCTAAAACCTATTTGTGATGTTTCTATGTAAACAGTATCATGGATTTGGCACAGTAAAAATAATGAAAAGCCCTACGTTGTCATGCATCATTTCCCTCAAAGTTAGTAGTTCACCAATCTCAGAGAACTTCCAGCATAAACTATGACTGGTTATCTTCCAGTCTCAAACTGGCTCGTGCCTGGAAAGCACTGACTACTGAACCTGGACACGTGTGGCTGTTCAACTGGTATTTAAAGTCATTTATGCTTCCTCATGCTAGAATGTCATATTTTCCTGTGGTTATACAGAACTGCTCTGAGGAAAAGTCTCAGAAATACTGTTAAACATCATCTTTACAAAAAAGAAGCTGAACAGAGAGTCCAGTCAACACCGTTTTGCATCACTTAATTTAATTCCAGCATCTTGAAGCCATTAACTGAAGCATAGAAAAGGAATGTTGAAATATTCTAACATGGTTAGAGTAGATATAAACTAATGTTTTTATTTTTATAAATCATAGGAAATTATCAACAAATTATAAGCTATTATTTAAAACTTGCCCACCAAAAAGGTAATATTTATCTGAATATAGATAAGGTTAGTGAAATACAGAAAGATATTTAGAAAAATCATCACTGCCTAAAATAATAGTTTAGCCTCTACTTAGCACCTCCTGTCTCTACTGCCTCCTTCTTGAGAGGAAAACAGTACCCTGCCATCGGTAAAACAATTTATTCTCTTCTAGTCACTGTGTAATTTGAAAGGGTTATATTTCAATGGCTGTGCAATACAACACATTACCATTTATTCAAGTCAGACAAACATGGGGGACTGAAAGCACGGAGGGTGGTAATCTTTACATTCAAGGCCAGATACTACCACCTCTGAGGCAAGAATCCCCAAGGCTAACTATTACTGTCTAATATTCAAGAAAGTTACAAATACTGCATTTAGTCAAATACAGAGCCTTGCTTAAGTTTCCTCATATCAGCATACTGTATATTACACCATTTTGTCAACAACATATATTAAAATCTTATCAAATACTGTTGTTATCATATATTAATAAACTGAGCTTAGGGAACTATAGCCCACTCAGCCATTCATGGCCATATTACTCAAGGTGAAGATTATCAATGCTCACTGTAGAGTACTTGGGTCAGCGGCATTTCTCCACCTCTGGAGAGCAGTACATGAATGCTGAGGTGCTTCTTCAGGGCTGACATATAGCTCAAAACTAAGACATACTTCTAAGCTAAGAAGCCTCATCAGCATGCAGCCATATCTGCAGTGCATTCCAGAAACCAGGAACAGAGTGCAGTGAAAAAATATTGCAGTGAGGAAGGGAAGTCTACCCAGCCTAGCAAATCCAACAGCCTGGATAAGAATGAAAGAGAGAATGCATGAGAAAAAACATCAGAGCAGGCTAAAGAGGAAAGGTAATTCATTTCACTGCTACAGAGTTGAGGCGTGATTTCATTAAATGAAGGTGGGAAACAAACTGACTTGAGCTAACAAGAACAGGACCAGAAACCTAAAACACCCTAGTAAAGAAAATATATTTGTGCAATTCTGTAATTTTCCCTATGAAATATGAAGTAAAACAGCAGGGTAGAAGATCCAAAATCTGCTCCTAAAGGGTATTAAAAGGCAAGCCCAAAATCAGTTTCTCCTTGCCAAGCAAAAACCGACCAAGAGACAGGATGAACTTTCAGTGCCCCTTGCTCTCCATGTACTACACAGGTAATCCTGGCCACACCACTGCTACACATGTGGTGCTCATGAGCACAGAGCTGGGAAAGAGACAGCCAATTCAGTAAAAAATTCAGATACACGAATTCAGCTCATTTAGACATTTTTAAAATAAACACCACCCTCCCATTCTGTAAAATCTTATACTGAGCTTTACTCTTCTCCACCTTCCTACAACATATGAAGCCTCTGCACTTGTCCCCATGATCCATCCCAGCTTTTTAGGCTGCATGTGGTGCCGTCCACATACTTGGGTCCAACCTGGCACTGACACATCCTGCCTAAGCAGCTTTCCCTTTCAGGTTTTTATGACAGCAGGTACCTTGAATCTATGTTAAAAGCTGTCCGTCTGAAAAGGTGAAAGAAAACCCTTCAAAATGTAATCATGCCCATCTACAATCTAATGATTGTAAAAAAGTAGATGATCCTACTGTTTTACAAGTATTTCTACAAGTGTAGCAGCAAGGCAAGGAAGAAAACTTGGATAAAAGAATTTGTATAATGCAGCAATCTATTGCAGATCATCTTCAGCAAGTCAGCATTTATCTTCAACAAGCTGTACAAATGTTTTCAGCAATTTTAAAACGAGCTCTTCCAATTACTGCATGCAGAAGTATAAAGAACTAGATGTTCTCATTTGTATGAATGTCATAATAATTGCACTTGTTTGAAGTTGGCATTGAGGGGTGAATCACCTACAGAACTCTGTTATGGTGACAGTAACATTTCCACACCATTAAATGACTCTTAAATAATGATTACATTAGACCAGGACTAAATGTACATTTATTTAAAGGTTTTGCAATATATTTTCAGCTACTTACGGCGCAAATTAAAACACTTATCTATATTTAAATGTTAAATATAATTTGCAAAAACTCCCACAAACAACCCTTACAATTTCATTTCTGGTATTTCATATTTCAAAAATTTCCAGAACAGTTTTAATTACTTCCAGGTCCTACCTGAGAGATTCTGCCATGCGCCTTAAGTCTTCATTTTGCTGCTTTAACCGTTCAAGTTTAGCAAGGATCTTGGATAATTCACGACTGGAATGATCGGGGTGCTCGCTGTCTCGTACCAGGTGTCCACCAATATAAAAGAGTAAAGTTCCCCAAGCAAAGAGGATGAGCATAATCCAACGCCAGGAACCAGTCCATGGCCGCATTTTCAGAAGTTCAATTCACTCTAGAACTGCTCCGCTCACAAAATAGCAAACATTTTAAGTTCTTAGCTTTTACAAAGGTGGACAATGCCAGTTCCTCTGCTTCAACACATTGTACCAGAGAAAAATTATTCTCAGTGTTTATCTTACTGCAAGTCCTTAAAGAAGATTCTTATAAGGCTGTACATAGAAAGCATTAGTATTGCATCATTCTTCATTTATATTCTGTGGGAAAAAATAAAAATAAATCTGAAATTACAACTCTGATATGTACAAATACAGTGGATTTCAATTAAGCTAAATGCATTGTCATTAACATTCAAGAATGACAATAGACAATGTTAATACTTTCTGTCACAAAGAAAAAAGCTTTTAACTTTCCACAGAACACTGTGCTGAATTCATGAATGAATGACAAAGAATATGCAATTAATCCTAAATTTGAAACGGCCAGAAGAAATGCTGCTTTTTACACAAGAAATATTTACCAATTCGTGTCATTTCAGACATTAAAATAGTTCAAAAGTCACTCTGTAGTAAACTTGACATTTTCCTTTACTATCAACAAAGAGCTTTTATTTAATTACATCTTCATTTCTTTCACTTTTATTCCCTTTCTTCTCTGTTTTTGTCATGACTGCCACTCTTTAACAAATGAGTTATAGCCATTTTAACAGTATACTCTGCAATTTGCAAGTATTTGAAAATCAGGTATGACTTTAGAAACCTAGCTTTTAGAAACACTTCTCTGCTGTCTCAAAACTATCAAACCCATTTTGACAAGTTATTATTAAAGTTATAAAAAACTGAAAAAAAGTGCTCCAAAGGTAATACCTTCACTCACAAAAAAACCCACCATGCCATTTTAAAAAATGCAAAATCACCTCAACTCATTTTCTACTTGGCAAAATATCATTCAATGAGGATAAAATCTCCTCATTCTATCTAGATCAGATTTTAACTGACAGCATGTCCAGAGCCTTCTTTAAGTACTTCTCCCCTCTCTTCCTGTTTCTCAGCAATGTAACATTTTTACCTTTTTAAAGAGCATATATATGCCATTCTTATTCAATTTCCAAAATAACCTATTTTTTTGGATTCTCAAATCTTTAAATCCACTGTATTTCCTGTGAGATACCATCCACATCTACCTTCTCCCAAATTATTCTTTTCTGTTTAATCCTTCTTTCATCTTAACTTCTTTTTAATTTCATTTAGTTATTTTATTCTATTCCAATTCATTTCAAGCCTAGAGCAAAATCTTCCCAAATTGCAGTAACTTCCAAACTCACCCAGTTATGGAAATATGCCTGGAGCACACACCTCCAGATACAATAATTCTAACATTGAATATGCTTACTGTTTTCAATAGCACTGAAAATGCTGAAAATTTTCTCTGGTTATCTTGAGAAGAGGGGTAGTTTGTGTATGTTTAAAAGAGGCCCCAAAAAATCCACTTTTGACTAGTAAGACACAATTGGGACACAATTGTTTATAGAATACTTCGCAAGCAAAATATTGACTTTTTTTTTTCCAATCTGTTTTTCATAAAACATGAGCTTAAGCAGACTCACAAATCAGGTATCTTCTTTACCAGAGGCAGCGCTGGTCTGTCTCAAACAACAGTGTTAGTAGATCAGACAATCAAAAATCCACAAAATTGATATAACGAGTCATCAGGAACAGATGGTATTCTTCCAACAGTTCTGAAGAAGTTAAAGAATGCAATAGTTTAATTATTAACAGAGGTGTGCAACCTCTTACTTATAACCACTCTGTAGCAAAGGAAAGGAAAATTAAAACAGTAAACTGAATTATTTGTAAGGGCTACAGCAGGGAATCCTGCAATTACAGGCCAGGAAAAAAAACCATTCATGTCAGCCAAACTGGCAGAAATAATTAGATTAAATAAATCTGCAAACATAAGGATGAAAGTAATCAAAGTAAAAAAGTACTAACATCGCTTTTAGAACGACAAATAGTGGCTATGAATTTATTAAAGTTCTTTTGAAGATGTAAACAAACAGGCAAGACAGAACCAGTTCTAATCATTATGTAATTGATTTAGTCAGTGTGGATTTTCAAATGGCATTCAACAAGGTCCCCAAAATGTTCCGAAAAACCTAAGCTGCATGGAAGAAGAAAGATCATCATGTGAGTCCCCACCCCACTAGACAAGCAGAAACACACAGTAAGACTAGGCAATCAGCTAAAGTGGAAAGAGTGATCAGGGACCTCTCTGCACCCACTGGCAGACTTCATACAGCTTGACATATAAGTGTTTGGAAAACAAGGTGAAACATGAGGTGAAAAAGTCTCATAGCAATAAACTGGAGGTAATCAAGATGCCTAATAAGGAAAAAATCAAAAATGGGAAAAAAATCAGTTTATCAGTGGGTAGAGTTGTGTACAGATGACCTTGGAGGCCCATTAGGAATGGGATTTAGCTGTGATCAGTAATTCTATGAAATATCAGTTTAGCATTAGGCTAAATGCAACCAAGTCCTCACAGGTTTTGTCTGATTTCTATCAATCTCTGAAGATGCCATTGTTCTTTTCATAAGTTAGGTCACAGTAGAGTTAAATATAAAATAAAGATGCCAAACTAGCTGAATAAATAGGGAGAACATTCTGAAAAAACATTAAAAAGCCTGTATCTCAAATGTGGTGTATCTAATTATATGTGAGTGCTAGCAACACTTAACTACCAACTTTGTACTGTAATGTGGCTTACACATTAATTCTTTTATTTCATACTGTTCTGGGAATAGAAAATGTCAACATATTTGACATTTTGTCAAAGTATTTGACATTCCAGGGATGGGGCATCCAGTATCTCTGGATGCCCCATCCCTGGAAGAGTTCAAAGCCAGGCTGAATAGAACTTTGAGCAACCTGATCTAGTGAGTGGCACCCTTGCTCACAGCAGGGGAGTTGGAACTCCACAAGGAACAGACAGAATATTTACCTAAAAATAAGGATCAGCTTCAAGCCTTGGTTGGGAAATCAAATTGTGCATACTACACATGTACGCCACAACTGATTGTAAGAATGTGAAAATGTTTTGTTGCCAAATTAACAGGAAAAATTTGGTTAAAAACCAGCATTGCTTCAATGCAATGGAATGCACTGAATGACTAAATGAAAATGACTACGTGAAACACTAAAGAGACTTGATTAAAATGTCAAGTGAAAAAAGAGACTGAAGAGTAGCACCAATATCTTAATGAGAAATAATGTGCATCCATGTCAAAGTTATTTTGCTATAGCAAAAATGACTAATCAAAAATAAATACATACTACCTTTCCTCATCTTGCTCCCAATGAAGCCTTCCCATTATTTTAAAGATTTAAAAGGTACTTAAGAATTAGAAAACTGAATAGCCCAATACTATATAATTTTAAATGGAAGGACATTTTCCATGACTTAAATAAGGTCCCTTTTAATGTACTATTTCGAACATGCTTTCCATAGCAAATTCAGTGATGCAGTGTGTATTTTCTACATGTGTATTTTTGCTTCCTACAGAATTATGGCCCCAGAATAGCATTATGATTTTTCTTGGCAATGTATAGTTTCAAGTTATTTTAGATTAAATTCAAAGCAAACTAAGCAAGTCTACTTTTGGCTGAACCACCTACTGGCCTAGATTCACTCAAAAAAAGTGTACCTTATGTAAGCTGAAAAGAAGAAAATTACTCACAAAGTAAAATACATTACTATAGTTAACATATACAGCAGTATATTTAAGGCATGTACATCCCCTACAATTGCACAATGTATGAAACATGAAATCCATTCCACTCTTAAGAGCTATCACAATGAATTATCACTAAATGTGAAACACACGTGAAAAGCACGTTACACCGTACATATAACTTAGATTGAACCCTCACAACATTATTAGTTTCCCTTACAAGTAAACTTATTGAAGTTAGTATTTTTAAGATTTCACTGACAAAAATTATCTTCTTAGGAAAGCATTCTACTCTAAGTAATGTTAGCCTGTTGTGCTCTCATAAAAATGAAAATTAAAACCAACTTTCTGATCCCAGTTCTTATTTAACAATAACGTGATGGCACAGCCTCTGACAAAGGATTAGAGCCTAAGGAAATAATCCTTTTAGGATACTAAAATAAAACTAAGGATCAAAGGACAAAAGTAACAAGTAAATGCCTCTGTAGCGTTTGATAAAAATAAGCAAACCTTACAAACATTATTCACGGTGTAGGCAATGCATTCTTTATGAGGACTTACACAGTAATTGAATCAGAATTCTGCATGTAACACAAGGCGTTACTGGTGTCTCGTACGAGCCAAATACCTGCTTTTCTCTCTTGGACCTGCCTACTGTGATGTATCCCAAAACAGGATTTCTCTTTTCATGGCCACATTACTCTGGCAGTCAGCAACCATTTTACAAGGACATAATACATTCAAATCTTTCTGCGTCTATCTCTCTTCAGATTTACAAGCTCCTGTCTTATATACAGAAATTCTTCTTTTTCATACTTTTAACTTTGTACTATTACGCTTTATCCCATTCTATCACTCCGGTGTCCTGAGTAAAAAATTCTTGTACATTTTTCTTACCCCATCAGAACACTCTTCTATTTTGTGACCTAAATTTCATTATAAACTATTATATTTTCATGACATTGTCACTACTGAAAACATCCAAGATGAGTAACAGATGTAATCCACTGCACTAATAGGGCCTCTCCTCCAGGCTAATACTCTTCCTTGCAGCACAAGTCCCTGTCACTTCATCCCTTCAGCTACTTCCTTTTCCAACAAATGATTCTACTTTTCATCCACATTTTCTCTCACTCAATATAGAACTTTCTATGTGCCAAGAAATGCTGACAGGAATTCATACACATTCTCTCCCAAACTATGTTTCATTGGGAATTTTACCTCATTGAAACAGTTACCAAGTAAACCCAGAATAGTACAGATCAAAAAATTGTTGATGACAAATCTATGTTGCATTTATCTATTTTCCTATTTTTATCTACCTCTACTTTGTTAACTCTCATTTCTTTGAAATTTGTCGCCATGCTTTGCACACTATTGTGATCAAGCCATGACTGGTAATTATTTCTAGTTCTAGCATTCATATTTATTAATCCCAAGAGACTTTTTCCCATTTAGATGCAAACATTTTTCAAATAGTGACTGCAAACAATTTGGAAAGCATTTCATTCATCTATAACTTTTTAATTACCTTTATTAACATACAAATTGTATCTACTGTTTTCTTCAACCAGAGAACAGAAATCCATTCACAGAGCATGTATTAATGTTTGTGTTCTAAAAGTATCCAAAATAAAGTTCATTCCATTTCTTAGTCAAGCTCACTGTTTTAGTTACATTTTTTCTACCCATAAAAACTATCCACTCCCTCTTTTTTCTGGAACAAGGACATAAAATTTGTAGTATTCCATACATACTTAATTATTGTAGAAATTTACTTCTTTTTTCTTCTTAACTTTTATTCACATGTATCAGGGGCCATAAGTAGACATAATCATTAGACCTGTTCACTATTTAATCATACATCCACAACTCCCTCTTTACTACTGTTTCTTTCTGCAAAAGTCTAATTTTATACCTGTACAGACTGCTCTGAGCAATTTGCGTGATATTCTCTTCATACACTCCCTTATAATTTTACATTAATAAATACAGTCTACTCATCTGATACAATCTGCAGATTATTCTCAAACTAAACATTTTCTTAACAGAAATCACCACCCTTTTCAATTTCATTCCAAGTGGAAACTAATTAAATGCTGAAGCCTTCAAACACTCTAATTTTGTATCTTTATCACAGAAAACTCCCTGGCAGGAAGAGATGGTACTGAGGGACTTCGTTAACTGTGCAAAAGCTACAGGCCCCCTCATTTCATTTGGTTAGAAAACAAAATCTTAACCAACCAGAACAAGATTTGGACAAAGATACAATGTGATTTGCACTTCCTGAAATTTTGCTAAAGAGGTTTTGTCACCAAGTGTGGAAGCTTGATGATTTTTCAGGCTTAGTGAGATTACGAAGATGGTAAATTGCTCGGACTTGAGGAATTAAAACCTCGAGCCTAAAAGCAAGATTATCAGCTTGAGAAGTCATCTTAAGATTCATTTAGAAGCTTCAGCAGAATACATACTATAATACAGACAAAACATTCAAAGTAGGGGAATGTAGGGGAAGATTCTGGTATCATTTTGAAGCTTATAGTGTGTATTTGATGTAAAATGCTCACCTGAGCAACATAGAGACTATTTTCAATTTAACCATGTAACATTTCACACCTGAAAACACCTTTGCAAAAAATTTTGAATGAAAACACCCTCAGAATGGAAGGCAGAGGAATGAATAGACAAATATTCAGAATGACCAATTAGCAATCTTGTGCCAAATGTGTTCTTCTTTTAGGAAGTCAATATTTACTGATGCAACCAAAAAAATTCAACAAGGTGAGTACATGGAGAATACAAACTGAGAGCTGATCAACAGCTCAAGAGTTGCTGCATTTGCAACACAAGCAGCAGCACTAAATTCCCCAAAATGACTGATTATCAGTGAAGACACAAATCACCAAACCAAGGTGGCTACTGCTTTTCTAAAGCTCTTAAGGCGGTGTGTGGCAGAAAAACTGAAGCTGAGAGAATAGTAAGTGCAATTCCACTGACAAGCCTAAGTTCAATCAGAATCATGTAGGAAAGTAATTAAGGAATGTATGCAATTATTTCCTACAAGCCTCCTCCTCCATCAGTGATCCGTAACTACCACAAATACCTGACTTGTTATCAAGAATAATCAATTCTGTAGCACTGAACAAGGTCTTAGGACTTTCAACCCCAAAGAATTTCTAATATTACTTTCTATTTTACTATATTCCTTTACATTATCTCCTTGATGTTCGAAATGGTACAAATTACCCAGGTAATTTCTGGATTTTTATCCTCTGCGAGTCCAAATATCCTCCATTAAGAAAAAAAACAAAACAAAAATGAAGCCAAAACAAACAAACAAACAAAAAAAAAACCATAAAACCAAAACCCCCATACTTAGGAAGTTTCACATCAATCAATCAGATGTTAATGGAAATGATTCCTCAAAAAAAAAAAAAAAAATAGAGTGGTTATAACAAATATAAATGTTTGATTCAAAATTTTTGATAAAGTAGAAAGGAGAAAAGATTGATTCAGAATATCTAGGAAAAAAAAACTGCAAGACAATTGCTAGTTATTTGTTTTCATGATCAAATAAATAGCTCATTATTAATAGTTCCCATGACAGCTGATTTTATACAACATGCTGCATTGAGTTAAATTCCTTGCATTTAGTACATCACATGGTCATACTGGTGAAAGTGCAGCAAAAAGTGTCAGTGAAGTCTCCATCCCTGGAGGCTCGGCAAAGACCCGAGCAACGCACTCCAATCAACCCAACTGTGATCAGTGGTGTTGGACTAGAAGATCCCCAAAGAAACTTTCCAAATCCAACTATGATGTGATTTCATGAAATAACTTTTACAGCTTTTGGTGTTTAAAACAAATTATTCTAAAATGCATAACATGTAAACGTACAATGTATTTTATCTGTCACATAAATAGCAGTACATTTTAAAAAATCTTAACTTCATAACACATACGAAGAACAGCTTACCCTCTCTCTGACAGCAGGACATAAACACAACTGCATCATGGAGGTTGGAGGTTAAAATGTAATTCCACTATTCCAGCAGTCAGTGAAATTAGTAACTGTTTGAAAGAAAACAAGAAAGTCCCTTTAATTTCACATTCTGTAAGAACAACTTCCTTTTGATTTACTCTTTATCGTAACAGTGAGAAAGAATCTTACAGTTTAAAATACCTCATTTTCTATTTGTAACTTAGCTAATCATGGATTATCCACAAAGATCAATCATTCAATCAAAATATTTTTAACTACCATCTTTCATTATATATAGATGAGATACAATGTGATCTAGCAACCAAAGAATTAAATTAAAGAATATTTTAGGCTCTGTATTGATTTAATGAGTAAATTTTACAAGTCAGTCTCACAAGGCCTCAATTTCCCTTGTTAATATTTGCCAACTTCAAAATTATGTTTGAAGTTGATTCATTAATATTTACTGATACCATCAAATTTGCAGCTGAAAGATGTTATACATGTTGAATGCAAGATATAAATCTGCATAATCAATTAAAGCAGTTCAGCCATTTAGCAGTTTTGTCAAATAATTGTTTCCCCATCTCTAAGCATCAGTCCCTGTTCCAAATACCAGGCAAAATTCTGAAATGGAAAAAAAGAAATAAAATCAAAGATAGAATATTTAACCTTAATTTTAATAAAATTAATAGAAGAGTATTCATGTATATTCTTTCATATCTTTTACCATGTATATCTTTTTATCATTTATAAAAATCATGACTATGTTAAGGAAACCTTGGAAAGATTTTTCTTTCAATCAAAATATTAAAAGTCACTAGAATAATCACGGGAAAAATCACAGATCTGGAGCTTTGGAGAAAACAAAATAAAAGTAAGTTGAACAGCTCTTCAGAAGTATTCCATAGCAAAAGAATACAACTCCAAAATTTCAAGGAAATTCCTGGTGTCTTCCAAAGAAACATAAGCTCTCTTCATAACTTCTTAACTTAAAAATATAGTTTATCTCTCACAACAAATTTCTTCAGATGCTGATGACATCAGAACTGGAAGCAGCAGTCCAGGTGGGATCTCACAGGAGCAGAGGGGGAGAATCACCTCCTTTGCACGGCTGCTGTTGGCACAGCCCAGGACTGGGTTGGCTTTCTGGGCTATGAGCACACACTGCCAGCTCGTGGTGAGTGTTTCATCAAATGAGTCCTCCATTTTTTTGACAGACAGTATTAGGGAGGCAGAAGGCATTCTACTTGCTTCTCCACTATCATTCTCATGCTTTTCTAAGATGATCAGGTCAGGCAGGGCCTCCCAGAGAAAGAGAGACAATGTGCACTCCTTGGAGATACCCTGACTACGCTCAGGTCCAGGAGACTAAAGAAACTATGCAGTATGACAGTCAAGAAATTCCATTACAGGAGCTTGCTACCCAGTAAAGAAATTGCAGCAGGAAGCAGACTGATCTTAGACACTACAGGAAAAACTTCCAGCAGATCAGAGGGCACTGCACAGTTCAAGGCTTAAAGTCAATGAATTAACTGCAACCAAGTAGAAGCAACAGCACACTCACAATGACAATGTGGGCAGAGAAAACCTTTTAAGATTTTTTCCTTTTTCTTCTTTCTTCTCTATTCACTGAGTTTGCAATACTTAAAGTGTTAATTATCCTAACTGTTATTCTAATAAAACTTGGCACTTCTTCAATTAAAAAACATTTGGTTTCCTTTGAGGAGCTAATTACACGGAGAACGCCTATGGTGAACCACATAAAAATCACGGCCAGCTCAGGGTCCTATGCCCCTGTAGTCACTAAATATATTTCTACTGGAAGAAAAAAAACCCGAAACACACACACACCCACAACAATGGAGTTAAGTACTAGCACTAATCCTACTTCAACTACATAGCTTCTGGTCAGAGATAAAAAACAAATAATCCAAACACCAATTTTGGTACTTTTAGTATCAGAGACCAAACATTCTCAAAATTATGCTATACGAACACCTACAGGTTCAGTTATCACAACAGCAGTGGTTCAGAGAAGTCCACACCCACAGAACTTGGGAGCTTTTAAGCTAAAGATATACATAGAACACTGACCTTGAAAGAGCTTAACAGGAGTTAAGAATCTAATCAGAAGTAGTAACTTTTCTAAACTAGATAAAAGAATCAAGAGTGCATCAACAGTAACAAATACAGTCTGAAAATAATAAGCACTCCTTATTAGATACAGTAATAAATGAGTGCTCATAATTCTTGTAACATATTACATTTGAAAGCTTCCAAAAAGATACAGTAATTTCTCTTTTTTTATTTACAATCGATGTAATTTTGAACAAAAGAGGGAACTGTGCCTTGAAAGAAAAAGAGCAGCTTACTTGTCAAATATATACAAGATTCTCTGTCAAACAGACAAAAACTTATTGGTGATTCTTCTTTTAGAAAGGTAAGAGAGTCAACTGCAGAAACAATGCACTCCTCGAAGGAAATTATATATATGAATGGATAAAGCAGTCTTCACTTTTACAGTGCTTTTTAACTACTAAGATAATACATTAACCAGAAACACAGTGAAGTGAGATGTTACCTTTGTCTGATATGAACTAATGAAATGTCTTTGTAAGATAAAAATTACCTTAGAAAATGAACAGGACAATCACATGATAGAAAAGGTTTATTTTTTCTTGTTTACTTACTGTATTGACTCCATACAACCCTATTCTAGTACAACCACAGTCAATGAATAATAAAAATTCAACTCTAAAAAACCTCAACTCTATCATCAAGCATGATCTTCCTCCACCGTAGTATGTTAATAATCTACTGATAGTCCTTGCAGAAACCTCATTCCAAAAAAAAAAAAAACCAGGAAGAGGGAGAATCTTTGGAAGCAATGAAGTAAAAGAACAGACTATGAAAGTTAGAAGGACATAACTTATGTGTTAAAAAAAGAAAGAATTTGTGACATTGAAATTGTTTCTTACACACGCAAATAAACACATAATAAAATCTGGGGATTAGGAGTTCCACCTGGATAAATTTGGCTCACAAGGTAGGAGAAAGTCATTCCTAAACATGTAAGTGCAAAACACATAAAGGAATCAGCCACTGAAACAGATGATTTCATTAAGCAACAGATTCTCGGTTGCTCATTCCCTTTTAATTGAAGCACCTAAAATGCTTTCAAAAATACCCAGCCGTTGAATCAAGAAGCTGAACAGAATTGGGCTTTCTGCCCTGCATAAGTCACATGAAAGTTAGCAAACAGAAACGGCACATCCTTTTCTTAACAGAACTTAATAGAATGTTTGCCTTCTGTTTCAGTGCTCATCTGGGACCAAAGTACAGCTGCCACTTCCTGGGAGAAAGTGCAGCTCCCTATCGGTAGAATAATCTGGATACCTTGGGAAAGGAGCAGAGAGGGAGAAAAAAAAAAGAATGGACAACCTTAAGGTAATATTTGACTTTTCCATTTTTGTTTCTGCTGAAGCACTCCACTAAATTTTCTTTTCCACTTGCTTCCCCATGTCATTCCTTAATGGTTGCAAACATCAGAAGCAAGATCAGAGGTAAGATCTTTCCTCTTTAGGCTGGCATCAAAGCAACATGCAAAAATCTAATAACCAGGAAACTTAACATCAGTCTGTTCACAACTCAGCTGGATGTTTATAAATCAAGATGAAAAACAGGCAGATGAGAGAGCTGCTGAGTTTGTAATAGTTATGCAAAAATGCATGACACTTGGCAGCCGTAAGGAAACTAAAGTGATATTCGCAACCAGGAGGTTTTGCAAAATCAAAGCATAGTGAAGGTTATACGGTAAAAAAAGAGTCACAAAACTGAGCTAAAAGCCTTTCTTCTTACACATGGCAGACTTGGAAACAGAAATGTCAGAATACAGTTTTGAGTGGGCCACATCAGGGAAAAGAATGTCGAATGGGATCATTATCTAAATAATCACACTTGCTTTGTATCACCATTTTCTAGTTTAAATTGAACCATGTTTGTGTTTATTAGAGCAAGACAAATTTTACTGGGGATTGCAAATAGTAATATTGTCATTTGATAAAGAAGTATCTGCTTTAACTTTAATTCCACTATGCCACAATAGGCAGACCTTAGCCTGTGAAAATTTCCCTTGGCATTCCAATTTTCTTTTTTTTTTGGGATAGAGAATTTTATACACTAAAAAGCACCAAAAAAGGCACCTAATGAGCTAATTCAAGTATGGGAAGCAATTTATTTGCATTAGCATATAGGTTCACGCTGTCTAATTTACACTGGCTTACAGCTTTAGTAGAGCTCCATGCCACCAAAAGTTGATTGCTTCCTGCATGTGATCTTCACCATCACCATGGCTCAAGTGTACCACTGATCTAAGATCTATTCATTTATTTAAAACTGAAGGAACTGAAAAACTGAAAGCACTTTGTACAATGGTAAGGCTATGAATAAAACAGAGCTGTGAAGTTGCAAGTCCAAACCTCACATAATGCTGCCAATGCCTTTTCCTCTCTAAAATTGGTGTGACACATTATTAAGGCAAAATGACAGGTGAGTTTAAAACTTACTGAGTTTAAAACACCTTTGAAAGTGTTAGCTTCCTGCTTAGCTCTTTTTATGTCAAGTATTAAGTTTACACTGCTAATCAGAATTCCCATTTTTATTTATAACACTAATACATAAATTTGCTGTCAAGCCATCGTGAGTGTTAGAAACTACTAGCCTTAACGAGTGAGCTATTTTCTTTTATATGTAAGATGGGATTTTTCATCTGTGTGCCTGGATATATGTAACTTTTTCTATAGAAATTAAAGAAAGCTTGATGCTTTTTACAAAATAGTATTTTATTTTATAGGCTAAACATTCTAAAAATAAGATTTTTAATTCATTTTCCATATAAAATAATTATTTAAGCAATATTAATATTAGTACAGTAACAAAAGACTTAAAAGCTAAATTTGCATATATTCTCAAAGGTAATTCTAGTGAAATCCCATTCAAGCATTTCAGACTGATAATAAGTAAAACCAAATCGGATTTTAAATCATCTTTCAAATCAATTTGGAAGTCAAGCACTTGTAGGAAAAACCTACAATCGTGTTATTCTTACTGTTTCCTAGGCAAACCTACATAGCCACATAGAAAGCCATTCACTTCATAGAATAATTGTGTATAAACTCATTATTTGTGAGAAAAACAGTATTTTCCTTTGTGGTCAACACATTATAATAAGGGTGTGACTACCGTGGCCAGCAGCTCCTATGTTTAGCTGTTCCCCAGTAGTACCTCACAATTCCTTGCAAGTTAAGACTTTTTCCACCTACTCTTTTAATACAAGTATTACATTCTTGTTCCTACTTTCAGTGTAGGCTTTCTCTCGCCCTTCAACTTCCTTTATTTCTGAATAGCTCAGGTTAATTTTAGCAACCATATTTTAAAAAAAAAAAAAAAATCAAGAATGCCCATTATATTCCCCATACTGGAATTTAAAAGAGCTCTCCATGGTTCTGAGCTACCTCCTGCTATAGTCACACACTCTGTGTGTGACTGTTTTTTACCCAAGAGTCTGGCCAAGGCCCAAACACAGGTAGTAAGTCTTTGGTTATAAATCTTTGTATTCTTTTAAAGCAAGCAACCCTGCTTTAGCAAACTCTCAGGGCAGAATCTCCTAGTAATTTAAAGGAGAGTCTGGATTGCATTTAGAGCTCAGTTCCACAAGGAAGGGATCTACAGGATCTGAAGGATCTACATCTCTAACCATTAAGTTATTCACAAAATCAAAAAGCAGCAATGAAACAACAAAATCAGTCTGCTACCCAACTTGAAAAATTGCAAATTATGATTATAACAAATGGCAGCAGAAGATTGGAGGGCAGGGGCTACCCCATCATGATGTATTGTACATGATCACCTACGTTGAGGTAGGTAAGTGAGGAAGTTAAGAAGTGAAACGCTGTTTTTTGAAGTTGGTTTTGCTAAAACCAAAATATCCTAGAGACACAAGTAGACTGGTACAATCATGTAAGTTTTTAGTTTGGAAAAGACCTCTAAGATCATGTAGTCCAACCATTAACCCAGCACTGCCAAGTCTACCACCAAACCATGTCCCAAAGTGCTGCATCTACACATAGTACACCGAACAAATTTCTTAATACTTTTAATACACTCTGAGGCTCCCACGTCAAGGGAGCCTCAAGAAAATTTTGAGAAAGAAATGGTCCCGTAAGTAGATGATACCAACATCATTCTTATGTGGAGACTAACAGGGATTCTAAAGGATAGGGGGCAGGTTATACAGCAAGGTATTAAATATCATCTGTAAAAGATAATAAGCTGTTTAAGGCTAGTGAATGCTCTGTGGTGAAATGACTGCTGAGTATAAAGACAGAATTTTATAAGAAAACTAGATGGTCTTTCAGAAAATGCTGGGAAGCTGGTGACTTCAAGTCCACTATCACTTCCAGTAACACCACCAGAAGTTGCAGAAAAGAAGTCTTTGGAGTACAGTTTCAGCTGTTTTATAAAATATTAATGATCAAGTTTTTGCTCCCTATGACACACATAAACCAAGCAGAGAGGTGATGATGAAGCTTAATTGGAAGGTACTAAACTGGCAGCCTACAGAAGTTTTGAGAATCCAGTTCTTACATGCATAAAAACTATATCAAACATTTTGAAAAGCACAATGGAACTGGAAGACTTGACATAGATTCCACAACGGCAAATGATGCCACAGTTGATTATTACAGCACATTAAATACAAGACCACAGCAGGAAATGCATTAGCAATTACTAGAAGGAACTTAAATTGATCCCTACATTGAAATCTTTAGTCACAAAGAAGACGACAGAAGAATTCTTGCAGCTAAGAAACTACAATACACATCAGAAATAGTAGGCACATCAGTTAACACCAGATACTGGGAAATAAAGAACATTGTGAGGGAAGTCATGCCTCAGAAGGTGATTAAGTTCTATAAACTAAATTAGCATGGAATTAGGGAGACCTGGATGATGTAGAGTATTGGGATTTTCAGAAGGTGCTACTAGATTGTGAAATTCACTGCAATTAAAATGTTCGAGTTTAAAAAATTTGGTATGTTAAAGAAAGCAGACTTAGATATTCTTTCTACAAAAATCCATCCACGGATGCTATACTGCATCTGTCTTAGAACAACCCAAGACCTGGAAGCTCAGAAAGTAAGCTAGAAGGGTCATGGCTGCTTGCTTCCACTTCTACAGATAACTGCTACTGACATTTGAGTAAGACAGGGAGCCTTTTCAGATAAAAGCTCAGATCACATTAATTTTAAAACTGACTCTTTCTGACTGGATCTTATGTAGGCATGGTCATTGCCGAAAATCTATTCAGTAAGTGAAGAAAAAAAGTGAAGAAAATTGCAACAAAATACAGCAAATAAACACTGCCACAGAACTCAGCCCATTCTGATAGAGCTTTGATACAGTTCTTAACAGTCTTCAAGACACCTAATATAATGAACTTGAACTTCTGAAGCACCAGAGTTAGGGAGAATATATTTACTGCAAGAATCTCAAAAGCAATTATTTGGGAGCTGGCTGGAATGATATAGTGCATGTATATGCATTTGGAAGTAGGTAACAAGAGCTGAATTCTGCAGATACACAACAAACCCATACTGCTGGAGAATTTAGGGACAACTTTTTCAGAACTAAGCCTTACCATGTCAATGTTAATACAGATTAAATACATAATAGAAAAAATAAATTTTAAGACTGCTTTCTCTCACACTGTTCTTTTTATGAAAAGCAGCAGTAAACCATAAAAAGAAAGAAGTCACAATGTGTGACCAGTCGTGTGAAAATGAAGATGAGATATCACACAACACAAGCATTTCTACAAAAGAAATGTAATGAAAGACATTTGGATGGTAAACTAAAGCACGAAACATAACTTTTACCTGTAGTTTATAAAACAATCAGTATTGGAGCTTAGAGGAAACAAACCTATTACATTTTGACTGTACCTTTGATCTAATCAGAGAGCTTTCTATGCATCATAACAAATTGATTAGAAATCCCAATAGTAAGTTTTGTAAATGTAGTAATTCCTATGTTCTTCTATGACCTAACAGAGCATTATTAGGACAAGCACAGTTAAAGGCTCCAAGAAAGCAGTCTATTAGGAAAACAAGATCAAAGAAATTTTTTAATTGTATGTGATTTTTATATCCTAATGAAATCTGTGCATGTGAACACTTTGAGTTCATGTTTTAATTTAGGAATCACAACATTTCATCTGTATATGTACTACTTAAAACACAGGCAGACTGCACTTTTCAAAATACTGTAATAAACAAAAGCACTCACAGGGCGTCATGTGCTGCTGCTGGTATAATTAAGTCCTCCTGTATTCAACAGACTTACTGTTCCTGCTTTGCACCCCTAACTTAGATCCTGATCCTGCAACCAGCATTCACAGAAGCATCCATACATACCCAAAGTGTCAGCTGCAACCAATACAGGAGAATTCTCAGAAACAAAACAGAACCCCATACTACCTATGTGATTTCACACATTTTCATTGTCCAAAAGTGGTCTGAATTATTTCTAATCTTTTCAGAACAATATCCAATCATCAATTTGGAGGAAAACTATTCATTTTTCCTTTTTTAATTTACATGCATTTCTGTAAGTGATGTCAAATAAATTAACTATTTACTAAGTACACTTATTGGAGGGGAAAAAACCCACTGCATTCTCAGCACAATAGCGCCTGACCTATTTTCTAATCACACTATATAAAGGAACAGAATGAGATTGCCAAAACATCAAAACCCAGAGGCTTCATTTAAAATATACGTAAACATAAAGCATTACATTCCAAGTCAGACAGAGGGAAAAAACCAGTAGATTTAGATAATACTAAAACTTGTTTTCAAAGTTCAGGGAACACTATATGTTTTAAATTATAAAAATTCTTTATGTTTGCTATTCAAATATCCCAGATGTGTAGTATATGGAGAAACACGAACCGAAAATTAGACAAATAACACTGATGAAGTGGTAACTGATTTTTTCCCTGCATTTCATCCATCACTACACAATAGTACCAACACAACAAGCTCTGGAATTCTGTCTTTAGAAAGGATTCCTTATGCTCAACTGAACTTTTCAGATACACCAGTTCTCCAGCAGCTTTTGCCTACTGCATATACATATGCTTTCATAGAGACTGGATCAAACAGCCACCAAAATTCTGACTGCATTTTACAATCTGTAAAGAATTGTGAATTTTAAACCTGTATTTTAAACCTGTATTTTACAATCTTCTTTTTCTCAACCTCTATAACTCGCAAACATCATCTTGTTTGCAAAGACATGAGAATCAAAACATCTTTACAGTATCTTAGACGCAATGTTAATTCTGTCTCCTCTGCTCACAGTTAATTCAAGTTTGATCTAAACCTAAATAATCTTGGACCATATAAATTTGCTGTTTTCAGATTTTTCATAAAGACACCAACTTGAAATGTAATACTAATATGAACACTTTTGTAGACTGGATCCAGTTTTTGAGAAGCTGAGCAATAATAGTATCAGCTGAGGTTGAAAATGTTATGATAATTGGTTCCTCTGAAAAACAGGTTTATGGTCTGTTCAGCCACCTTTTCAGGTGTTAATTCCCCATAAATGACTTCAAGACTATTAGTAGCTCCCACTACATTTATTTGGAGTAAAATCTTAGCCTTTCCCTTTATGTAGTTGAACAGCCTGTAAGGCAGAAAGACCATTCACATTGAATTTCTTTCAGAAGATGTGCAAAAATTTTGCAGTAATATTTCTCCTTTTTAGATTCAGAACAAAACAAAGTGATAAATTCCTTCATTAAACTATAACACCGAGGTTAAGCACGAATACTGGGCTTTTTACCTTCACCTTAGAGCAGCACCACTAATTACTTCTGTCATTGCTATCTTACCTGTCACTACCAAAGTGTTTGTTCAACACAAGTGAACATTAAGTCTTTTGCTAGTGGCAAGATATTCTACTTCACAATATAATCATCACTTTTCCAAAGCATAGTGATGATGGACATCAGTTTCCTTCTATCAGGAGGTTAAAACTGATGTAAGCTTTCTTAAATAAATGAAACTAATTAAAAAAAAAAAAAAAGCTACCTGAACATGACAGCGAGATGAGTTTTGCTATCTACTTACTAAATACATTTCAAATCAATATTAAAGATAGCAATATTGAGGGAAAGACAGTAAAGAGTAACCAGATACTTATTAAAAAATTCATGCAATAACATGACACTGTACGAGCCCAGGATGTGTTTATTAGCTAATTCAAGCTAATTTTCAGAAACTTATTTTCAAATACCAGATATGTAATAAAATATTTTTGTTTTCTTTTGAAAAAAAATGGAGTGATGGGCATATAACTTATGATTGTAAGCATTAACTTATTATTTCACAGAAATAGATATCATTACAGAAAGGTTCCCTAATGACATATAGCAAGACCCACTACTTCCTACTTTTATACAGCATCACTTATAAATAATCTAATTATTTTTTCATTGATTTAATAAGATTTCCCTATGAAAAACTCTCTATGCAACAATTGATTGAAGAGAAATTTCATACACTGTGTTTATCTCACTGTGATTTACACAGCTGGTTCCAGAGAAAAATAAAAAATTTAGATCCAAAGTTGAGCTTAGACATCTTTATTCATTCCAGTCTTACACAAGAAGTCACACTTCTTAAAAACACGCATGCAATGGAATATTTATTTTAAATATACTAGTATACCTTGTTTTTTTACAGCAATGATGGTAGATGAAAGTCTAAGACAGCATTAGCTGATCAAAAATTCAACACTGGTATTTTTAACAAAACCACACTACCCTGATTTGCTTTAAACAGATCCACTACTACACATACTGTACTAACACATATCATATAGTCGTATCTTCATGGAATGCTACATACACAAGTTCATTTAGTACCATTCAGAATTTTTTTATTCATTACCTGACCAGAGGAAGACCTCTTCCCAAATCTCAGTATGTACTCATTTCTAACTTCCTTCACTATCTATCTATATTAGAGAAGCACACAAAAAAACCCAAAACATTATGCCAAGATTATTTGGTTGTAATAATGCTGAAGTTTCCTATATAGCTTCTACCCAGAAAAGCTCAAGAGATTCCATTTTCCAGACAATTTATTCTTATGATAAAGTACACATGACCCAGCACAGGCCCTTGACCAGGACAAGATGAAACCTTGCATTGCACTGTTCCCATTATGAAAAATAACCATATATTCTGGTTTTTTCAATTCCCTTATGGGGTTACAAATTCACAAAGAAGCTGTTTTTCTTTTCTTCCCAAAATCTCATTTTTCTAAAAGGAATTGTTGAAAAGCCTAGCCAGACCAGGCAATTTAATTATAGTTTATTCATCAGGTCACCTCTGCACTGGCTCTTCTTCAACATACCACCTTGAGCACATATCCAATAACTCTTTTCATGGTTGTGTTTAACAGGAGTTAAACTTACAGATCTTTTACCTCAAAGGCTATCTTTGGAATTCCTGTAAAATAAGGTTCTACCAAATACAGCACCTTCTAGTTTTCTGGTATTGAGACGAATATAAGCAACAGTTACACAAGGAAGTCAGTTCTACATATACAATTAACAGGATCTGATCCTTGTACAGAAGTATAGTCAACTAAGATGAAGGTCTAACCTTTGAAAGAGTTTCATTTACAGGGAGCAGTGTGGGCTATCATTTCACAGTGCTATTGAGAAAGGTTGCTCCATGTACATGCAATACAGACTTTTGGAACAATTTGGCATAAGGTTCTTCTTTTTTTTCTTATTTTCTTTTTTTTTTTTTTTTTTACTGTTAGTTTGGTTGGTTGTTGGTTTGGGACATTTTAATGTTTAAAGTGTTGAGCTTACTCTTCTCTCCTGCCCCATTCTCTCATATTTTCTCTGCTTGACCAAAAAAATTATAGCCCAAACACACTGAGTGTTAGGGTATAAATAAAAAGGCATGAAACTAGATAATCATTACAATCACACACCACCAAAACATTCTTTGCATAAGTTCTGATCTTTCCAGAAATGAGGATCATTATTTTAAAATATTTGAGGAGACTTATCAACAAGAAAATGGGGGAATGGGAATCAATTCTGACAATAAATAAAGAAAAACATTAGGTTCCCACAAATACTTTTTAACCAGTTCATACAAATCATCCCAAAATAATTCTGGTATTTGATATTTAAAAAAACCCACAGAATTTTATTAATTTTCTGGTTGTTAGCTTGTTATAAAATAATTTGTCTTCCCTGTTTTTTATATGTATTTCTATATTTCATTCCTTAATCTTGTCTAATTAAATGACAGGTGGAGAAAAGATAAAAACATGCTTACACGGCAAAAAAATCTAGAACCCTTTCCACAGTTTGACTGCACCAACTGAGCCAGAGGAACAGAGGGAGAAGAATGGTATCAGTCTTCCTGCCTTGAAGAACAGTGAACACTCTGAGAAAAAGAACTGAGAAATTTAGCAGCTGAAGAAAGATAATCAATTCAGAAACACAACAATCTTACTAGATGAAAGAAACACTTGATTACTCATTATAACAGGGCTAGGAATTAGACCAAAATAAAGTTACATCCTTCAGCAGAGTACCAGAATAAATTACATTTCAGAAAAAGTACTGTAGGTGTGAACAAAACAGAAAACAGGAAAAAAACATTTCTTCATACTATGACTGCTAAAAAGAGCAGTGATCAAAAATTTTAAAAACCTATTCTTTTCTGTGTGCATATAGATACATAACATCCTCCTAACATCTCTAAAGAAATGGCACCGATTAAAATACTGCTGAAATACAAGATAGCAACAGAAGTAGTTGGCAATGACTTAGTGAGCAACTACATGGAAAAAGCACATACATGCATGGAAGTACTGAATTGCTTCAAAGTTCTGATTATTTTCTGTATCAAGCTATCAATTAATTTTTCTGATTCTTCTTTACAGAAAGAGATGTGAGTCTCACTGCACTCAGTCTATGGAGAAAATCCGTAGACTTTTAGGAGATCACACAAAACCTACTCATTATATTTGGCATGCACTAGGAAAAGATCCCATTCTCTCTGCCATCAATTCCATCTCTAGATAACATGTTTACAACAGCTACAGTTACTAAATTATGAAAAAGTTGATGCAAAGGAATAAATGAAAAGCAGGAAATCCTTTGATATAAGACAAATGGAAAAACCCTCAAGTTCTGCCAAATTTAAGGGATTTGCAGAGTTCAAGACTGAAAGATCAGTGCTCCAAACAGGCATATGGAAGAAAAAAAGCAGAATGAGAGGTGGAAGGCTTATGTTATTAAGCTACTCTCTGAAGCCTTTAGAATGCATGAACTACATTCTACTAATTTTTGGAACAGAGCTCAAGTTCTCCTTTTTCTTGACCTTGCTTCAAGCTATGCTCCCTGCTCTAGTGAGGCATCAAAACATTAACCCACTCTGATATATGTTGCTGTAAAATTGTCCCAAACTCAGAGATTATTTTTCACTGGTCACATCCTAACAACACTCTCTGGAATATTGCTATTGGACTAAAGCTGCTAGTTTAAAAATCTAGGGATAGGTGAAACACTTCTGATTTAGTGACTTTTGACTTCAAGTATATGCTGCAGAATAGTAATAGTTTTCAGAAATATACCATTTCAAATATACTACAAAGGACTGATGTAGAATGAATGTTCAATTTTCAGCTTTTGCAAAATAACTGCCAAAAATATCCACATTAATTTTTCCCATCCAATGGAGCTTAGTAATTCAGATTCACCATACAGATCATTTTACATCAGAACACATTTCAAGAAATACATATTAGTTAACAGCAACAATTATTAATTGGGAAATGGAGATTCCGGGTATATGTAAATTAGTTTCCTGGAATATCTGGAGCACTAGGATACAACATTATAAAAGAATAAGAAAACATGTAGATCACCAAACTGAAAAAAACTAGATGAATTGTTTGAATGGAACCAGTGGGAGAAAATTAGTGCAAGTATTCTATGAATTATTAATATGAATGTTCATTTAAAATAGAAATGGTTTAGTAACACAAAAATACAAAGATAATAATATATTTTTAGCAAAATAACTTAAGAACCTATTCTAATAGTATTGCTACACTAGAAGAAGTTTTATTCCATTTATTCTTTATTCCAGAAAGCATTAGTTGTCATACTGCTGCTAACAGTGGCCCATCACAGCACACATGTACTTGTTTTTGTAAATATTCTGGCCCCTGTCCACAAGATCTTGTACCCACAAAAAGGTGAGCAATACAGCTGACATTCCAGAGCCTTCTTTATCACTATGATTAATGAACTGTTTTACAATGCTCTGTGGGATGCTAATCACAGCATTCAGGAAATTATGAAGACAAGAGTCCATTTCCCACAACTTCATTAGTGGCTTTTTAGTGTCCCCTTTATAAAATACATGTGGCTCATCACACCAGTTTTCACTCAGCCACTCTCCAGAAGATACATGCATTCTTCTCAGAGGAGTATTACGAACATGTAACAATAGCACACATAATTTTTCCGTATTTGTTTGACTTCAGCAACTACCAAAACACATCAAAATGAAGACAAGATAATCAAGAAGAAAGGATGCATGACACAGATGGTGCACAAAAACCATCAACTGCTGCAAGCATTCACTGACCACCTGCACAGCGCTGAGTGGGGCTTTCGGGTCTGTGAGAAAAGCAACCAGTTGTAAGTTCCTTCACTCTTACAGCACAATCAGCAATCTCCTTGCACCCTTCAGACTATGTTCATGCCAAACACAACTGCATACAACACTGACACCACAATCAAAGTCATTTGACAATGGTGCAAAATGGAAAGATTGCCCTCCAGAAGTTTGCAATTCCAGACTATTATCCAGGGAAATATAAAGCAAATAGCTATTATCACACATTTAGAGCCATTAAAAACATTACATTTGCCCAGCACAGCAACTGTAACATGCAGGAAAAAGAAACATTCCAAGACAATGAAATTTCTACGCTGTGGTGAATCAAGAGAAGAGAGACATACAATAGTTCTGCCTTCCTAAGCCAACCTTAAGCATAGAAGCACCAAAACAATACCATGAATATTAATATGGTTGGGAAGGAAAGTGCAAAAAGCAGTCTTTTAAAAATAGAACTTTGTGAAAACATTAGCATATTTCACGGAAAGGCACATGTTCAGTGGCAGGACTGCAAAACCAACATTCATTCAGAAGGATTCTACCCTTAGCTCAACCATCTAAAAAGGAGAAAGGAATAATACAATTACCGCTTAAGAAGACGCAACGTGATGCCTGAATATGCATTTGGCTGGCAGAAAAGGAGCCGGTAATGCCTTGAGAGAAGGATGGATTCCACTTAAATTCCTGTTACTGCTACACATTGTATTTTACATAGTATTTGTGACAAAAATGTTACCAGTAGTATGCTGACTTGGCTAAGGGCATATTAATACCCTGCCGGTGGAGGGGAATAAGGCATCGAGAACTGGACTGGGATTCCTCCGAAGCAGTCTGTAATACATTTGTTTCCTGACCCATAAGATGAGGTCTCATTCTATCTACAAGGCCATTCTTTCCATCTAATGTGAATACTCTGCTATACTGTCTTGTTGCACTCTGATACATCATGACTACCATCTTTGCTTTGTGATCCAATGATCACAAACCTTCTCATATTTCTTGCATCAGAACCACACATGTTCCCCAAGACAATGCACATCTTTTACTAAAACCATCCATGAGATTCAAACACATTATATGAGAGCATGAAAGAGAACAAATGATTCCCAGATAAATTGCTCAACTACTTAGTTACCAAACACGTCTGTTTCCAGTACTCACCAATGTCTTTTCATATAGGATTGAAGTACGAATCTTCAAGACTTCTCAAGTAACACTTCAATAGAACAAGCTTCTTAAATCTCTGAACTGAGATACACTTTCCCAGAACCTGAATTTTTACAGCTCTCTTCTAGATCTCTTAAGACTACTTCTGACTAGTCTTAGGAATCCCAAACTAGCCATAATATACTCACCACAGCCCATTAATATTGCATACAGCGGTTAGTACCACCTCCCCTACATGCCTTCTACTGGTTGTGTTATTCCAAACCTTTGTCTCTAACCTGTAAGTGCAATCTACAATATTGGTCTCTAGACCTGGGACCACACATTTGGCTCTATCCAAATACTTTCAAGTTTAACTTGCCAAGCAATTCAACAGTTAGTGATCTCTTTCTATCAAACTTAGACATTTATTAGGAGCAATGTATTCTTCCCAAGAGCTAAAGTCAATGACCAAGAACCTCCTGCCATGTAGCAATGAGGGCACCTTCCTTATGGTTTGAAAGTTCACTCCTTACTGACAGGTTTTTGGATTCATTAGCCAATTTTAATACAGTTAATATGAGTTACGACAAATATGCTTAGGCAAAATCAATCTGATTAAAAGACAGTATCATTACGATCAGTTCCAAGTGAATCACCCTATAATTAACCTCTGTCTTGATTAGGTTTTTCTTCCCACATACTGGCAAGCATCTAATTTTTCTAATTCCCTTTAGACTTAGCTTATTTCAACATTTAAGAACAACAGAAGTAACAAAGAAACCCCACCAAGAATAAGTGCAAAAACAATTAAAGGAAGATTTTCCTATGCTAACAGGATCTGCCAGTTTCAGAAGTGTTTATTGGCCGCTATTTAACACAATCCAAACAATAAAGAAATACTGAGTTATCAGTGTAGTGTAATTACATCATTTAACAAAGAGCAAAGCCAAAACAACCGCACAATATTTCTGTACTGTAGGTGTTGCCTCGACATTTATCCATCTTATTCTTCTCTCCATGACAACTACAATTTCTTTCAATCAGCAGCAAAAAGCATGCAAGACTATCACCCCATCTACCATTTCATCTAAAAATGATAATATTAAATTAAAATTCATAATTCACAGATACATTTATCATGCCTATACTCTTTCTCTGTATTTTATACTAAAAACAAAATGAAAAAAACACCTGTGATGTACATCTTTACCTATTTAACTGAAGGAACTTGTGAAGCAGGAAACTTCTTGCCCAGCTATTTCCTCTGATCTTGTCCCCTTAAACAATTTGACAATGCAAAAGTTTAGTTTAGTGTAACAGTCTAATCCTAGACATTTTAAAAGGTATAGACTACCAGGGGTATTTGAAATTCGACTTTTCGGGCACTGTAAAAGTAATACTAATTTAGAGCAAATAATATCCACGAGGTTATCATGTCTTGTTTTTTTCAAATTTTCAGTCAATGTTTTAGATTTGAACTATTTAAGTCTAAAGTTAGATGCATTCGAGATAAAAAGTTACTTCATCCATTGGAAGAAGTATTTAAGCGAAGAAAATTTTGAATAAAAACCACTGCAATATGCAAAAAGAGATCCTATGCTGCTTCTCAGCATCTTTTGCAAAAAGCTGCTTCATTCACAAAAGAGATAAGACAATTAAGGGGGAAAAAAACAAAACCAACCAAAAAAACCCAAAACATAAAAAAACCCACCAACCAAACCAAGCCACCAAGCTTCTAGAAACTAAACCTTATTACATGGTATGATATAATGTCATCACAAGGTTATTAAATCACTCCTCTCATCTAAGAGGAGATCACACGTACCCATATGTGTCGGACTACATTTTATGAACTTCCAAAGACAAACATATGCTCTTCCCAGTTCGTTGCAGCGCTTCACAAGCCTCAACGCATTAATCTCTGCAGGTAAAAAATGTACGCTCCTTAATCAGCCTCTTCTTATTCCTACATCTCCTCACAGGTCTTGGATTGGTGTTATATGTCAATACTATTTTCTTCTGGACTCTCCAATTCAGCAAGATAATTTTGATTTGTTTGCATGTATTAAGTGCATGGTTCCAAACCGGACACAATGACGTAGTTGACTCCATTTCTAGGTTGTGCAGAGAGATTTACATCAGTTTTACAGCGTTGAATGACAGCACTTTCATTCACTCATCCTGGTGTGATGTTACATTTTCAGAACTGCTTTTTGTGCGTGATACTCTTGATTTAAGGTCAGCTCTTAACCCTCAATCTCTTTCTTCAGAACTCTCAGCCATTCCTTATCCTGTACTTGCCTGTTTTCTGTTCCTTTAATTTAAAAGCAGTATTTTAAGTTTGCCCTTAATGGCTTGAATCCCATTTTTCCCTGATCATTCTAATTTCTTGCTTCATGTTAAATTCTCCTCCCATCTTTCAACCTCTCTGCAGTGTCTCAGCCTGGTTTCATTTTTCACTGCAGTAAACATGTGTCAATGGAGCCATTAGCATCCTCTTTTCTTGAAAAGAAAAACATAAAAGACTGTTGTTTGTGCTGCTGCATCAGAACTGACTTATCTAGAACACACTTTTAATAAAGAATATAGTTCAGAGAGACAGAGGAGCAAGAAGCAATCTTTCAAAGAAGAATCCAAGCTAAATGCCTACCAAGATAGAAGAACAGACTGAAACTGAATGTTAGGACAAGAAACAGACTTTGCTGATCCTCAGGCAAGGGGGAAAGTAGCAAGTAAAATCACAGATACTCCAGAATCACAAAGGGACAGTCCTGATAAAATGGAAGGGCTAAATCAGCAATATAACCTTCTGAAAAGGTATTTTCCATCAGGATTCATACGCTGATCTATTTAGATATGCAGAAACAGAGAATATCTATCCGAGAGTTCACGTGCCCTTACAATAAATAAAACTCAAGATATACAGGCCTTTTCCAGAGATTAGTTTATCTTGAAAAGCTTATCATGGATTAATCTAACTTACAGAATATCCAAGAAAGGATAAGAAAGTGTTTTAGAATGCAATAAGAAATGTCTATTTGATCTTTCTTTCTCAACAAACTACAGAACAGCAGTTCAAAAATGGAATGGATTAGACTAAGTGTGAAATATGATTTGGGAAAAAGAACCATGGAAACATTTTTATATGTGAAAAAAAATCAGGAAAAAATATTAAATACGTATATGGATGAAATACAGTTTTCCCAAGCCAGACTATGAGAGCAGAAAATAATTCCAAATGCAGCTTATTACAAAATCTGACTGGAAGCAGGAATCCAACACAATCCATGGATTGCATAATCAAGTAATATGGCAAAGATATCACCTTCACTCTAGTGCTCCATTACTTGTCCCAATCCACCAGCACTACCTAGATTTTACCTAGACCCTAAGCTCAAATCAGCTTTCTTCCACTGCTCAATCTCCCTCAGTAGCTGAGCAATGCATATACCAAACCACTGGCTTAACTATAGCTCCAAGCACTGCAGTTTATAGACCTGTACAAATCCTTTTAATTACCCTCCCACACAAACTAAACAGAAAATGCAACCACTGTGCCTTGTTCTTACTAAAGGAAGGAAAGCAACTCTGCTAAAGACAGTGACACCATCACCACAGCTTCCGGACAAATCAAGTTAGTGCAAACACGGAACAACAGAAGTATAAAAGTAAGTAATTACACATGCATGCCTGCATGCAGGCTCTCACAAAGAAACAAATTTTAATTTACAAAACTGCAAATCAAGATACAAATTGTTGTATTACATAACGTCATGTACAAGGGACCAGCCAATTCTGACTAGAAGTGAGGTTTTGAGAAGTCATGGAAATTCTTCTACCTTTCATTCATTTTCAGAGCCTGGAGCACACAGATACTACACATAGGGCTGGAGAGTTGGAGGGTGGGGTGTGGGGAAGACTATTACAGATTTCCTAGTCACCTGCTAAGATTTTTTCCCTCTGAATCATTGTTTCTATTCTGTACCAATAAACTATTCCTACCAACTGCAATGGCTAGGAGGAATCTGGCAAGATTAGCTAATTCTAGTCTAAAGCTTCCACAGAAGCCTGCTCTTCTCCAAAGTCAAATCATGTATTCCCAGCCTAACAACTTCGAGAGAGCATTACTGCAAACTGCTGGCCAAATCCACTGACTGGCAGCTGCCTAAAGGGATGGATTACACTCCCACACTATTTGTTCCTGCCTGCAGAGTCTCTCTGCTTCCTCTGTACAGAAGAAGTTGGACGCTTCTTTGAACAGTTGTCTGAGCTGATCCAACCCAAAAGCCAAGAAAAAAACTAGCCACCTTTTCTCTGGATTTGTGAGATAAATCAGTTAACTCATTTCAGTAGGACTGAAAGTGGGAAGAAAGCTGGGTTCAGAAAATGGAAACAAGTCCTCTCACCAGCAGGAAGCACTTACAACAGCTAACCGAGTTTCAAGACAACTACTTGGACACCGGACGCTTGGAAAGCTATCACCAGATTCTTTGTTCTGTCCTGGCCAGAAGGTCCCTAGAACATTATTTGAAATCCCACTTTTTTTTTTTTTTTTAAATAAACCATTCATTAAACTCTTACAATAACACAGTACTTCTAGAGTTATAAGTGCACAAATAAATCAAAATAATTGAGAGCACTTTAGATGTCACCAGCTTGAAAACCAGTAGTGAAGTTGGGTGAACTGTAAAAGCATCTAATCTGCAACAAATTTGCTTGAACTCTTAATCTAATTTGTTCAATTGTGAAAGCTTAAGAAATTTTCATAACTTTCTTATCATAATTAAGAATAGCGATCATAACAGTCTTTTCTACAGTTGCATCAAAAAAAGAATAATGTCATAATGTGCTTGGTTTCCAAGCTCACACCCAAATTCATGCTTCAGTGAAGTTCACTTCATTCTTTAAGCAGCTTCTCAAAATGAAGAGTTACCTTTCCGCTAAGTTTTATTTAAATAAAAAAAAAGTGTCCTCAAACATGACTACTATGGTACTTGCCCAGACCTTCAAAAGCACAAGAATCTGAGGTGTTCACTAGCACTGGATCTGGCATACCCCAGAGCACATAGTACTTTCCACCCACAACAGCTTAATTTGCTTGTAACTCTTGACAAACTTCATGGAGCAGGGCCTGTGGCCAGCCTCTGCAAAAGTACAGCTTATCTCAGAGAAACACATGTAATACCTGCAGATGGAAAGGGTCCAGAAATACTGCCAAAGACATACAGGATTTTGTTCGTAAGACAGAGGATACATAATGAACCTACCAAAGAATTTCTCTTTTTAGAGGTGAGAGGCAAAGAGTAATGGGAGAGAAATAGGTGTAAGGAGAAAGGAAAGGTGAAATGGGTGTCTGATTGACCCAATTTTGTCAGTGGTCTGACACAAAAGTGAGGCACTTGACCTCTCTTTTGCAAAGTTTCCTTTTTTCAGCTGACAAAGACTTATCAATAGAAGAGCAGTTTTCAGTTGTGAAGGCAACATCACAAAGAACGACAAGTACTTACTTACAAGCAATAATTATTGTTCAAATTAATACTCTTGGGGATTCTTCTTCCTCACTTTCATTTTGAAGCATAGGTAATTCTCTGAAAGTAGAAGAGGAAAATATCATCAGTTTTTATCACAGAATCATTTAGGTTAGAAAAAACCTCTAAGATCATCAAGTCCAGCCATAAACCTACCACTGCCAAGCCCACCACTAAACCATGTCCTTAAGTGCCACATCTACATATCTTTTAAATTCACCCGGGAAATGGAGGCTCAACACCTTCCCTGGGCAGCCTGTTAAGAGTGCTTGACAACTCTTTCAGTGAAGAAACAACTGTTTTAAACAAAATCTTCGTTTGGGGTTATCAAGGCATGGAGTTACTACATAATTTCCTAACAGTTGTCTCACTGATTCAGAATGGCAGCACACCACTGAACTAAACGTTGATTCCCGGCCACTTAAGAGAAAAGCATTCAAATATGCACTATCAGACTCTGAAACAGCAATAAATTGGTTGTTGAAAAAGCTTATTTGTGAACCTCACTTCAAGGAAAGGAATGAAAGCAGGAAAAAAAAATAAACAGGAAACCAATTAAAGCAACAATAGTGCCAGGAATAGGAACGAAGGGAAAAAAATGATAAATGCTTCAGATAACTGACTTTTACTGCAATGAGAATTCTGCCAAATTAGTCTTATTTTTGAATGAAAATTAAGTGATTTTCTATTTTAAAGAGAAGCTAAAGCAGCTGTACTTTCAATGAACAAGGTGAACTGGCAACTCTAAACCTCTCAAAAGCAGCAACAGTGATAAAAAAAAAATCTGAATTCTGTGTTTTCCTATTCATATAATAAATTATTTAAAGTAATCAGCACCTACAAAGTCAGAGCCCATGAACTTCCAAAAATGGAATGCCTGAGGGAAACAGGGAGATAGCCTATTTTCACTTCTATTTGAGATTGATGGGTATACTTTGGCTAAGGTGGCACTCAATGAAAAGGTTATAGCTTTTGCTGTGATAAAGTATCTCAGAAATTCAAACCAAAAAATACAACACTGTTACTCCGTGTATAAAAAGTAAAAGCAGAAAAAATAAACTCATTCTTTTATTGTAGCTCTCATCAAATCAGTTACACTGCCTGCTTCACAAAAATGGAGAGGTGAAACCTTCAGCTGAAGGTGACTCAAGAAGCCCAGCAGAACAAAATACAGAGCCCACATGTTCCAAGAGGAAGCCCTACATGGAATCCATTAGAGTATGGTCTAGAATGGTGGTTACTCTTAATTTTGTATGAAGCATTATGACGTTTCTTCTTAAAAGTTCATATTCCCAAACTCATTAACAAGTGGAAGGTAGCACATTAGGTGAGCGATACGAATGGAAAAAAAAAAAATTTAGACAGATTGGCTCCTAGTAAATATGAAGTGGAAACATTTACACTTCACATAATGGAAAGAACTATCACTAAACTTACAAGCTGATTTATTTGTAAGCAACAGAATTGCAAGCAGTACCAAAAAGCCTTCCAGTCCTACCAGGCTGGGCAAATCACCATGCCCTAGAGAAAACTATTACTAAGAGCACAGAAATAAAGCTCTCAGGGCTTTTTCCCACAGTTCCATAAAAAGAACAGACAGTCACTTTACATAAATTATGATTATCTTAAAACAGTCAGCCTACTCTGAAACATTCAAAACTACCAAAAAGTTTCATTTTTACAGCCTAGCATTGCTAAAAAATCCCTGAAATTTGAATACTATTTATAATGTAAAAACTGAAAGTATTTAAAAAAATCTTTGCATTTGTGTTTTCAATCACCTCAAGACTATTCACGAATATCACTAATTAGACAGTGCTTCCTTCCAGATAAATCTGCACTCTTACAGAGATCTTTTTGGAAATATAGGTCATGAAGTGACCGTACAGATAGGAAATTTTAGTTATATGTTTAATTCTTACTTTTAATTGCTGGGTGTACATAGACTAGTCACCACCTTTTTTCTTTTTTTTTTAATTATCTATTTATATAAAAAAAAAATTCTTATAAAGGATTCCATAACATCTGCAGTGTTCAATCCAGTCTCCTGCATTACAAGACCCCAACCAAAACCGAGTCCAAAACGTTTCATCAATATTTTTCATGTAATTTAAGCTGAACTTTAAAAAGACATAAAATCTGAAAGCACCACACTTCAAGTGCCTGCAACTACAGAAGTGTTAGATGAAAATACCTAGATCACCTTAGGAATACAGAGGGTTGCAGCAAGGAGGAAGAAAAAATGGAAACACTTCTCCCATCCCTTCTGCATTTGACTAGGGCAAACTGATTTAACTCTGAACACAGACATTAGACCTATATGCCAGGCCAGGACTACCGTCCCAATACCACAGGACAAATCACACATATCACTCAAAATCCCACCTTTACAGAACGGCAAATTGTCTCTGCTTCAGAAGATGATAAACTATGCACCAAGAAGACAAAAAATAAAAACAATAAATATTCCCTTTGGATATGCTCAGGATACCAGTGGCAGCTCCAAGGAACAGAATTTGTAAAGCTGAAAACTTTATAACAAATAACAATCAAACATCTTCTTGTCTGCTCTACCCTCTTTCTCAGAGATTTCTATTATTCTAATATCAAGAAATCTCAAATGTTCATTTTTAATTTCTGAGTCCAGGATCAACCTTATCATCTTAAACCGTATTCTTACATAAATATATAAAACATCATCTTGAACCATTGAGTTTCTTTCTCTCCATTACTGAGTAGACCTCATCCTCTGATTTTCAAAAAAGATTTGTTCTTAAATTTATGCCTCAGATTTATTTATTTTCAGATGTTTCTCTCCCATATATGCCCTCACACCCAATAAAGACTACTGTTATTTCTTCCTAGGTCTTACTCGCCACATTCTTTCTTTCCCGTTTAAGAAGGCAAGTCCAGCTTAAACACACTACCAGTTCTTTCTTACCCAAATGACTTGCTCTTTTCTGAGTGTGACTGTGATCAGAGCTAATGCCAATCTAAATGTAAATCAATGAATGCTTTATTGGCTGGTCCTAACAATCTGTTTTTAAAAGCTAGAAACGAGCTGGTGTGGTTTGGAATCATGTTACTCCCACGAAGTCACATCATCTGAGAAGGAAGCAGATCAGGAGTTGGGTCATACAACAGCAGTCTACCTCTGATCACCAATCTGGTTACATCAGGAGTTCTCATCAGTGCTCAAGGATGTGAATTTGCAATCTTTTTTTTTTATTATTATTTATTAAACATCTTCTATTACTCCAAAGACATAAATCTAGTACTAAGTGTGATAGTCCTACCTTCTCTAGTACAAGCAAGTTCTGAAGCATACAGACCAGCATTTTAGTAAAGTCGCCCGCATATTCCACTGCTGGCTCTACAGTTTCAAGAGCTGGCAGAGAAGTGACTGAACCTGTGCCAGGGAGAACATTGCATGAAAAAAATCCATTTTAAACAACAAAACCACTTGCAACAAACAACAGAATCAGTCAATTGGTAAAGAAAAAAACGAAAAATTATTCCTTCTGTAAGCCCAAGTGAGGCTCAGAACATGAATTTTCCAGTTTTAAGAGATAATGTATGTTTCTGATGGAGAAGTAGGTATATAACTGAAAAACTGAACTTCATTTCTCTTATACCCATCAATCCATCTGTCTGGCAGCACTGTTAGTTGCTGGCACTAAGCAAATTTCCTTAAACAAATATGGAAAGAAAAAACATCCCACGGAGACAGAAGGAAGGCTAATCTTTTTACTGTATATATTTAAAAAAATCATATAGGGTCTTTTATACACATTATATAATGGTGTGGGGTTCAGTTTTGTTCCATTTTTTTCTTCAGATTCCTTACTGCTAAGAGCTAAAAAAGCTGGCATATGCAAGGTACAAAGTCAAATCATCAAACTTTTACTGCACAGAAAAGAAGCTCCCAGGAATTATCTGTTTTGCAGAGAAGTGCACAGGATGCTTTCCACAGTTCAATTTTGTAGAGGAGGTTCCCTTTCAAACAAGCTTTGATTATCACTGGTCTGAGAAGGACATACAGTTGGTCAATGAAATTCCATTTTCAGTCAAGCCAGATCTGGGACCATTATTCCTCAATATTCATCAAAATAAGCATAAAAGACAAAGATCTTCCTGCACTTGTTTTTCTTTGTCACATACAGTACTTGGCCACTTTGACCTTGTTCTAAGAGTACACCATTTTTAACAGCACAAATAACAATTAGGAACAAAATTCAGTATCAATAAGCAAGTATCCTTTACAGAAGAAAATGTAAAATAGTTGCTTAAGGTACAAAGTCCCTTCATAATACTGAAATTTTCACACATAATGGTTTCTCAAGGCACAAACTCAGAACACTCCACAAAACTGATGCAGTATACAGAACAGTACGCAATCCACTGCCTTCTTTCATGGACATATTAAAGGGCTAAATGAAGAATTAAGTTATAAAATAACATCCTGAATATAAACACAGTTTTAACCTATCCACTTGCCAGGAGGTAGGTGACTCAGAAGGTAATAAACCTACGTGACACTGCATAGTTCTCAAGTTCTTTCCTGCTTCTCTCCTTCAAGACACACTGTCCCACCCACTTGACTCATTTTTCCCTTTTATTTACATGGCCCTAGGTGACACATCCCCTTATTCCTGGAAGACACATCACTGCTGTTCAGTGTCTGCAGCCCTACATTTTTCACTGTACAAAGTTTCATGTATGCTAGAGTGACATTGCTAATACAGTGTACTGTTACATGTGTAGCAAATTTGGGGAAAATTTGGAAAAACACTTCAAGCACTGGACCTCTTTTAGTTCTCTCAAACCCAGGAAAACATATGCTTCTTTTCCCCAGAGTTCCACTTTTTCTCAGCCATGTGAAGTGCCATCTGTTTTTCCCAGCCTGGCAGGCTAAAACTCTGCTGTCATTCAAATCATCAGTGAGCAAATTAAAGCAAAGACTGTCCTCTTTAATAAAATAACAAGACTTACAAATGGCAACCTAGATCACAGCTCCAAAGGAATGAGTGGCAAGTGTGGGCAGCTAAAGGGTCACAGGGAGGAGAAGGTGGCAAACAGAGGAATATCTTCTGAGCTTCCTTGTAAACTTCTGCTTTACTTCTCAGTAAACTAGCACAAGAACTATGAGAATAAAAACAAGGGTAGCTGGGAATCTCAGAAAGTAAACAAATATATAACTCAACTGCCACAACACATTTAGTGAGATACTCCATCCTGTTAGAAGGCCTACTTGGCTCAGGGAGGACAGATATATAGGGTGGAGCAGGAAATCTTGTCTTGAATATCTTAAGATTAGTATATCTGTTCTGAAATACAGAATGCAACAGAAGCCAAACACTCCACATAACGTTAGAATGGGGAAGTTACAGTGAGTAGGAAAATGCAGACCTCCTATAAATTACCAAACCAGAAAATTTAAGTGGATGAGGGAGTTGAAGGAACTGTTGAGATTATTTTTCGTTGTTGTTGTTGGGTATGGTTTGGTTTTTTTTTTCCCAGACAGCTGGCAGGATCATTCAAAGCATAAGATTTAATATTAATGATTCACGGAGTAGGCCTCTTAGGAAGCAATAAAACTGAGTTAACCTCTAGTTGGAAGCTGGCTTGACTGTTGCCTTCACAAAAGTTACACCTATGTATTAATGACTAAAACGTTCCCAGACACTGAAATGCAAATCATCATGTCAGAACAAGTCCTGAAATACTTTTGATAAAGGCCAACTGCACTCTCCCAGCCTCTGGGAACAATCTGAGGGTTATCACATGGCTGGGAAAACTTCCAAAAGTACGGCACACACAGATACCTGTTTTAAGGCTGAAAGATTAACAGAAAGGACAAATCTCAATCTGTGCCAGCTGTCCTCACTAACAGACAATGGTCAACTTTATTAGTGATGATGTAGTCAAAAGGGATTTGAAATCAAACCAGCTTAAGGAAACTAAAATTAAGTGCAGATTAAGTCTGGAAAAGTACATTAAAAAAAAAAAAAAGTAGAGGAGAAAGTATTAACCATCTTTAGAAATTTAACCAAAAGAATGAGAAAATTTAAAGGAAAGATAACCACACAGAAAGAACACTCTTTGTAGATACAGGCTAATGAATGAAAAGACTGGAATAAAAGCTGACAGGAAAGCCCAATTAAGAATGTTGTTAAGTGATAATACAGTCAACATACAGAAGAAATAACAATCTACAAGCCGAAATGCTGGCAAAACCCATTCATTTAAAATCAGGTCAAAAAACAAAATAAAAAAAAAACCCAAACCTGGGTTTGAATTTGAGGAAGGAAATTGTTCATGCAGTACAGCCTCATGATTATTTGTTACCAGTTGCAGTAATTAGCTCAAAGGAGAAAGCCTACTCTACCAAAAGACAAGACTATGAACAATGTTTGACAGTCCCAGAAAAAAAAAAAATCAGCAAGCTTCATAGAAGAATAAAGACAGTACCATACATGTCACTGAAAAATAACTGCGATGTTGAAAACACAACACAAAGGAACATGGCTGTAATCCAATAAAAAAAACCTTACTTTTTCTAGTTCATATTTATATAAAAAAGCTAGACAGCCTTGCTATTAATTTTCTGGGATCATTTTAAACTGTGGTATTTAATTCATCCTATCAAAGTTCTGACATAAAGCAGGTAAATTTTTTAAAAATTAAGAAATATACAGCTTACTATCCACTGCAAATACCAGCTACCCCTACAAATACCATTACTCAAGTCATTTACAGTCAGAGAAATTTGTATGGAAAGAGATGTGAACACACACAAGAAATACCAACACCAACAGAATTATTAAAAATCTTCTATGTATTAATTGAAACAACTCATTTAGTAAATGAAAGAAACCACATTTTCTGTTGTGCCTTAGATGCCTCACCCCTTTCTTCATTTTTTTCTTCCTTCTGAAAAATAGAAGTTCTTCAAACCTACCCACAGTGAGCACATGGCTCGATTTTGCTAGAGAAATTATAGTAGGAATTCATACATAATTTCATCTTCTCTTTCAAGCTTTTCAAACAAGAATCAAATAAAAATCATAGCACTTTATTCCAAAGTCTATCATTGATCAGTTTGAGTGACTCTGCTTTCATTAACTGACTGGTCAAGTAGCAGTGCATTAACAAGATTGTGGTCAACCTCACTGCTGTGACTCAGAACCAACCAGCAGCTGCGCACATTTCAAAGATAGTATCAATTCTGTACTGCTGCCATTGCTCCTCTGTGGGAAGGCGAAGAACAGATGCAAGCAGCATACAACAACCAGGAAGCTGAGAAAAAAAAGGAACATACTGCTTCCCTTGAGGAGAGAGTGGTTCAGCTTCATGTTTATCAGACATGGTAAATGTTCATGTTTATCAGATAGGTTAATCAAAGGTGGATCTTCAAACAAATCTTCAAACAAAGTCAAGAAGACTATCAAATTTAAGATCCTGGCAATTAAAATCAAAGAAGTGGTCAGGGATTTTCAATAACAAAATCTGAAACCTTCCTGCAATGTCTGATAGGTGCCTGATAATGAAGGAAGCATAAAATTTATATTAAATATAATTCCATCAGCATAAATATTATACAGAAAACCCATGCAATTTATATCATGCAACAGAAAATGCCTTTAAATATATTCCTTGACACTACACACCAAGTTTTATAGACCCTAAATGTTAGAGTAAAAAACATGTACTACTACTAGAGTACATTTCATTTCACAGAGGTTTCGGGTCTTTTAAGTTGCTGGTATTTGAAAAAATTTTAACATCTTTTCCTTGAGCAGGCTTCACCACAAACCAACTCAAATAGCGTGATATTAAGAGACTATTCCTTCAAATGTACATTTCAATGTTCCTTCTGAAGTGGTTGTTATTTTCCTATCTCCTACTTTCACTATCCATTAGCGAATCTTGTATTATTTTCTTACTCCTCTCCTGCTTAATTCATGAAGAAATTTTTTAGAAAATTATACATGTCCTTCCTACTTAGGGATAAAAAGCAAATATAATTTTAAAAGTTACAGGTTGATTTTTAACCATTTTGAGTATCATCTTTTTCTCTCAGTTTATAATGTATGAAGGAGAGCAGACAGACATTGCAATGAATTTACTATGGGTTAAAGGCTCCACAAAAAAAGTGCTTCATTCATTCCCAAAGCAAGTATATATTGGTAGTAAGTCAGGTTTCCCTACACTACCCAATGACTGTGGTACAAGCTACCCTACGTGATCAGAATAATCTAGCATAATTATATAGTTTTGTATATATATGTCTGCATGCATATAATATGGATATGTTTAATCTATACTATTCATATAACCCAGTTTTCAAAGAGCAAAGAACTTTACAAATTGTATCAAGCATCACTTCTGTTTTCTTTTATAACAGCAGCTTCACCTAACCATACATCACCCTTTCCCATCAGTCAAGAGATGCTGACAGACACCAAGCAAAGAAAACAAGGCAGTACTCAAACACCAAGAGATACAGAATCATGAATAAGGGGTTTCTGCTAAATCCTGATCCCAGTAAGAGGACAGTAGGAAAAGAAAAGCTAATATATGGAAGAACTCTGGGAAGCATGAAAGAAAAGACATTGAGGCAACGTTAAAAAAAAAAAAAAAAGTCATTTTAAGCCTGATATACAAGCAAAATTTGTAGCAGCTTTTACTCTACACTTAGTTTTACAGAGATACAGTTTGACATCAGTGCTGTCCATCACTGAACTCATTAGAGAGCCTACTGGATAAAGATGGACAAACGTGTCACTACACTTCATACATTTCCATCAGGAAATAGAAAGTCTAAAGCTGAAAAAATGCAAGATAAAAGATAGATGAGAGAGAAAATGTTTTGTTGAAGCTCAAAATGCGCCTGAAGAACTAACGAGTCTGCCTTCCAAATAACTTTTCTCTACACACGATACATTATGTCACCAATTACACACATGTAATTAGTGCAATTAAGGGAAGACAGACACCTGTAATAGTACAAGTGCCATTAGAAATTAGTTCAAATGACAGTATTCCATTTTGGTTTACTACTGATTATTCTTAAATATTGTCACATTGTATTTTTTTATGTTAGCACATACTAACTGCACACCTGGGACTATCCACCGTGAAAATAACAGTAAATCTTCACACAGCATATCCAAACACAGATAAAAAATTCTCAGACGGGAATCCACAGTTCACAGCACTTTTTATCTACAATCACATTTGACCTAACATAAGAATAAAAAAAAAAAAGCCATAATCTAAGGGCCCCAAGCTCTAGGTACACTTCAACACCAGGAGATGACAGTTAATAAACACAATATTAATAAAATATTTTCAAGCAACGACCAAGAAAAGAACTGTCCAAAGGAGCATTCCAAATGCTTCCATTTCACAGTACTAATGATTTCAAAAAGAACAGTTAAAACTATGACCTTTTCAATAAGATATGCTTAAACCAGATAAATAATCAATTTTACTGTGGTTGCTTGTGCCAGGGAAGGTAAGAAGTTAAATACTACACAACTATAGAAGACTTCAAGAGAAAAGCCAGTAACAAAAAAAAAAATCTGAAGATTCCCTGTTTGCTTATGACTTCAAGGAGCTCTTGAGTAACAGAATGGTACAGAGAACATTAAGTACACAAGCAGATCTTTACTGTCCTAGAAGTCAGATCACAGTAAACCCCTTTAAGAAACAAAAAAATGGCTAAGCATGTTTGACTTGCAGTTCCCAGTGAGTTTTACCCACTACTTACAAACTCCTCAGCAGGAAACAATTTTCATGAACACCCAGGATGCATCTTTGCTGTCTAACACAGTATGACCATATTGTAGCATTTCACATCAGAATCACGAGGAAATATATTTAAATGAAAATTTAAGGACTGTGAAAAAGTCTTTCTGTATTCATATTAGCTATATAAACATGAAGGAAGTCAAACGGCCTGACTCAGAGTGAAAGTTGTTCAGAATCTGCATGCTCCTTCAAGATAGCACTCTGAAATAAACAAGATACAATTCTGCTTACTATTTTTCCCACTTATTTTCAAATATAACCATGTAATTGATACCCAAGTTAAATTTCTGATGGGACACAAAAGTATTACCTCCATTTACTAGCTCAGATTTTTGAAAACATAAAAAATCAGTCATATGAATCTATAAAATCAAAAGGCCAAGATGAATCATTTAATTTTCTAAACAATCTATAGCAAAACACCTCTCCTATGAGGAAAGGCTGACAGAATTGGGTTAGTTCAGCCTGAAAAAGAGAAGGCTTCAGGGTAACCTAACTGCTGCCTTCCAGTACCTGAAGGGAGCCCGCAAGAAAGATGGAGAGGGACTCTTGACAGAAGTGTGTAGTGGCAGGACAACAGGGGATGGCTTCAAACTGAGAGTAGATCTAGATCAGATAATAGGAAGAAATTATTTCCTGTGAGAGTGGTGAGGCACTGGAACAGGTCACCCAGAGATGTTGTGGATGCCCCATCCCCGGAAGTGTTCAAGGCCAGGCTGGAGGGAGCTCTGAGAAACCTGGTCTAGTGGAAGGTGTCCCTGCCCACGGCAGGGGTGTTGGAACTGAATGATCTTTAAGGTCTCTTCTATACAAACCATTCTATGACTCCATGACATTCAGGGTATCATACCAATGCCTTAATCAGCACGGCATGACTTGAAAATACCTGAAAATCTGTACTATATTGTACCACAGTCAATTCTATGCTCATCTTCCAAATCTCTCCTCTAAGAAAAGGGCTCTCCACTGGAGAAAGCAGGATGTTATGTAAGCAAGAGTAATCCTGGAATCAGACAGGCCGAAGTACTACAAAAGGGATCCCCAAAGTTAACAAACATAAAAAGACCAAAGATCAGATGGCTCAGGGGGAATACATGTCACATCTTTCCCTAATGACAACTGATATCCACTTGACATAAAAAGTTGGATAAAAGGATATTTTAACCATATGTGAAACCTGTTAACTGTGAACAAACCAACACTGGGGACATGCTTGCAGGTAACCAATCTGTTTAGCAGGCATACAAATGTGACAGTTCCCCTTCTATTCTTGTGAAGAATGAGTAAGCCCACCCCAAAGACCCACAGCACTCAGATACAGCTGGAATAGTAAATGTACTCACTCCATCACTCTAATCTACATAAGAATATGTGCCACAAAAGGCACAGTCTTGGGAGTCTTAACTGAAAATACATTTGGTCACAAAGTTGTGACTGTCTCTGCAAAGCAGGGACAGCAGGATCTTATCTGCTGCAGGACTTCAGGAAACAGTGGATTTGGATGTAAGCAAAAATCATTGCTCTGTAAAACAGTATTTCAAATTCATTCCTTGGAAAGCCTAGCATCAAAACATCTCTGGTGAAGAGATACCAGCATATCCTCTTACATCTCAACACATGGGTTTATGACCCTATGTCAGATTTCAGTACTTGCGTTATTTCCTATTCTTGTCCCAATAGCTTGAAGCAACTAGACATGTTCAGTGTGCCTAAGGATAAACTGTGAGTGATTTTGTGCACACATACAGAAGGGTCTTAAGAACAAGCAACTGAACACAGACTGTGTTCTCTCAGCTCTTCTGTAGACACAGAATCTGCAGAATTATTAACATTACCTATGCATGACACTGCAGTATGCTGTACAGGAAAATCAAACAAGCATTTTAAATTTTGCTGATCTCTCTGTATCTCATATGTATGCCTGGCTCCTTGAGAGACCAACATTTCTTTGCTCTACTTATACTGAATCCCTCATCTGTAAGAGCACGATCCATTGTAATTAAGTGAAGAAGGATAAAAGGGCTTTCTCACGTGCATTACAAGGATCCTGCTGCCTCTGAAAAAAAAATGACATCAGAAAAAAACATCAAAACCCACTAGGGAACATCCCCTGCTCCCTAGGATGTACCTAAAGCATATATATCTGCAAAATTTGAAAATATTGTTGTAGGATATAAGCTGCCATATTACCAAAACTGCCATCCATCTTTCCAGCCTGGCAGAGCAAACTTCAGAGTATTGATACCTAGTCCAGCACCACCTCACTGAAGTTAAAAGACAAAAACCACTGCAAAGAGAATGTCTAGCAGGTCAATCTGAAATCCCGACTGATGAGTAGGCATCTGCAACGAAGATAACTCAAGGAGAACATCTTTCAGTGCCACTGAATGCCTCCAGTGAGCCACATGAGGAAAAAGGTGTAATTCATGCTGTCCTAGCTGCTATAACTTAAGAACACCCCAAGCAATAGACAGATCAAAAAGTCGGATGCTGTACTGTTAAAAAACAAATCCCAAGATAACTGTGAAACAGATTTAGTTACTGAACAGAAATGTGAAGACATGCATCAAGAAGATTGTAAACTGTGAACAAGTCATTCTAAACCCCAGACTACAGAAAAAGGAAGGGCAAAGACTATCTAAGCATACTAAGACATGGCACAATACCACAAAGGTGTCTCAGTGAAACCGTCAGAAGTAAGGAAAGCAATTAATTTATGTTTGGGTTTTAGCTTTTCTCTTGTATATTCAAATCATGCCCTAAATAAATGCTTGCCTAGGCAGCTGGGGGAAACTACAGACATAAGGTGCCCTACCATGAATGGTTCTATACAACTTGGGGTGGGAGAAAAACAAAAGGGGGGTGAGGAGAGAGAGTACCATCCACATTAGATGATTGTATCCTTGAGAGGGAATAGTTTTTGCTGTTGCAGTGTGAGCACTGATTGTCAGACAAAAGAAGCTATTTAGCAAACACCCTAAAGGAGACAAGATGTCAGCTAAGTACAGCATATCAAAAACCTGTATACATATGTCAGGTATACTACATACTTTATCATCATAAATAGAGGCACAGAGCGAAAGACAAAGTTTCAGGCAATCTGAAAGCTCACATTCTGACACTTGGTCAACAGAAATTTCCTTAGAGGCAAACCACTTAAAGAAGAAATTTTTGTAATTGAATACATTAATAATTTTTAAAAATATTTTTACAAATATGTGTTATGAACTCTTCAATAAACAGCATATTGGATAAATACTTACTTTAATATTTACTACATACTTGCACAAAAACACCTTCAAAAGAATAAACTTCAGAAAGTTTAACAAATATATTGGTACCCATACAAACCAGACTTACCTTGAAAAGTTACTGTGTCACTGTGCAAACAAATTATGGTGAAGTACAACATAAGTAATATAATAAACTAAAGATGAATATTGGGAGGTTATTGGAAGGGAATTCCTACTGCTCTTTTATAAAACCTTTTGTAAGAGCAATATTTTGAAGAAAGAGTTTAACTCACAGCAAGTCAAAATTGATGTCCATAAGATATTCACAGCAATGTTCCACAAGCTTCTAAAGAGTCTGTAGCGTGCAGAATTAATAATGTCATGGTGATATTTATTGCTATTAACTGTCTCACAAAAGAAATTCCCTAACATTACAGAAAATTATTCATCTTGCTACTATAAGATTATGAAGCAAACATATAATGAAAGCACACTCCTAAAAAGCATTTACATTCAGAATATTGCTACCACAAAGCAATTGTAGCAGCACAAACTTCATCAAGTTCTAGAATGGCCAACAGCTGAAGTATTTATTTTTACTCTGTTATATACTATATATACATATTTTGAAAAGAAATTATGTGCATTATGCTTTATTAATATCCAATATTTGATGGAACTAAATACAGTGGTTGATTCACTGGAAACTATGCTTTCCTAAAGAAATCACCATTTGTTTTAGGGAGGATACCTAAAGAGTACAGGGTAGGAAATACAAATGAAGAGGCAAAAACCTAAAAAAAAGATCAGTCCTCATGTAACAGCTCATACTTAAATAACAAAAATGAAAAATAATTTTTAAATATACATATACATCCAGTCTGTTATTTCACAGTAGTTCTCTGCTACAGGCAACTCTTCTGATTTGAAGACTTCTAGCCAAGTCTTCCAAAACAGTTCCTGGGCTCCTCACATCTTACGACTACTTCTCTTCCTTTATTTATTCCTCACCCTGAAAATGCGGCAGGGGAGGGAGAAAAGAGCAGGAAGAAACAATAATGATGTGAGGGAAGTAGTATATAATATTGGGGGGGGGGAATCAGAATTGATTGCAACTGATTTAACAGATTGTCAGAAAATCACCACCTTGAAATGATGCATTATGAGCTACATAATACAAATTTACATACTTATCATGACAAATGACCAAGAGAGATCACCAATTTTGAAGGCTGACACATACTTCCTTGTAGAAGAATCATTTTTCACTTTAAGTTGCCAAAGGCTTTTCAAGATGACCCACTCTGTGCCAGGTGTCCATGTCAAAGTTACTTCAATATTTACATGGTATGCAAAACATATTTTTCCTCTTTCCAAGGAAAGCCACATAGAAATACACTTTCATGTCATTACAAAAGGTTATTTTTCTTTAAAAAGTTTAATCACTTGAATGCTTTAAGCTCCACATGCATCTTTCTAAGAGACAGCAAAATGCTTACCCTGACATACAAATGATGCTTTTGTCAAGCTCACTGTAATGCTACTGTTACTGATTTTGTTTTGATATGTTGCAGCTGAACCACCTACATATCCTGCCTGTACTTATTCCATTCTTGTATAAGGCTTCTGGGAACTTAAGATCAACGGTTGTAGACTCACAGGATAACAGAGCTTGGAAGGGACCTCCACATGTCCCTCAGTCCAGTCTCCTGCTCATGGTCAGATATCAGATAAGAATGGGTTGCTCAGCTTTACCTGTTTGTGTCCTGGAAACCTCTAAGACAGAAGCTACACAGCTTCTCAGGGCAACCCCTTACACAGCATGACTATCCCCATGGAAAGAATTTTTCCTTACATCCAGTCTGAACCTTCTTTGTTTCAATTTATGAACACTGCCTCATGTCTTCTCCCCACGCATCTCAGCGCAGAGCCTGAGTCCTTCTCAGTGATGTCCTCAAAAAAACCAGCATGTCGTTGTTTGATCCCACTGAAATCACGTGTTTCTCAGGCTAAACAAACCAATCTCTCTCAGCCTCTCCTCACAGGACGAGTGTTCCAGCTCCCTGATCATCTTGGGAGTCCTCCACCAACTTCACTTCCATTTATCAATGTCTTTCCTGTAGAGTCCCAAAACTGGGCACAGCACTCTAGACGCGGTCTAATGAGCAGCAAGTAGAGAGGAACAACCACTTCCCTCTCTCTGCTGGCTATGTTCCTTCTCATAAAGTTCAGGAGGTTGTTGCCTTTGTTTTCTTTAGGCTGAGAGTCGGGGTTGTGGAAAGCAAGAGGGAAAGGGATAGGAAAAGGAGAGAAGGCTTCTGTGAAACCTTAGAGCACCTTCCAGTACCTAAAGGGGGTCTACATGACAGCTGAAGAGGGACTTCTGACAAGGGCATGTAGTGATACGGCAAGGGAGAATGGCCTTCACTGAAAGAGGGAAGGTTTAGATAAGATACCAGGAAGAAATTTTTTATTGCAAGAGTAGTGGAACTCTGGAGCAGGCTGCCCAGAGAGGTTGTGGATGCCCCATCCCTGGAAGTGCTCAAGGCCAGGCTGGATGGGGCTTTGAGCAACCTGCTCTAGTGGAAGGTGTCCCTGCCCATGGCGGGGGGGTTGGACCTGGACGATCTTTTATGTCCCTTCGTATAGGGTCTGAGATAATTTTTTTTCTTTTCCTTAGCAGCCCTCAGTGCTGTGCATTACATTGGTAGCTGGAAACCATTCTGTGATTCTGCAGGGGCATGCTGCTACTGATCCATGGTTAGAGTGCTGTCTACCAGGACCCCACGTTTCTCCAGCAGAGCTGCTTTCCAGCCTGTCAGTCCCCAGCCTGTATCACTGCAAGGTGCTCCTCCTACAGGTGTAGGACTTTGCAGTTTTCTTGAATAAAGCTCCAGATGGGCCTTGTGTTCACAGTGACAAAGTCCCTCTGAATGGCAGCCCATCATCAAGCACAGCAACTATTCCCCCCAATTTGGTGTAATCTCCATGCACAACAGCATACTTTATCACCTACTCAGGACAAATCCCTGCAGTACCCCTCTTGTTCATCAACCTCTCTATACGACACATTAAGCACTTATTGTTAAGTCCATCCACCCAACCAGTCTTTTTTATATCATCTAGCTCTCCAGCAATCTGTAATGTCCAAATCTGGATACGAGAATATTGTTGGCGACAGAGCTGAAAATCTTGCTAAAGTCCAGGAAGATTAAATCCACTGTTCTTCCCTCATCCAAAGTCAGTCATTTTACCATAGAAGGCAATCTGCCTTTTTACCTTTAATAAATCCATGCTGATTGCTCCCATTCACTTCCTTCCTCTTGTGTCCAGAAATGTGCTCCAAGAACACCCACGCCCTTATTTTCCCCAGGGACAAAAAGGAAGCTACCCAGTTTGTAGCTCTTTGGGCTGTATTTTGGCCTTTTTATGCATTTGTTCAGCCATTGGGAGGGTCTTCTGGTATCTAAGATGCTTCAGAGATGATGGGGAAGAACCTCACTGTGACTCTGGCACGCCCTATCAGCATTCACAGGCAGGGTGCATTTGGCCACACGCATAGGTAGGGTTTGAGTTCTCTCAATAATCCCCAACTGAATCCTCAGCCACTGCTGGTAGTTGCTCTCCTCAAACCCCTGTTACTAAGCACAGAGGCCTGGGAGACCTTGCTGGCAATGACTCACCAAGGAACAGAGGGATCAGGATACTCCAGCCTTATCTGTATCCACCCTCACTATGACACATCATTACCCAAAAGAAGCTCATATTTTACTTGTCCTGCTTTTCACTACTCAAGTACTAGAAGAAACTCTTCTTGCTGGCCTTGATCTCCCTCGTAGGTGTCATCTCTAGATGAGCATTGGCTCTCTTGATGTCATCCCTACATACTAGGACAATTTTTCTAAATTTCTCCTTCGTAGCCTGTCCCAGCTGGCCCTGCTTGCATATCCCATTTTTGCACTACAGCTCAGACATGAGTTCCCCATGAAGTCAAGCTCACCTCTTGATAGGCCTGCCTGTTTTCCTGGCTATCAGGATGGAGCACTGGCATCTAAATTTATTCCCAGTGATATCCCTGCTGGATCCAACAAGTATGAAAATATAAGCTATCCACATAAACAAAAGGGTGGAAAAGAGAGGAAGCAATAAAATTTGACTAAAGAAAGAACTGCAATGTGGGAAAAAGCTGATACAGTTGACAAGAGTGAACACAATCTTGAGTTTGGGATAGAGACCAAGTCTGAGATAGGTAGGAAGACAGGCAGGAAAGGAAAAAACAAATTCAGATGAGGGAAGCCAGGAAGAATGAAGCACAAAACTGAAGGTGGAAAACTACAGAAGACAAGAGGAGCCAGTGGAAATTCACAACACGGAGAGGACAGACCCTCTTTATGACAGAGAACTGGATGTGAAACTGAGGATAGTGGACAGAAACCTGAGACCAGCAGAGAGAACTGTGAAAAGCTAAAAAGGATTCAAACAGTGAAAGAAACTATAAACAATTTATTAGAACCTCTATGCACAGCAGTTCTGGATGTTAGATAAGAAGCCCTTTAGCAAGAAACAAACTGTTTACTTGGGGAAAATAGGATTGTGATAAAAATTTCAGAATAGGACAAAGACTGGGACAGGGAGATATTACACAAGGAATAAGCAGAAAAATCAGCATCCAACAGAACATGCTCACTGCCAGAGCCTGGAATAGAACCCAAGATTCCAGAGTTTCACCTCTACTTTCAAACACTTAAAAATCTCAGAAAACCATACACAGGCAACATCATTTGGGCCACAGCCGAATCACAAATTACTAGTATCACATTGCCAGCTAGCTCAAATGGCACAAGTCTCATGGCAAAATAGACAAATTTCAGCATTTTTAAAGACTTATATACTATATGCATATTAGTCATATATGCAACCCCACAGGACAGGGGATTTCCTCCTGTCCATCAAGCTTGCTGACTTTTTTTTAAATCTAGAATGCTGAACATTTTGGTTATGCACAAAGAATTTCACGGAGTTTTAAACAGTTGACTATCAAAAACCTAACATCGATTCAAAAAAAATACAGTCACATGACAAAAATTAAAGGTTATTTGATCTTGTTCTCTGTGCCCTTGTGCCCAAGGTACTCTTGCTGTGTTACTGAACAAAATGCTAGAAAAAAAAAAAAAATAACAATGTTATATTACATAAGGACCTTGCCATATGCACTGCAAATGTTGGCAAGTGTGTTGTTCATGAGAGAGGTAATGCAGGAAAAGGGACAGAATTAATATTGTCCTGGAAAATTTTCTTTTCTTCTTCTTTCTTGCACACAAATAATTTTTAAAAGAAAAAAAATATATTAAAAAACCCCACAAACTTTTAATGAGCAATCCACTTTTCATCAAAACTATGGACTCAGTACTTTGGGGTTAACACTGCAACAGATCTAAGTATTTATACTTGCAGACTACATCAACACACACCATACTACAAATCAAGCAGTGAGGTCTTTTCTAGATAGGCATTCATGGATTGCTGTTGAGGGGTTTATTAAAAACAACAAAGAAAAGCCAGATTACTGTTAGTAAATTAGAACTTTATGGGAAAACATCTTAGAACACATAAATCATTAAAACATTCATAGATTATTTTGAAAAATCATATCATAAAGGTCCTAAATTGGATATTCAACACAAAGGAATACATAATAGATCTCAGGAGACGTATGTGAAAATATTACTAGTGAAACATACAGGCACTAGAGACTGAAGGTAATGAAACAGCAAAAGAGGAAATTAAGAAGGTACAGTATGAACAGCACATAAACAAATAGTAAGGCCACACATTATCTGACACCAAGAAAAAGGATTCAATATCACACACTGAACACCATCTATGCCATTCTATGCTATATACTGAAAGCAACATTGTAGGGGAAAACATAACATTTAGCCCTACATTTACAGGTCACATTACAGTTCTTACAAGAATCTCTAATTCTAGCTTTTCATGACTTATAAGAGCTTGACCTTGCAACTTCAAAGTTCTTTGGATACAGTTTTTGTTGCACAATATCAAAACACATACTCTATTTCCCTAAAAAACTCACACATCACTTCACCTGCAGATTATTTTCATCCTACAAGAAATGCATATTAATGCAATCATACATAGCATGCATCATCTACAATTGTATTCCTTATCATATTAAAAGCATATTCTATGACCAAACAACAAGCTTTTGAACGAGTCCAGAAAATTAAGTTGCTTTTGCTTTGACACTAGCTCCCCCTCCAGACCAGCCTAAGATTATAGTAATGACTTTTTACTTTAATTGTGACTCTGCAACAAGATATAAATACTCAAGTCCAAACCTTCTTCATCTTTACCCACTTAAATGTCAATGAACAGACCGATCTGATAAAATATAAATAAAATTATCATATATTATTTTTAACTGCATACATTCCAAGCCTGGGAAAATCATTTGGTTTAGAAAAGATCTGACAGATAAAGCACCTATTCCATACTGCCACACAAAGACAGAAATGGACCAAAAAAAAATTTTTTTACACTGTGAATGGTGTGCAATATTTGTAATACATAAGCATTCAATTATACAAACAAGTCTCTATTTGCAGTCTCAATAAAGTGATCATAAACCACAGATGTCAAACCAAAGGGAAGCCCCTGTGTGGTTTAGTACAACCTTTACTGATTCACTTAGGGTGAAGTAGCTCCATTTCTACTCCAGCAAGTATAGCTCACTTTTTTTTTTTCTCATATTAGCTAGAACTAGTATCTTTGCAGTTGTTCAGCTCATGAAACTGCCAAAATTTTAAACAAATGAAGACAAAGGACTAAAAGGGAAAGAAAGCTACAACTTCCAACTGACCACCTGTATTTCCCAGTTGTCAAATGTCCTGGCAACTACATCACTAAAAGAGTGAATTTGCCTAATTCAACACTCCAAGTTGATTCCTGCCTTTCCCTCATTGTTGAGCTTCTCACTCAGAAAATATGAGTAACTAATTATACTTCCAACTTTGAAAAAGGCTGTCTTATTACATGTAGTTGGGAAAATATGCAAACTTTGCAATATGCTAGTGTGCCTGCTTAAGGTACATATACCTATGAAACCCTAACAAGCATCAATAAAAATCTCGCAGTAAGCATAGCTGCAATAACCAGAGAAACAGACGCTACTGGAACTACATCAAAGCAGAGTCACCAACTCCTCATAACTAATTTTCTTTAATAATGAAAGGAATTATAGCAGAGTTATCTGTAAAAGCACCCCAAGCACTAGCAGCAGAAGCAATGTTGGCCACTTATTTGCTTTTGCAGTTCAGACTTTTCTGAAGTTTTTGACGACTTGTAGTGGAAAACTAGTAGGAAAAATAAATAAGATTAATACTATAAAATCAAGAAACCTTTTCATGCTCGCTCTTTCTGAAGTATTTACTCCACTGACTTTCAGGCCTAGACATTAAGATCCTGTACTTTGGGATAGAAGGAGTATGTGTGTATATATGTACACATGTATACTGAAACATACAGCTTTCAGCTATATGTTTCAGTATACAAACACACACAGACACAGAGAACTGCCAAGTGCTAATACAAGATCGCAGATAAAGTACAAGAACATTCTGAACACAGGGTTGTTTCCCACATCCATGTACACACAGCATGTGCATCACACTGTACCATGCGTGCGTTAAGGGCGCAAGGACAGCAGGTACTGCCCCGAGGAAGTGACAGTCTTTGAACAAACAATTTTACAGCTGATGTCTTTGCCCATAGGCTTCTGGTACAACCGGCACCACTGCACTGTAGTTCCTGCCTCTTGTACCCTCCACCAAGAGTTTCTGAAAGCAGAGGATCACAGCCTGGTCTTTGCATCAAGAACACAGTGCGCGCACTACCTGCACACACGTGTGAAAGACCTGAGCATACATCAAACACTAACTCGCCTAGAGGTAAATCGCCACAGCCTTACCAGTAACAGGATCCACGACCAAAGCAGTTAATTGTGCCGAAATACAGGAAAGGTCTCCGTGGGAAAAGCCCCAGGCAACAACCGATGGCTCTGTACCCGTGTCAGACAAGCACTTCCTCGAGCTACCAAGCGGCCCTAGAGCGTGAGGTCCGTCCTCAAAGCCCACGTTTCCCATGTACTTCACCCTGCCAAAACCAGGCGTCCCCTCGGGCGTCCGCAGTTCCCGGGACAAGGAAAGTTGGAGGCCGCTCCCCGCGCCCTGCGGCCGCGGCGCACGGCACCGTGGCAGCCGCGCTCAACGCTGCGGGAACCCCGCTGCCCACGCCGCGCCCGGGGCAACGCTGCCGCCCCGGGCTCGCACGCATCTCCCTCCCGGGCCCGGCCCGGCCCCGCCGCCGACGGTGATGCCCCGGCCGCCCGCCGAGCCCGGCCTCCCCTTCCTCCGCCGCGCTCTCCGGCGGCCCCAGGCCCCACCAGCGACCCTCAGGTGAGGGAGCCCACGGGGACCCCGGCACACGGCGGGGACCGGCCCCCTCCCCGCCATCACCACCCTGGCGGCGGCGGCAGCGGTTGCTGAGCAGCGCCCGAGTCGCAAAAGCGGCGCCGCCAGGCCCGGGGGAGGGATGGGGAGCGACGGCCGGAGCAGCCCCGTCTCGCCTCGGTACCCGCTTCCCCGCCGCCACGGCTGCCGCTCAGCCCCCGCATCCCCTTACCCGAGTGCCGGCGCCGCCGGCGGAGCCCGCGCTGCCGCTGCCGCGGGTGCCGGGCGGGGGGGCGGCGGGGCGGGCGGCGGAGCGGCGGGAGGAGACGGAAGCAGGAACCCGCCGCCGGCGGAGCGGAGCCGGCGGGGACGGGGCGCGGGGCGCGGGCAGGGCGCGCGCCGAGGGCGGGGAGCGGCGCGCGGGCAGCTGTGACAGCGGCGCACGGCCCGGGCAGCGCGCGCCCCCGCGAGCGCGGTAGGAAGAGCCGCGCCGCGGGCGCGCGCCTGCCGGGAAAAGCAGCCTATGGGAGCGCGAGCCGGGCCTCGGTGCCGCGGGAGCGCCCCCGTCACGGAGCGCCGGAGCGCGCATGCGCGCCCCGGACCTGCCGCCGCCGCTGCCCCCGGCCCCGCCGCCTCCTCCCGCGCGCCCTCGCCCCGGGAGCGGCCGGGCGGGACGGGCTCGGCATCGTCCCCCCATCGCTGCGCGGGGCTTTCCCTGCCGGGCGCGGGACCGCGAGGCGGCGGCGAGAGCCCGCGGGTGGCGCGGGAGCGGCCGCGTCTTCCCCGGCGATGGGCGTGAGCGCGGAGCAGCAGCGCCCGGCTGGGCGCCGCCGCGGCGGTCCTGCCTCCCGCGAGGGAGCTCGGCGGGGACGGGGCGCGGGGGCGGCGTTGCAGGGCACCGCTGAACAGCCCTTTGGCCCTCCGGGGAGGCGTCCCGCCCCCGGGTGGCTTTGTCCCCAGCAGCGATGTCGTGCCGCGGGCAGGGCCGCCCGCAGCCCCCGGCAGCGCTGCTGTCCGCAACAGGCTGGTCCCGCCCGCAGCCCCAGCGCATCCTGCCCGGGAACGGGCTTAGTGGTTTTAATGCAAAGATCCCTGCAAAAGACAGAAATCTCACGAAATTTTGTATTATGAGAGAAAAAGGAGTACTCTGTCTGCTGGGTGACAGCAGGACTTGGGAGAGGCCCACTCTTGTCCAAGCACCCTTGACTGTTCTGCCTTTGTGGCTTACCAGAACCCTTCCCAAAAGTGCCCATAAACAGGTGAACTCGGATGGATGTAGAATTTCAGGGCGTTTGACGTAACTATAGTTTCCTAAACATTCATGTGGGAAAGCTGCATACATTTTAAAAGTTTGTAATGTGCACTGGGAATGTTTCAGTGTGCTTGGGAGATGAAATGGCAGAGATGGGAAGATAGCATGTGAAGTAGGAATTTTAGTGGGAGTATGTTCCAGGATTCTGTGGTTTCTGTAAAAGCCAGAGCTGGTAATGGTGGATATTTTATAACTATCACATCCTTCTTGCACTCCCTCCCAGACTCAGAAGAGCTGTCGTGCATATTGGTGTTCAGTCATGTGCTCCTTCACACTTGTCTTCTCTGGTTTATTTCACAAGCCCTCTGGTTGGTTTTTGGTTTGTTTTGTTTTGTTTTCCCCAGAACTAATAAACATTCAAAAATGTGCTTGTAAAGTGTGAGACATTATGCCAGTGCCTGTTAGTTTTCCTATTTTGACTTCACACATTCTGGATCAACTGCGGGCTAACATGGAGCTTAGGGCACAACCACCACAAGCATTGTCTGGGGCACAGAAAGAAGTGTTACAATATTCTGTGCCCATAGCAACCTTTCAGAGTGATCTGAAAATGCAAAAATAATTAATATATCTTTTTTCCCCAAGGTTTTGATTCCTAACTGACAATAATAGGGATTAGTTAAGAAATTGAGATCATAAGCAGATTGCTGATGGTTGTCAAGTGCTGAGTGCAGTTGCTAGCTCCTGTGACTATGACAGTTGTAATACCTACTAACAATTATATTGCCTACAAATTTAGTCAAGGATTTATATTCCAAAACCCAGTTCCATAAATCAAAAACATTTTTAAAGTCTAGGTATATGCAAAAGGGCCAAAAGTCTGTGTAGTGCAGGGAAGGAAAGGAAGGCCCCATCCCTGGAAGTATTCAATGTCAGATTGAAAGGCTCTTTGAGCAACCTGATCTGGTTGAAGATGACCCTGCTTATTGCAGGGAGGTTGGACTAGATGACCTTTAAAGGCCCCTTTCCAACACAAATCATTCTGTGATTCAAAGTTGCATTAAGATGATCCAGAAACCAAGGCATGGCTTTCCAAATGATACATTTAACTGTATGCTGCCTTTACTTGGAGGAGGTCACCTAAAGAAGGATTCTGAAAGAAAGTAAAACTGTTCAGGAGACTTCTGAAAAGTGGAGATCTTCTGATGGGTCTTTCCTGTCTAGTAGGAAAATACTATTTTATAGACATAAATCTGATTACTAACCCACAAAATATTTGGGTACTTTCAATGCGAACAGTTCTTAGATAAGATGTTTACAAACTGCACAAAAATCAGGCCAAAATAAATGGGCTATTTCATTGATACACTCGTGATGATTTCAGTTGTACTTACTATGGTGTGAAATTAAGTTCATTTCAAGTGATTGTTTAATGCAATGAGGAAACTACTGCTGGTTTACTTGCTTTCAAGCCCATGATAATCTGTGCTACAGGCATATTATCTTAAATCAAAGAAAATGACACAGTACTATGCCCAGTATCCACTGGCGATACCAGTGGGTAAAATGTGATCAATCTGCACATAACTTGTACAGTTTGGAGCTATTTTTATTTATATTGTGTTTCTAACCGTGTTATAGCAGCTACTGCTATCAGCCGCATTTTTATTTTGAGGAATTGGTGACCTAAGCTGTGCTAAGCCATGACATAATGGGAGAAAGAAAATTAAATTACTAGGGAGAGAGATGAAAAGCTAGTGAGAGGAGTGCTGTTATAGAGCGCTAACGTTTTACAAATACTAAATGCAACAGGTACATACAATTTGAAGTACATTGCCCAAATCATACTAAAAGGCCAGCAGCTAATTTTATTTGCACCACAAAAAGCTCAGTTTTAGGTGTAGAATGCCACTTGTGACCCCAACAACTTCTTCCTGTGAGCAAGGGGCAGAGCCTTAGTTTGTTGGTGCTCTGAAACCCTTGAGAAGGGAAATTTACACTAGAATATGGGACACTTTTTCACTACTATGGTTAGGAAATTAATTTTCTTAAACAATTTTAAGATGGAGCATTCTAGTTCTTGTTGTGCAGCGTACATTTTCAAGTGCTCAGTCTCACAACCTAGTGAATCACTTTTACCTGATACAGACCCAAAATCTGCTGGAGTCAGCTAATTCTTTCCTCTTGGCAAGAAGGTGGTAGCACTTTTTTATAGCAGGCGGAATCTCAGCAGGGCAACTCTAGTTTCACTTTGATGAGACATCCTGCCACCTGTCTCAGAAGTTCCTCGGAGTAGCAACTTGAGTTACAATGGAATGTAAAGGTATTTTGACTTTTTCCCCGAAATACCTGAACACATACTGAAGTCAACATTTAAACCTCCCTAGAAACAAAATTTTACTTTGGTGAACTTTTTCTTTCTCTGTGCAATGTTAACAAGTTGTCTCTTGTTCTTCACTATCTCTGAACCCCAGAGACATAAAGCAGTCTTAATGGATAACAACAGCTCCTCAAAAAAATACCTTAAATCCTTATCCCTTTATATGAAAGGTACCCTCATCCCATCGTATGATGGCCTCAAAAACTTTAGAAACAAATTCCATTTTTAGCTATCTTATTAGTAAAAGTAAACTTGAGAGGAAGAATCACCAGAGCTGGAAGGGATGTTAAAAAGTACTTCTCAAGTTAATTTGGGGTGGGGTTTTAAGTGTCCATTTGGGGCTTTGGTTGCCTTAGGTTTTGTGGACACTTTTTATTTATTTCAGTATTACTGTACCTTGGAAATACTTCACTTATAAAGACATCCAGTTCTCCAGGTGACACCAGAGCTAAACCACACACTTACCTGAATCCTCCTATATGCAGCTTGGTGCTGCAAACTGGCTTTACTTCATACCAACTATTCTATATTACCTGTTGCAGACCACTGTAAAATGGTAGAAGTCAAGGACCACTAAAACTAAAATCAGAACAGGAGAGTGTTACAGGTATTTTTCTCTTTGCTTACTATAAAGAATAATACAGTTTCTAGCATAATTTATCCAAGCTTTGTTTTGTCATATGAAGTAGGAAGAAGACAGGGGTAGGAACAGCTCAAGAACCAGTATATTTAAGAAACAAATGTAGAAATTACATCTGAAAAAAATGGAACTGGAGTGGAAGGGTGTTACACCTTTGTCCCTCTTAAATAACGACTGTATATACAGGGGAGGAGGATGAGTTGGGTAAAAACACAAAAATCTAAATCAGTTAATTTTTCCTCCATGTAGAAGTCAACATTCTATGAGTACCCAGACACTGTACCAGTCAGGAAACTGCAGAAATGCAGCCGTAACATTAGAATTACAGAAAACATGTTACAAGGGTTAAAGGAAATTCAAGACACAATAGCAATGAGATAACAGAAACTGCCAATGTTACATAAAAGTTTTTTTTTAAAAAACAATATCTAAGACTATTACCGATCATTTAATATAAAACCAAATTTCCTAAATTCTAAAGAACACTTTAAAGGATCCATCAAGTGTTTTCTTTCTAGCCCTCAGAATTTTTCCTGCTTTTTCCATTGGTTTGAAATCAGATCTTGTACTTGTTAGGTCTTCAGGTAGAAAAGAATTTCAAATACTTGAACCATGCCCCATCCCCCCCAGTTAGTAATGTTGCAAGAGAAGTTTTAAAACATTTTAACTAAGACTTATATCCGTGTCCATTAAAGGATATCAAGAAAACCTGTATTAATTTCTCCTTTTCCAGGAAATACCAGCAGTACAGCCAGTCATTGTAAGTGCACTACAAAACAATGGTTCCTCCTCTGTGAAAAAAAAAACCAAAACCAAAACAAACAAAACAAAAAATCTGAATTACTGAGGTATAGTCCTGTTAAAAGATGTGAGACAGTGCTTCACCATAACACACAGAAGTACTTGCAGCTGCAGAGCAACTCAACAAACTTCTGTCCCATTAACCAAACCACTTTCAGTTTCCAGCTTGAAGCAGGTGAAACCATAACAACTATTGCACAAGGACTGTTTTATCTGTATCCAAAGCATTTAAATAAAGTGTTTATATGAATCAGGGCAAACTTATTCTTTCTTGACACTTCCACATTTACAATTCTTCTCTTTGAATTCTGGTGGGACTTGATGTGGCATGTCAGTTTGTTGCTGTCTATTTACTGGTTTTATTGCAGGCAAAGGCTTAAAGGTCAAAAGGAACAAAGGACAAACACAATTAAAATGTGCTGGGTGGGTCGTGTAATCAAAAAATCATATTGTGGATGCTCATTAAACCTCAGAGATGCCTATGGTTATGTGGAAAATACAGCCTGCACTGTGATATCTCTTCTGGGGGAATGAAGCAGGGACAGCTTCACTAACAGCAGCACTCTGTGTGTCTCAGCAGAACATTGATGATACATGCATTACATTGGAAAAACAGTCATGTAAATGCAAAGGCAAAAGGATCTTCTCCATGTGTACATTCTTATTTTAAATTGAGCCACAAGTAGTACAGATGTGCAAACACAATCATTTGTCCCTGCAGATGAGTAAGTAAAATACAGATTATCCAAAACTTGTGATTTGGATTATCCAAAACTATTCACAGTAAAAGCTACTTCAGGATTTAAATCCAACAATGTAACTTGCATTACAAGCTGGATGAGCTGCAATGTAGACACTGACACCTGAAGCTGGCCCAGCACTTCCCACTTTAGGATCTCATTTCAGTTGCTGACAGCAGAAATACTTGTTTTCTTAAACTGTCAGCTACTTGGGCCAGCCTTTTTAAAGCTCTGTCCCTTTTGTCTGAAGTGCCTTAAGTTTTGGAGTGAGAGTTCCAAATTTGTCAGGATTCTGCTGGTAAAAAAATGTGCCTTCTGTAAGGAGCAAGGGGAGGACATGACTTTAAAAATCATATTTTTCACACCCTCAGAACTGCCATATAAACAAATTGAGTTTTGCAACTAGATTTTCTAATCAAATTTTCTGAATATGTTAATGGATATGGCCTGATCTTTTAGTGGGACCTAATCTGAAATTGAATTTCTGGTCTAGTTGTATATGGAGACAAAAAGAAGGAAGTCCTCTCTCTCATGTTTCACGTCATCTCCATGCATTTCTTATTCCTGGAGGAGCTGGGATATCCTTGCAGACAGACAAATTCATCACTTTTTCTACTGTAAAATACTAGAAGAAGAAACATTTCTAGAGCTGAGTAGTAATTACTAACTTCTAAATATGTTAATGTGGTGTTGCTAAGATGTTAATTGCTACAATATTTCAAGGTTTCCTTGCTCAGATTTATTTTATAAGAACTGAATGCAAGGCACTCAAAAGAGTGCTGGTGTCTACACTATTTTCATAGTACATTACAGCTGTATTAATTCTCTCTTCTGGACTTTTTTCCCTTTATGGAGGAAATGCACTTGTTCATCACCAGCACATTTTTATGTGAATATTTCCTATCTTTACTCAGCTCCTATTTCTGCCACAAGAGGGAAGGAGAAAGTGCCAATTTTTTTGAAGGCTTGACTGTGCAAAAATGTTTCTTCAGAATAGTTTTTGATTTGTATACATCCAGAGGGGAATAAATAAAGTTACTAGGTTGCCAGTGTTTTTGTACAACAGGTACAAAACTCTTGCTTTAAGATCTTGGCCCTTGAATTTGGGTTCTTGCTAACTTGCAGTAATTTATTCCAGATTGATGATTTATCTTTGCATTGGACTGGACATTAAAATTCCTACTTGCTAATTTGCTTCCTCTCTCAGATCAAGTTCCCAATGCCAACAGATTTGTGTAAATAAATTTATCATTTCTTGTAAGATTTTTGATATTGTGATTTAACAATAGCATTATCAGGTAATTTCTAGGTATTCATGGAGAACAAGAACTTATCTGAGAGCCTCATCTGTGTGCTCACAGGGTGTGGTGATTCCATTAGCTTTCCAAACAATGGATTTCCTGTGAAGGTAAACTTACACTCAAGAACAGCCAGGTCTGGTTTACAGCCTGAAATAGAAATGTGGAACATTTTATCTGTGGCTTATAGAGAAAATACTATCAGCTTTTCAAATAATAACCCCAGCTGTCTTGTTTCTCAGCATGGCCTTTGCAAGAGGTTTATGCACACACTTTCAAAGAATGAGCAGCCAATAAAAGATGTGCTGGAGAAGGACAGTCTGCAGCACTGGCCTGGCATGTCACATGAAACTGTGCTGAGTTGTGGACATAAATACTTCTGTAAACTAAAACCAGGCAAGACAAACACATCTTATTCAATTAAGCTTTCATTAGACTCAATTATTTTGTTTTGCTTTTGACTAATTTATGTGAATTTATTATTACATCAGTAGCTGCAATTGAAATAGTTCTTAAATGTCCCAAGGGCATTTCATTGTTATTCCATCTATCAGTATTTGGCGCCAATGGAAAAACAGCTAATAAGCAAGCAAAATCAATTTATCGGTGCAATTTACTTATCAGCCCATTCTCACGTCACATGTCCCACATGTAACTTGAACGACCAGTTTTTCCTTCCATTAGCAAGTACATTAAGAAAAACAATCTACCTTCTAGCAAGTGCCAGATAAACCAGATACTGTACCCCTCCTGGAAATCTAAAAGTTATGTGCAGGGCCTTCACTTGAATTGCATTCCCGTTTCTAGCAGCATCGGCACAAAGCAAAGATTGTGGCTAACAATTAAGTATAAAGCATGGCTTCATATCTCATAAAATAAAATAAACTCCCCACAGTCACAAAGAAATAAAGCCTTCACTTCCACCAGCTCTTCTACAACTGAAGCAAAATATCTACTTGCAGCACTGGAATTGAGTCTTGCTACAGTGATAGTTGTACTCAAGACTTAATTTCTAACTTATTAAACTGCATTATCCCTGGAGAAAAAAAAAAAAAAAACAAAAAACAAAAACAAGCAAAACAAACTCCAGTTGGTTAAAAACATACCAGGCTCTTTGCTGGGAATGAAAGGCTGTAGGGAATGAAGGGCTGTTGTGAGCAAGCTACTCTGGTATGCCCGTCTATGTTGTTTCTCCACCAAATGCCAAGGTTGTTTAAGGTTTTGCTTCTAACATCCAGCATTCCCACTTGGTGGCAGCTCCCTTAGTGTCCCACTGTAACCAGAAAGCTGTCAGCAAGTGGAGAGAAACAAAGCTTTTGTCAGTAATGCTCAGAGGCACTGCACTGTTGCTAGGCTTCAGAACTGGCTATCTCATTTCTTCTTTTTCCCTGGATTCTTTTGATAAGCAATTGACTGCTAACCTTAAAGAAGGAAAATTATCCATTATAGTTAGAAGAGACAAATAATTAAGATTTCTCTAGTAATTTTGAAAAATGTTATATTGCATGATATGAAGAATTGAAACAGTTTTCATTGCTAACCTTTGACCTTTCTTGAATTAACATTCAAGTGATTATTTCAGAGCACCTCTAACAATCAGCCAGGAGGGGTTCAACACCAGTAATATACAGGTACACTTTTTATAAAGTCTGGTAGTTCTTAGATTAAGTATTTAAGCATTACTTAAGGCAGCCTTCTCTCCTCAGTTGTGCCAGATTAAGCTGACCTGTTGCAATGCCTTTTAGCAACACAAAAAGCAGCAGGGCAAGGCCCAGGTTAACACCTGGTTGCTACTGAAGGCAGTTACTGACCTGGCCAGTGCTGAGGCAGGGCTAAAAGATCCACTTTTGCTTTCTAAGCAAATGTGTGTTTGGCTACTGTAGTAGTCTTTATTTGCACTAATCATAAGCTCTCTACTGTATGCAAGCTTTTTGCAAATCTGAGGTAAAACTTGGATTTGAAGATGGTGCATGTGTGAGATTAAAATTTATTTTATCAAAAATGGTAACACAAAACTTTAATTTGCGCAAGGAATCCAGAGAGAAGTGGTTTACTAATTTGAGAGTTATGCTCAAAAGTCTGCAGTACGTAAGTAAAGATTCCTACCTCATAAGAACTCAAAGTGGATGAGCCTCTTTTTGTGCTCTTCCCTTCCCATGAATGCTGCAGATGGTAGATAGACTGAGCTAGAAATGCATATAACATCTATCTAGTCTTATCTTAGCAAAGGTAAACCAGAATTCTTTCTTAATTCCGCCTAACTGAATTTAGATTTACAGGGTGGGCAAAGAGCAATGGATGAATTGCAGCATTTACTCCACCCTCTGTGATGGCTAGGGCAGCAAAGCAATCTTATAAAGCCAACATGGTCTACATTTATATTGTGTTCAAATAAGACTTGCTATTTGTTTGAACTCAAAGAGTTGCCTCCAGGGAAGAGTTGAAGAAAGCTTAGCTCCTCTGTCACTGGAGACATCAATGATGAAAAGTTTACATAATCTTTTACAAACATATTTTAATACAAATTATTACTTCTTTTTGATGTTTCTATTTCCTCTTGATCCTACAGCCAAGTTCATATTTGATAACAGAAATAGGAGTGCCATGAGAGAGAACTGGTAAGAACTGACATATGTAGATACAGCTGAAACACTGAGGAGCCAAAAACACGTTAATGGCAGCACAGATCTTGGAGCAGCAAGATTTATATAGCAGGATTTAATCATTCCAGGGTTCCTCTATAGCGATTCCATAAAGGATGGTCACAAGCCAGGAAGCCTTCAGACCTGTAGCAATTATTATAAGCTTATTTTTTATTATTTTCTCTTTCACACTTCAAAAACACAAAACTTTACATAGCTAAAATAATGCAATTAGAGAATTAAACTGTATTGTTATGAAGTACCTATATATGTATTTCCAGTTACTGCAAATGTATCAGTCAGTCAAAACCCAAAAAAGGATTTGGATGAATAAGCAACTTAGGAGTATTTTCTGAAGGCAGAGTCCTAGAGGGTGGCCAGCAGTAACTCATGGAAAGAAATGTGTGTGCCCATCTGACTGACATTATATTATATATGTCCAGGGTGAGCAAAGCAGCTTCTGTTCCCACCTAAACAAATGATGCAGGTCATGTCTCATCTGCCAGTGACTTCTCTGAGTTCTGTGTGGCAGTCAGCCATACCTCACTCTCATCATCAGTACAGCTGTAAAAATATATGCAAAACCTTTGACCATTTCACCTCTTAAAAGAGTAGAGCTGTTCTTGTTGGCAAGTTTCTAAATATTCTGAATCGGAACATGCACATGTAAAAGAAGATTTTAAATCTCTACTGTAATAGTTTGAAATGTTTCAAAATATCCACTGGCATGAACAAAATAGCCGCTATTGCCAGAAATTATTATTGGTCGCTAGTGGAGAGAAACTCTCATGCTATTCTGTTACTCTGAATGTGGGTAGTCTCCTTTCAACAAGAAAGAGAAATATGTGAAGTGGCTGAAAGATAAACATGTGAAGTGGCTTTTGCTAGTTTTTATGGAAAATCATGCAATTCATGCAATCTTCTTTTCAGTAAGACCAACTGCTTCTTTGGGCTGAGGTACCTATGAACTTCACCAGCACTGTAAAGCTGATCTGGATTTCCTGTCTTGAATCTTTTTTTCCAATCCACTCTTCTCCAACTTATTCTGTCCAGATTTTAAATTTGGTTTTTTGTCTACTTTTGAAATTTTGTGCCAAGTAAGTGGTAAAACTCAACTCCATCACTCTGATGGGTGGGTTGGAATGGCGTGCTGGAATATATAGCTGTAGTGTAGCTGTGGCAGGGCAGCTGCACAAAACCTGTCACATTTTGTATGCATAACCTGGCAAGATAAACCCAGTGTTAGATATACCTTGCAAAGGTAGACAAATATGGTTACAGTAGATGAACTGGAATGAGGATGTTTCTCCTATCAGCTCTGCTGTTGATTTGTTGTGTGAACTTTGATCACTTTATTCATCATTACCTTTCCTGCTCTCATCTGCAGAATGGTGAGATAACAACTGTCTCAAAGGCAGTGAGCCAACATGTGCAGAAGAGCTCTGAGATCATCAGATAGAAGATGGCTCTCACAGGACAGCAATGGGATGTATCAATACTAATGCTACAGTTTCTTTTTAAATAATATCGAATTCTGGATTTTCATCAGAATTTATTGCAGTTTTATTTTGCTGTTGGCATGACAAAGATGTTCTTTTATTGGTATCTTGAGGAGGTTAATTGCATTGGAGTGTTTTGTTTTAAAGTTCAAACCTTCAGTGAATGCAGGTGAGCTGCTCTTTTATCATAAGATTTCATCACACACCCTGTTCCTGGGGGCTGTTTCTGGCTGTTAACAGTCCTATTGGTTCAAATTTTATTGCAGTAGGTTTTATATTCTCTGGTATTGCCACCTCTCTTCAACTCTTGAACTCTTACAGACACCCACCCTATGCAGGCTCTGAATGTAGGTTTTATTGAATGGGTGAAATATTTACTGAGCTGTAATAAGCCCCATACAGTGCTCAGTAAATGACACTTGTACATTGTTTTGGAAAGTGCTCTGAGATCCTGCAGGGTGAGCAGCTGAAAATACTCCCTGCTACACAGATGGTGTTGCATAATGGACCTCAGGTACTACAGAGTCAGTTTAGAAGTCAAAAGAAAATATAAGGCCACACTTCCCAAAATGCTGCTGTGTGCACACCAAGGGAACACTCTGTGGCTACCAGCTTTCTAAAGGAAAATGTCAGAAATGTGGACACAGAACAATATAAGTATAATGCCAGTGTTCATTTAAGTATGAATAGTGTCAAGCTCCATGCAGCTTTTTTCACCTGGCACACTGTGTGCATTTTTAAATAAGGTTTCACAAATTAGACGACCATGTAGCACAGAAGGCAGTTCATTGCAGGAGGCTAACCAGCTTAATTCCAGCTAATGGTATGCTTTTGGCAGTAATTTCATAAGGAACTGGTCCTTGACATCAAGAGGAAGATATGGCCCGGAATCCACACTGAAGGGTGTGAGTGACAAGTAGTTTAGAAGAGGTTTACATCCTGTGCCATAATTTAGGGAAACTGGTAGAAAATATTATTATTTGATAAATCAGCTGATTGTATAAGTAACTAAGAGACAGCAGCATAGGCCCTGATGTCCCAAGGTGGCACTATGAAATAGCACAGAAGTAGTGAAATTATTCTGGAAGTGTTGGAAATTATAGAATCTCTTAATAATTTTAGTTAATGGTTTTAATTAACTTTTAAATTAATTGTTTAAATTAATTATAACCAATATGAATTTTAATTGTAAATAGTGTGTTATTCTTAAATTACTCTTAGCCAGCATTTAGCAAAGTTATCATAAGCAGCTAATGTGGGAATACAGCTTGGGAAAATTACTGAAACTTTAAGTTTTGCTAAGCTAACCTTGATAGGCTTCAATGAACAAGGCCTGGGAGAGAATGATGTATTGTTGAAACTGGATACAAGAAGCACAGAATTTATGGACTACAAGGACATTTTTCAGAAACCAGAAGATAGAGAAGAAGTTAACAAGGACTCAGCATATATATGTTGAAAAGTCCCTACCTGGGAAAAAGGTACTAAAAAGACTGAAAAATGTAAGCTAATTAGCATGAGAAGTGAGAAATCAAAAACCAATAAAGGACAGAATACTAATTAATGAAAGAGAATGATGTAATTTAGAACCAATGAACATTAATTTCTTTGTTTGCTAAAAATGTATGGATAAGTGAATGAGTTTTGTATCTACATTTGTGTAGAGGCCAGGGTTTTGTTGGCCACACACACGCCTGCTGGCCAAGAATAAAGTAATGCCTTACTCGCTAACACTAAAAAGACTAAAAAGAGGGTTTTATTTATCCCGACATCTTCGGAGGATTTGGTAACTGAAACATCATTCACCTTCAAGAGCTCTGCCTGTACTGTGACTTGCTGTAGCCTCTCAGCATTCCCTTGTGTCTTCTGAAAACAATGCTGAAGGTTCCCTGTAAGCTGAGACTAATACAGCAGTGGCAGAGAAACGTACTTATTCTGCTTCAGGAACACAGAAATGTATTTCATATTTCTTCAGAGCACAGGAATTGTACAATGTGTACAAAAGCCCAAGAAGGATCTGCAACTAGCAGTTATCAAATAACCTGTCTGCCACAGCAAATGTCTCCATTCACTATTCAGTAATAAAAGGCATTTAATTAATTAAGTGTGAGAGTCCATATCCCTGGTCAACCTTTAATTTCATTGCTTTAGCAAAATCACCTGGTTAAGATTGGACATCTGTATCTCTGAAGGAGCGGAAACTAAGATATGGCAGCAAATTCTTCAGGTTGTCACCTTCTACACAAAGTTTACTAGGCCAAAAAAAAGCTAAAATCCCTTTTCATTAAGGCATAAAATTGGCTCAAAAGGTAACAAGGAGTGACAGAGTTGTTTTATATCTTAAGTGCGAAATACAGTTTGTCAACGTGGTTTGAATGTAGAAGTCAGTTATCTGACTTGCTTCCTGTTAAATGCTATCTTGTTCAGAAATTGTAAACACTCTTTATTGCATGATTTCCTCAATGACTGCTCAAACTATTGAAAAAGTGCATACATGTAGATCAAAGTTAATAGTTATATACTGAATTTTTGTGAAAGAATTGTGATCTCCAAAGCATAGCCCAGCTATGAGCTGTGTGTGCCAGTTCCTTGGGTGGTGCTTGGACTATTGCAACACTGCAATGCTAATATTCCCTGAAGCTCTTGCTGGCAGTTTTAAGGCATGATGTAATAAATCTCTTGAGGGTGGAATGCTGCCCAGCTCTGAGGTAGTTTGCTTGGTTTGGTTTTGATTTTTGCACAAACAATTTGCATGTTGATTTTTAACGTGGTAATTAAAAAGGCAGACTGTGCCTACACCTTTTCCTGTTTCTTCCACAGATTCCTTGAATAAAGCATTTAGTCAGCTTCACTTTGTTTATTTATGATCTTTCTTTGTTTCATTAAAGTTCACATTTAATTTGAATGCTACTGAATATTTCTTTTAAATGTGCACAATTTAAAAGACTTTTCATTTACAGAGGTTACTCATCTATGCCAGTCACTTGTCAGACTTGCATTGAAGTATTCACTATTGAAATATGCTGTGTTCTCATACTACCCATGGAATAAGTTACATAAGGCACTCCTAAAGCATATACTGTTTCCATAGCCCAAATCCTCACCAGAGCAGTAATATCAGATCAAATTCAATTGGCAAGTAGGCCTAAGTCCAAAAAGAAGAAAACACAGTTCTACTTTGTTTTACACAATTCTCTTTATCATTTAATTCTGTACAGAGATTATTTTGAGGATTTAGATCATTGATTGTTTTTAAGGTAGGCTACAAAAGTTGTAGAAATCTTCAAATACCTGTTGAATTTACACCATCATCAATAAACAGAAAGGCAAATCCCCAGTGACAACTTCATTTGGTCTAAACAGATAGAGCTTCTTTGAAAACAGAAAATTTACAGATTTGCACCATTCCAGAATCAGACATAGGTGTACACAGAAATATACAGAAGTTAAATATTTCTGTGCAATAGAAGTTGTGGAGTCAGCTGTTGTAAAATCTACCAAACAATTTCTAGTATGAAAGGGCAAAAGGGTGTAATCTAGCAGTAATACTGAAAGGCAAAAGGAAATATTTCCACTTAGAGCATGATTTAAATTAGTTAGGGCTCCCAGGTCTGAAAAAGAATGGATTGGATTGGATTGGATTGGATTGGATTGGATTGGATTGGATTGGATTGGAGGAGACCTTACAGATCATCTAGAGAAGAGGCTGGCAGCAGCCAGGTTCAAAGCAAACAAGAAAGGTAATTTTTCATGTGACACTGAAACTTTTTGCCACAACTGCAGATAGTAAAGCTCACATGGGCACAAAGAGAGGTCTTCTAAGGGCTACTTAAGACTCCCAAACAACATTCAGCCTTATGAGAGACAGCTGAAAACAGCTGGAGTGCAGGAATGTATTGGGAGAAAGGTGTAATTCCTGCCTGCCTTGTGCTTCTTTCCTGGGCCTCTCTGTGTGGCCAGTGCTGGACATGGCTCACTAGGCTAGCTGGGCCTTTTGACTGACCCAGTACACCCAGTACAGGTTCTTAGATGATACAGGTTCTTAGGTGAAAACATCAGTGGTGAATTTCAGAGTAAATGAAGCCTTACCTCCTCAACTCCATGTAATAGCAAGCTTAACCATCTCTTCCTATTCTAGAGCAGCACACTCCCAAATCAGCCTGTTTTTCAATTTGTTGCTAAATCAGCCCTCACAGTCACAGCATGGCAAAATCTGGATATGCTAATTTTTAATCAAATAAATTACCAACAGGTGCCAATTTGAAATACCAGCAAATACATAGCCTAGTAGTCTGACATCTTCACACTCTGGCTAACTGATTTCTGTGTAACCCCAAAGAGTTAATCATACTTTATATGATATACAGGATACATAACTGTTGGTATTAAAAGGTGTCACCACTGTGAATTTATATTGGTTACTTTTTTCATGACTGAGTCATGCAATCACTCAAACAATGACAAAAAACTTCCTTGGCGGTGTAGTATAAAATCATCTTCAAGTACTAACAGGAGAAAGAGTGAAGAAGGATAAATAATTATTCTAGGAAAGCTTTGGTTTGGTTTTTGTAAATGCACTGGGACCGATTTTTCAAATTTGATTCAAATTTGATTTTTGTTCAAATTGCTTTACTTGTAAAGTGAGGTGACTCCATCATCACAAGTCCTGCTGCAGAGTGTTCTGGGGAAACCATTAACACACTAACAGGGACTAATGGGCTTGTCCACAAGGGGTAATCAGTGCACAATAAAGCAGGAGAGAAATCCAAAGCTTCTGAGCCATCTTGCAATAATTATTATAGTCTATTTCCACACACAGGAAAAAAATAATGCCACACTCTCTTATACCTGACAACTTAGACTTATACAAAGTCATAAGTAAATGACTGACACTGTGAGAAATATCAGGGTCTCTCTAACTGCTAAAAAACTTCTCTCTATTGTCTAAAAATCATCTTTAGTCACCTGAAGTCTTCCCACTTTCATGCACAGAAAACATTGTAGTTGCCCATATGAGGCACTGGACAGAGGTTATTTTAATAGGAAATTTTGTGTATAATGAAGAAACATTTTTCTTTGGAATACATGTGCAGCTATTAACTGTAAAGTTGGGGGAACTGTGCTAGGGTTGACTGGAAGAATACACAGGTCTTTGAAAGTCATTGAGCTTTTCTTCCACAGATCATTCATCCACAAGTGGCATATCCATGAAGAAGCACAGTGGTTCGTTGGTTAGTAAACTGCACAAGAAGAGTAACAAGAACATCTAGCAACAGCACAACACTGAATTCACAGCACTAGGAATAGGTAGACGAGATCCTCAAAGTCAGTCTTGATAGGTGAGCTTGCCTTTGCAACTCTGGGTGAGTTTTCAGGGGAGCTGCAGACTCAGTATCTGTCTTCTGCCAGGTTTATGAGATGAACAATTTCCATCCAGTGTGTGTGCTCAGACACATATGCACTCTGAATAAACACATCGCCCACAGACTCTACAGTGCCTTTTGCAAGTATCATCAAAATCAACTCAAAATCTCAAAATGGAGATTGCACAAAGAGATGTTGTGACAATAATGAAGCAGGTTCAGTGGTCCACCTGGTCCACACACAGTGATCACATGTTCCTAAACAGCCCAGACACAAACAAGAACAAAACAAACTGTGGATTAAATATTTTGCCCTTCTTCTGGTAAAAGCTGATAGGGACCTTAATCTTACTTGTATTTATGAAAGAATTAAAGCCATTTCAGTAATTTCACATTTCATTCAGTATCCATTTTCAGGTTAGTTATCAAGTAAAATCAGTTTTTCAGAGTAGATTCTGTTAAAAGCCTCCATGAAAACCAGCACTGTATCTTTACTGTTTAGATGGGCTTGGCTTATTCTTGTTCTTGCTCAGACTGTAAAATAAAACAGGAGCTTACTGGGATGCAGTGCTGTGAATATGTGGGGAATTTATTATATCCTTTTAGCAATGTTTTAGTCCTAAATTCTGTATAGACACTTCATCTTATTGCAGCTCTTTGTAGGATTATGGACCGGAGAACCCTTGTTTTGAAAGAAATACATGGCAAGCAGGCAAGGCAAAATACTGGCTTAAATACTGTAAAGTGCCATTGAGTTCACCTCATTTGGCAACATCTTTCAACAACCCTGGCTGCTGTTTGTAGCAATAGTTATTAGTTATCACGTTTCCTACAGTGTCTTAATGTATTATATTAATACAGTAATACATGTGAAGAAGACAAAGAAGGGCTCATTGACAAAAAGAAAGATAGAGGTAGTAAGCAAGAGGAGAACTGGTCACAAACTGCTGGGTCACAAACTGAGGAGATGAAATACACACAAGGCAGAACTCCACTCAAAGAGACAGAGCTGCCTGTGAGAGAAAAACCTACTGTAAGGAATAACATAAAACCAGACACCCAGACAGCGTTACTTCATGGAGTTAGAAGTCCAGGCAAAGAGTTTGTATATCAAGTTTTCTTGTATGTACACCAAAATAAACCACAAGCAATTTTGTATAGATAATTTCTGGCTTCCTCTAGCATGCATGTTAATTACTGCAAGTGTTTTTAATTAATCAGACTTTTAAATATGGAAAACATGCTTTATGCAATAGGAATGGGGTTCTACAGAAGCTTAAGCTTTCAACTACTCAAAGTTCAACATAAAAAGGTTGTGTTCCATTTTAATTTACTATTCAGGGCTTGGCTATAATTTTGTGCAAACAGGCAATGAGGGACCACTAAAATGCAGCTAGTCCTGCTGGCACAGCCCTGCAATGAATTTAACATAAAGGTCTGTTTCTCTAATGCTAATTTAGTGAGGCTATAACCTGAAAGCAGAAACAGATTTAAATGAGATAATGGCAGAGGTTTACGCTGCTTTTATTTTCTGCTACAGAAGATCTGGGGAAAATATTCCAGCTAAGTGGTTGCATTTCACTCAATTTCCTGGATAAATTTTATTGAATAAAATCCAACAAATTTAAAAGGAAATGCCAGAAAATTGAAATCAACAACAAACAGAAAACTGAAGAAAACCAAAATACATCAAGTGAGGAAAGGTTTGGCATTTAATCCGGGGGCGAGGGAGATTTTGTGAAGACTTAAGAATTTAAGGCAATAAGGCAAGTATGCTTCCTGACTGTTTTCACTAAAAGGATCTGGAGGAAAGAATGATCATCGTGACGTCTGAGGTACAAAATCAATGCTATTGAGATGATATGAATCAATTTACCCTTTTCTTCCAGTAGCTGATTCAGTCTGTCTTCAGTGTCTGCTGGATTCCTCTTAAAATGTTCATATTAAGAAGATTCTCATCTTCATACAAAATATGTAGGCCTACTTTTATTTTTGTTTAACTATGTTTATATGCGCCCATAATTGCTTCCCCTTTCTCCTGTGTGTTTCATACAGTTAATGTTTCCTGTAACTAAAGTAGGCACTTTTTAACTACTTGCCTGCACAGACTCTAGAAAAACAGTGGTCTGAAGAATCTCTCTACACTTCACTGCAATTACATAACCATTAGTATTAGGCTCAACTGCTACCCACTTCCATAAGCTATTTTATCATAGACAGATAATTTCATAGTTCCCTACAAGCAGCGCATAAGAAGCAGATTGTGACTTAACAGCAAATAACTATTCGACCAAAACACTAAAATTTGATGGCAATTACATGAACAGTAGTACATTACAAGGCAGCCAGCTATTACAAATTTAAAGCATGAACTGCTCTCCACAGAATAGGTTTTGACACATATATTAAATAGTATTTTGAGAAGCTTTCTTTTTCTAGACTGACATAAAGACTAAAATCCAGGTTAAAAAAAAATATTTCAAAACTCTAAACCTATTGGTCAGAACTGAGGTTATTGCCTGTCAAGTATGATGTGCCCGTTTATCTCATGTTAGTGTAAGAGCTATGGTCTGATCTGATGGTACACAAACAGGCTGCAATTTCCTTGCTCCTATTTACTTGATTTCCTTTTGCTCAATTTAGGTATGAAACTGGGAGCTGAATCTACTGTCACTCAGGAGCTTTTACTGGTTGTAGAAATGAAACTATCTGTTTTAATGCTGTACCTGTAATACTTCACAGGCTGAAGTACTAAGAAAATTTTCTGCAGAAATTGCTCAGGGCAAAATCAAATTCTCACTTAGTACAGGATCTTAATTTCACTCTTATGCTGGCAGTTGTGTGTGGTCTCTGGGATTTATGAAATACAGTGATTGAAAACTCTGCTGAAGAGATTGCTCTATGTGCTCCTGGACTGAAAATGAGGAGCATCCCTCATAACCAGGCCCACTAGAGAGCATCTATTCTCTACTGCCTCTTATTATCTGTCACTCAATTAAAAAAGACTTCTATCCTTGATTTCTTGCATCAGTTGTATTTTTATTTCAGGTTGTAAGAAATTCTATCTGCAAGTGTATGATTTAGGATCTTCCCTCTGAAATGCTGACTTTAACTCATTGTTGGTATTTCTGAAACAATTCAGATGATATTCCAGGATGAAGGAACAATTTATCCTGCTCTTTTTCTTCATGTCTCGTTGTTGTTTTTTAATAGAAGTATTTAAATGCCAAGTATTGATATTCTTCTATTCAGAAGGTCCCAACTTCATTTCCCACTATTTTTTTTTTAATATTAGTTACTATTGAGAGGTCACTGAGAAAAAAATAAGCAAAATAAGAGTTGTATGACTTGAAAGCCATACAGCCTTCTCATTTCATGAACTATAGTGCAGAATAACTTTACATGTCTCAGAAATAAATTTACATCTCAGCTTGTAATAAGAGAAAGATTTCTTCTGTGTGTGACAGAACTGTGAACCTTTATATGAAAATTTATCAAGCCTGATAAAAGAGCAGATCAGTTTTCACTGTGGCTATGAATTAATTTACAATGTTTCAGAAAGGTTCTATATTTTTCCCTTCTGCTCCAGAAAAATCAGTGGTTTTGGTGGTTTTTTTATTTAGTTGGTTGGTTTGTTGTTGTTTTTGTTGTTTGGTTTTTGTTGGTGGTTTGTTTTTTTTTCTATTTCTGCATTTAAAGGGCAATTTTCTCCATTGCAGAGGCACAGATTATAAAGAGGGTGCTCAGGGATGGTGGCAGTCACCAGCAGCTACAAAACAAGGGAACTGACATTCATGAGAAGAGTCCTCAGACAGAAAACAAGAGAAATAGAAGAAACATTAAGGCAGAAGACAATGCATGAAGGAGAATTTGAAGACACGAAGAGGGATACATTGAAGAAGAAGTCGAGATGCAGAAAGAACAGGTTCACAAACAGAGGTGAAACCTGAGCAACTAGAACTTTGTATGAGAGATTTTGATAAAACCAAGATAAAAATAGCTAAAAGTAGATATGAAATAAAAAAAGTGAAACATCAAAGAAGGTTTTATTTGTTATTTCATATCTACTTTTAGATAGGAAACACTTGTTTCTTGTGACTTTACTTTCTTTTGTCTAGGAAAATGCAAACTCTGAGCTAAGTTTTTCCTGGTGTTGACCATTAATAATAATTAATAATTGTACATTCACTGGAAGGAGCACATGCTGCAGCCTTTCCAGCAGTAAAGGCAAGTGCAAATCTTTTTTCTTCACCCAGTCATCAATCTTCATGAAAACTGCAGGAAGTTGGTATTTTTAAGACCTTCATTCTGTTATTGCTGAGGTTTCAGTTTACCAATGGGTTAAAGAATGGGTCATTAGATTTAGATGCTCACATAAACATACACATAGCTGAATCAAATAAGCCTTAAGAAATAAGACAAATTGGGTGGAACAAATCCCAGTGGAAGAAGAGCTGGGGTTATTGAGTGGAAAGGAGATGAATGAGGCAAGACAAAGAGAAAACTGACTTTGTCATGGCTCCAGGACAAATGGTGAAAGAGGAGGTAAAACATATTGAGACAGTGTTTAATAGAAAGAGACCTGAGCAGAAGGCAGAAGAGACTGATTTATTGAAAAACAAGAGAGGAAGAGATAGGATGGGAAAAGGTTGTGTCTGACTGCTTCTGAAATAGGAAGGGGAAGATCTGGTTCCCCAGTGATAGGCAATATGGAAAAAGAGGTTTGGAGGCAGAAGAGAGCTCTGAAAGCAGGAGATAATGAGGAGAAAAGTGAGCATACACAGCAGTGGAAAATACAGCAGTGCAACCTGACTGAAGTGACAGAAGGCAGTGAGTACAGGCAGCCAAGGACAGAGATGCGGATATGGGGAAAGGATAGGCTGACATAAGGATGAACTGTGTGAAGACAATTGGGTAATGGGCATTAGATCACTTCTGCCTTGCAACTGTGTGCCAGGGCATGAAGACGAAGGGTGGAAGAGGCTGGCAGGCCTACTCAGCTATTTTGTGTTGTGGACACTGCCAAAGGGGCAGGTGGAGCATAACTTGTAAATGCTTTGTTCATGGGAGAAATATTGAATTATGTCTGGTAATTATACTGCAAGGGAACTGAAGATAATGATGTGCCTGTGCATCAGTGTCTCTGGGAGTATCAATTAATCATTTTTACCAGTCAAAGATGGTTGTGAACTCTCCAACAAGACATGGCTTCATCAGAGCAGGCTGGTATCAGCACTGGGATGGGATCAGCATCTTTGATGAATCATGGAGTGGTATTCCAAGGGATTGCCAGCCCCTACAAGCAAGGGAGCCAGCTGGCTTGGGGGCCTAGAAACTCTGAAACTGCTTCCAGAGAGCAGATACATCCCAGCAATCCAGACCTGGGAAGGGAGCAGACACTGAGCAAAATTAACACAATCATGAAAGTCACAGCTGCTGTTCAGGAGGTGGGCAGCACTGAGCCCAGTGAGAACCATACCAATTTCAGCCAGCAGCTGCCAGGGGTCATACTTCATTTCAGAAATCCCATGTGTTGGTATGTGCAGACTATCTTTTCAACCGAAATTCCATATTACAGGAAACATCAGAAAATGGTGTCTTTCCCAGTCTGAAAAAAACGTATCTACATTACTAAGATTTGGTCAACTTTGTTTGCCACATGTATTTGCTATTTGCAGGATCATAGGTTTCCAAGTCATAGTGAATAACTAAAAGGTTTTTGCACTTGGAAATTTGTGCATCATTCTTCAACACACAACACTGATTTGATAATGGACTTAAAATCTCTCTGGCATGACTTGAGTCTTCTCAAATGCAGTTCAGGTAAAGGGGAAGAGACCCTCTGCTGACTCTGTTCCATATCAGCAAAGGTGCAGAACAGACAAATACAAACTGAGTCAATAAGCTGCAAACATTCATCACTGATGTTTTTTGAGGGAATATGGCTTCTTCAATTCAAGAGAAGTTTCAAAAATTTCAACTTATGATTTACTGCACTGTATTTTGCCATCTGTAAATAGGAAACAGGCTTCTATTCTCTGAGATGCAATCCCAATAATTTTAGTGTATACATAGGCCAGAAGATGCCTATGGGTCTTTTCTTGTAGACAGCATGGAGGAGAAAAATTATTCTTTTTTGTTTGGATACAGCTTCACTAAAACCCAAGCTTTCTAAACTCACAAAAGATGACACGAAATGAAAAATAGTTACTTTTCTTCCAAAAGGTTTTTTCAGCTAATTTCTCCTCCCTCTTGCTATTTATGGTATCTCATTTCTTGACTTTCCCTATCATGTTCTCTGTGGTTACTGCAATGTCCTGTCCTTCACACAGTCAGAGGTTAGCCACAGTGACGTTACAGCAGCCTGCACAAGGACGATAAAAAGCAGATTTGGTTCTCTGTCAGCCACTGCTGAAATGCAGATGTTGGAAACTGTTTAAGATCATAGGGTTTGTTTCTTGCAGTGACAAGCTGGCAGGAGCTACTCTCCTTGTTACTTATCAGAAAGAAGTTAGCTGCCTTTAATATGATCTCTCCTTGCTGCTGTCTTAACTCTTCTTTCAGTATTTTTCTGACATAGACCAAGTCTAAAATGTCATCTTATCATGTCACATGTTGTCATTTAGAAAGAAATATTTCTCTTACAACAAAAATTAGCCTTCTTTATCTGGTTTTAGGATGTAAGCACAAAATGGAAAATACAGAAAAAAAATCAACCCTTAACTGTGAGTACTATGTAACTGTAAGGTTATCTTTACTAGTACCATTACTGTCTCACATTTCAGGTATCTATAATGTATAATCATCCTTCTAGATATAAGCATTTTCCCTATATTATTTATGTGTTTGGTGTTATACATAGATGAGCTTTGAGACAAGGTTTTTATAGCAAGTTTCTGGTCTATGACAAAACAAATATAATGACCAAGCCCTTTCTGAGCAAGGGACTGTAGAATCATGGCCATCTGGAAGAGATCATTTGCTGAAATAACCACTTTTGTTTTCTCCCATGGGTTTCATGGTCAATTCTAATCTGCAGCTCTGGATTTCTTATATATAGGAGAGAAGTGTTAAACACAGCAGAACAAATCAGTATTAACCAGTGGTTAGATAGCTCAGGGAAACACACAGTGCTGGATGCCGTCTTGACAATCTTGTTCAGTACACAGCCTTGGATGGGGTAACTTTCCAAGGAAGATATACTGACAGGTCAGTCCAGAATGCTCTAGGAGAGGTCTGATGAGTATGTCTGGACTAATGATAAAGACTTCTCAACTATAATTGGAAAAAAGTGTTCCACCTGCCACTGACTGCTGTTTTCTTCCTGTTCCCAAGCAGTGTGAATCTTGTAATCAATAAATAAATGGGACTGTATGGATCTTTTGTCTGCAAGAAGCACGTACAGCTGTGTGGGAAATGAAGGTGGAACAATATAAAACTCCCAGCTAAATACGGTTAGAACATTTGAATAAACTGTGTTAAGCTCCCTTAAGAAAATCACAAGTTAACTATTAACGAGTCTGCAAAGCTGAACAGGGAGTAGGAGACCACACAAGGCGGTAACCACAAAAGAGTGACTAATTCTGTGCAGTCGTGACATTCAATAAACAGCAGGTTAGAAGAGGATGCGCTGGCTAAATATAATATATTAGTGTCACAGCTGCCACTGTCTATATCGCTTTTCTCCTTGTTTTCTAGATGAGATTAACTGTATTATCTATAAATAGATCAGACTGTTCAAGTCCTTTACCTCAAATAGCACACACAGTTCTCCACAAAGCACCTTGCTCAGGCTGGTCTGAGCAAAAGGAAGGATGTGTTGTGTAATGGTGGAGAAGATGATGGTGAAAGTTGGTGGTTGCTGAGGCTGAAATCTTCCACGCAGCCACAGACCTGTGACAGCAATGGTACAAACTTTTTCCAGACTTTGCCATTATTGTTATTTTATGTTGATCTGCATGAGATAGCCTTGCAGGTGAAATACATATCTATAAACCTTGGCATCTTATTTCCTTGGTTACCAAGTGTGACCTTGATACTACTTCTAGTTTCTAGCCACTAGAAAATACATTGCATAATCATATACCAAGACAAATGTATGCCCTTAAGTAATCAAACCTGCTGGAATAAAATGAAATAGTTGAGAATACAGTGAAGTATTTTCCAGCAGGGAGGAGAGCCACTCCCAGCAGTTGGCAAAAATCATCCAGAAGAAAATAAGTGCGTATTTATAATCTTGCATATATCTTTTCTATCAGCACTTTCTGTGATTCTGCTGCTTAGTTGGGTCTCATAGTCCTCTCCACACAAGATCCTGTAATCAATCTCTGATAGCCATTATTGTCAAAAATCATGAACCTCTTTAAAGCAAAGTTTCTTCCAAGCAATATTATTCCCTTTCCCAGAATCATACAAGAGTCTCAGTTTGCATTTCATGCTTCAAGAATGACTTTCTCCTTCATCAAAACAAGAGTAATACTTGCCTCTTCTCCCAGTTTGAAGCAATTCAGAAATGCATCCTCCCTTTCTCCTTCCTACCCTTTTCAATCCTCTTGCTTCCTTTCCCATGTTACAGAAGGTTGCATTCAGAGCCCAGTGGCACAAGGTAAACAACTCCAGGCCAGAAGCAGTCTTAGAAGAAAGCCTTTTGTACCCAACACCATGGTCGGCCAGGTTGTGCTCTTTCGTGAACAGAAACAATCCCCAGCCCTCCACACCCCTGCCTTGGGGCCCAGGGAAGCTGGGTGGTACAGTTCCATCAGAGGTGCAGCACATTGCTTCTGCCAGAACAGCAGGCAGGATGTCAAGGCGCAAGATTCCTGGGCTTTGGTCACATGCATCCGACCAGGAAAAGACGGAGTTCCATCTCCGTCTGCTTCCTGCAGGAGTGCTGAAAGGAGCTACAAATGCATTTGTACGAGTGTAAAATTCTCCCTAATCTTTGTCTTGTTGGCATTATGCTGTGCTAGAAAATATATATTTATTTTACAGTTTAATTCTAAAGGGAGTCAGGAGAAGTTTCATGAAGAAACACAGATACTCCTTCATTTTAAAAATATGTGGGAACAATATGTTGTTACGCGTTGAAACAAGTACTTTTTCTAGATCAAAGTGCTGTCTATTTATATTACTAGTTTCATTATGATACTCTGATCTAGAAAACAGATAAAATACCTCTACCATTACAAAGTAGCAAACTCAATTCATTATTTCTGAAATAAACACAGCTCTTTTGTCATGGAATATGGCAGTAGTAGTAGTATTAGTTCTTAAAATTTAGGGAACAAATAGTAGCTAAAATTTAGGGAACAAATACATTAAAGTAAAAACATCCTATGCTAAGTGGAAATATCGAAATTCTGAAATGAATTTGTGCAACACTAGTTTTCATTTTATTACATTTTCCTGGGGAATATTTACTGAAATTTGGAAGTCCACAAAAAGTGTTCTTTTGAGACATTTTCCTGCCAAGCTGTTTTAATTACGCTTTCTGACCAGTGCTGTCCTGGAATTTTACTTTACAGATCCTTATGTGAAGTATCCCATTCTGCATGGAAGTGGGGAAATCCTCATTCAGCTTTATAGTTGCAGTGAAATCAGCTGTTCATACTGAGAGGTTAGGTATGTCGCTAGAAGCTCAACAGCGTTTTTGCCTCCTAAAGGCCAATGATCAGTAGCAGCCCTTGTCTCACGCCAAGTTCAAATCCAGGTGCTGGGGAGCCTTTACTACCTACAGACACTACTCTGAAGATGGTGAAGCTCCCAGCCCTTGCTTCTAGAGAAGCTCTGTACCATTTCAAGTATCCATTAGCACCCATCCAAGAGGGTGGATGACTTGTACTGGAGGTAAACTAAGGCACGAAGTAATTGTCCTTCTGAGGTGGTAAACATTATCCTGAAATTACAGAAGTCTAAAATATTAGTGTTCTCTTTGGAAGAGAGTTCTGAATTTGGTATCCCTTGCAGCTGGACTAGAGAGGCTGTCTTCATAGCTTCTCTAAGAAGTCTGAATATCAGGGCACATGGCAGACAAGATGGAAATCAGGAGACCTACTCTTGCCTACTTGTATCTAATCTTCCTGCTCCTTACCACCTGGTCAGTGTGGGATGTCAGGAAAGCAAACAAGCTCCAGGTATATATGAGATCTGAGGGGCTGTCTCCAGCTTGAGACAGCTCAGACTCCTCACATGGGTAGTCTGGCTGATTGTCCCTTCAGCAGGGCAGCATTCTCATTACAAAGCAACATGTGAATCGAAACATTGTCATTTATTGATCCACAAATAGTTGCTTATAAACATTTTAGGCTGTACAGAAGTCAATGTCCGTGCTCCTGGAGGCCTTCATGTGGCCTCAGTGGTCCCAGATTCATAGGCATGGAAGCAGAAAACCGTGCCATTGCTTGTCATAGCCTGAAAAGCCTGCAGCCATAAGTCAGAGTCTGGAGTTTCACACCAGTCTCACAAGGAAGACCAGAGACACTCAGTTCTGTGGGCTACTGGCCCATCTGCACATCCATATGAACAAGGAGGAGGGGAGCCCAGTGGTTTTAAGCCTTGGACTATTTTCAGGGAAGGCAACTACAGTCTCATCATCCTTAGCAGCAGCTGAAGAAAACTGACATCCTTCCCATACAGAGAAGTATATCTCGGTGAAGGTTTTCAGTAGCCCTGTTTCTTTGACTGGATTAAGTCTCTGTCTTTTTTTCTGCATTTTGAGTAACTATGCTGACAACACTAGTTTATGGTTTAAACCAAACCTCAGCCTAAGGCAAAAATACACTGAAGTAATCCCAAGAGGTCAAGGAACTCATTCACTTGATTACAGAGTTACCAAAGGCTTTGTGTGTGGCTACTCTTTTATCATTTTTGGGCAGGTTTTCCCACCTTCATAAAGATCACTGCAGCTTCTATTTAATGTAATGACCTTTAGAGAAACAACGGCAGAATTTCACAAGGGCACAGAGGCACTCAGACACTTAACCATTTTGGGAGAGTCATGCAAGAGATAAACTCACCGATCTGAAAGATAAAAGAGGAAGATGATGCAAAGTAATACTAGCACAATAGCATTCACCAACCTGTGTCCTCAGGAGCATGCTAATACAATAAGTAGCATTTTCACCAACTCATGGTGGGTATTATCCCCACTATGAGAAAAGGAAACTGGGAAGAGAATCACAAAAAGAGCTGAAAGGATCTTTCCTGCAAGAAGTCTGCAGGAAAAAAATGAGAGATGCCCTGAGGTTTTATTCTCAGCTAGTGTACCTCTAGTTTTGGACTCAATGGCATTTAAAATAGCATTGTGTCATGTTCCACTATGATGTCACTTAATGCCATCAGTCAGGATGTGAGAGGTTCTGTGTAAATGCAGCAGAATTAGACCAGCAATTCAAACATCTCGCTCAGTTCTATGAAATTTTCTTTCAGTTAATTTCTCATTCACCAGGTAATCGTATTTTCATGCTATTTCATGTAGGAGAACATGAAAAACAAAGGCACAAACTTAAGACAGTCGATGATTTTTTATATATCTGATAATTGCACATTGGATTGAGGATCTATCACACTGTTTCCATACCTACAGAATTTGCCGTTTACCTATTTGGGTCAAGAATTACTGACTTTCAGTTCATAACATCTCTATTGCATTTACCAGTGTAAAAAGATGAAAACGTTACGGAGACCTAGATGGTTCCTGACCCTTGGAGTCTTTGCTGTGGTAGGAACTACAGTAATACAACTCCAGAGTCACCCTGTTGGTATTCCAGTTTACCAAAGCCAAAGTATGAGTCATGTTTCCTGCTGTCAACGGTGCGTTGGTCATCCACGGGGATTTGCCCTCACAAGAGTGAGAGCTGGCTTTGCTACCTGACTTCCTGCTGGGAGACAACGCTGTCTGAGGAACCAAAAGTCTGCTGAAGAATGCCCTCTTTGGTGTCTCTAGCCCTGGCACTGGAGCACTGGTCTTGTTTTTGTGCCCTGAGGGGCAGGGAGTTGATGCAATTCATGCTACAATCGCTTCCGCTCCTGGGTGAGGTTTTACTGACTTGGCCTTCATCTACAGCTTATGTTGACAGGAGCTGACTTAAGGATTAAATATAGTTGTGCCTTGGTGTGACTATTCACACATACAAGGAAGGTGATGAAAAATAAATGAAGAGTGTATTATAGTTTTTTTACTTTGTAATATATTTAAAAGCTATCTCCCACTGCTGTTCTCTTTTTCCAAATTTGACTGGAAGCTGGGACCTAATTCTCCGCTGCTTTGCATTTAACAGGGAAAAAATGCTGCTATCACAAGTTAGGTTTCTACAACTCCCGGTTTTTAAGTATGTAAATACAAGGGTTTTGCTGAGAATCAGACCTAGACAGCAAGATTTTTAGCTGAAGTCAAATGAGCTCTTCTGATTTACCCAAAATGATTACCCCAATTTGGTCTTTACTCGAAGCTTAATGTGCTTCATGTTTGAACTTCCCAAAGAAATCTGACAGTAACTGACTGACAAGCCCACAGCTGCATAACAAAGCAGCTTGCACTTTTCATTTGAAATCATATTTAGTTAAGAAAAGCAAATTCTTCATTCGTATGAGCTATCCAACAGAGGCATAGAGAAAATAATACAAAGAAAAATCATGGATAGCTTTTGCCACATGTCCATTTAACTGTCACTTGAAGACAGAATCTTAATTATCACTACAGTGATTATTGATTAATGCTAAATATTTTAATTTCAGCTTTCTGGATGGTTTTGATGGTCTTTGTCAATTGTGAATAATCAGGTATTTGCTCCAAAATACTAGATACCAATGAACTCAATGCTTCCTGTTCATAAACACCTTTCTTCCCTGTCAGTGTTCACAAATCCTACTTAAATAAAGCTTCACCACTGTATTATATGCAAAGATTCTCAAAAATTATTTGTCTGCATGCAATAAAGCTCAATATTTTCTCAGATAAAGAGTAGGCTTCAATTAAACCTCACATACACTAGCATTTTTCATGGCTTTAGTTGATCTTGTCCCATTTTGTTTCTCTAGCTGGGGGTGAGGTGCTCTCTAAGAACCTCCCAGTACCTCACTATGAGTTGCCTAAAAATGCAAGATGACTACAGAATGATGCAGGCTTTCTCCAAGAGAGTAAAAACATGCAAATAGCATCTAAAATAGTGATACCGCGAAAATCCCAGACAGCTCATCTATTTGGCAAAGACAGACTCTGTAAGCAGGAAAGTCACAGAGGTTAGGAGTTTGAGTGATTTCAAATGAATGTGTCCAGCCAGCCACACTACACTTTAAAGACAAAAATGGTATATTAAAAAAGCAAGGCTGTTTACAACTTCAGAGCATTTTAGATAATAAGCTCTAGTGAACTAGCAAATCAAGACAATTTGTTTTGCTGCAAGAGCTACTATGAAACAGATTTCAAAATGTCTCATTCGAATACAATGAAAGAGCCTGGTGAACTCAGCAAGACAATGAAGTTCTTAAAAATGAAGGAGACTTGAACAAATGGATCTGCTCATAAATGCTGTATAATGTTTGAGAAACAGTCAGCTCCCTGATTATAAGAACACTTCACTCTGATGACAGAAGGCTTGCTGATCATCAACTTGTCACAAAGATGCAATTTTATAACTCAAACCAAATATGGATTTGTTTTTTAATCCAGAGTCTTATAGAACTCCTTGAATGTAAACGAAAGACTTCAAAATGCTGCTATTGCATATTGTGCATAGAGATACTTACAGGGGTGAAGCAGCACCCAACAGCTTTATAAAAGAAGGAGCTCTTTGGTATGTATAAATACAATACTATAAAAGAGGATTTCTCCATATGGAATAGCACACTCAGAATATAAAGAAGAAAACTTTAACAATTTAGTTATCAATGCTAAGTGCGCCCTATTTTGGAGAAATTATTTTCTGAGTCATTTTCAAATTGATCAAAATTATCTACAAAAATCATCTGCCTTATCCTGGAAGTGAAAAAAGTTGAAAAACTAAACAAAAATCATTGTGTATAAATTAAGACATTAATTAGAGCCCTGTGTGGTAGCTCAAGCAGGTGCAATTATCTGATAAAAGTCAGAAACTTCTTGCCCCTCTCTCACCAAAACAAGCAAACAAAGCCAAAAGCAAAAGGGAATATTTCAGAAGAGATTCCAATGCCCAAGATTAAAACACAATAACTGAGAACATGTGAAAGAAGAGAGGATAGGATGGAAAACCCAGTGGCAGCGTATTTCAAACATGTTAGGGCCATGGGTACGGGAACCTTTGGAGGATAGGGCATTAGAAGGCAATTATTACTGGATCATAAAATGGCAAAATAACTCTCATTATAGCAATTAAAAGATTTTTCCCCCAAAACTCTGGTACTCATGAAATATCACCTGGTAATTAAAACTATATTTACTAATTGGTCACATAAGAGACAAGCTACTGAGTAAAAAAAAAAAAAAGAAAAAGAAAAAAATCAGAACTCAGAAATGTATCTTAGTCAGAAGGAAAATAAAAATTCTTTCATATCTTCATTGAAAGAAACTGTAGCAAACAGATGATTTCTTACCAAGAGGAAGGGGGACAGCTGGAGAAGGAAAAAGGGGGTCATTCAATATAAATGTATACTGTTTGCTTATATTATTTAGAATATTTTCAGACTAGAGATAAACTAGGCCAGCTTCATTAGAAAGTCTAATGCAAAGGCTGAAGTTTCCATGATCAAGATTATGTCTAGAATATATGATTCATAGCTGGTTTTAAAAGAGAAACTGCATAAAAACTATTAAGTTATTTAGTCTAGACTGTAAATATGAAATAACAGCAGAAGACTGAGATGAGATCATGCACATGACAAATACTTGCTCCAAAACTAACTGTCAGGCAGGATTCAGTACTATCTAGTTTACAGAATATGTATTTCCCTATTGTTATCTCACAAAATACATAATATTGCCCCAGATGTCTATATGAAATGCAAAACATAAGGTTTTCCTTCATACATACAATATGGGAATACTAGATGGTAAAAATATTTTGAAAATCCATCTTGAAAGCAATAAAAAATTGTTAGAGACAGAACTTGAACAGAACTTATAGACATGTGTATTGGGAGTCAGTCCATTCCGAAGATTTAAGATGGGCATGAGGAAGCTACACTTGCTGCTGCTCTTTGTAGAAAAAAAAAAAAAAAAGCAATCTAAAAACCATGGACCCAAGGAACAGCTCCCATTATATATCGCTGGGAAAAAAATTGTTAGTGCAGCATCTAATAATGGAAGACTTGACATATTCTGTGAGAGTAGTGCCAAGCAAATTCTCCAAAATGGACAAAAGAAAGATGACACAGCAGAAGGACTGAGCTTATGGAGAAGATTTGATACAGAGGGTACAATCTTTTAAAAAGAAAAGAAGCAAAGAACATCCCAAGGAAAAAATAATTGAATTGGGTAGCTCTCCTTCTCTGATCTCCTATACTGCCTTCCTTCCAAAGCATTTTCACCTCCTCCATACTAGCAAATATTCAGCTCCACAGTAAAACCTACTGGAAAAGGTTAACTATTCATAAAACTTGAAAACAGAGGACAGCTACACTCAATATGTAGTTATGTATTCTTAGTCATGTAGAAAGCTGTCTTAATGGCTACCACAGTGACTGCAATGGAAATGTTTTTATTTCAAATGGATAAAAATAAATATTCTTAATTTTGAAGACATTGTTTTAATTTTTTTTACAAAAATACTACTTTCTTTGTTTTTCTGTTTCTTTTTGGACTCAAGTGCTTTAATTTACAGAGGACAAGTAGTTTATCTGCAAAGACATGCAAAGGAAAATGAGTTTAGTGGGACAGATCAAAACCAACTTCTTTCCTTCATCATCTTGGCTACCCAGATTACTTTAGGACTGTTACCATATGGGTGGAATGGTTCAGAAGCACAACATCCTTATTTATCCTGATGCTTGAAGGTGAAAATTGCAGCTGCATATATGCATTCAAAGCATTAAAGTACAGACCAAGTCAGTGAAAGTTCTTAATTATTTAAGAAATGGAGATGATAGATGAAAATACGGAAGTAAACACAGCCTGGTCAGAAAGCCTGACACATTTCAGAAAAAAAAGGACTCCAGTTTCTGTCATTGGAATAAGACCAGACATGAGCAGAAGCTGTTTGTACCACATCCAGACTTTCTACCTGTAAATTTGCTTTGCAGAGGCATGAAGAGGAATTAAAACAGGTGAGGGAGGCACCCTTGCACTGCAGCTCTGGTACTTGCTACCAGGATTGCTGCAAAATCTTGTCATCAGCGAAACTAGGAATTTAGAGTTTAGTTTTCTACACAAGAACAAACTGCACTGGGAATGACACAATTCCAATCAATATTGATGTACCTTTCCAAATATCTCTTGGTTTTACAGTCTACAAATTAAGCATCAATGTCAGCTTTTAGATGTCTGTTTTCACACCTAAAGAAACCAAGGAGAAAAAAGAATAGTGATACAGTGTGGGATTAGATAACTAAACATTTACCAATTTCAGACAGTTTCTGTGTCTTGAAGTATTTTTTGTTTCAAAGCAAGGATGAAGAAGCAGTATTAATGGTAAGGCAAAAAAAAATGCACTTCTGTCCTCTAAACAATTCAAAATTAAATGGGATATAGTTTGTGTTGTCTCTTTTGCGGTTACGTTCTGTTCAGACAAGGCTAAATAACCTTGACATTAAGACTCCAAACTGTATTTGTGAGATCAAGTTTCCATTCCCAGCCTCTGCTGAAGAACTGCTGTATCATCTCAAGCCAGGCTTTTCCCTTCTTTGTGGCCTCAATTTCCGTCTGTACACAAGGGGTAGTATGACAGTCATACTCAGCTTCATACAATTTATTACATTTTAAATTGCAAGGCAGACAAGGAATCTTGCTGCTTGCTCATGTAGACACAAAAACAATCCTATTTTTTTCTTGCAGCTATTCCAAGGGTTTTGTTGTTGGCTGTGCCTCTGAATTTGTGCTTAGAGCCTGTACTGCAAGTGCCGATACATCAGGATGCAAGGTGATCTCGCAGCCTGTATAGAACCAGGTGATATCCACAGTCATCCGAAAAAACTCTGCCCCTCTCACACACATGCATGCTAAGCCACCTGTTTGCATTGGTCTGGCAGTCAAAGGAAGTTCAAAAAATGCTGCTGAGAAATTCTTGTGGTATTATCTGAACCATATCTTGTGAAAGATTCATTTCAGTAATTCTATTACGACCGTGAGGAGTTACGAGTGCATGAACTGCAAGTTGCCTGCCATACAGCCTCTCAAAAACAAGAAAGGAATTTAAAAGGTTTGTGACATCACTGTTCTGCAATTGTAGTGCATTCCCCACCTGAGCACAGAACTGATTTACTTCAAGCAATGAAAAACATGCTCCAGAGTCATGGAAATTGCATGTCTCCCATGCAAGGGATCCAAACAAGAAAAATGGCTGTGGAAAATTGCTGCAAACAGCGAGCCAGCCTCTTTTACAGTATGTTGTATTATGTGGCATAACACTGCAAACTAGGCTTTGAAGAACAAATCTGCCCTACCAGCTGGACAGTGCCAGCATCTGTCTTGCCCAGCTCTACTATTCTAATGATCAGTGACAGAATCTAGTGTCATTATCGCTCTTCCACTGTGTCATCCTCAACTCTTGGGCTAAAGACCGTCTATCAGTATCCTTCAAAAAAGCTACCAGTAATGCTGTTCTACACATGTTCTTGATATACAGAGATGAACTGAAGTCTTAGAAATAGCTAGAATAATCTCTAATATAATTAATTCGGCACTGACCTCTCAGATACTCTCCAATGCAGAGTTAAGAATAGAAGACATTTTCACAGCACTGCTTCGAGACAATTGTTTGACAGGAGGCTGTTTATAGGACTGTTATTAGACCTAATATTAAAGATGAAGGCGAAAAATATCTTTTGTGCAATAAATGGTCAAAAATAAAGCAGAAAACATTTTAAATTCTTTTTTTCTGCAGTTCCTTTCTGTTCAGAAAAGGCTGAATGACCTTGACAGCAAGGCTTCAGACCGTATTGTGAGATCAGGTTTCCATTCCCAGCCTCTGTTGAAGAATTGTAAGACTTAAGAAGCCTCTGCTGTTGCACAAAGATTGAATTTCATTAACATGAAACAAACAACCCAGGGTTCAGAATGCTGCAAAATAGATCAAAAGGTTAATTCTTCCTTTGATGGAACAAGAAAGAGCTTTTAATACGTCAGCATGCCCACAATGCTGACAGTAATAGGGGATTGTGAGTTTGTCAGTCGCAGGCTGAAAGGTGATAGCATTAGTCACTTAGAGGAGATCTGGGCCTGAATCCTGCCGGGTGACAAACATGTGATAAAGCACTTTCACTGACAAACAGCAGAATGCATAAAACACATGAAGATTTCATTGCCAGAGCACAGTATTCTCTAATGGAAACAATAGCCCTCTGAATGCAGCTTTGTTCTCAGAAAAACAGCCCCACTGGGTTTTGGTTACTATGCTGGTGCTCCATCAGCATCTACAAGATTGCATCCCATGCAGACAAAACCTAATTACAAACCCTCTTTTTTCTTGTACATCTTTACCTTTTTCCCTTTCTGGGGTGGGAGAGGGGGTGCAAAGTTGCCAGATTTTTTTCTAAGATCTGCCTATTAGTTCTAGATATTTTCCCAAGGTGTTTTTGTCCAAGTTGTAGAAACACTTTCTGAAGTTGAAAGACCTTCAGTTCATCTCTTACCCACAAGGTAACATAACAGTCTCCTACTGGAATAAAAGCTGGACAAAGCATTCTTTTCTCTTTGGGTCATTTCCTACAAACATACTGATGTTTGGGATTTTTTCTTGGGTAACTGGGACTTTCAGAATTGTCAAACTAATGATATTTCTGCTTTTTTTTTCCTCTTAAAAATGAAAGTATTAAAAGTTTCAATGTTCCCAGAGAGAAATCTTAGGTTCCAATACATGAAGCTGAAGCAGAGTATTTTGCTCTGTCTCAGCACAGTGCCGAACCACAACTCCTTAGACTGGCATATGCTTCATGCCCACACTCTCCCCTGGAGGCTGAGCTCTCCTTCAGCTTACAGCTTCTGTGAGGCACAGTGACTGCCCTCCTTGCTCTTTTCCGTAGTGCAGGTACCATCAAGTTTGACAGACAAATCCAGGGACTGAAAATAGCTCTCTAAATCCATTTTATTGCTTGAAAAAATGTTCAACTGTTTGATTTTTTCCCCTCCCTCAATGAAAGCTGTCTGCAAAAAGAAACTCTTAGCAAATCTGTTCAGCTGAAATCTCTTTCTCCATCAGGCGTTTCCTTTAGACTTCCTATTTGAGTCCAGGATTTATTTTTTTATTTCTAGTAAAATTTTTTTTTATTCCTACCCTATTTAGAGATGGGCCTGTACTGCTAAGGTGTCACAGCTGCTGGGGAATAGGACAGCACAGGACAGGATGGGACAGGAGAGAAAGGGAATTCTGCTTTACCAATGCATCAAGCTATTTTCACACAGAATATTTAGATCTCACTTCTCAGTTTGGAAACCAACTTGTAAGCTTCCACTGGGGTTATGGAAAAAATGCTTCTGTGCTTAACTCCTGGTACATGTGGCTGCTCCTCCTCCACTATATTCCAAAGATCCTCCACTTGAACATGTATGTGATATCACATACTGGGAACTGTAGTCTTTGCAAGCTGCCCTCCACAAACACAGTCAATGTTGCCATCTGCTTTATTTTTTAAAAGCACTGATTCTTGCAATGTAAAATATTAGTGCGCCTGCTGTCCACAAGTCTGGAAAAAGGTAGAGGAGAAGGGAGTTCTTAGATAATAGCTTCCCACACCATCATCTTTTTGAGTCTTTAAATGGCTGGTACTATCATGCAAAGAGAGATGATACCTGCATTCATCTTCAGATACATCTGAACGATCTTCACCTATAAAGTGAGACAAAGATTTCCATTATTTAGGCTGTTGGCAAAACCAGCTCCAACGTTTACTGTAACAAAATCCCAAGCTTTTTGCAGCTTCCTGATAACGCTGTAACAGATATGCTGTTTCTGAAAGAACTGTTATCTTCAGGATGCTATTCCCACTCATTGCTGAATCTGGTTTGTAGGAGACACTAGCACATTTTGAAAAAAAATCCAGTCCTTTATGGAAAAAGACTTAGTTGATCTCCTTCATCTTTTACCATCAACTATGAGGGATTTTCCCCTCTCTTTCAGCATAACTTAGTCAGATACTTTATCTCAGCTCTCAGTCCAGATTCAAAGAAAGGAAAACAACTAGGAACCTAGTTGCAACCTCACTGCAGAAATGCTGTACACCAAAGAATACACTGACTTCTCTTAGGGAGAAAGAGGTCTGAAAAAGAGGATTGTGGGTTTGTTCCATTGGTAGCAGAAGACAGTTTTCATTCAACCTGATGTTTTGAAGTATATTTAAAGAACAACAAGCTATCCCCATCAGAATAATTTTTAAACAATTGCATCAACCCACTGGGTCCCTTAAATCCCATAGTAGGAAAATGTCATTAGGAAATAACACAACTCTAGCTGAGGATACATTTATAGGCAAGTACAGGCAATAAGAGCCTTTGCCATTTTGGTCAAAATATTGACTCTGCAAGTGCTGCTCTGCACAAAATAGGACCTGGTTCTGAAATTAAAGAATCTGTCTGGTGCATGAGCTTTAACTCTGGCAGGGGAATCAAAGGTAGATAAGACCCTTTCTAGCTTTTAACTCCAGAGTGAGCAGAGGTCAGCTTCTGTTCAAAAAGCTTCAGGGCATTCTGTCCACAGATTCCTTTCAAACCATTCTTCTAACCTGGGACAGATGGACTGCATTGGGTCCTATCTCCCCCCACTGCTATCTTCAATATATCCCTCAAGCCAAAGGCAGCAATCAGAAAATAAGTCCATTGTGTTCATTCGAGCAATGACAGCACAGGAACTGGTTGTGAGGCTGGTGCGGAGGGCATATCCATGGCACCCCTCCCATTCAAAGGAATCATGTTGGGGACTGATAATCTGGCCCTTCATTTTCAGGTGTAATTCACTTTTGAAATACAGTATTTCCCAGTGGAAAGACTTCTTACCTAGATCAACCTTCACACTCCTGGCAACAAACAAACAGGGCTCAGCAGAGCTTCTTACCATAAGAAGGGCTTACTTAGCTCAAGCACAGTGTCTGATCATGCCCCAAACTGTGCTGGACACCTCACAGCACTGACCCTGTGCCCCAGAGGCTTCAGCTGTACACCACATCAGGTACAGCAAAGAGGCAGGAAGCAGTGGGGGGGAAATAAAACAGGAAACAACAGGAATCCAAGAGCAACACATCAGATGGGATGTGGGCACAGCTAGGCTCGTTGTTCCTAATGAACCACAACAGAGCCCTGGTTGCCTCCTGTTTGTGGAAGATTCTGTTCTTTTGGAGAAATTTGAGCATGACAAGTGACAACAGGAAGGTATTCTTGCCATGCTGAGTATACAGCCATCCCACTGACTATTGTATAGCACAGAGATACGTCCATGTTTAAAATTAGCTCCACTGGGTACAGTGTGCAATATTGATCTCACAGAGTGGAGGTCGGAATGGGAGCAAAATCCAGCTAAGGAGCTAGAGAAAATGAGCTTATGCTGGGCTCCGTGCTGCACTGAACCAATGGCAAAATGAGGCAGTTCAAATCTAGCTAGGATGCATCTCTGAACATGCCACTAGTGCCCTCAAACTAGGTACACCCAACAGACAAAGAGACTTCACCTCCTCCCCCTCTCACGCACAGATGCACACGTGATTTGACAAATTTCCATCTTCCTTCCACAGCTCCTCCTGGGTCAATCCACACCACTTGCCCCACAAGGTCGAGTTCTGGCAGAAGTATGACTAAAAAATTCTTTTCTTTCCAGAGAGGTCTGTCTGGAACCATGGAGCCTCGTGTGTTGTGGGGTTTTTTATCTTAGGACATTTTATTAAGTGGAGAACAAAGCTGTACCTCTTCCAGTTCCAGGGTTAGTACAAGTATTGTTATCAACTGGGAATCTCTGCATGACAGTCTGTTGAGGGGTATGTACATACCCTAACAAACCTATTAAAGAGGCTCTCACATAAAACATGGGGTACTATTATTCTTGGAGAGTTTATTTGTTCAAGGAGAGTCATCATCAAGAGGAGAAACCCTTAATGCCTGGGAGCTCCTAATGCCCTTCAGTTCTCCAAGCCAGGGTAGCAGGTTATTTCTCCAACCCTAAATATGTACAATGGCAAATACTCAAGTAATGTCATCATTAATCTGAGTGGACTGTGGGGAAAAAATTTCTTGTGCCAACACCTAGGTACCTAGTGTCAGACATTAAATCTATTTGAAAGGCTTCTACATAAAAATAGCCACAGTTCCATGCAGCAGAATTCTCAAAATTTGAATGTAAGGTGCTCAGCATTGGTTTCTGGCTTGAAAAATATTGACCTCAGATTGAAAACTCAGAGGCAGAATCAAAAGCAAAAGTGCAGTATTCACAACTTGCTGATGAAGTATTCACATCTGGATATTCCCTCCTGACTACAGCATACACAGTAAAAGTGTTCCATAAGACTCCCAAGCAATAAGACTACAGGCCCATTAAACCTGCAGGGGTTTGAAGGACAATGTCAAAGAATCATAAAAATTACAAGCCCTGTTAATTAACATCCTGCGTATATGTCTGCCAAATAAAGGATTATTTTCTTTGACTCATCCAGTTTTAAAATGGATGAGGAGATCCCATTTTATTGCAAAGGATCTCTAATTAATGTTCATTTACAGCTCTGGGGAGCTAATTCCAATTCTGACCTGCATATACAGCATTGCACCATCAACCCAAAACCAGCAAAAGATATCTGAGCTGAAGAACAGCTATGTCTCTTTTGGTGGTATTCCCCTGTTTTACTCTTTGTCCTTCCTTTTTGATACTATCTGTAAGAAAACAAGACTTATTTAGTAGTTCATCTGCTCCTGCTGCATAATCCTCTGTGGCACACTGGTGGCAGTTGCAGGGATAATTATGTGACCAGGAAGGTTCTGGCAGCGGGTAGCGCCCAGTGGCAGGAATGAATGAATTTGAAAAGATTAGCTTATTTCCATGAAGAGTCCTTTGAGAAAGGCGGAGGAATGCTGAGAAATCAGTAGGAAGGGATGTCTTTCCAATAAAACCACAGAATTCGCAGGCAGTACCCCAAATCTATCTACCCAGCACTGTCACAGCACTTTGACCAAGGGGGTTCTGTTTCCATCTCAAGATAGGGCTTGTAAGTTGGGCACTGCTAAAACGTTTTCAGATTCATGGAACTAGGTTTAAATGTTATTAAACACAGAAGACAGTTGAATTCCTTAACAGAATGTGCTTTCAACAGGGCTCAGTGTTTTCTTAAAGGGTTTTTGTATGGTAATGTGACATTTCACATCCCACATGTAGGCAATTATCTTTGAAAGAAAAATGACCATTTTTTTATTTTTTTTGAGAAGAGCCTTTGATTATAACACATTTCTTAGGGAGCTGATATGCAAGTACAGAATGTGGATACAAAGCTGATTCAAGATCTGAAGCTGTTACTAAAGGTACTGGGCTTGAGGATGCCTTGGTGAGGGGCATTCAGGCAACATCAGACTCTGGCACCAACTGGTACCAGTGTAGTCTGTTGTGCCTGTAAATTATTTTGCAGTATCTCCCAGGTCTTCCACAACTAGATTGCTGTACTCCAACAAGATTCCAAATAAATGACAGAAAAGAATAATTACAAGGCTTGTTGTTGCTGCTTACCATTTCAAAATTGTTTGGACACTTGTGTAAATGGGACATGCAGAATTAAACATAATATCTGCTTGTATTGGTTTGAGTGCAAATTCACTAATAATTCTTATTGTTGTCAGAAGGCATTATTCCTTGCTCCTACAGCAATGAAGTCAGTGGAGTTTTTACCACAATTATATTGGGAACAGGAAGAGGTCTTTTGGATAGAGGCTTAGAAACTGCAGTCCAAAACAGACATATCATCTCCTTCCATGTAGCACCTTTGCTGTGTGAGCAGAAATGTTTCTTTTGCTTTTGCACACAACCAGCAGCAAAAGTTCCCCTGGCTGTGATGCATACAGAATTTCTGTGCACTGTGTGCCTGGTGTCATCCCCTGCTCAGGACAAATGAGATCAGTAGCATTCCCAGATCATAAACACCCGACTGAACAAGACTTCAGGATGCTTGGTAATTCGCAAGCCAGGAACATGCAGCCTGTATTCACAACCATTCCTACCAAACCCATTTGGTTTTCCACCTACATTTTTTCTGCTATAATTTGAAATTCATCTACAGTTTCTACATTCCACAGTTACACCAACAAAAGAATAAATGTAGGTCCCTTCAAACACTTCCTTTAACCACTCTTTCCTTCCATACTCTCTCTCACACATGACAGTTGTACATTTATGAGTTTATGGTTGAAAGTGCTCACTACAGGGATAAATAATGAGGCAGGAAGACAGGTTGGGCACCAAACTGAAAAACCACAAATATAAATGTCTTCAGGATTCAACATTTCAGTGTCTGTGCTGGATGTCAGTACTTTTAGAAGGAATGTTTTATCCATCTGCTTCCCTTGGTGTATAGTCCAGGAGATTCGAAAAATAACAGAGGCTTCGTTTAACAGCATAAAAAACAACAACCTGGGGTTTAGGCTAGGGCTGCTTAAATGTAAATTGCAACCAGTCCTTTGTAAATTAGAGGGGACAAAGAGAAGAAAAATACAAAAACCATTTTTTTAACAGGAGTTATTTTTCATTCAGACTGAAAATACAACCAGATTTTGGGCAGCTTCATTCATGAGCTTTTGCTCGTAAGTAATAAATCGAGTCAATTACGGTAACTCATGCATTTCTTCTTCTTCTACATTGTATTTCCTGGATTTTGTCTTTCTTAGGCCTGAAGATAAAATATGAGCCAGAGAACAAACAGTACCACTTCTCCTCTGTCAAGAAAGTAGTCAGCTTTGCTATGGAATAGTTTGGTTCTTCCTGTGTATCTGAAGAGCAACCAGGTTGACAGAACAAGGACTTCAGCGGGGAGCAATAGGCTGCTTACACAATTTCCCATTACCAGAGAGTCTGTCAGAGCAGCGAGGTGTTTATTCTACTGGAAAGCAAATTGGGTGTGATGTTGCTTAAGCCTTCTAGCTGAATCACCTCTAACAGAAGAAATCTATTCCCTCAACAGCTTTGGGATTTTGGTCTGTTTTTTGAAAGAAATGAGTCAATACCTTCATATTGTTACACATCTCTTCCAAAAATCTGTTAGCCAGTTTGAACCAAATTCATCAGAGGGGGTAGATTCCTCACTAATGTTGTGGAAGTAGGTAGACAGGTAGGAAAATGCAGGAATGCCTCTGCTGGGATATGGGAAGCAAGTAGCATCTCTTCAAACATCAAAGGATCTACAGGAGAGCCCTACCCCAAGACAAAAACCTCAGGGAAACCAGGTTTTATTGGTTCAGCTTCTGCTGGAAACATTTATTTGAGCTTTTAATGCCAAATGAGAGGAAAAAAAGGCTGTTAATGATTGCTGTTATTGCAAGAAACCTATAATATAGCCTTCTCCTAAACTGATCACGGTCCATTGTAAAACCACTTGTGTTTCTTTTCCCACAATTTTATTTAAAAGGCTGTTCCAGAATGTCACTGATCTGACTGTCAGAAGCCTGAAAATTAGAAAGAAGTTCAGTATTTCTTGGCTCTGCTCTAAAGCCAACATTGCCCTTCAGCTGGAAGACCTCTTCTCTCCTACCTGCCTTCCCCAGACTCCACTGTGAATTTCCAGAGCCTCTGCCCTCTTACCCTTGGTTTACCAAGGCTAAACCAGCCAAATTAAGTTAACTCACTTTGTGTTAAAAACTCTCCGTTCCCATCATCATCTGTACTGCTTTAGTTCTCATTTCCTGAACATGCTTACTCAGATGTCTATGAGCAATGCCTTGTATCTTACTGTTAAAACTTAATTTCTTCTTTCACTTGCTTGAGAAAAGTTCTAAGATTAAATTTACATTTTTATGATTTTATTGCACTGACAGCTCACAGATATCCTGCATCTTTCTTCCCCTTTGTAATTTTAAACTCAGGAACTCTGAGTATGTCCCAAAATTTCTGGTTATTAATTCTATGTATGATCTTAATACTTTGAAATATTAAAAACCAACCTGTTCCTCAGACTTAGATTCTTAAGGTCATTTGGTTCTTTCTGTACCATGTCCCAGTTTGTCATCTGATGATATCTCCCTACTTTGGGCCAGTCATCATTTCATCAGCATAATTTTGGTTTTGTGTCATTATTGTAAGAAAAAACATAAATTGGACTGGTCTCAGAACACATCCTTCAGAAGCCCCATCACTAATTTCCCTCAAACCTGGTTCTTTCATCACAGTAACTTTTTATCACCATTTTAATGGAAATACAGTTCAGTTAATCAGTCTGCTCATCTTGCAAATTTTTGCATATTCAAAAATTTGTGCCCTTTTCAGACTCTCCATTTCATTCCATGACAAATTACTCCTATATATTAATATTGACAATAATTCCAATCAGTATCTTGGACCTACATCACTCACACTGGCCAGCTTAACACTGATAGGACCCAGCACAATCTCCTTGCCAGCCACAGATGATAATTAACGTTTTTCACCTCCACAGCTACTGATTGTGCAGTACAGGTGAAGTGGACCCTAAAGGCTTGCTTTCAATGGCAGTGACTGCTGTTGGGGAGGAGCATTTCCATCTGACCACTTTTTCTCCATAGTTTCTTTACTGTCTTATCTAACTTCCAGCCATCTCTTCGGGGGAACTGAAAGCTGTGAGATCATGATGGTTTCAGTTAATATTAGACAGCCTAGAGCGGGGGGACATGGACAGAATACCGGGCTTCAGATTCTCACCACCTTTCCTGATGTCCCCATGCACACTCTGGTAAAGAAGCTGAGCTTTCAGGTTACATGTACGAAAAGAGAGAAAATTTTTACTGGTTAGAAGTTCTGTCAGTAGCACAACTCTGTTCCTATGGGGTCTGAGAAAGAATGGGCAGGGAACAGAATACAGGCAACGTATCTGACTATCCAAGAAATCAAATGTGAACTTGAATATACATAAAGGACAGGAATTACAAACCCAATAAATAAAAGCAATATTACTTTCAACCTTCTCCAGTATAATTCAGTTTGGAGAGGTCTACTACTGACTGTTGATTCAGCCTCTTAGAACAGTAATTTTTGAGGTTATGATGCCTTCCATCCATAAGATCAGTTATCTTCCTTAGAAAGCAAAAAATTTCCCAAGGGATAAGGGGCAGACTTCTTTTGATAGCATTATCTTTTAACTGAACACATACAAGCTATTAGAGAGCATCCGAAGGAGGGCCATGAGGATGGTGAAGGGCCTGGAGGGGAAGCCTTATAAGGAGCAGATGAGGTCACTTGGTTTGTTCAGTCTGGAGAAGAAGAGACTGAGGGGACACCTCATCGCAATCTGCAAATTCCCTGTGAGGGGAAGAGGAGGGGCAAGCACCAATCTCTTCAACTCATGACCAGGACAAGACTCAAGGAAACAGCATGAAGCTGAGTCAGGGGAAGTTTGGGTTGCGTAACAGGAAAAAGTTTTTCACTGCGAGGTGGACCACTCTCAGGCTCATGGTGTGCTTCTTGGGGTTGTCCTGTGCAGGGCAAGGTGTTAGACTTAATGATCCTTGTGGGTCCCTTCAGCTGAGGATATTCTATGATTCCTCTCTCAGTAGTTTTTGGGAATTCACACAACACGTAAATACATAAAGAACTGTCTTTATTACTTTTGAAGACTGGGATTGCAAGACATCATTTTCTAACAGTCAGTATCCATTGATCTCTCCAAAAATGCTCATAGCATCCAGCCTCTATTTCAAACCACAGAAAGTGGCTACTATCACTAAAAATGGGGAGTTATACATGCATTCAAGAATTAAAGGGGAACATTCCAATAAACTCCCATTTGTGCAGGTTTTCAATGATCCATTCATTTGTGATCACAAAACACTGCTTTCCCTAACAGAAAAACACAAAAAGATGCTCACCTACTGTACCAAACATAGTTCTCTAAATAGAGGAAAGATTTAAAGATTTTTTTTTTTAATTTATCACTGTAAGCCATTTATTTTATTCAGTCACCTACTGCCTCCAAGCTCATTGGCCTGGAGTTTTAGGTAACACTTATTTGTGACCACTGTTGAAGACAGGATATTGATCTATATTGTATATTGGTCTGATCAGATATGACTGGGTTTATATTTATTATATTGATGCTATTAGACTCAACACTTTATATTCAGACACAGCAGGCTCTATCCCAGTGGAGCATCAGTATCATTAATGCTCAGATATTGTAATGCACTACATCAGCAAAAACCCTCTTTGAGATGAAAGATGGTGGACTCGCAAAACCACATTTGGTCATGTTGGCAGAGTTACACTGAGAAATTAACAGACTCTCAACTTAAATACAACCTCCAACTTATGTTCTGTAGAAAGTATGTTTAATATTTTATGGTTTATTACCATTCTTTTGGTAAATTATTCAAAGGCATAGCTTGGCAAAGCACACGGGAAGTCCACAGTGTCAGGTCAATTAGTTGTTTAAGCATTATGTTAAATTTCAAGTGTTTCTTTCTAACAGGGGAAAAAAAATGTTATGATTTGGAAACAAGAAGAAATTAGGTAAGTTAGATATATTCCTTTTTCAAAAATCCACTTGAATATTTGGGGATGAACACCCCAAGTGTTATACCTCTCCCTGTCCCTACAGTTCTTGCAGCAATGATAGTTCTGAGGCAAAAACCTATGTTGCTTTGTGCTAGCTGAGAAATACCAGACATGGAATGGAGAATTTAATTTTTGTATGCCTTTATCATGATTAAGTGAGCAAACTGACTAGCTACAGAAGCAACCATTCTGTTAGGGATCATTTAACAATCCCATCCAAAATTTTTGGGCAGTTTGCAATTTCAGAAAGTGAGAAAACAGTCATTAGCTGATGCATTCCATCCTCCTGCTACTGTGAGATTGTTCTCTATTGTACATTTCCAATTGATCCCTCCAGGCCACTAAAGCTTTTTAAGTCCTAGATATAAGTATCCATGCCTCCCTTCGAAGGCTCCTTACAACACAGCAGGGCTCATAAGGAAAGACAGCCAGCCCAAGTATCACTCTTCTTAATTGAGTCTCCTGTATGTCTCTCCTACTCTGGAAATGGTTCTAGTCTTTTCATCTGTATATACTTACCACTCTGGTGTGTAAACACCCTCAACGTGCTCTTAATTACTACATCAGTTTAGCTGTAACTCTGGGGTTTCCAGTTTAGGGGCATTAAATGTTTCAGCATTTCATGGGCAAGAAGATTTCTAATTACTCACAGTTTTCCTTAACGACTGTTGTGATAGTCCCCTCATTTTTCTTCAGTCCTCGATTACTCCTTTGACAACATATTCACACCAACCTACACTCCACTGAAAATTCAATAAACAACCTTGAAGCAATAAAGGGTAATGAGAAGGTTAAGATCCTCTGTGTCATCCTTCAAGGAAATGATCAGGCTCCATCCCAGTCTTCTAGGTGTTATTTAATGTTCTCCAGTGCAACACATGTCTTTGCCACTGTCTTGTCCTGGAAGGAGGCAACTTTGCCTTTTAAGCTGCAAATCTAAAGAAGCCAGTGAATGTACATTGGATACATCAAATTATCCCATTTTAAAATGCTTGAAAAATCATTAGGTATAGACCACAGCCAGCAACCAAACTGGCAGTGCACTGGTGTGATAGAGTAATTCATGTAAGTATTTCTACTATCTGGTATTTCTTCAGTTGTTCCAAGAGGCCCTCGAAGTTTTTCATGCAAAGAATAAATTTCATTTCACAGCAAGCTGATAAAATATAAAAACCCCTATGGCACTGTTGGAAAACAGATGCACAGGGCATCAGTGACTGTAGCCACATGGTAAAGTTGTATCATCATGAGGGCTGTTCATCTTTAAGGTCAGATTCAGTACCAGCAGTGGTGTTTTACAGTGGAAGTTACCACCACTGGCTGTTGCAGATTTTGGACAGACAGACTTCATGGAACTGAAATGGCCCACTCCATCTGCCACCTCTCAGTCTAACATTTCAAATGCTCTCAAGAAAGAATTATTTTGTGAGGCTTACAAAATAACTTTGTGATCTACTGTTTATGCTTTCCCCAAAGGTAGGCCCTGAAGAGATATTTGGTTAGCTACAAAAATGTCACTGAAATATGGAACCTTCCCGGCAACCGCTGATTGGCTCAAGGAAAAGACAAAAAGAAAAGAAATGCTTTTAGGGGAGCCTGTATATTTTTCCTTTGTTATATTCAGAGCAGTTTGACAAGCCATGCGTCCTTTGGCAGACTGCTTTCTGCTTAGCACCTCAGTGAAAGAAGTACATTAGTATCAGCTCCTATGGTATCAGCTTTACAAACTCTTGGTGAGAGAACTGAAATTCAGCTCTGCCAGACTGTTTCCACCTGCCAGTTGGTGATAAATTTATACAATAAGAGACAGCGGAAACCTCGAGGAAGAAGCCAAATTTCAATCTCTTCTGACTACCCTTGCAGAAAATGATACCCCTCATGGTTCTGATGAGGTGGATTGTGGGTTTCCTTTTTTCTTTTGCCTGGCTCTGCAGGAAATTTAAGCCCTTTCAGATAATTTAATAATAATGTTTAGTACTTGAAGGATTATCTATTAATCTTTTTGGCACTTGTAAGGGAACCAACCTTCCCAACATGCCTGTTTAGCAGCTTGACTGCTGTTAGACACCTATCTTTTACATTCCCTGTCTTATTGCCTCTTGGTACGCTTGACAGCTTCTTAAGTGAAACTCTTCTTAAGCCACAGTGGAACACGAAACATCTCACTTGATTGCAGGAGGCAGAGAACCAACAGATACATAACCAAGCCTTTGCCTTTGACATAACAGAGCTACTGCAGTGTACACCTCTGTGTGCACTGGGCCAGGCTGCAGCACCCTGCGTTGCTCCAGAAACTAGCCTGTGCCAGAAACACAGCATGCACTGCTGCATAACATCCTCTGCAAACACTGCAGAGGATCATGGCACCTTTACCAAAATTTACTCTAATTTCCCAAAGAGAAGGACACGCATTCCGTGATGTACTTTCTCACATCAACATTTTCAGTTGCTTCTGATTTCTCTACCCTATACAAAAATAGATATCATGTTTTTAGGAGACCTGTGTGTTTTTCCTGACAGTGACTCACTGCAGCTCTACAGGGATACACATTTTTCCCCACAGAGTCAGAGCATACTTCACACATAATTTAAAGGGAAGAGATCTTGAGTGTAGATAGGGACAGTAAAAGGGAGACTCATATTCTGGAAAAATAATTTGTTGATTTAATCTTACACTTTTAAATTCTGCTTAGCTTTGCAACTCTAAAATTATTTTTCATTGAAAATTGACATCAAGAAAATGACTGCATATGCACAGATCTCCTCATGAAACCATAGCAAAGCATGATGGCAGGGGGAAAAAATGTAAATTAAAGGGACCAAAACCAAACTGTAAATTTAAAATTCCGATTAAAGTCTACAAAAATATTTGAGGGCACTGATGCAAAGGATCTCAGCTTCAAATTTTCACATTGTTTTCATTTCACAAAAAAACCCAACCAATTATGGTTCTGCAAAAGCCAAACCCACAAAATTCTCTCTAAAACAATGTGTTTCTAGCATTTCTCAATGCCATTATTCATCCTAGCCTCCAGTGAACTTCATATGGCAAGATCAGAACATTTCAGCTATTTTCACTGGTTTCTCAATCTCTTCTGACTTTATCATCATTTCTTCACTACCTTTAAGAGGCTCACACACATTTAAAAACAGTGGCTTTTTTGGGTCATAAAGACAAATTATTGTAGAGGTCAAGCAGTAAGGATAATTATATTTTAAGTGTTACCAAACTAGAAGGGGAAAAGACTAGTGAGAGGAGGTACTTTTTAGTAGTAATCTCTAGTGCATTACTTTTAGCATCAAGTGAATACGTTCAGGTAGAATTGTACAAACAAATGATCTTGCAGTGGGAAACTGCAGAACACTTTGCTTCCATACAATAGGGAAAAAAACCCTAACGAGCAGGCAGCAGCCCTTTCAGTTTCATACAAATGTGTATGTGGGGAAATATCATACAGATAACACCTTGGTAGTCTCCCTACCAGCACTTCCCATCAGGATTGGCATCACCAGCATGTCACTGGCAAAGCACTCCGCAGATTCTTGCACTCAAGTTTCTTATTCTATAAATTCCTCCTGGAGTATTTGCCATCCTATTCTCTATATGACCAAAATGCTACATACATTAATATCGTAACATCTGTTAAGGGCCTTCTCTGACAGGTAGCCTAAGCAGTTTGCTTTTTTAGCTGCAGGCTACTGCTAGTTGTCCTTCCAAGTTCAGGGACTGTGGGCAACTGGCTTGCATCTGTTATTATGCCTTATTGTATACATGTCACTTTAAGCATCCATGACGGTTTAGAAAAAATTAATGCAATTCTTTCTCCAGAGTTACAAAACACACATGAAATTATCATTTGGGAATAAATTCATATATTACAAAGGAAGTGAAGGGAGTAGCGGAGCCTCCGCCTTTGGGGCAAGATGTCAATTTAAGGAATAATTGAAAGGGAGATCACATTTTATATATGCATGTGACAATACATAAATATATAAAAATACAATAATGTGTAATATATACACAGATATTTATCACAGATGTTGGAAGCCTGGGGGTGGAGAGGAATCCCAGCACAAAGTCCTATGTGGGAGAGACACAAAAGGAGCAGTTGAGAGACAATATTGGCAAAAACAGCATGTGAATTTGTGGGCAGAAAGTTGTGTGGGCAGAGTTGTTTACAGCCTTGAAGGCAAGGACGGGAAGTAGGAATTTAATGTGGATTTTTTATAAAATACATTAAGATTTTTTACAATTACTTGGTTATCATTGCTAGACTGCTCTACCTTCTAATCTAGACTGCTTCTTCTAAGAACCTTCTGAGTCCTTAAGCTTGTAAAAGTCAGGGCAAGGGACCAATACAGCACTGTGATGGGAAGCTTAAGTGCCCGATACATGGAAAACTCCATCAGCAGAGATTTCCCAAGAATATGTGTCAGTCCAGGCGATCTCTGGTTTGCTCAAATTACTGTTTTCTTGCAGAAATGTCTGGAGACTTTTGGTTTTAGTCATGAAACAGTCAGGTGCCAGAACGGTGTATGACAGCAAGTCATCCATCCTTAAGAAACACATTTCATAAAGTTCTGCAAATAATGGCACCATTTTTGTCAAAATGGTTAAAAGACATGCTGCTGACACATGGACATGAGAAAATGGCAGGCAAAGAAATAATTACACTCCTGTTGCCTTATTCACCTCATGTACAGTAAATATTGCAAAATTACACCGTGTATCTTCAGTGCATGAAATCCCTGCATCAGAAGGGTGCCTTGGGCAATCTTTTCACTGTACATGCTACCTTTGAGACATGCAGTCTTTGAGACATCAGGTAGGTTCAAAATCTCACAGACAGACTTTTGTCCTAATTGAGAACAAGGGCAGTAAATTAATCCATGTCTCTCAGATATCATGGTAAGTATCAGACTTCTCTAAACTTTTTTATCCTGAGACTTGGAATTGATAGAAAGTGTTACTCTTACATCTTTTGGATCTGCTGACAGCTGCAGTTTACCTTGGGTGGGACCACAAAGATGGGTAGAAAAGGAAACCACAAAAATGTTTTCTGTGTAAAAAGTCTCCACAATCAGTGTAAGCCTGGCTTGATAAATCCCCAAATCCCCTGACCTAGGTTGGCAGGCAGAATGTGTCCAAGGTGAGAGAATATAGTAATACAGTAATTCCCTGTTCCTACAGGCCAGCAGAAGCTTAGTGTGGGGGACAGCAGCCCCAAAACAGACCTTATTTACATCTATGGAGGTGTGTGGTTTAAACCTCGCCAGGAACCATTCCCCACACAGCCACTTGTTCACACACACCCACCTCAGTGGCATGGGCGAGAGAATCAGGAGAGTTGAAGTGACAAAACTGGTGGGTTGAAGTAAAGACAGTTCAATAGGTAAAGCAAGAGCTGCACACACATGCAAAGCCAAACAAGGAATTCATTCACTGCTTCCCATCCACAGTCGGGTGTTCAGCCATCTCCAGCAAAGCAGGGCTCCATCACACATAACAGTTACTCAGGAAGACAACATGCCATGACTCCAAAAGTCCCTGTCTTTCTTCCTCTTGGCCCACTTTTATATGCTGAGCATGTTGTCATATGGTGTGGGATATCCCTTTGGTCAGCTGGGCTCAGCTGTCCTGGCTGTGTCCCCTCCCACCTTACTTGTGCACCCCCACCCTCCTCACTGGTGAGGTGGGGTGAGGAGCAGAAAAGCCTTTACTCTGTGTGAGCACTGCTCAGCAGTAACGAAGCCATCCCTGTTATCAACACTGTGTGCAGCACAAATCCAAACCAGCTACTGGGAAGAAAATTAACTCCATCCCAGCCTAAACCAGCACAGAAGATAAAGTCTTCCTGTGCCCACACAGAGCAAGCTCATTGCAATCAACAAGACAGGAATAAAATAATTGAGATTGCAGGCTCCTAGTCACAGCAGGAACTACAGGAGTCTAAATTTGCCCCCCTCAGAGAACCTCACCTGTCATTTGACATAAGTAGTTTCAGAGGCAAGAAAGCAATTCACTCTCCACAGTGCCTCAAAGACCTTGCATTTTTTGAGATAATTCTAAAAATTGGACTCAATTGTCATATGTGTAAGACATGAATGTTCATCAGCGTAGGCTCAAATGAGGTCATAATCTACTTGTTTGTCTTCTTTGGAGGCACATTTTGTGCCCAAGCAGTGCAATAGTGGAGACATACTGATTTTTACAGCCAATAGCACTGAAGGGACTGTTTTAGCTACCAGCTTGTCCAGTCACCTTTGATTTCCCCTTCTCCCCCACAAATAACTAAATATGTGCCTGCAGCTCAGCTGAAAGGAGAGCTGAAACCCAAAGACAAGTGTAGACTTATAATACACATCCAGACACAAGATGCCTTAACTGTTTCATGTCTTTTTGCTGGAACAGACAGTGAAATTACCAGCTTCTATCAATGGGCATCAATATAAATCTCCCCCATCTTTGGCTAAAAGCCAATCTTCCCACACCATGGGTATCTACAGCACACTGAACACAATCCAGACATAACCCATTCACATGGCCAGCACTCACATCCATGTCTTTATGTGTTTGTGCCAAGTGGGTGCACATCTCCAAAAGGTGGGGCAAGAAGTCCTCAGGAAGGAAATATTAGGGATGAATTTGCAAGCAAAGTAAATTGTGCTGACAGTCTGGGTCTGGATTGTAAATCATCAATTGCCTGGTTTTTGCCAACACAGTGCTAAGCATGTTCTTGCTTGTCTGAGCCAATCAGCTGCACAAAGCTGGCAATCAAACCTTCAACTCGGTCAGGAAACATTTTTTTGCTTTGTACCACAACACTGCCATATTTCCCTCTCTGTAGGAAAGCAGCAGAAAACAGATGACAATTATTTTTTTACAGAAACTCATTTAGTAAGAAGCAACTACCTCTCCTAAACTCACATTATTTGGAACTACTCTCTTGCTGGGCCTCATTTTCTTCACAGATTTGAAATAACCCAATCAAGTCCAAAATCTCTACCCATTCTTGGCCATTCAGAGCACTTCTTTCTTAGCACAACTTATTATAACACACTCCTATTTTCCTCTTAGCTGGGGAGAGGTGCCTGCCACAGTGAATTAACAGAGCTCATTTAACGCTTACCTAGTGCACTCAGCAGCAGCCAGGAGAGGGGGACCTGTTTCAGCCATACACAGCTCACCTGCTACAAGAGCTGCAGGAGCAAGGACACTATTTTGGTCACACTGTCTCAGGGCTAGCAATGAAAAGTCATGTCCTCAGAATTTTTGAAGTGAAAATCTTGGTTCCCAGAAGTAACCTGCAAGCCACTCATCAAAGGCAGGCATGTGGCCAGGTGTGTCTGGTTTCAGGCTTTCCTCAGAGACAGCTGCTACAGGAACAGGCCAAGTGAGACAAGAGAATGTGGGATAAGCACAGCATAAGCTCAAAGAATTTGGAGAGCTGGGAGGAATATGAAAGGTCCACTATGAGGAAGTGCCATAAACAGATTGGCATGGCTTGGTCTCATATGGGTACATGGCAAGGGCTTACATTACGTTAGCTGCTGTGGTCATCTGAGAGTAGCACCCTGCCACCCTCATCTCTCACCACTGTGCTCTGGATTGCACTGTTCCAGTGAAAATATACACAACAGCAACTCTTTATCAGTATTTGAAATTTATTGTTGGAGGGTTTTTTAACTATGTATTTTCCATGCATGGAGAATCCCATTTTTAGGCTCTGAGCAACACAATGGCCTTCATTTGCAAGCAGATTCTCTCCCACAGCCAGGCCTAGCTGTGTCATGTCACCTGGGTATCCTTTGCAGACTCAGGAAGCTCCAAATGACTTTTTAGCGTTGTTCTATAGGGTACATAGGCAGCCTGCTCTAATTGCTGATATTTTTGTCATTTGCAGCCTACAAGTTGGCTGGGAGTGTTGATCTGCTGGAGCATAGCAAGGCTCTGCAGAGGGATCTGGACAGGCTGGATCATGGGCTAAGGCCAATTGCATGAAGTACAACAAAGTCAATGTCCTGCCCTTGGGTCACAACAACCCCATGCAGCACTACAGGCTGGGGGAAGAGTGGCTGGAAAGCTGCTCAGCAGAACAGGATCTTGAGGTGCTGTTCAACAGCAGCTGAACATGATCCAGCAGTGAACAGGTGGACAAGAAGGCCAATGGCATCCTGGCCTCAATGAGAAATAGTGGCCAGCAGGGTCAGGGCAGTGATTGTCCCCCTGGACTTGGCAGTGGTGGGGCCACACCTCGAATCCTATGTTCAGTTTTGGGCCCCTCACTACAATAAAGACATTGAGGTGCTAGAGCAGGTCCAGAGAAGGGCAATGGAGCTGATGAAGGGTCTGGAGCATAAGCCTTCCAAGGAGTGGCTGAGGGAGCTCGGGTTCCTTAGTCTGGAGAAAAGGAGGCTTAGGAGGGCCTTCACTGTCCTCTCCAACTACATGAAAGCAGGTTTTAACAAGGTTGGGATTGGTCTCTTCTCTCAGGCAACAACCAACAGGACAAGAGGAAATGGCCTCAAGCTGTGCCAAGGGAGGTTTGGGTTGGATAGGGAAAAGATTATTCACTGGAGAAGGGGTTAAGCAGTGGAACAGGCTCCTCAGGGAAGTAGTGGAATCACCATCCCTAGAAGCATTCAAAAAATGAGTGGATGTGGCACTTTGAGATTTGGATTAGTGGGCATGGTGGTGTTCATTCAAAGATTGGACTTGATGTTCTTGGAGGTCTTTTCCAACCTTAATGATTCTGTGATTCTAGATTTTAACACCTCATGATATTTCAGTTATAGATTTACCATTCTTTGTAAAACATGGGAATGAAAAGTACCTGCATCACTCAAGCAGTTTTCAAAGCAGTTTGCATTCACTACGTGTAACATAGAGTAGGCTTTCCCTCAACCCATGGGGCCTGTCATCTGTATGTCTCTCTGGAGAAGACAGACAATGATTTACCAACACCTGTGCAATTGCAGCATCAAAGTCCAGCTCTTGAAATACAAAGCTTAGCTCTGTGATATATGGCAAGGCATGCAAGAGTACATATATCACCACTACAAAATCTGCCTGGGACCAGTCCTTTATCAACTCAGGTATCAGGGTCCTTCATTAATGCAAACCACTACTGGCAGAAGATTTTAATACCAGTTTCTCTCCATTGTACAATGTTAACCAGTTGTGAACTTCCTTTATGTTCATTGGTGACACACCTGGTATATCCTGAAATTTTTTTTTTATTATTTTAATTTTTTTTTTGAGTGGGGAAACTTAGGAGCAATAGAAAAGACTTCTTCAGTTAAATAAAACAAGAAACTGAATCAGCTGTAAAAGATTCACAAGTACTGATCTGTGGGCAGAAGAACTGTAATTTATTAACATGATATTTGACATCCTGAAAATTCATTTAAGTTGAAACTGCCCACCATACAACTGCAAGTTAAGCAACATAAAATCTATTTATTGGAACAAGTCCTTGGTCAGTCTGGCAATGTTATGAAAGGGTGATAAGATGATGCATGCATCCCACTACAAAATTCCTTAAATTTCTGTAGGAGTAACAGCCAAGACATTAACTGATTCTGTTAAACTCCTTTCCTGCTCTGCCTGTTCCTCCAAGTAATACCTGTAGGGACTTAAGATACATAGTCAACATTTTTCAGTAATGTCCTTGGAGTGCAAAATGATCTTTGGCAAGCATGCAAAAAGCCAAACACAAGCCATTGGCACTTATAGCTTTCCATATCGTTATGCAGTTATATAGTAAGCATTTTCACTGCTGTTCCTACAATCTGTTCCAAGAATCTCAGGAATTTTCAAAGTGGGTTGTTGGGTTTTTCCTACAGTCAGGAATCTGAGGAATCAATTCTTATTCCCTGGGTACCTAATAATCCTTGACATTCTCAATTAACAACAGGAACAATAGCTGACATTACAATATTAATGATGATCCAAGATTTTTTTCAACTCCTTCCCTAAGCTATTTCTTTGCCTGTTAACCCATCTCCCACCAATTATTATCTAAGTTGGGACTCAAGTTTGGTATCATCTAAATTTTAAAATATGGTAGAGGTATTAAGGATAATTACCTTTCTCTGTGTTTTGTGTTAGGCAGCTGAAACCCAAGGGAGAGGCAGGAGAACTGAACTGTTGTACATTCTGTTTGTCAGCAAGTGGCTCAAAGTCAGCCAGTCTCTGAACAGACACAGACCTTGGGGACATCTAGGCCTACTGCTGAGAGAAGAGATAGCACTTAGGGGTACAAATCACACAGATACATGAGAAATCAGACTTACCCCACTTATTCCGTACCTCTTGGAAAAACTCTTTCTAATTCTGTTTTTACTAAAAGGTTTGGTGTATCTGCCAGATAAGATTTTTGTGTCTTCTTTTCTTCATTTTTATGTTCACATCTAGTATTTGGAGGCCTCTTGCAAAGTAAGATCTTCCTTCATCTTGCAGATCCACACAGTAGTAAATCTGAATTTTATATTGTCATGTCTAGTTTTCTGTCAGTGGCGCTTCTCTCAGCTTTCTCATTATTCTTAGGTTACCTCAACAAGGAAAGCCTGTGCTGGAACTGGCAGATTTTACTGCATGTCTAAAACTCTGCCTGAGAGTCCTCAGAACTTTCCAGTTTTCCTACATTGCAAACTTTGATTTTATCTCAGAAGTTAGCATTCAATAGCTTTGACAGCTTCATGACTTTTGAATATAATTTGATTAACCATAGATACTCTCCTCTGTCATACTCAAAATAAAGCTCCTCCTCTCCCTCCCCTCCCCTCCCCAAATTTTGCTTTGATTTGTGCAGGTATTCACTACCATAGATCAGTTCTTTGTTTATTCTCTTCAGAAGCAATTATGTGCATCATATTGAATTGCCCTGTATCTTATCTGAATCTCCATCCAAGTGGAACAAAATACTGCTTCTCATTTTGTTACATTTTTCTTTTCCTAGATGGCTAGTTTATATGTCAGCAGATACTTCTTTTCTCTGTGCTACTGGGATAATCACTCACTCTTCTATTAGTAAAATGCCCATCTTAATAAATTCTTTCCTAAAGTGCTGACATTGTGCTCTAAATCTCTGCTTTCTTCTGACCATCCTTGTACAATTTTGTCTCATGCTAAAAAAAACCTAGGTAAGTTCCAGTGTAAAACACTGTTAATTTTGAAATTATAAAAGGAGCATGCTCCACTACATAAATTTCATACTCATTGATATCTCTTTCATGTAGTATTGATCTGTTTATCACCCTACACAAGAAATCCATATTTTGTCCCTTATTTATATTCTACAGAAAATTCTTGTTCCTGTAGCTTCAGGATCAGATGTACAACTTTAGCTGGTAGTAAACAGAAAAGTTTCTACAATGTGAGCAAATCTGGAACTCTTGGAGCCTTTACAGGTACACTTCAAACAACCTAACTGGAACCAGTTCTAACTAATTCATTTTTAAATTTGAAGTATTTTCTGACGCAGCAAAGGAAATTTCAGAGAATATACAACTGACTGTTTTTGAAGACTCAGGTCTGTATTTCTGCCTTTGCTGAAAATAACCCATCAGGGGCAGATCCTTTGCATTTATTGTTTGTCAGTGTGTTAAATCTTACACCTGATTCTCAGTATCAACAAAGCTCCTAATACAGTATGTGATGTCTCCATTCTATACAAGGATGTGAAGGATTAATTTATTAAATGTGCTTTTGAAAATATTTTTCATAAGATGGGTCAGGTAAGTCATCTCACCCCAGCCTATATGGAATGGCAAATACATATTCTTAGCAGGCGAAAATAAAAGGGAGGGAAGAGGAGTCATTCAGCACTTCCATCACTGGTTTAAATGCCACGTGAGATTGTTACTTTTGCTAAGATCTCAGGAAGTCCTGCACAGACAAATCTGTTTCAATATTTCTACTGTGAGGGGATTTTTATTTTCACAAGCAGAGCACCAGGGGGTTTAGCTGCTGACCAACTACACAGAAGTTTTTAAAGCTATTTTGGTTCCCTGGGTTCCATGGGCACTCGAGTGACTATCCTTGAATGGAGGTAATTCAAAACAGTTTCTGTGGTGCTCTCCTTGTTGTGGGAAGCAACTCAGTAACAAAGACATCAAGGCCAGCTGCAGGACAGGCAGAGCAGAAAGTGAGCAGCTGTACAAAATTAACAAATCAGAGGAAAAGATTTCTCTTATCTGCAGCACTCTGTTATTTTCCCTCTACAGCAAGCAAAGATCAGCTGGCAGACCTAAGAGAAGAGATGCTGCTCCAGGCAGGCCCTGATATAGACAGCTCTACATCAAATCTATACCTGCAACACCAGTCTATGTCTCATCCTTTTCTTAAGATCAGAAATGTATTTCAACATTTAATGAGCCATTTATAACAGCCCAAAACACACAGGTGTTATTGCCACTTGGTTTACTTGTCTGGATAAGCCCCTACTACACAGCCAAGTTGCTGCCCAAGGTTTAACATGTGCAAGCCAGATTGAAAGTATAATTAGTACCAACATGGATTAAGGCAGAGATTATTCTGAATATGGTACAAGCTTGTACTCAGTAGCATCTAAAGAAAGAGGAACTTCTTACATAGTCACTCAATCTCACGACTCAGACACATACAAGAAATCAAAGAGAATTTTATAATATCTTTCACTTTACCTTTGTTTTCTTTCCTTGTGTACAATAAAAAAAATAGCTACAGGCAGCTGGCTGCACTATTTGGATGATAATTTAAAACTCAGTTTTCTGGTAGAACGCCAAGACTTTGGTTCTGTGAAATCCAAAATATACAGAACAGTCTTTGGGAACTAACTCTTACTCTGTAATTCCAGGGAGAATCTAATGTGAATATAATTTTCTGCTGTGTTTGCAGCCTATTTAAAGTGGTCTTGTTCTAATGCAAAAAACTCTTAAGTAGAAGTGAAACTTACTGGTCTATTTTCAGTATGCATGCCCCAAAATGAGTGATAAGCCAAACACTGCTAATGAGGAGAAATAAATAATTTTCATTCTTTAAGTAGTAGATGGTAACTTTAACATTTTATTATGATCTTTTATAGCGAGGGCATCCTCTTAAAAAAAAATAATAGCTTAATTAAGGTTGTAAATGTGTCCATAAATATATACATAAAAAATTAAATGGCCCCACATTTCTGTGTGAGTAGGAAGTAAGAAGAAAAAAATGTACAGGAAGAGGTTGTTCTGTACCATTTTGTGAAGTTGCTACAAGGTGGAGAAAAAGGAAAGGGGATGGCATCCATTCTATAAATGCATGCATTTATATCAAACCCCTTGGATAAATAATGCTTGTAAAAGAATTTGTTGAGCCTTGTAGAGCTGGGGCTTTAGTCTTTAGTGGAAGTAAATAAACTCATTTGATGTGAGAGAAGTGTTTGATGAGGGTGGAAAGAATAAAAGGGGTTTTTGAGTAATCAGGGTTTCGGTAATCAGATTACAGGAAACAAATGTTAACTTGCTAGAGGTCACTTCACCTTCATACGACAGGCATTCATTGTGGAGGACTCACAGTCTAAGCTGTGGACAGTGACTGCTGTAAAGGAACAGAGGGTTCCTTCCATCAACCACAACTCTAAGAATAATCCACTTGACAATGCAGAGCTTTGCATCAGAAAGCAGAGGTGGTTTGCATCTAGATAAGTGTCTAAAGGTTTTGCGAGAGATCATTTAGAGCTTGGAATTGGAAAAAAAACATAAATGATAGTAAACCTGCACATCATGATCATCACAGAACTGGTGATGAGTTCTCCGGAAGTCCAGTGTAGAAGTTTAGTTGATGCCCCTCCTTGTTTCACCAAATATTGAAAACTCTATTATTGCATGGTCACTGTACCCCAGAGAGCCTCCAACCACCACATCTCCCACCAGCCCTTCCCTGTTCATAAACAGAAGGTCTATAGCACGATATAGCATGGACTTGCCATTTCCTGCAAAAGGCAGAGAAGCATCTGGGAGATACCTGTCTCAAAACAGCACCTACAAATCTTGTAATAAATACTGAAGTCTTCTGCCACCTTGGTGTTGAGAAAGTGTTCAATGTCTTCTGAGTTCCAAGGCAAGATAATGGCATAAGGAAAATTTAAGCAAGTATCTCCCACTTCCCTACAATTATGCTGGCTGCTCCTGCTTGAATCTCAGATTGGTGCATGTAGTTCCACTGAATATGCCTGCCCAGCTCTCCCCCAGGTTATTCTGTTTGGCCCTTGGGATGGCAAGTCTCCACATCAGTCTTACTCATCTTTTGCACCAATCTGGAGAGACCACCTGTAAGACCATGAAAGAAGTTTTCTCTCCAAGATCTGTTAAGCTTCTGACCTCTTTCAGGGGCTGATATATTACTTATGAATACCAACAGTGATGATTAATTTCAATTCAGAATTTGGGCAGTGACTTGTCAAAGTACTGAGGTGTGAACATTTAACAGAAATTTATCAGTCCTTTCTCTCTTGCATTTGTCTGTCAATATGGTTTTTCTGGCCCACTCAGACGAAGTGAATTGATTTGCCACAGCCTGTAATTATTGGAGGAAGAGCAGGCAGCATTTTGAAACCTCAAAAAGTTAGAGGAACAATTTGAATCATCAACAGGTTCAGTTACACTCTGGCATATGAAGCTGAAAACACAAAAAATTTCTGTGATGTGCCATCATTATCCTCCTCTGATGGTGGCATTAAATTGTGCACAATGGCAAGAAAGGCAAAGATCCCAAACCGACTGACTGCTGCGATAAGAGAGAAAATCCTGAAGTGAACAGGACTGCAGTGGGATTGTGACATTTTAATGATAGTTTAGAAATACAAAAATGTCTAAAGTGTAGATAGTCAGTATTCTATTCATTCTCTTTCTGTGAGAATAGCAGTCACCGGATGGAAGCATAAGGTAGAATTTATCCTCTAGACTTTCAGTTTTGTAGAAAGAGATTTAAAAATTATTTTAAAACAAAAACTTTTATCTGAAAATAATGTAGTCTGTTTTACTTTTGCTTCTGTGTATAATCAGTGATACCAACACATTGCACATGGCCCTGCTTTCTTCTTTTTTTCCCCCGGTGGAAAACAGGACCTGAGCCATACTTAATGACTCATAAACCCCCAAAATAATCTCTTCCAAAATTTTTAAGGTTTAGTAGACCTCATGATGTAAGGCTAGAAACGCTGTCAGTCTGACATAAAACTGTTAAAATGGGCTGTTCAATACAAAATTGTAGCTATCAGGCTAAATTAGTAACTATTGTTTTGCAACTGAAAGTGATGGAACTATGAAGGTAGATTAAGATGGGGAGAGAGAGAGAGTGCCTGAGTATAGGCGAGGAAGGTTTAGGATGGAGAGAGAGGTTACAGCTGTACTAAGGAAGTTGCTGAAAATGCGGTGTTTCAGTCAGTGCAGCCTCTAGGCTGCCTTCAGGACTCATTAAAAACAGTTGCCATCACTTCCACTAGGGCTTTGGGAAGCTAAGAGCTTTGAAAAGCTTTTTTAAAATATATCTTACAGCCAGGCAAAATGTAGTTCTGAGAAAGTAGCGGCAGAAGGAAGTGTAGAGGGTATTTCACAGAGTGTCAAAGTAAGGAAATTAAATATGTATGTACGTGCTTGGGGGAGGATCTGTAGCATAAAAAGGCCTATTTGTCTTTGCCTTACACCCAATCACACCACAGGAGTTCTTGGTTTAGTTCAGGAAACAGATTTGAAATATCTGTTTGCTTGATATAGTTGCATAAAATAGTAAAACTGAGATAACAGTACCCAGTCTGTAATTATTAGAAGGCATCAGACAACCGGCACCAAGTCTGCAAATAGTTAACATCTGGTCAGGCCAAAGTGGGCTGGCTTTTGTCTGTGAGAGGAAATAACCCTTGGGATCACATTCATCCTGGCCCATGCTAAAGAGCTTACAAATAGCAGTTATACACCAGGGCCTAGTGGTAAGGATGAGATGTCTGCTTCACTTCCAGCCTTCCTCATGGAATCCTAGAATGGTTGGAAGGGACCTTAAAGATCATTTAGTTTCAACCTTTCCCGGGTCTCACCACTCTCACAGTAAAGAATTTCTTACTAATATCTAATCTAAAATTACACCCTTTCAGTTTAATACCATCATCTCTTGTGCTATCCCTAGACTCCCCATGAAGCAATCTTCATAGCAGAGATGCTTCAGCCCTCTGTTCATCTTTGGGACCACCCTTTGGACCCACTCCAACAGGTCCATATCCTTGTTATGCTGAGGACCACAGAGCTGGGCACAGTACTCAGGTGGGGTCTCACGAGAGCAGGGAAGAGGGAGACAATTCCCTCCTTTACACTGCTGGCCATGCTGCTTTTGGTGCCTCCCAGGACATGGCTGGCTTTCTGGACTGCAAGTGCTCATTTCTGGCTCATGTGGAGCTTCTCATTCACCAACCACACCCGGTTCTTCTCCTCAGGACTGTTCTCAATCCGTTCTTTTCTCTGTGGACAAACCTGTGTTTGTGATTGGGATTGCTGCAGCCCATGTGCAGGACCTTGCACTTTGCCTGTTGAACTTCATGAGTTTCACACAGCCCCACCTCTCAGGCCTGCCAAGGTCCCTCTGGATGTTACCCCTTCCCTCCAGAGTATCAATCACAGCACACAGCCTGGTGCTGTCAGCAGCCTTGCTTAGACTGAGCTCAGTCCCACTGTCCATGTCACCAACAAAGGTGTTCAACAGTGCTGTTCCCAATACCAACCCCTGGGGAACACATCAAACAGCTCTCAGTCCAGACTATCATAATCTTGAAAAATAAGAACCAAGGCAGTGCCCCCCAAGCCAAAATGGCATCAGATTCACAGTCTGAAGACTTATCTAACAAGTTTGATATGTGCTTGGACTTCAGTTGTCTGCAGATGAACAGCCTAGTTGGAGTTTTGATACTTCATCGTGTCTCAGTTCCACAGGTGCTCCCGGCATAATACCCTCAGTTACATGGTTACTGTTGCAGTAGACCCAGTGTGAGCAATAGTGAGGTTTTTGGGAAGAGGGATCCCATGTTTGAACAGACCACAAGGGAATATGTATATATTTGCTTGACTTTGAGGGATAAGTTCTAGTTTGAAAATACTACAGCCAGAGACCTGTACAGCTTCCTTACATCAGAGGAGCCAAAGAGCTGAGAGAAATCACTTCTAACCAGTGGCCGCCTGTACGACTCAGTGTACCAGGCAGTGGCCAGTAGCTGCCTGAGCTGACAAGTCATTCAAAAATTAATCAAAGTTTAATAGAACAGTAAACATGACTGTCACTGATTACATGTCCCAGAAGAAATACCATCGCTATGTACCACAGCCTTTTGAGGTCTGCCTTCAGTTCTACTCCACTGTATCATGTTGTTGTCAACTCTTCCTCAAATCATTCTCTCTTCTTAAAAATTTGCCTATATTCTCTTGCTAAAGCTAATACTGCAAATAATACATTGAAGAAGTAATAAATTTATTGTAAAGGGATTTAAACAAAATGCCTCTTTCCACACCCAGTAAGGCTAGAAGAAGAGTAATCATGGCTTCAAATATTCATATTTTGTTGCCCTTTGTCTTGATGAAATATATTACTTCTTTATAGCATAGGAATGAGAACAGGTACCTTTGTATGCCAGGGAGAGTGTAAATGAATTACACTTCTGCCTTAAGCAGCTGAAAAACAAAATAACCAAAACGGTACTGGGATTCTGTTTGGAAAACAATGCAGTCCAGGGTTTTTCAGCTTATCATGGGTATTTAGCAGACTCAGCCCAAGATGAGCACTTCTAGCAGCTTCTCAAGTGTTTTATTAGCACCAGTTTGTACTGGTGCACTGTTGAAAATATGCTAGCTATTAGATATAAGTAAGTACACTTTCTGTAAGGGACTGGGATCATATTTGCATTTCACTGGCTCACTAGAAAAGATCCTGACTTAAGAAGTGGCTCCAGTGACCTGGTGTTAGGAGCAGAGGAGAGCTGCTCTGCAAGGCAAGGTGAGCTGGGAGCTGAGGGTGACAGCAGGGCGGCAGGGCAATGCCCTCACCAAAAGGGGTGCAGTCCCATCCTACCTGAGCAGGTCTGGTGACACTACACAGGGTCAGAGGACAATCTGGTGCTTGCCAGACAAGTCTTCAGGGATGTAATAGATCAAAGGCAACCCAGAGATTGAGACCAGGGGATCTGGCTCAGAAAGAACATGGCCAGACTACAAAACAGCAACATAGCTCAGGCAAGGACTAGGGAAGGGCTTGAGCCTAAGAGGATGCCTCCAGGGAGGCTCCCTGTAGCCCAGTCTCACAGAGCTCCTTGCACAGCAGCTTCACTCCTGGTTACAGATGCAGGAATCAGTGCTGACCATGGCACAGGCAGCCAAAGTCCTCACATGAGGGAAAGACTGTGTCCAGGGCTCTGACAACTGAAGCCCAGGAGGGCTGATAGAGAGGGTTTGCTTATCTGAAAGGCTTGTATGTATGTTTAATAGAGATAGAAATTGTTTTGAGTGCCCCATTCACATTTAACCAGATTTATCAGTTAAACTTGCATTGACAAATTTACAGTAAGAGTCTGTCCCCAAGTGATCCACTTGTTGGGAATGTTTTTTGAATCACAGAAAAAAAGTTGTGGTGGTAGCTCTTCCTTTTACCCAGATGTTTATGAGTCATACCTGAGATAATTGATAATCCAGACAGTGATAGCTGGAAATAATGGCGTTATGGGACTTCCAGATTCAGTTGAAGTAACAGTTATTTCAGTACTTGCCTGGTTCCACATTTGCACAATTAACTGTCTGTTCCTGATATCTTAAAGCGATATGCTTCAATTCCTCCAGTGACACAGGACAGGCAGCAGTTTCACAGGCCATGCAGGGGCTGTCAGTGCTGAGGCACGCTCCTGTATGAGAGGAGGCATGGCTGAAGCCTGTCTTCTTCTCCCCCCCGGAAATTCAATCTTAAACCCCCCAACTTCTGCAAGCACAAGCTGAGATGTTCAGCTGGTTGGACAAAGAGCACACACTGTCAAACAGATACTTGTCTCCTCCCTGGAAGCAGAGATGGGCTGGATGTACCACATACTGCCAGCTGGACCATGCTGAACTCAAAGAAGAAATTCCCATAATGCTTGCTTATGTTTCTCTGCTAGGTCCCTTTGGATTGCAAGATGTAATGAGCAACTAATTCTGACAACGGAATGCTATATTCCTCGCAGTTACAATTTAGCTCATCACTTTAAAAAAAAAGTTATTAAATATTTCATAAGGAATCTTGATTGATAGTCAATGTAAAATATTTTCTTTTTTATTAAACTTGGGGGGGGTAATTTAGGGAGGAGGGGTCATCCTTTGCAACTGAATATTTGAACCTCTGCTTTTTTTGATTCGTTCTGATATGGGTTTTATTTCCTTTTTTTTAATGCCTTAAGCATGTTCCTCTTCTATTGTTTGTAGTATGACTTAGGGATTCAAGTGCAAATAACATGGAAGTAAATATTTCACATGACATAGAAACAGAACTCAAAGTGTAATTTAAGTTAAGAAACATATTAAAGTTGTCTAGTAAGTCTCAGAACTCATCAAAAAAACTGAAATATCAACACAATTTTGAAAGACTAATCTTCTAATAATACAAGTTACATTATAAAGAAATAAACCTTACAACAGGAGAAATATTATGTGTATTAATAATGTCCATAAATGTAAAAAGGCTGCTCTAAAATTATTTTAAATTAAACATGAGAATCTAACAAAGATAAGTCTGATCGACTCAGTTACATCTACAAAAACTGCACTGAAATTTTTTTATTGGCTCCTGCCATCTACTGCATGGTGTAGGGAATGCAGCATAGAATTGTGAAAACCTTGTGAAGTCTATTAGCTGACAGCTCCATGTAACAGATGTAGTCCCAAATTATTAACACTTTCAAAGCTTAAATATCCTGCATGACATGTTTTCCTCACCTCTCTATTCAGAAGATAGTTTTCCAGTGTATCCTCCATTCAGTGCATCAGAGTCACTCTGGTACTGTGATGCGAGGTGCAGCTGAGTGAAACCGTGTAAAGGCTGACGAAAACTGCCCACAGGCTGTAAGGCTGCACAAGTCCTGGGGAGAGCAGCAGTCACCTTGGATTATGCTCATGGACCAAAGCTCTGCAGACTGATTGAACCTGATCTGCACCCCACTGTGATTGGTGGTGAAGTCTGGAGAAAGCTGTCCTGAAGGCAGGAAATAAACAGCCTTTGGTGTAGAGAGGCTTCTTACAGCCACGTCTCTTCTTTTTGGCATTGAAGACAGAGAGCACACAGGTGGAGTCTGTTTCTTTTGTTCAGCAAGCTGATGAAGTTTAATTTTAGAAATATTGCTCTAAGCAAGCTTCATGTTGCATGCTATCAGTCTTAGAACTGCGTCAGCTACTAAGGGAAGCACCTGTAAGATCAGTTAGCACTCTTTAGTTCAGAAACCATTGCCCCGGTGAATTTTATTTTTAGTAAAGAAGGCAACATGTGTATACTATTTAGACTCACACTATTTTAAAAAAGGGTGTTTGCCTTAGGCAACCAGGATTCATTTTAACAACAATTTTGTAATCTGGTTAATAGTGATCCAGCCTAAATATGCTACCCCTCAGGAGATTTTCATATCCTTGAGGGGGGCCATTCTATAACAGTCCTTAAATGACCCCTGCCCATCTTCAACCAGCTTTAATTGAGGGCCATTGTGAAAGCCAGAGGATGGTTTCCAAGGCTGGTAGGCTGATAACCACCCAAACAGGCAGAAAGACACTAGATTCTCTCTTGGCAGTGTGCAAGGTGCAGATGACAGGACACTTGCATCCAGGGAAGTATACATATGATCCAGGTGTCTCCTGTGTTGAGGAAGCTCTGCCTGTCAGGGCTGGAGCTCTGTTGGAAGTAGTGCACCAATAGCCCTAATGGCTCTGACCGGCTTCACCTGGGGCCTGCAGCCCTGCCTGGGCCCGGGCTCTGCGTTTAAACCCCGCCCTGGCCCAGGCTGTGTCGTGGCTGTGCCTATTCCCAGTTTTGCCACAGCTGTGCCGCCGGCTAGTCTGGTTCCAGGCCCAGCTCGGGCGGGTTTCCAGCCCAGCTTTGGGCCTGTCTTGTCACTGAGTGTTCTCCCAGTGCCCTGGGCTCCCAGCCGGGCCTGCCCCTGTCCCTGGCTGTTCTGCCTGGCTCTGCCCAGCTGGCTTGGCCCTGGTGGCCTTGGGCTGCCTGTGCCTCTGAGCCTTGTCCCCTGTCCCTTGGGGACCGAGCAGCTCTGGCTGCCCTCTGGGTCAGTCCTCTGACACCGCCGTGCCAAATCCCTGCTGCCCATTCCAGACAGGGAATGAGGGAAATAAGCATCTCCCACTTGAAGTTCCAAGAAAGAAATAAAGCTTGAGGTCCTTGCAATCCAAACCATTCTGTGATTCGTCAACTTATAGCTTGATTTCTTCAACTCAGAAATTAGAAAATTCTCCCCTAGCCTTTTGTTAAAATACATTACACTAAATATGATGGATGCTCAGACATACACACTGTGATATTCATAGATGCCTATTGGCATCAGTTGTTCTGTAGCAGGTGCCTCCTCTAAAAACTTGCTCTAAGTCTGTGGGTGAAATTTTAATATATTTTGACTGACTACATCCCCTAAAGAACCAATTCAGTGAAAAAGTGGTTACAGGTACAGATGTGGTTCTCCCTGGGCTGAGATTATACTCTGTTGAAGGCCCCATTTTTTGCCTTGGCTCTGGCAAAATGAGCTTCCTATGTGCATAGGACACAAAAGGACTTAAGGTCCATCAAGTCTTGCTATTGCTCATGGCCTTGTCAGGAAATCCTAAGAATAAACTACGGTTCTCTCAAGAGTAAGGAAGAGGAAAAGATTAGAATTTCTTATGTCCCACTTTCCTCTGTATTTTGAATTCTCTTTGCCGTGAAATGGCATTTCAGAATAAATTTTAGATAGTAGGTTAACAGCAGACTTTTGCTAATTAAATGAGTTTCTAAGTGAGAAATTAAATTCTGAATAATTTCTAACACCCAAACTTGCAAGACCTTCTCCAGGTTAAAGTTTCACAGATGAAATTCTAGTAATTATAGACTCCCTTTTCCATACTGTTGTTAAAATGTCAGCATTTCATATACTTAATCAGACTATAAATACTGTAAATTCTGTAACTGCTTAAAAAGAAGCATTGTTGAAACTTGTCTTAAGACTTATTGACTAATTTTATTTAATTGGGAAGTGGTAACTACTAGGAAAATCAGTTTAAAACCCACCAGCATGATAAAAATTGTAGTATAATTCAGAAGTTGGCTGCTGCTTTGTTTTGGTGGATGAAATTCAAACAGGAACAACGTTTGTTAATGACTATAAAAACAGTAAATATTTGTTAATGCTGCAATAGAGTGTGTATGTCTGTGCAGATCTGTCTGCATGAAAATAGTGGCGTCCTCTAATGATGGAAGCATTTCAAAACAGGTCAATTCTCATATATTTGCAACCCAAGGAACTGGAGGACTGCAAAGAAAAAAACACAAGTTGCAAGTCAGAGGTAGTTCATGGTAGTTGTCCTGCAGTTCAAGAGGTAATCTGGTTGCTTTGGGATTTCTACATGGTTTTGGATATCAACAAGGGCCATCCATTAAGCACAGAACATGCTTTGCAATTCTACTCTCTCCTCTGCAACAAAGAACTCTAAAATATGAGAGAAGTGCCAAGAAAATCCCTTGGCTTGCTATCTTTTTAGCAAATTGGTTGTTTAAGCAGTAGCAGAAATAATGGGCCCTAGTGACCTACAGAACTGTGTCCCTAGATTTTCCTCCTTTCTTCCACTGTGTCAGTAGCTCCAGATTGATTGCTCTCCCAGTTTCTACTTGCTTGGCTGAGCAAAGGGCAGCATGGTTTGCTGGGTTACTTGTTTCCAATTGCATTTGTGCTGACTTTCTGCTCAAGACCTCCAGACTCTCTCCCTGGCCAGCTAACCCCTCTTAAACGTGTAATAGGATGTCTCTCTCCTCATGACCACATGATCTTTGTTGCATAAAACAACAAAGAATTAAAAAATTTAAAAACCCAAAGCAGTCACTAAGTTGGAGGCTTCTATTTGAATTATTTCACTTGGAATTTGGCCGTATTGTGTCAAATGGAGAAACATTACTGGTCCTCTATTTTGTCCCTCTCCAGTTACTTGTTGGGAGTTACCACACTGTTTTAGATTTGGGCTATGTTGGGGATAATTTCAGTGATGTAAGCCCTAATTTCTGCCCTTCATAACACTCACAATGTGTGATTTGAGAAATGTTATTATGCTATCATTTGCATAAATAGGATCTCAAAAGTCACCACCATTCTAAAAGACAAAGGAGGAGCATCAATCTATCCTGAATTCACTTGAAAACCTTCCTTTTCATTTACAACAAACTGTGTGTCATCTGGCCACATAGTTTGATGAGAAATATTTATTAATATGTGTGAGGGATTGCAACAATTTTACGTGTCTGCACAGGGAGGAAGAAGGCACAAACTATCAAAGTGTAAGAGAATCTTGGTCTTTCACTTCTAATAGGATTTGAAATATTAGCATCTGACATGTTTCTCCAACTTCCTCATATGAAGTAAAGATGGCTCATTTCAGATTTCTATGTTAAGATGGTTTTTAGGCTTTATTCCTAGGAGAGAACCAGTGTGTAGGCACTGGAACAATAAACCATTGTCTATCAACTGCTTTAGAGTAAGTGAACTTTCTTTGAGAAATTTGAGATAGCTCATCCCAAACTGACTTGTGTATGTTTAGGGAAAGATTTGTAAAAATAAAAGATGTGAAATATTTTTTCCTTACTGTCTTGGGTGACTTTATGATGTGTATCCCCTATCGCTGCCCTATGCCCAGAAATTAATTTTGTGCCTTTCTGTGCCTTTAAACTGAGCCTGAGAGGGGGGAGGAAAAAAAGCTGAGCAAAACTTTTCAAAGCAGTTTGTTCAAGGACACAAAGGTACACAGACTCCTCTCTGGGTCCTGGGGCAGCGAGACAGTGGAGAAGCACCCTGCTTGCTTTTTTTTTTTTCAGCCGGTTTTCTCAGATTTCTTTCTCTCCAGAGAGTTGAACTTTGTTTTCCTGGGACTTGGATTTTTCCCTTCTTCTCTGCTGGACTGTTTCAACATCAGAACATATCGGGAGGACTTTGTTCATCAAGGTCCCGGAGGAGGGCCCACCCTGTCCCAGCTCCGAGGAGGAGGGGAGAGGCTACCTATGGAAGGACTCTGAAATTTTCCCAGGTTTTCTCGCACAGTGAGAGGTTTTATTATTTAGCATTATTATCCTTTTTCTGTGTGTTTGTTAAAAAAGTAGTTTTACCTCTTTCATTTTCCTTTGAGGAAAATTTATTTTTTCCCAAACCTGGTGGGGGAGGATGGTTGTAACCTGCCTTCTATCAGAGGATATTTTTTCCTCCAAATTTGTCCAAACCGGCTCACTTACCCAATACTGGCTATTAATTTAGTGAATCAGAGCTGACCTATTTGTGTCTGTGTACCATGCTTTCCCTTCAAAAGAGCTCACTTGAATATGCTTTTTGCTTACAACTTTTGACATCTTTCTTTCTTAAAATCTTTTCAGTATTTTATTATTGTAACCTATCCCAGAGCTCTGTCAGTCTCCAATCACACTCCTACTCTCTATTGTTTCTCTCAGTCTGCAATTGTACACCTGCATAGTGATAACAATTCTCTCACCAAAAGAAGCACTGTATAGAGAATATTTCAAGGGACACTACACATTTATTTTGTACAGCTGCTCTCCCTTCCTGTTTTATTTTACATTCTTTGATTCTGCCAGGTTTTCCCTGATACTCATTTCTGGTACAGGTCTATGTGTTTTGTTAAAAAGAAAATACATCTCCGTTTTCAGAGAACTTACTAAGTTCCTCTTTATCATCCAGAAGGCGGGAGCAGCAACAAAAGGAAATTACTGACCTGTTTTGTAGATGAAACGCAGTAGTTTAGAATTTAACTACAGGGTCTTCTAAGTTATGATGTAGTGGCAAGAATTAAATTTGTATTGCCCAAGATAAGTTTATGAATCATATTTTAAGAGGTTAAGGGCTTTGACTCTAAAAGCTTTTTGTACCAGAAGTATTGCCCTAAGCTTTATTTTTAACTTAGTATTCCTTTTCTCTCAAAGCAAAAGAGGTTGCATATCCCTTGTGCATCCTTCTTACATTTCTGTGTTTGCTGATGGCAAGCATGAAAGTTTCTTTCTGCATCTGATGACTCATAAAGTTATTTCTTTGACTAGTCAGCCTTTGGCTTGAAATGTTCAAGAATCAAGCCAAACAGGAACTTCCTGTTTACACACCAAAGGTTTTTTCCACTTGTCTCTAACAAGCTGGCATTTCAGTTGTCACAAGACTCTTCCCCTAACTGGTTTTATTCTTCCAGGAGTACATAATTCGTCCTTCTACATGTCCACAATTATACCAGTTTTCCTCTTTAAAGAAGGAAGCTTTTACATTCTAATGGGCTATATCAGATGGAGAAAGTGATCATCTGTCTGCTTCCAAAACCTAAAATGTGATCTGTTCTGACCATCACGGTTTCATGACTCATTGGCCAAAGAACAGCAATTATAGGACACCATATGCTCATGATCCTTTACATCTGCCAGAAGGACACCATATGCTCATGATCCTTTACATCTGCCAGAAGGACACCATTCTTTTGGACATGTTTCCACTTCTGGATGGAAAAGGCCAACAGCATTGCTCTGCAAGAATGACACTGTGTGTGTTTCATTGTGTCAAGCAGTCATCAAAAGCAATGATGAACTTACAGTGTTTCCCTAACAATTTTAGTCAGCTCATCTTCTATTGTGGCATTGTACATTACCTATCCTAGTTTTCTGAAATCTACACAAGAGAGAAAAAGGGGACTACTTATACATACCTGGAGGCAGAATACAAAGCTCTGTTTCTCAAAGCACACATGAAATGCAGCTCTGCAAAATCTGAGAAACTCTCACCAAATAAATCCATTGGTTGAGTTGCCTTCTTTCCTTATAGTTCCTGCCCTTCTCTCAGGTTGAGGATTTTTATCACAGATGGAAGCTGTTAGTTTCAGAAAGTAGGACAAAGAGGCAAAGTCCCTTTTCATGTTTTCCCTCTCATGATGTTTTTTACTTTCTTGCTTTGTGATATATGGTGCTGTATCACTGATCAGCTGGACTTTCCTGTTAGATGGAATGAGAAAAACAACCAAAGAAGGCAGCAATAAGTAATACTTCATTTTCCAAAAAAGAATTACATTTCACTGAATTGGAAATCAAGAATCAGAAACATACCATACTGCACAAATCCTACTATAAGTCCATTTACAACTTTGGCAGAAGATGCCTTTGAAAACTCTTCCCTGAAGGACTTGTCTCTTACAAATAGGAATAAAAGGGGAAGACGGCAAAAGAGAAATCGAAGGAGACAATGTGAGGTCTCAGAGTTACTCTTTATTAAACTCCATGTTGAAACCAAACTGAGAATTGGCAAAGCTTCCATGAAAATTTAGCAAAGAAACAGCTTGCAGTAACCTACCAACCAGGGTTACTATGGCAATAGCAGTACACTGTGAAATTTAGTAGATATAATTTTCCATGATCCACTGTATATTTTTAGCTATTTTTCTTTTTGTTCTCTCAGGCTAATTTCCTTTCTGAAGAAAAGGAAGGACTGAATAGTTAGGTCATGCCCTCAGAAAGGATAGAAGAGTGTCAGTTGATGCTTAAGTGAAGCTCTTGTGCTCTAACATCAAATGATCAACTGTCCTAAGGAAATCTTGGGGTCTCAGCTCCTACCCCATTCATCTTATCTTGAGCCTTTAAGAATACTGTTCCCTACTTCTTGAAATCCTTCCATCCTTTGTTCACCTTAATTTACTTCTCTAATGATTCTTCCTGCTAGTTCACAGTCTGAATCACAGGAATAATTTTTCTCCTTTCCTTCTTTTTCAGCTATTATTCAAAACTATTCTTTTCTAGAATACCACCTCTTTTCTTTGTTGCATGTTTTCATCTCAGGGTCTCAAAAATCTCCCATATCCTCACAATACAATTGCACATCACCTGCTGACTGATGCCCAGCCCACCCCTGAGCATCAATCTGCAGGACCCCAGACAACTCCCCTGAGTTTATATACTGAGTATGACATTCCATGGTGTGGAATCTTCCTTAGTGCAGGTCAGCTGCTCTCTCCCAGCTTCTTGTGCAGCTCCTTACCGACAGAGCCTGGGAAACTGGAAAGTCCTTGCCTTAGGGTAAGCATTACTCAACAACAACTAAAACATCAGTGTGTTATCAACATTATTCTCATATGAAATCCAAAACACAGCACTGCACCAGCTACCAGGAAGAAAATTATCTCTACCCCAGCTTAGGATCATTGGTAATAACAGACAAGGATTGCTGGCAATAATTAAGGGTTGTTGGTAATAACAGACAAGGACTGTTGGCAATAACCAGGGATTGTTGGTAATAACATGCTGTGGTTGGAGAAGGTGGCCATGCAAAAGTAGGGTAGTAATTTCTACAACAAAAGTCCTTGTTCTTATTCCTGGAGATAAGCACAGAGCAGTACAGCACAAGAACAGGAATGAGGCTGAGAAGTTGGAATGCACTGTAGAGGCGTGTCAAGACCACCAAAGATTTCTGAAACCCTCTGACCCATTTCCAGAAAGGTCTGAAAGAATGGACTGTTCATGATAACTAATTTGAAGAGAAAGCAAGAAACCTGTCTTCAGGGTGGGAAAAACCTATCTATAAAATGGTAACCTCACCAAGCCTGGGTGCACACCCCAGGATGCTGGACTTCCCATCATCTGGATTGATACTGGAACCAGGTCTGGTGAGCTGGTGATCTTTCTTTCTTCCTTTTCTTTTCTTTTCCTTTCTTTTCTTTTTCTCTTTTCTTTTCTTTTCTCTTTTCTTTTCTTTTCTTTTCTTTTCTTTTCTTTTCTTTTCTTTTCTTTTCTTTTCTTTTCTTTTCTTTTTTCTTTTCTTTTCTTTTCTTTTCTTTTCTTTTCTTTTCTTTTCTTTTCTTTTCTTTTCTTTTTTCTTTTCTTTTCTTTTCTCTTTTCTTTTTTCTTCTTTCTTTTTTCTTCTCTGTCTTTCTTTTCTTTCTTTCTTTTTTCTTTTCTTTCTTTCTTTCTTTCTTTCTTTCTTTCTTTCTTTCTTTCTTTCTTTCTTTCTTTCTTTCTTTCTTTCTTTCTTTCTTTCTTTCTTTCTTTCTTTTTCTTCCTTCCTTCCTTCCTTCCTTCCTTCCTTCCTTCCTTCCTTCCTTCCTTCCTTCCTTCCTTCCTTCCTTCCTTCCTTCCTTCCTTCCTTCCTTCCTTCCTTCCTTCCTTCCTTCCTTCCTTCCTTCCTTCCTTCCTTCCTTCCTTCCTTCCTTCCTTCCTTCCTTCCTTCCTTCCTTCCTTCCTTCCTTCCTTCCTTCCTTCCTTCCTTCCTTCCTTCTCTCTTCCCTCTCATCTTACCCCTTTACCCAGAATCCACTGCCGTGTGCTTATGTAGTAGGTCAGGGATTAACATTAGGGTTAGGGTTAGTGTTAGGGTTAGGTTAGACCCTCTGACTTTTCTTGTTCCTTTTGACCACGAGCACCTACAAATCTTTGGTGCTCCCTTCCCCTTAAAGGTGGAACATCACAGTCTCTAAGTGTTTCAAGACTGGGACTGTCTGCCTGCCATACTGCTGTATATAAACAGCTTTGTGAAATTTCTATGAATTTTGCTAGGAAGGCATAAATGGAAGGAGCAGCAAAAGTGCTGAAAAAGAGTAATTCTTTAAGCTAGTCAAGGCAGGGGAGGCTTGCAAGGATCTGTGTTGTAGTTTAATAAAGGACCAGAACATGGATACCCACCATCCTCAGCTCCTACGTTTTATAGTCTTAGCTCCTAAAAACAGCATACATAAATACAAGTAAACACATCAAAGCTAAGAAAACCTTACAAGAAATAAAAGTTAAAACCATACCAAAAATCGTTTGTTATGGCACAGTGTATTTGTGTATTCAAACTTCCTGCTGCAAGATGCAGAAAAAGGCTGTGCATTTGTTTATGTATATTCATGAGCATTTAAAAGGACCACGGTGCTCATCTCAAGACACAGCTGATCTGTAGCTGGGTCTGTGGTGCAGTGTTATATAATGCAACTTTATGACTTTGTAAGACGTCATTTTCCTTTCCAGTATTTATGGGTTTCCTCTTTTCTCTGTTTAGAAGGCAGAGTATTTCAAAGAAATACTTGCTTTGTAGGGGTTTTTTACACCATGTAGGACATACTAGATGCAGTCCCAGTATAAAATATAGCAATTCTGATTGTCTTCTGTCACAGAGGGGAGTACACTAAAAATATCCTCATCTGTTCCGTGGCAACAACCCTGTGTTCCTGAAATTATATATTTCTTTCTCTGAACATCCATGAGCCCTCACAATATGGGCATGAGGAGAAGTCAAAGGAAAAGCTTCTCAGTTCTGAGCAGCTCTCAGAAAATGCTGCATCCCTCAGAATTTCCTGATTTTAGATAGGTGGTTAATGCAAAGTTCAAAGAGTCAGTAGTCCTGGGGCTTCTCTGTCGTATCAGAAGACCGTCATGGTGCAGCATGATCAGCTCGTGCGGTGTCTGCTGTGCTCCAGTGGGGCAGGCAGCAGCCAGGGTGGGAGCTCTTGTCCAGCCCCCAGCACAGCTGCCCTGCTGCAGGCACAGGGCCTTGTGCTGAGAGTGCAGCACCACTCTTGCAAAAAAAATGGAGCCAGGAGTAAATTAAATAGTAACTCATCTGTGTCATTATAGCTGGTTATGATTCTCAACATCTGTTCAGTTTTGGAGAGATTTAGAACAATCACTGTAGAGTACTGCTGATGTAACTTTTGAACAGCCTTTTCCGTGCATATGAGGTGCATCCCATTCTGCCAAATTAATGTCTGGCATCCCTTACAGCCAAGACATTCAAGACTTCTATTTCCCCCGGTGCTTTATGTTTTTCTGGCACAACCCTAATTTCTATTTCCTCTCTAAGGTGACTTGGACTGCTGCCTCTGGACTGCGCTGAATTATTTTTTGGGTTTCATTGTAAAGATGTCCAAATTGTTCTACAGCTGAAATAATTAAGCCCCTTTTGGTAAATATTACATTTGTAATTAAATGTAATTAAATATTATAGTTTCTGAATATCTCCTGGTCCTACAGTTATCATGCAGTACTTTCTGCTAGATGAAGCTAGGACTTTTTAGGCAGAAATCCCCATGTTTTACCAGTGGAGAATGTTCCAGAAATAAAAGAAAATGTGAAATGTTCTAAAAAAGAAGAAGTCTGAACTGTCCTGCCTATTCCGCATGGCTTGCCAAATACAATAATGGTATGCATCGTGCTTAGTATTGCAGTTTCCAAACTGTATTTCCTGCACTACCCAGCAGATGATGCTAATGTATTACAAAGTGTTCTCTGTTCAATTTTAATCAGAGGAAAGATGTTCAGCTACAAGATGTAGTCCTGTCATATGCCAGGCATTTAAAAAAATTTTCAATTGTCCTCTCTAATTCTTCTCTTTCCTAAAATGTGTGTCTGTGTGTCAGAATGAGCTGGTTTTTTGAAAAATTTTTGTTACTAAAGGTTGACCTTTTCAAGTAGAAACCTACCAATCTTTCATAACCCTCTGACATTCCAGTGTATTTGATATACATTTGACTATTTCAGAAGTTCCTTGGCTATATTTACCATGTCTTTTATTTTGTGACCTACAGCATTAGGTTTTCTGCTGTGTTGAGCATTTATTCCTGGTTTCAGACTGCAGTAAATATAAAGAGACAAGAATTAAAAAGGGAAATATACCATTCATGTATATGAATGAGAAAGGCAGAACTGAGTTTCCATGAATCTTCCACAATCCTCAACTTTCTAATCTAAAACCATACTTTAATTACAGACTATGAAAAGAAGCTTTATAATCACTTCTACTTTGTAATGTATTCTGATTTTCTTACTCAGTGAGACTTGCTCCTAATTTCACAAGAAGCCTCCACAGAGGCATTTGGAATTATCTGCTGTGGTGGTTTGACCACACCTGCAGAATAAAAATGCTACTAATCATATATATCAGAGTTCAAGATTTTTCAGAGTGACAGTGCCTGCATAGCATTTATAGATATTGTTTACATTTTGCTGCTAAAAGGAACATAAGGTATAAAGAACAGGTTTTCCAAGGTGGTTGCAGGGAAAAAAAATTGAATTTTCTCTGCTTGCTCAGTCTTGACCTCATTCTCTGCAGTGGTGGGATCGTGGCCAGCCCTCTCCAGAAGCTAGGCATTAGTGACCAGCAGACCAGCACTTGTGGTCCTTCCAGCCAGTGTGTCCAGTTGCAGCTGTTACCTGCCTGCTGAATTGCTGCACCACTAGGAGATGGACCAAGCGGACCACACCTCAACTTCTGAGGAGAAAATAAAAACTAGAGAAGGGAAAATTGAGCTGTCTTTCTTTGTCCTTTATTTCTTTCTCCATCTCTCTTTTTTACTTTCTTTTTTTTTTAACTCTGCTCCTTTGGGAAAAGTATGGGCCCCTGAGGAGAAGGAAAAAGAACCATCTTGCTTCCTGCAGTGCAGAGGGCTGATGTCTGTCCTTTCCAGACTGCGAGTCTGAGACTAATTAGACCATTTGGCTTTTTTTATACTTTTTTCCCCTCAGGAGGGCTGAGTTATATGAGAAAGTTGAAGCTTCTCGTGTCATTCTGCAGCAGGCTCAAGGACAGGCAAAACCCATTACAGGTAATTGTATTGCAAGAGTTTGGCAGCATAGAGGAGGTCTAAGAATAGGCTGCCCAACCATCATCTGGGGCATGAAGTAGACAGGACATGCAGGATTCAAGGTGTAGGCCTCAGGGCTTGCGTGTCTTAGCCTAACAACTGGGGGAAAAGTTGTTACAAGTAAATCAGCACAAAACCCTTCATCAGAAGCCTATTTAGTCCTGCAAATCATAGGGGTATAATTGTGTGGTTGGTTGTTGTGTAGTCATTGAAGCAAAGCAAAACATTATACCAGTGGGTGGGCAAATAGAATAAAGACCACATAGGAATCACACGAGCCTTTTCTGTTTCCCTGGCATCACCAACAAATACACTTTCATCATCATTTGCAGGGAGAAGAGGAGGAAGTGAGAGAGGGAAAGAGAAAAAGCAATGCTTCAGCCAGTAACACTTCCTTTTCCTTGAAGAAGAACCACTTGCTTGGCCAGAAACCTGCCTGAAATCTGGTTTTGTGATATGCAAGTCCTGAACTTCATGCAAGTGTAGCAAAGACACTTTATTAAAGCTAGAGGTAAATCACGGAAGTACAGAATAACTCATACTGATAAGTGTTGAACACTTATCTCTAACAATTCAAGTAAGGTCCTACCACAGTGTCCTGTTAGGTAGAGACCTGGAGGGCTTAACAGTAGTATTTGGATTCTGCTGTTCAGTGATTGCCTCTGTGAAGCAAGAGACATAAAAAACATTTTATTGAAATCTGAAAGAAAGGGGAATGAGAAAACACAGAGGGAGGTTGCCTTCAGCCGTGGAACTGGGGAGACAAATATTAAAGAACTGGATGTGTTTTCTTTTAATTTGAAATTTGATACACCTACGCCCTGGAGAGGGGTAGACTTTTTTATGTAACTGACAGGGATTTTAACATAGAAGTACAGCTGGATGATGAGAAAGAAGCTGCTGGTTGCTGTAGCTTAGCTTGATAGAATTCATCAAGGATGACTTTGTGATGAGTAGGCACAGGAGACATTTGATTGCTACTGTGGGGTCTTCTTTTTAACTCACTAGATTCATTTGGGTTAAGAGGATGAGCTTTATGGGCCATCATATTAAAGTAATTTGGAACAATAATTCGAAGTAGGGGAAGCTAGGTTTAGAGTGTGTTGATAATCAGGAAAAAACGTTGTAGTCAGCCTCTATAAAGTTGTGGTTGGAGTAGTATGCATAGCTTTGCATGTACACTGCACTGTATGCATTAAGATGGGTATTTTTTCGTTTAGTACAACAATTTTGCCTTACAATAATTTGGCTTTATGGTATACAAACATGAATTTTTGGGCTGAATGCCTGGGTCTGGAGAAATCTTTATATATCATAAAGATGCATCCAAAAAGGGTAGATAGTGGGAAATGAAATTAATTTCCAAACTATTAGCAGGAGTGCAGGTGTCCAAGAGATGTTATCTAGAATGGCCGTAATGTAAAAGGATTCTCTTCCAAGGTATTAGTTATTTTTTTTTTGAAGAAAATGAATTTTTACTGAGAAAAAGGTTTAGAAGGCTTACATTCAATATTAAGAACTTAGCATTCTAAAGGAATACCAGGTTCCTTGTTACTTTGAATAGTCCACAATAAAAGTACAAAAACTTTAACTTCTGTCACTTACTTTTGTATGCAGTCTCTTCATGCCTTAATAACTTACCAAATTGTACAGCTAATAACCCAAGACTGCATGATTCATTTGTGAGATTTCAGGGGGATTGGAGCATACTGGGTAAGAAGTTACGCGTTAGAATGGGAAGGTTTGGGATCTTGAGAAGAACTGTAAATTTTCTAAACAGCTTAATGCAAGGAAAGAGTATTTACAGAGTTAGAAAATACGAAATAGCAGAAATCTGATCAAATTTACTTTTCCTATGGAGAAGCAGGGAATGAGGGCAGAGTTGCAAAGAAATGGGCATGATGAGGGTTTCTGTCCACTTATGTACAGTATTTAGAAGAAAATGGAATACACTTTGTACTTCAATAGTTCTGCTTCAAGGAGTAACAAGAAAAGGAAACTACTCATAAATTATAATGAATTGAATGTGCATTAGGTTCAAACTATAATTTCAATTAGAGACCTGAATATCAGGAAAATATTTTTATTCAAACAGAAAAGTTCGTTGTTTGCAGACAAAGGACCTGGCACGGATGGAAAGACAAAAGTACCTTCCTCTGTCTGTTGAGTTGTACACATATAACTTAGCACAGATGGCAGTTGAGTAGGAAATTTTTTGCAGGAAAACTACTTTTTGAGTGATAAAACCAACTTGGAGCCATCTTCCATAGAACCTAAGTCCCAAAAGTGACAGAGAAGGTGCTTTCCAAATGTGGAAGATGTCTTCAAAATATACGCTGTTCATTTCTTTTTTTTAAATGAGTTGAGGATACTGCTGCTCTCTGATCACTGATCCTTTCAGAAACATACATGTAGTGAATGCCTTGGACTTTGATATGAAGATCTGGGCTTCAATCAAAGTTGGCTTAAACAGGGAATGAAAATAGGAGGCTGCTATTTTCCAGCACTGTTTGAAATAAAAAATGGTGAAGAAATCATCACCCAAGAAATGAGACTTTATAGCTGTGTTCTGTTGAGTGGGTAGGGTAGTGTAGATGGGTGATTTATTGCAGACACTTCTGTTGTGTCATAATTCACTCAAAATAATGTGACTTACCACACATACAGACTGGTAGCTTATTTCAACAGCCGCAGTTAAGTGCTAAATTGAGAACCATGGAAGTGAAAAAGGCTATCTTGAAGAGCTGGGGTGTTTATATATGATTATTGGCCTGTGCTCAGATTTAGAGAAAGGGGGATTTTACAGACATGTAAGACAGTTGAAGGAACTACCTAAGCACAGCCTGGTTTACATAAGCTGTGTGAAGAGACCTAACACGGTGTTTGCAGCAGGTTGTGTATGTGCTTGAGGATGCTGGCTGACAAACATTTCCTCTACTGGCAGTTCTGCCTTAGGCTCTCCTTGCCCATGTCCAAATTCTGACAGATGCCAGGGCAATAATTTGTAGAAATGCACAATGAACAGGACCAGGAACCTCATCCAGGTGATGAATTGTATTCTCATTTTTTCAGACATATTTTGTATGTATTCTCATTATTCAGACTATTTTTCAGACATATCCATTTCGTAATGTGGATTACCACATGGCAGTCTATGTACTTATTCAGAAACATTTAAGAACAGAATTGAAGGGCAAGAAAAAAATGCAGGTTAGAGGTTACTGCTCAGACCAGTGCTGTTTACATTTGTTCCGTTATATTCACAGAGGTTCAGAATTTCCAAGCGTGTTATTATTGGTAAAAATAGCTTGGCAATGTGTTTGTTCTATAATTTCAACTAATAAGGAGAGTTCTTAAATCCTAAGGATGCCTAAAGAAGAGCTGATAGGAATAAAAATGTGTCAATTTACAGAATTTTTAAAAGGTGAAATCTCGAATCTTAAATGGACATAGAAATGAGGAATATGTTGGAATTCTGAGAATATGCACATTTTCAAATTGAATTATTGAAGAACTTAGTTAGTGAACAGATTGATCAACCCTGTAAAGATTTTTCTCAGCTTCTTTGACACATGTTCTGATTAGTCTCTTGGAGAGAGGATGAGGGTTTAATATTCAGATTTTTAGGAAAACAGCTCAGACATGAAAAGTAATTTTAGGCATTGTGGGTAAATGCCCACATCATTCAGAATTAATTCAAGGGACATTCAGGAAAACCAGAGATACACAGATATAGGTACACACTGTGGAAAGGAAGATTTCAAAATGGTTTTATTATGAGCCTAAAATAGAGAATTATACGGTCTTCATTTGAATATGAAAGATAGTTTTGTAAAAAAAATCAGTGAGTTTTAATAGTTAAATTTTATTATCACTAAAAAAACTTTGAACTTAGTTGTCAGTGGATACCATTTTAGTTAAAATATTTATGCATTAAGGAAATAATTGCTTTTCTGTTTATGTAGCTACCATCTACAAATTTGAGGGTTTTATTTGGGATTCTGAATGGATCCAATTACAATGGTATTGTTAAGGTTTCCTGCTTGCATATGCTAACTGATCTCTATCTTTAGAAGCTGATACTGGGTCAGTATTATTGAATAGAGACATTAAAGTCTTGGTTATTATATTCAGCTTGTATCCTATTGGTATATGCAAGGAATACATTTTCCAGAATATTTGTAAGCAAGAAGAACAAAGACTGCAAAAGAAAGGGGAAAGCCTATACCTGTAAAGATGGCTTTCTTCTTTAGTAGTTGGATGGAAACTAACTAGTTGTTGGCAAACTCTTTTTAAATTGATTGTTGTTTGGGTTTCTTTTTGTCTGTTTGCTTGCTTGCTTGCTTGTTTCTCCTAACTGGGTGAGATAGATTTGATTGTGGTGTCAGGTGATCTCTTCTTGCATTTATACAAGACCCGTATATGTGTCTATAGATGTCCCAGTGGAATCCAGAGTTGTACATCTCTCTGACATATGCCAACTTCTTCAAATGTAAGGGAAAATACTTCATTTCTTCCAGGAGAATTTTGACATTCTTTTCATGTTTGGTCATTGTGAAATGCTTGTCAGAACTTTAAGTTTCATAGAATTATATCACACCTTCCTTCCCACATAGGTTATGTGAACCCTCAACATTCTAGTCAGAGAATCATTCTGACATTCCTGTATTGTCAGTTATATCAAAATTCTCTTTATCATCAAGAATAGTTTTGGGGTTTTTTAATTTTTTTTTTCTCAGGCTCTAGCTTTAGGAGACAAACAAGTGAAATATTTCTCTAAATTCTTTGACGCCTAATGTGTTCCATACACTGAGTTCAAAAAATATTTTTTCTACATTCTACCGTTGTCAGTTTTTTGTGTTCCTGGCTGCTTCTCTGGTGGAAAAAATCAGCATTCATGTCTGCCAAGTGCATCAAAATTGGAGCATTCTGCCCTGTTATCACTGTGCTGTTGACTTCATCTGTCCTTTTTTTCCATGGAGTCATCAGCAGCAAGGTGCACCTTCTTGCAATGCTCACCTTCTTGCAAGAACTTCCTAAAATTTTCTATTACATTTTGCCAGACAATTTCCTCAGTAAGTGTCTTGCTGGGAGTCTAACACCTATTCAATAAGTTGAGTGTTTACCAGATTTTTTTTTTGCCAGTCAGTCACAGAGGTTTCAGCTTTTCTACATTTTCCTGATGCTATTTTCTCTGTGACCCCTGCCAGTGATTCCCAACATAGTCTTTCAAGAAATATTGATCTGCTCTCACTATATGCAGAATTACACTTCATTCACGTGAACATAGCTTAGGCTGTCATGCACCACATGCATCCAGAATCTATTTCAATTGGCAAAAAAAAGAAAACACAGCACATCCAGCACTGATCACAGCTGTTTTTCCCTCCTTATTCATGCACATGGCACAGAACTACTCCTCTAGAGAGGTAATCATAGCTCCCCTCTGATCTACCTCTCTAGATGCAGCTACTCCAAAGTTCAACACAAAATTTCTCTACGCTTGGTTTTCTGCCACCACAACACACTCCAGATACCTGATATGATCAATGACCCTCAAGGCTCAAGCTTTAAATTCTTCTAAGGGAAATGGTACACATATCTCTCTTAAGCAGGCTGTTTCGAGTCATAGAAACCCAGACCATGAAAAGAAACAAACCAAAACAGAGCTCACCAAATCCCTTCATTTCCAAGGACACTATTTGCAGGTAGGTCTCAAAAAATCGTTTTAGTTATTCACCCATGATAGTCATTGATTGTCCTCTGCTGTTGAGAGACTTCACTGTAAATCAAGCGATACCATCTGCTAAGACCTGATCATTCCATTTCCAGGTTAGGAATAAATAAGTAAACAGCAGCAGCCTAATGCAGGATTTTTTATACATGGACCACAGAGGTTTATTTCTTTTAGCCTTACACTGTCCCACTATAAGTTAGTTTATCTGTTAGTGAGTCTTTAAGTATTCTTGAGGTATTCTTTTTAATCCTTAGGCTTGTTTGAAACACTACTTACTCTGACATTTTTTATCTTTATAGTGATAAAATAAAGATCAAGGCTTAAAAATACGGTACGTATTTTTTGACAAGGGTACAAGCAACAGCAATAAAACAGGTAATAAGGAATATGCATACATCAAGACCAGAAGGTCTGTGCTCCAAGAGTCACATCAAAGATGGCCCATCCCTTTTCTCTCAACAGGAAGGTAGCAATAAAGATACCCAGAATGAGAAAACAAAGATGATGGTCAGCAGCCTTGCCTAAGAATTAGGGAGGATGAAAAATGCAAAACTGAGGTCATAGTCATGCCACGATGGCTTGACTCCCAGGGGTCATGAAAGAGCTTGTCAAAATTGTGATTTGTTGTGCCTGATCAAAACAAACCTAAGAGGCATGCCAAGGACTCAGTAGCTACTGTCCCCTGTCCTCTGTGTCACACACACAGTCCTGAGCAGACCAGACACACACATCGTGGTGCTTGTGACCATGAGTGAATGTGTGAAATAGAAGTGAATGAGTGCAAGTGACTGAAATCAGTTTTATTTAAAATAAATAATAAGCATCCACAGAGTCTTGAACTTTGTAACACTGATTCTTATACTTCCAAGGCTGCCATTTATTGACGAGTTATGCCATGAGAATTTTCATAATACTAACACCAAAAAAGCATTCCAATGCACCCATGGAACTTCAAGGGAGATGACCTTGTGGGGAAGACTTTCATCTGCAGTAAAGGCAATGGTATGAGATGGGACTAGGAGGTCTTTTTCCATTCTCTGGTTTTGGGAAGTGTATTCCTTTCCCCCCACAAAACCTCTACCTTCTGCTTCCTTCCTAGGAGCCCACAGATAAGGCAGCTCTGCTCTGTTTCAGCACCTTTCCAAGGAGATGTAGTAAATCCACTAGCTGTTACTGGGTGGAAGCACAGTTCTCTTCTCAGCCCTCTGCTTTTCCTCAGCTGGGGCAGAGGAAGCATGTACTAGCATTGCCCCAGGGAGAAAGAAAAACTGTCTGGCAGAGGCAGAACACAGCACAGCTCATCTGGACTACACAGAACAACACAAAATATACATCTATTTTATAATACTATAGTAACTTAGTACTCAATCATTTTGACCCCAGTGGCAACATAGGTATTTAGAAGGACAGTTTATCATACTGTTGATAATTACTCATCACTGCTATCATTGCTAGATGATTAAAAGGAATACATTTGTCCAGTTTATGTCCAAGATGAGCTTTCTCATATCCTGGGAGTCAGTGGATCCATTCATTCCTCCAGAAGCAGTAAATTGAGTGTTGAGTAATCTGTCCTTTGAAATGTGTGAAGAAGCTGTTAAGAGAGCACAAAATATGTTTAGCCAGCAGTACCAGCTGGATGTGAGCCCATCCAGGATATACTCTGCTCAGCTGACAGCTGCTACCAGACTCACATGAGGGTTAGTCTCTAACTCTCTCATGTCTTATTCCGCCTGTCAATGACACCTTTGTTTTGCTCTGTAGGAGAGAAGGAAAAAGATATAACATAGGGACAATGCAGCATCGGGTGGTTACAGAGCTAGGAAGGATTTGCAGGGTGGCAGGTATTTAATGTGATGTGCACACCATGTTAGACAAGCTACTGAGCAGTAGGAAATTCTTGTTATGCCATAAATTGCATCCTCGCACCAAAGAGTAAATTACTTTCTGGTCATTCCATCTGTCAGTCTTCTTCCTCTCAGAAGAAAGCTTTTTGCCTTTTTTTTCCCCATTCTCTATCTATTATAAGAATCAGCCTTGTGACTGATACATGTCCTATGTGAAAACTGATTCAAATGCAACAGGAGAAAGTCCTGGTGTCTGCCACAAGCGGGTAAGTGGAGATGGAGATTGGATAGCTGAGTATGCCAACACAGGGCAACAAAGGCTGGACAATCCACTAGGGGAAACATTACTAGGGGCCCCATCTGTACTCTGAGTGAGTACGCTGGCATTTAAATTCCTCCCAAAGCAAGGGGATGTAGGAGGGTGAAAGACCTTCAGTGTTGGAAAGCCAGAATATTTTTTAAACATTCATGTTTTTAAACCTTCTTTTTGGAAGTCAACATTAGATTTTACAGAGTTAACAATAAACATGCTTTACAAAACCCCAAATTTGCTCTTCAACTCAGATCAGAAATGTGAAAAGCCTACTATTTTGCTGTCAGAAAAAATCAATGTCAGCCTTCAAAGGAACAAGTAGTAGCTCATGTTGTTGATAGGTGACGATCTAAGGCAAGCCAAGCTTTCTAGAGAGCAATATAAGCTTTTGATAAACCAAATAACATGGTTAGTCTATAGACATGCTTTGGGACTCACAAATCTCCAGAGCAGAAGGTCAGACATGAACATGATCTTGGGTAGACAAAAGCCAGTCGCTTCCCCCAGTCACATCCTTTGGTCTAGCTAAGGCTGTTTCCTCTCCTGCATCGGCCTGACCGAGGACCGCCGGGATGGGAGCCCTGTGCCGGGTGGCTCAGCCCGGGACTGGAGGGCGCTGCGCTGTCACCCCACGGCGGTCCCACACCGCTGCCCTGTGCCCCGGGCGGGGAGCGGCGCCGCTAGCTCGCCCGCCTCGCTCAGCCGCCGCTGTGCTGAATGAAGGGCATAATCCCGCGGCGCCTGTTCCCAGCGCCCTCTCCTCCCGGGAAGGCAGCGGGGAGCCCAGCCCGGCTTCCTCACACCGCCGCATCGCTCGGTCACCCACACGCTCCCCGGCTCGCAGCGCCCGCGGGCGCCGGCGCCTCCCGGAGGCCGCCCGGGCTGCGGCGGTGACAGGGGCTCCAAGCCCCTCGCCCCGCCGCCCCCTCCCCTTCCCCTCTCCCGCCCGCCTCCTGGCCCTCCTCCCGTCACTGATTCGGCGCCGGAGCCCCGGGTGCCCGAGCCCCCCTCCCAGCCCCGGCCCCCGCCGCCGGCGCGGCTCCCGAGCTGTCAGTGCGCAGGCAGCGCCGCGGCCCCGCGCTCCGCACCGCGCTCCAACCGCGCTCAGACCCCGCCGCCGCGGAGCCGCCGCCGCGGGGCGCAGCAGGTACCGTGCCGGGGGAGCCGCCGCCGGTGGGGCCGGGCTGCACCTGCAGGGCCGGGGATTGAGATGGGATCCCCCGCTCGGACAGGGGCGATGGGAGTGGGGCCGAGGGCGGGCCCGGCCCCGGCGGCTCCTGAGGGGAGGCCGCCGGTGCGGACCGGAGGGACCGTCGGGGCTCTGGCGGCGGCCGCCGTGGTCCTGGAGAAGGCGGGCTGCGCTCGGGGCACGCTGCGGTGTCCCAGCCCGGGGCCCTCGGGGCGGCGGGCAGGGCGCGGGCGGCCGCCCGGGCGGGCTGCTCTCCTTCCGTTCCCACCGAGCGGCTGGACAATAGCGGGAAATGCCCGAATTACCTTCCCTCACACCTTTCATTTCCAATATTATAAATGGCTGTAGAGTTTTTGTGTGGGAAAGGGTATGCAATTTTGGCCCCACTTGTCGTGGAGCCCAGGTAGGAAAATCTCCTAGGGACTCGCCATGGGGAAGAGCATCCTGGCAAATTCCCACAGGGACAGTTTCTCAGGTGGGAAATAGCATTAATCTTGCATGAATCTCTAGTTTCTCGGTGGAACTAAGTCCCGAGGGTTTTCCCAAGAGTCGCATATGCAACTGATTCTGTAATGTACAATTTTCTGTTAGATAATATGACTTAATCCTCTGTGTACTTGGCCATCCCACTGTCATCTCCTCAACCCACTCCCTAAAAGCTCTTAGAGTAAGTAGGTCAGTATCTCCAGATGATGTTTCTATTAGGCACTGGTGAGTTTCTGCGCTGCCGGCTGACTAGAAGGCAGCATTGTGACCCTTCCGTTTATGCACATAGTGAATGAGCCGAGCTTCAATTATTCATTCTGATGCTATTGCAACCTTCTGCAGTTTCTCTTCTCCAGGGACATGATGTGTAACAAGAGTTTGAAACACTTTGCCAGTGAGGCTGCAATCCTATCTAGGCACATGGCAGCTGTTTGCTTGTCTAGCCATTTTTAAGGGTTAATTTGTAGCACTAGGAGGTACCCTGAGGAAGAATGAGGATTCCCAGTAGAGCAGCATTACCCTGTGCATTCCTTCTGTTTCCCTCTAAAAAGCTATAATTCAAGGTACTGAATGGTTCGTGGACTGTGCTCTACAGATGAGTTCTATCTTTTCCATCTGAAAGAAGCAATGCCTCCAGAGGGCATTTGGTTACCATAATGCAGAACCTATGGCTTCGATATAGAATTGGTTTAAATCTGATAATTTGTTGGTATTACAGACATTTGCTGTTTTGTAGATGAAGAAGCAGATGCAGAAATAAAATACATTGGAACCAGAGATTTGGCGCCAAATCTCAGAACCCTGTTTGTTGTTATTTATGTTTTTGTTGTGTTGTTATTGTCTATATTTTACTTGTGTAATCATCTATCCACTGTGCTGTGCTCTCCATTCATAAACTGTGAACCATTCATGTTTTCCAAATACAGAAGACTGGGTGGGCCCACAATGGCAGCGTACTTACGAGAAAATGGGATAACTATCCTGTGACCTGTAGTCACGGAGTGTAGGATAGCTTCTATAGCCTCCATTTTAATAAAAGGTGTCTTTTGGAAGAGCAGAAACATGGCTTGTTCGTCACCAGCTCTTGGAACACTTGTGTAAAATAGTAACCTAGATGAACACAGGCATGCAGAGAAAAATGATATGTCAAAGGTGTAAAGAGACAAGATAGTTTGAACCTTCTGTGCAGAGCACCCTGTAATATGAAGACCAAAAGAAAAAGAGGCCAGTGCTGGCGGAAAGCAGACATGCAGTGAGCCTCTGAGTGATCACTGTCATTGTGCCAGAATGCCACCCATTCTTATGGTTAATTACAGGCAGAAAGTGTTGAAATGAACTGATACGATAGTGACAGTGGATTTCCAAGGAGGTGAGTACCTCTGAGAGTATAATATTTTCAACTGAGAAACATCTCCCTCCAAGAGATACTCCTCTCTGCATTGACTCTTAGGCAAAAGAATAGAGAGAAAAAGAGGGTTTAAAATTGCTAGAGTCTTACAGATGCTGAAGTCTAGGACTTTGTTATCAGCATCTGAGGTCAGATTTAAGGATTTGGTGGGTTTTACTCCAGAAATCTTCCATTCAGCCACCTTTTTAAATCACCAAAGTATGAAACTGCATTCTATTCCAAGGTACACAGTTAAGGAAAATTATGTTTCACTGAATTACAGTTTATTGACTGGTCTGTAGGGGTGAGGTTCTTTATACTGTCTTGGAAGACATTAAGGCTTGGTAATTTGATAGTTCATCTTAAAACATTTGAAATACTGGCTCTGATTTTCACCCACTAGAAATTAAAAGCCTCTTACTTCTCATTTGGCACTCAGAAATATGGTAAAGATCCTGTTGGTCAACCAATCCAAGTGGAAGTAAAGCCAGGACTTTGTTTTTCCTTCCAGCTTTCCTGTACCTTTTGTGTCTCCTGGATAAGGAAATTTGCATGAGGTTCAAATGAGATAAGCCAGTACTATACCACTGCTGTGCTGCTGGTGCTCCCTCAATACCAGGTCTACCCCTGAGTTCTTTCTTGTCCCTGTAAAGCTTCTCTCTAGTTGCATGCTTCCTCCAGACAGGTTAGAGAACAAAGGAGGAATTCCTGCTGCATCTAATCAAAGGTCTGAGGTTTCCAGCAGAGGTAACACTGCCAGAATCAGATGATCACAGAGCAAGTAGTAAGGGATTACTCCCGGGGCTAATAATTGATTACTAAAAACAGTGCAAACAGTGAAACAATGAAAATTCATAAAGCCCTATTTCTCCCTCTTTACCCTCCAGCTGGTTAATTCACACCATGCATGTTTTCTGCTGTGCCAGGGCCTCAGCCACGGTGCCAGGAAAACTATCCAGATTGGGTTAAGGAATCTGGGGACTCTGTGGTAGTGACTACTGGAATAAGAGTCAGGGCTAGACGAGAGAGTTAAGCCTCTGTTGTCAGGAGGAATACCAGATCATCTTTATTCCAATGTACACAAAGGCTTACTGTCTGCAATGTGCCTGCTTGTGACTGCCATGGCTGGCGTTTATGCTTCGAGGAAAAGATCCTGCAGTCATTGGTCAAGAGCAGATGCAAAGGAAATGTTCAATCCACTGAAATCAACCAGCTCCCCTGGTGCTGCCCTCAAAGCCTATGCTGCTGTTGTAACTCCAGTGAATGTAATAAATTAGGACATTTATAGTATATCCTTAAATCTACGAAGAGAAATGGTCACATCTTTCCCATTTGTTTTGTCAGTATTCCAGCAGGTTCTAACAGAATTGGCTTTTGTTCAGTTTACCTATTAAAGGCTATTTGTAGAATAAGAGTGAGAGATTTCATTTGGGTTTTGGATTTTTTTAATGTAAAAGTTGAGATTCTTCACTATGGTTGCACATTAATGCAAATATTTTCTTTGGTGAGGTGTGGGGCATAGCAGGTGAAGGAGGCTATAAACTGGGTAAACGTGATTATCTGAACAGGCAGATCTTCTTTAAATAATATCAGAAGATTCAGAGCTCATAATCTGTATGCTTTTAGTATGTGCCAGTCCTTCAGAGAGGCCACAAGCTGCTTAACACTGATACAATAGCTGTGTTGGGGTGTCCTCGATCTGCTTTTGGTCAGTGTTTTCTTACAGGACCTGGATGGTAATGTAAGGAGTGGGTATATCACATTTTCCAGGGACAGAAAACTGTGACACTCAAAATATGCTGGAGGAAAAGATTAGAATTCAAAAATTTTCCAACAAATTGGAAGAACTTCTAGGAAAAGAGTAGAATGAAGTTCAGTAGGGATAAATACAAAGTACTACAATAAGGAAGAAATTACCAACCACATAAGTACAAGACAGAAGTAAATGACTAGGTTGCAACTATGCAGAAAAGAATCTGTTATGATAGATCACAAGCTGAACATGAGTCAGTGTCATGCTGTTGCAAATGAAGGCAAACATCTTGCTAGGATATGTAAAAGACATGGAGGTCTGGAAGACGTGAAGTAATCCTTTTGCTCTGAGGCTAAAGCCTCATCTTGGAGGCTGGGCAAAGTTTTGATTACTGCACTTTGAGACAGGTGCAATTCAATCAGAGGGAGTCCAGAGGTGAGCAGCAGGACTCATCACAGGTCAGAAAAATGTGACCTGCAAGATGATTTGAAATAACTGTAATTTTTAGACCAGAAATTTGTCAGGGGAATATAACAGTCTTCAGACAAAAAATAGCAGAGGGAATGATCTTTTCTTTGGGCTCATGGTGGATGGAGTAGAAAGCAAGAAGCAGCAGGAAGGATGATTTTAAACTAAGAGAATAATCTTCCAGGAACTAGGACAATAAAAACTGTCAAATATTTGATCTAGGGAGATTCTGATGACATTTTAAGAACAGCTTAGACAATCATCTGTGAAGAATCCAATAAGGCTAGTGATCCTATCATGGGAAGGCACCCTGGACTGTTTAATGTCTAAAGTTCTCCTCTAGACCATTCTTCTATCATTTTATGAAGGCAACGTGATCATTTCATGTAAATTAAATGAAAGAAGTCTGCTGGCCCTGTTCTGATGTTTGTCTGATATACAGGGGTATATCACAGCAACAAGACCACAGACCAGCTCTTTCTGAAAAAAGCCTGAAAGAAGAGTAAGAGCTTACTAGAAGACAGTTAGAAGAGATCTCTCTCTTTGGAAGAAAAAGGAAGGAATGGGACATTCTGATTTCTCTGGAGCAGATGCTTGACTGAGTCTGTGAATGCTGAAAACAGTGCTATGGAAGAAGAAAAATTAATGAAGATTAGCAGTTAGTAAAATTACCTGAACTGAAAATACAACTCTTCTGGTATTTTATTCCTTGAATGGTAGTCCAAAAATGGTTTTTAGAGGTAAAAAAAAATAAAATCATGGAATTCAGAATAGGAATAAAATAAAACATAGTCCCATGATTTATATTTTTAGGCATTTCTCCAGGGAGAGAAAATCTAGGTCCTGTAGTATTAATGGTTTAACATATATTGTTTAATATAAATGAACAGACAGTCCCCTGTGCATGATGAAAAATCCTGGATCTCTCTGAGGAGACAGGTAGAAAGAAGAAAGAGATCAACTCTTTTGGATGCTGCAGTGGTGGGCTGCACATAAGATCCTGAATAGAGCACATTCTGAGTCCAACCAAATAATTTTTTAATCTTCTAAAGGGAGAGGGATTTTTCTCTCTCCTCAGGCTTTAGACCTTGTCACTCAGACAAAAAGAAAAGGTCTTAGAGAAGTTAAAGACGTACCGGGAGGAGTGGAAGTGTTTTTATACCAAGCAGGCAATAGGGAATTTTTTCTATGAAAACAGGTACTCCCTAGGACTGAAAGGCTACAAAGCAACTGCTGGGAAGAATCTGTGTTGAATGAACAAGACAAGGAGAAAATGAAAATTAGGCTCCACTTTTTATTAGCCTGTTTTCATGGAGCTGTTGCTCAGTGAACATACTAGCATAATATAATAATCTCTTGTAATTTAAACACTCTTAGGCTGGAATTATCCATAAATTGATGGAAATCCTCATTTTTTATTTACTCTGGGACACATGAGCACAAACCATGACACTATATAAGCTGTGATGGATTTTCCCCCTCCCCCCATCTTGCATTACTGTGGGAATGCCTTGGGAAAAATAATTATATGCTTAGAAAGCCAGTCACTTGATGCCCCAGATATTTCAAAGTGAATTCACATCCCTTCCACTCAAGGACTGAGCAGTGCTTCACATCAGCTTGTACCACTTTGCCTGAGTTTATTTCCTCATTTCTCTTCCCATCCTTCCCTTTACTGTCTTTACTTCTCATATGAGTGTATGAAACACTCTTTATTTGAGAGACACAAAGGGTATCCAAAAGAAGCCTTACTGGGATCCAATGCTAAGGAAGTTTAGCTTTAGAACAAGGTGGCTCTGGAAGGTAATAAAGAAAATATAGCTAATGTAAAAAATGCTATTTTTACTCTCAGAAGGAGGCAACAAGGTGAGGGGGTTATTCTCTAGGAAACTTGGGAGGAAATCTGAAACAGGCTGTGCAGAAAAATATTAAACATGCTGGTGGGGATTCTGCAGATGGTAAATGTTTCTCCTAGTGGAAAATGTTGATAATTGTCTTGAAAAGGAGAGGTGTTAGACAGAAGTAGCTACAAGGAAGGTAGGGGACTGAAAGAATTTGAATAGAGGAAGCACTGTCTTGAAATATGAACTGAATATGAACATTTGGGTTTTGGGTACATGACTGGAATTTCTCAGTGTGGTTGTGAGGAAATTGTGTAGGCTGCTGCAAATGGCCCTACTTTCAGTATGAGCTCTGTACTTAATGCAAAGTAATGATATCCAAGCCTGCTTTAAATGAAGCATCTGCATAACAGGGTTCAGAGCAGCCATATCCTTCATGTTCTTTATGTTATGTTCAGCTAGGGTCTAAAAGTCAGGTAAAACCTGCCAAAGCATTGCTTCAGTTGTTATTTCAGTATTTTAACAAAATTATTTTCCTGTGAGCAAAATCAGAGCCATCAGCTTCAAGCTGTCAAAGGCAATTTTGCCTGGGAGAAAACTGGCTGGTCACACACATGAGCCAGGAATCTGTGAACACTTGATAGGCACTGAGCACTTCCTCACTGTGAATGAGCAGCTGATGAGGGAACAGCAGTGTCCAGCAGCGCTTTTTGGTGGTAATGCCAAAGCCTTTTACCAGTAGCTCCCCAGTGCAGATGGAGTTTTACAGAAGTAGTCACACAAGCATTTCTGCTGCCATTATGAGGGGACTGGTGTTTTTTATACACTGGAAACGATGTAAAGCTAGAAAGCAGATATTGGAAAAACTTTGTAAAGGTATATGTGTACTGAGGGCATTGTTCAGCAAATGCTTCCCTCTGTCCCTCCATCCAGGGCAGTAGATTCTGCCTTGTAGGCGGCAGCACCTCTGTGTCAGACTGTCACAGAAAAATCCAGGTTCAAAAACTTGTGAAGTGAAAACTTGACTTATAGAGGGTGTTGGGGAGGAACTTCACAGTTCCCTGTTGAAAAACATGACAAGCTGATTAAATCAATGGACCAAAATATGCTCAGTGTTTTAAAAGTGGAAGCAGAAACTGTGGTTTTCCTGAAGATATCAAATATCAGTTCACAGCCTTGGGTTGTCTCATTTGCAACAGCTCTAGCCTTCTGAGAAATAATTGCTATTAAAATGGCTAAAAACTTGAAAGAGCTCAGGTTGCAGCTGTCTATAGATTGTCCTCAGAGAGGTCTTGTCACAAGGAATTTGGCAGGTAAGACCACCAAAAATGGGGAACTACACATTGCTAGTAGTGAAGTGTCAGTATTAATAAGCATGACAATTACTAACCCTGCTGATTTACTTTGCTACTTTTAATTGTGTATCTGTAGATATAAAAGAAAGAGTGCTACTGGGACAAGTATTGGATAAATCTGATTCATTAAAAACAATTAATATTGAAGATCACTATATGTATTGAAGAATTTCATTGTTCATCAAGAACTTCTGTTCCATACCAGGGGAAGTCTGTATCTCAAGACAGTGTCTGGTAACAAAAATGAGAGTAGTCACAGGCAGTGATTATTCTTTCAATGATTGTTTCTTGATCTGTCTACCAATTCACTGGGTAAAAAACAGCAGGATTATCATGGATAATAGGAAGAAATTCTTTCCTGTGAGGGTGATGAAGCACTGGAAGAGGTTGCCCAGAGCGGTTGTGAATGTCCATCCTTGGAAGTGCTCAAGGCCAGGTTGCATGGGGGCCTGAGCAACCAGGTCTAGTGGAGGGTGTCCGTGCCCATGACGGAAGGTTGGAACTAGATGATCTTTAAGATGTCTTCCAACCCAAAGAATTCTATGATTCTATGATCCTGTTGGACAGTTGGAGAACAGGACCAGAAAAAAGACTCATTAGCACATGTGGACTTCGACTGACACCCCTTTATCCCCACACAGAATTTTCATTCTGGAATAATACTGGCCTCTGCTGAGTGCATGATGCTTGTTCTCTGGCTCCAGGTCTGTGTCCTGACCCAGCAGGAGGAGGGGCAGAAATGAAAATGCCAGAGCAGAGATGAAAGATACATGGATCTTAATGCCTTTTATCACCTTCTTCACTAAACTAGAGCTCAGTGAATTTTCAAATTGAGATGTTGCAGCATGTTGACAGTGAAGAGCAGCACTGCAGTGCAATTCAGTGTTCTCTGAGTTTCTTTACAGTAATGAAACAGCAGGGCTTGAAAAGAAATGAATGTGGTGTTTTGGCTGAGTGTGATGGCAGATGTTAAAAGACAGCATGTTTTCCTGACTTACCTGTCAAGACAAGCTAAAGAACTCACAAGGAAAGGAGCATTCCTGTAGGAAAATGCCCCAGTACATGAAGAGTTTTTTCAGATGGATTTGCAAAGCCTACTGTCAGAGAACACTAGTCAATGGTATGTGACATTTTCTCAGGGTATATTGTAGTGTAGCCTTTGGTGGATAAAATGACCAAAGCAATGTTTCCATTGATAAAACATAGTGTTAGAAGTTGATTTATCAAGCAAAGTAAAACTAATCTCATCCTTTCTGAAAGTTTTCTGTTAACTGCAAGTAATCAGGATGGGGACCAGATTCACCCAACCTGTGAAAATTTTTGGATTGCTAAATCAGCTCATAGCAGACAGGGAGTTCAGACATAATTATAAAACAAAAATGGGGTTTTTTTCTGTCATGGCATGTAATCCCAGCTGGCACTCAGCTATCCATTAGTTCCCACAGGGGACTACTACTGGACTCCACAGGTTCATCCTAACTTGAGATTTGATGATCAACCAGCAAGAACCAGCATATTCCCTCTAGCTGTTACTCAGGTGGGTGATGTAGCAGGTCTTAGAGAAATGACTGGAGGGCAACATTCCAGTGAGTGGAGGAAGGGTTTGAAAGCAACTTCTGCAGGTGCAGAGTTCCATGAAAGAATGATGATTATTTGCCCACTGAAGTGAGAAAGAGAGAGAAGGTGTGGCTATGCAGCTATAAAAGAAAACAGAAAAGAAAAGTCTAAGACTTGTTCTTTGTTTGATTGGGACCTTACATTGCAGTTAAATTAAAATCATATATTGGCTGATACAAAGTGCAAGAGCACAGACCCACAGAAAGAAAATTGAAGACATAAAACCATTACAGAGAGGACAATGAACAAGCCTCTAGAGCACACCACAGGTTCCAATATCTCTTGTAATATCATCACAATTTCAAGTACAACAGTCTTCAACAGAAAGGTGTAACACAAAAGTTTCAATTCCTGTAATGCAGAGACAGTCAAAATTGCTTTCCTATTTGATACATCTTTGTGGGGCTCAGGTTCCACAGGTTCCTATTAGGTCCTGGACAAATAAACCTACTATTAACAGTTGTTCTTATTCTTTGTGAGGAAATGAGAGAAGAACATGAAAGAATCACTGCAAGATGTTGCCCAGCTGATGGTGCTATACCATGCTCCTGGATGACTGGGAATGTGAATAGAAGTGGAAGGCAACATGGAACAGGAAGGAAAGTCTGTACAGCCTGTGTTTAACTGGAATACTTACTCTCATCTTGATGACCTTTACTTTAATGTCTCTAAGTATTTGTTACAACTAAAGATTTAAAGAAAATTGACAAATACAGCATCAGCTCTGAGAACAGCCCAGGAGCCTCCTCTTCTGGTGGGCGTGATTGGAGGGTGAAGGAAACTTCCTTAGGTGCATAGAGGAAAGTGTGGTTCAAAAAAAGACAAATATCTATCTATACCGTAGGTAAATTTACCTATAGTAAACACCTACTGATGGTCTCTGAACTCTTGCTGGACTTTCATTTGTTAGCAGAGGGAGTGGAGATTTTCCTGAGAGTAAAACTTTACTTCACTGGGAGTAGTGTAGAAAAACTGCTAGAAAAAGTCATGATGGGTAACAGTAAAACAGAAAGAATAAAGGGGCTAGAATTCGAGTTGATTCCAGAGTACTGATTCCAATGTCATTCTGCCTACCTAGTGTTTCCGCTTTGGCCCTCACAGCTCAGTTTATGCAACTGAGTTCAAAGCAGAGATTTTTTTTTTTCAAATGTCCCCAAGGATGTGAACTATCCTGCCACTTCAGGAAAGCCCTAATAAGTTTGTGATCAGTGGGGCTTTCTAAACAGTTTTTCTTTCTGTATGAACCCTTTAAAGTCTCCATGCTTCATAAGTTATTGGGAAAAAACATGTTTTTCCTGTACAAACTCTTACTAAAAGAGAGAAATTACGGCAGTAGTCTGTGATGCTGAACCCGTCTGCATTTTCTTTAGGTTCCCAGTTTTTGTCTCCAACCCAGAAAAGTCTTCTGTAAACACTTCTAAATTTTCTTCCTCTTTGCCTCTTAAGAGTCTCTCATTTGTATAGTCATTACCTTCCTCTTCACCTTCTCCTTTAGCACTGCTGTGGTACCAACTGGGTCGTGCTTGTTCATTCCAGTTTTGTCTGATGATGAAATAAAACCATTTTATTTCACAGAATCATAGAATCGTGTAATGATTTGGATTGGAAGGGACCCTAGAGATCCTTTAGTTCCAACCCCTCCTGCCATGGGCAAGAACACCTTGCACTAGACCAGGTTGTTCCAAATCCCATCCAACCTGGCCTTGAACACTTCCAGGGGTGAGGCATCCACAACTCTGGGCAACTTGTTCCAGTGTTTCACCACCCTTACAATAAAGATTTTTTTATAAATATCTAATTTGAACCTACCCTCCTTCAGTTTAAAGCCATTCCCCCTCATACTATCTCTACATGACCTTGTGACAAGTCCCTCTTCTGCTTTCTTGTAGCCCTTTAGGTACTGGAAGGCTGCGATGAGGTCACCCTGAAGCCTTCTCTAAGCTTAACAAATCCAACTTTCTCAGCCAATCTTCAGAGAAGAGGTGCTCCAGCCCTCTGGTTATCTTTCTGGCCCTCCTCTGGACTCACTCAAACATCTTTAATATCCACATCCAGGAGATTACATTTAAATATCTTAAACCAGGTGAGAAGCTTAAAATAAAACCCCTGTAAATAAGTCTTGTTCATTTTTAAAGAATCATTTTGCCTTTGGAATAGCCTGAACTGCACTCAGCATTCTTTCTCATAAAGTGTCTGTTACCCCAGTAGGGGTACTGGTACAGTCTCTCTGGTAGTGTCCTTATGCTTCATATGGTTTTACCTTCACAGGCAAAAAACCCCAGAACTTTTGTGGGAAAGTCCTCCTGCTACGTGGCTTCTAGCCCCGCCACCTGGAACAAGGAAATTGCCCTCTACTCCATCCTCTGACTTCTCTGAGTCCTCTCTCTCTAGAATTTGTTTGTAGTGTGCAGTCTGCCTTTGGGGCCTTCCTCTTTCACTGTCTTAACTGAGATCTTTATGGTATCACTGCCAAAGTGTCAGATACTTTCTTTTACCTATCAAAATACCTCCTGGTATTCCAGGCCAGACTCTTTGTTAATCCTTTATGCCAGTGTGATCTGCCTTCTGGTGCAGCAATATGGTTCCAGCTTGGAGAGATGGGATGCTCCAATAAAGCCTTATTGCACAGTCTCAGCATCTCTTGTGCACACCAGGTAAAAGAAATGCACTCATGAACCAGGTTAAAAAAGGAAATTATGTTTGGGAGTGAGAAAAGAGGTGGTTTAACTTTGGCATTACTGTAACTGTAATGGGATCCATGTGAAAATTCCCACTGTTGAAATGGTCTCAGTGTTTTATGTCTAAAGGTAGCAGTGGTAAATAAACACTGCACAGCAACAGACTTCTGGTTTTCTCAAGATGTGGTTTCCAGTCTCGTCTGGCCTCTGCTTTCACAGAAGCTGTTTGTCACTGAACTCCTTCCCAGCAATGACTAGTTTTTTCACTATTTATTGCTGGTGTAATTTCAATGATTGCTTATCAACAGTTGGTTTAACTGCATGTGCAAAACAACTTTATAGTATTCAACACATTCTATGAAGTACAGTTTAAACTCAAATGTTCTAGCAATGTTTTCTGTTCTTCCACTTCTGACCAGTGTTGGAGTATGTTTCTTTGCTTTGAAGTTTTAGTCCTGTTTTCTTGAGCAGTGTGTATGTGGTGGATGGTTGGATTTGTGTAATGTGTTCATTTAGAAAAGCATGTGAAAAAATGTTTACATCTTAAAGCATTCGTTTGCTGGGGTAACTCCTTGCTCCCACCTGGGGTTTATTCAGCCATCTTCTCTACTAAAACACCATTTTGTCTGTCTAAATTAATGTATTTTTAAATATACATAGTAGCCAAAATGGCAGATGCAGTGTGTAATCCTGGCACTTCAAATGTGTATGACAAATTTTCTCGAATGTTGTTAAAGGAGAAAAATCTTAATGCCAGAACTACCGTGTTTTCCTTTTGGTCAGTGAATTTACATCATTATACATAACATCATTTTAGCTTAAACAGAGTTTTTAGGGCTTCAGTTGAAGTAGCAGGCTTAATTCATATTCTGAAATGCGGGCTAACAGTAATGCCTCCTGCCAAAAAAGTCTCTCCATTTCCTTTTCCTGAATATGGTTGGAGTTGAGGCACTTGAAAATAATTTTTACCTCTCCACAGATCTTTAAGCACACAGAAGCTGGTTTATTATGTTAAAGGACTCTCCCTTGACTCAAGGAAACGTTCAAAATTAAACACTTTCTATATTAATTCCACACATGTCTGTCATTCAAAGCGTGACTTACCATTTCCAAAAGGCATCCTGAATGCTTTGGACAATGTCTTGCCTCCCAGGATTGTGCCAGAGTTTAAAAAAACCACATTCATCAAAAGCAGAGAAAGGCCAGAGCTGTAAGTGAATCACTGATTTTGTTACTCGTGTACTCTTTATACAGATTTTGCTTTTGAGGATGTGCTACAATTAATTTCTCTTTGATGTTGGAAGAACCTCTGCATTTGCATCATTATCTGATGCTCTTAATCTGTACTGGATGAGTGGAACAGACAGTATGTGGTATCTTGGGAAAAAAAATCTTACTAACTATAGTTCAAGAAGGATATTCATTATCAAGGCTTTCACTGATTCAAATAATTGAAACATTTGCAGCTGTCCTTAAATATTAGGGTGAGAGCTAGGAAGAGCAGGGCTTTGCTCCTGCAGCTTACAGGATTTAAAAAACCTTTTAGTATCAGCTGATCCAACCGTACTGCTTCAATTTTGTTTCACATCTCATTCTTCAGTGATATTCCTGGCAAAACTCCCACTGAAATTAAAGGACTCTTGCATAAGGTAGGACTAGGGAATCTGGATAATTAATATTTTGGAATAAAAAGAAAACCCTTGTGGGTTTCACAAGTAGGTCTGTCCTGCAAGTGTAGAAATAGGGTGACCTTTCTATTGTTGAATGTCCTTTTGTAAATCCATGTGTCTCAATAGAAGAGTAAAACTAATTGTCTTTTCACTGGTGGATTGATTCTGTTCCAGGACAGAAAAATCACCTCCAGCAAACACAAAACTATTAAATTTTCCTGGGTCATGCGAATGGTGAATTCTGACTTTCTTTTCAAGAAAGTTTTGCAGCTCATGTTCTGCTATCTGAGTCAGTACCACTTTAGCCTCTTCTTTTCAGGTCATTAATTTAATGCCAGTGACCTTGAGAATTGTTTAGCTGTATCATGTGTTTTGTGCCTCCTATTCCAAAATTAGTTTCTTGACTTCTCTGTGGGCTGCTGTCCCTGCTGGTACTGCCTAGAGTAGATGCAGTAGCATACGTAGTTTATCCCTTGGGTGTACTTAGCTTCATTTCATGCTTCTGTGGTGTTGGGACAATAAGGAATGGAAGGGTAGGGCACAAAGGGCCCTAATTCACATGTAAATGTAATGAGAATAACACAGCTGCCACATGCTGAAGTCCCACTTTCCATCTCTAGCCTGGGTCTTTCACGTCACTCTTCAGTTTTAGAACTTCTATCATAGCATGAACCTAAGGTGATGCCACAGTGTCCATGGCCAGTTTCACATCCCCGGTGCTATCTCTTCCCTGCCAGAAGAAAACTACACCAGTAAAAGAGACTTGGGCACCAGAAACAATTTTTGGGGGAGCAACAGGGCATTTTGGCGGCTTTGTCTTTCAGAATTACTATGACAGTACTCAAATGCAAAAGTTCTCTTGAGTTGCCTCTGTTTATGGCACCCCTGTAGCTAGATGAGTCTTCCTAATGATTGGCAAATTATTCTTAGACTGCTTTAGTGTGAGAAGCAGTTATTAGATACTTTCTAAATTATTTTTAAAAGAACATAAATAGTGCTGAAAGTGGTGAGTGGGAGCTGTCAAGGAAACAACTTGCTAATGGAAATGCAGCATAATTAACTGCCTTATTTAAACTACTTGTTTTTGAAAAGAGCTGATAAGTAAGGGACAGCAGCAGCAGAGGGTCTTTGCAACTGTATTGAGTGATCCAACATTTAATAGTGACCTTATTACAGAGAAATTAGCTTTCAAACAGAAACAAGGATAGTGGTCATTTGAAGAATCATAAGGTCAGATTCACTAAACAGTTTATTAAGCTGTTTTGTCTTTCTGTGATTTTTGGCCAGCAGTGATGTGCTTGCAGTATCCTCCCTGACTCCTGGATATACTGAGCAAGGTCTGGAGCACAGGCAGCATTTTAGAGAAGCAGGCTGGTTGGTAAAAATGCAAATGCCAAATCCTTCCCTGTCATTTGTTTTCTCAAGAGCATACAGCCATGTCACAGTCATCCTCGTTCTTCGTGCAGCCACACCATGGTGCTCACTGGAATAACAATGAGTGAGTACGAATCAGAAACATCTAATAGCCCTTATAAAGTTGCCTTTAGGGCTTGGTTTTCTAAGCTGGAAGCTGAAATGAGCCTGCCATATCAGATGTTGCACTCTGCAAAAATAATACTGCTGAACCAGAAGCTGAGCTTACGAGTGTGACAGTTTCGGATTTAGTTCTTGGTGGGATATTAGGGTCTATTATTATTGTTTAAATGGCAGCAGTAGCCAAATGCTGTACAGACATGGGAAGAGAGAGAGTCATTGCCCTGAGGAACACATAAACTACAAAGTAAGGAAAAAAAAAGACAGCATGGAAGTAGATGTGTGACACTTAGCTATGGATTAATAGTTCCATTGAAAATGCTTGTTTGCTGGATGGAAAATAATCTATCTAGACCTGCCGTTAGCTGGTTAATTCCATGTAAGTGCCAGGGCTAGGGTTATTAGTGAGTGAATTTTAACTGTGAGAAGGCAGTAGCTGTGGGATTCAGTTACAGAATCAGGAATCATGATGTAGTAGGTCTCTAGTCCAAGTTCCTCCTGAAGGCAGGGCCAACACTGAGTGCAGACCAGGCTGCTCACATCTTAATCCAGTCTTGTTTGTAAACTTCCCAGGACAGAGATATCACAATCTCTTTGGGCAAACTGTTACATTCTTAGTTGCCTCATCATGGAATTATTTTGCTTATATCTGGTCTGAGTCTTCCCCTTTGGATTTGATGACCATTGTCTCTTATTCTTCCACCATGCCCATCAGTGCAGTACCTCTCACTGTCGTCTCAGGAACCACTGAAGGTGCTGGAAGGCTGCTGCTGTGTCCCCCCAAAGTTTTCTCTTTTCTGTGCTAAACAAGCCCAGTTCAATCATCCTCTCCTCACAGGGCAGATGATCCAGACCTTAGCCAACTTGGCTGCCCTCTTCTGGAGTCACTCAAGTGCCAACTAAAGAGGAATAATCACAGTTCCTGGCTGTGATCTGCTGATGCGCTCCAGAGTGCTGTAAGCCTCCAGTGCCTGCAGGGCACAGCACTATCTCAGGTACAAATTACTGTTCTCCTGGACCCCTAGATCCTCTTCAGAGCCTTTTCAGACAGACTCCCAGCCAGTCAGTCACCAGTCTCTACCAACGTACAGGTTAGTCCATCCAAGTACAGCATTTTGCATTTATCCTCAGTGAATTTCTTTTCCATCCGTTCCACCAGCCTGTCTAGGTCCCTCTGAACAGTTGCTGTATCTCCAAGCATATTGGTCAACCATCTGTTTTGATGTCATCTACAGTCTTGATCAGTGGGCATTCTTTCTCCTTCTCAGGACATCGATAAATGATATTGAAGAGGACACCTGAAATTAAACATGAAATACTAGTTCTCAGGCCTGATAATACAGTCAGTTTTTCACTTTTCTAGTAGTCCACATATCTAATATCACAATTTGAAGAGAGGAATGCTGTGGGAGACTGTATCAAAAGCCTTGCTAAAATGCAGGTGACATCTGCTGCTCTCTTCCCACAAGAAGGCAATCAGTTTGATTAGACACTTAATGCTCAATTAAATAACATGTGCTAAATTACATGTCCTTTGACTAGAAATATGTTCTAAGAAGAACATTCCATGGTTTTCTCAGGGACCAAAGTGAGGGGCTAACTGGTCAACCACCCTGTAGTTTCACATGTAGTGCCACTTGTCCTTTCTTAAGATGGGTGCCACATTGCCTTTCTCCAGTGAGCAGGGACCTGCTTTGATCTCCATCACCTTTGAAAGATGATAGAGACTGGCCTCAAAATGACATCAGTCAGCTCTCTCAGCAACCATCAGTGCAGGCTGGAAGGAGCAGGCTAGGTCAGGAGGAAAATACTGAGGTGTCACAGGCAGAATGGAAGCTTTGGACAAAGTTTATTAGAGAAGCCCTCCCTTCACAAACAGAAGCCACAAGGTACAGAAAGGACTCCCTTACTTTCTAGATTCTTTCTCAGAGAGGAGCTGAGGTGCACCTGGATACAGTCTTAGCCCCAGACTTAGTCAGTTGTTTATATCTAAAGAATTGCACAGGTGTAATTGAGCTTTTATACAACTTTGTCCTGCAGAATTAAGGATGGCAAACCAGAAATATTTATATAAATAAAATCAATTATTTATTTAAACTTATTGCAATAACGATTGGGGGAAAAAAGCTTAATCAGAATTATTTACTACACAGTATGGATAGCTATAACAACTAGTTTAGTGCACTGTTTTTGAAGCAATTATGTTAAAGCACTTAAAGTAGCAGAATAATTGTTAAGCAGAGATTGATGTTACTTATTCATGCCAACAACTGGGAAAATCTCTTTCATTCAACCTCAAGGAATAACCTTGAGGAGTGTCCCCACTGAAGGGAAGGATCTTCACACACCTTAGGGATGTATGCTAGAAATCTTTGCTGTGAGAAAGTGGCACTGGCCTTTTATGGTATAAAGTGATTGGCCTTAACATGCATTCAAAATACATATTTTTTAGATTATGTGTTCTAAGGCTTACTCAGCAAAATATTATTTGTGCTGAAAAAATGTGTTGGCAGCTTTTTAGTTTCTTCTCTTCAACACTTCTGACCCTCACTTCCATATCAGGACCTGCACATCCTTGCTGCTCCCAGGAAGGAGCCTCAGTCTTGCATGTCCTTGTGGTGGGGGTGGTAGTTTGGTCAAGCTGGACACAGCATTCTTCAGCACTAAGAAAAGCAGTGTTATCCTTGCTCAGTGTTATCACTGACCAGCAGCTCATCTTTGCTCCACTGAACAGCAAACTCTCCTTGCTCAGCCCTTCCCTGATAAACTTACAAGCCTTTCTAGGCTGAGAGCCCTGCTACAGTTTTCTGTGAGAGAAGTGATCTAAAGTAAAACTGGGACATGGACGGATATTTCTTTTAGTCTTTGCTAATGTGCCATTTTCATGTAATTAAGTGAAAATTTAATTCATTCTTGGGTTCTTATGTATCAAAGCTGCACCTCAGATTTCAGCTTTGTTCTTAAGTGTAAAAGAGCAAGGACTGGGGTCAAGCTGAATTCCTGGTGGTGAGTGATTCTAGGTATCACATCTTGCCAAAGCAGGATCCCATTGCCACCTCACAGTCTATGTGGTTTCTGTCTGCTTTACTTCTATTACTAGGCCATCTCAGATGATTCAAATATTTACCCCTTTATCCTTTTTAATGCAGGATTTGTCTTCATCCCTCCCCCCCAATGAGTTGCAAGTTTTGCTTCTGTTCTGCTGGTCTGTGAATTCATTGTTTGCAGGCTGGCAAGGCACCAGTTTTGGGGTGACAGATGGAGCAGACTGCAAACCAGACATTTGCCTCCTAGCCTGAATGATATTTTAATAAGCACAGAGAGGTGACAGAAAGAGAAGCTTCTCACTGGAATGACTGGCAGTTTTGTTTCCAGCCTGAAAGCGCTAATAGATAATTTTTGGCCTCAGTCCAAAAAAAAAAAAAAAAGAAATTCACAGAACATAGAAGCAGAAAACCCTATTAGCTCCTAACTTAACCCTCTTTTTTAGGGGTCACAGAAGTTTTTATGTCTGATCTATTATCCATTTAGGGAGTTGTTTCCCCATTTTTGGTATTTCAGTTTTCTCTCAGGAACTATACACTTTAGGAGACTTTCCTTTAACTTATCATTTTGTTTTCCTTCTTTTTTTTTTTATTATTATTTCAATAATTTTATCCATTTCCTTCCTTCCCTAAGCATTCCTTCTTCTTCGTATTTCTTTATACTCTTCACAGATTCATGTTGGAATAATGGGATCTAACAACTTACTTGGCCTCCAGCTTCCACATCCTGTGAAACAGCTACTGCACTGCAAGGCAATGGCATCTGCATGAGAATCTCTAGAGCATATGTCCTCTTCTCCCTGCCCTTCAGCTGTATCTCAGTTGTATAATACAGGGTTTGTGTAGGGCTTTGTTCCATCCTTGGTCTTATGAATAAAAAAAGGCATAACAAAAGGGAGCTCTGGCAAAGCCCCAGCAAGCTCTGAGATCCCTCTGCAGTGTGAGCAACATGGTGTTTTTCAGACAAGCTGTAGGATAGTCAGGCTTTCAAAGGAGAAGATTCTTCTTCTTTCCCTGAATACAGGTTTAAAAAGGTCTAGCTCTCACTAGGAAAATACAAAAGTGGTGCTGGGATCTGAACTCAGGTATGGTCCCACACACTGCTCAGAGAACGCACTGGAAACTTCTCCATATTTGGACATAGATCTTCATATCTACTGAGCTAGATTCAGGCCTGGATTTCAACTGCTGTGTGAGCTGTAAATTGATGCTGTTCCTGCTAAAATATGCTTCTTTTTCCTTTCAGATACAATGGTGTCACTGAACGTTCAGATCATCTTTGGCCTCCTTTGCTGCATGATTTTTCTTCCTACAGATGGCTTCCCAGCAGACACCAGTGCTGAATTTCGCTCTGCTTTCTCTGTGGCCAGAACCAGCAGCATGGAAGGGAGCTCTGAGATGGTTATTACCTTTGACAAAGTGTATGTGAATATCGGCAATGATTTTGACCCCAAAACTGGATTGTTCCGCTGCCGGATACCTGGAGCCTACTACTTCTCCTTCACCGTTGGGAAATACCCAAAGAAAAACTTGTCTGTCATGCTGATGAGAAACAAGAATGAGGTGCAGGTAATTGTCTATGATGAGCATCACCGCAAGGAACGGAAGGTGGCCAGTCAGAGTGCCATGCTGCAGCTTGACTACGGGGACACAGTTTGGCTGCGTTTACATGGAGATCCCAAGTATGCTCTTTACAGCAATGTGGGCCCCTATACAACTTTCAATGGCTACCTGATCTATCCAGACACTTCTGCCTTCTTCCAGAATGCTCTTAGCTCTCAAGAGCTTGGGCCACACCCTCATGCAATTCAGCAACTTCCCAGAGAGCAGAATGAAGCTTCACAGCGACACGTGTTGTCTGATCAACCAAACAGGGTACAAGACCCTCGCTCTGCGTTTTCTGTTGCCCGCTCACAAAGTCTCCTGGGGACAGATGAGAAGCAAACCCAGCACGAGCCAATCACGTTTGATACAGAGTTCGTGAACATTGGAAAAGATTTCAATTCCTCCACTGGCATCTTCACATGCCGTATACCTGGTGCATACTATTTCTCCTTCACCATTGGCAAAATGCCCTTTAAGACTATGTCAGTGAAACTGATGAAGAACCACAATGAGGTGCAGGCCATGATCTATGATGACAACCACTCCAAGAGGAGGGAGATGCAGAGCCAGAGTATCATGCTACCTCTGCAATACGGGGACACCGTTTGGCTCTACAGCCATCAGCACGATGGCTATGGTGCCTACAGCAACCACGGCAAGTACATCACCTTCACAGGCTTCCTCATCTATTCAGAGGCTCAGCCAAAGTGGCTTCCAGGTGCCAGCTCACCTCAAGGGTCAAATAATTAAATGCAGATGTGAAGGGAGCATAAGAAGAGCCAAGGTGCCATGAACTTGGGTATAGCTCCTCTTTGAATATCATCCTCTACTTTGAGCATGCTGTCGTGTGTCCAGTGCTTTCCTTACGCTGCACGGATGTGCCCTGTCTGCAGGGCCATGCTGTGTGTGCCATTCATCCATAGAGGGGCCTTTCGGGTTGTGTCTGTGTGTCCCGTGTTGGTGTTTGATTTAACATAAAGCATGAGGTAGTTTTGGGGCAGGGGTGGGCCAGTGTAGTGAGATGCTGAGGATCAGAGAACTGCTGCAGTCATGTTACTGCAGATCTCCAGCATCCAGAGAGAAGAGGGTCTGGTGACTTTCCTTGTGTATCCGGGGAGGGAATAAATGTAATGAAAATGAATGTAATAAAAATACAAAAAATCTAAGTGTTCTCTGTTTGGAATTTGTTGCTACTTTTTGAGACTTGTGTGCTTGTCACTGGCTGAGGTACCAGCTCAGGTGAGAGAGAAGTATGGTAATTTGTGTGAGCTGCAGTATGTGTTACTGAGCCAGTCTGTCTGTGTACACTGTTTTTTATCATTTCTGTGTGTGAAGGGTTGGTACCTCTTATGATTTTATTGCAATATTTATTTCACAATAGTTTGTGCTTTTCTTTATCTGATGTAGATGGAGTCAAGAAGCTGGGATTGAGAATCTCAGCTTCCATTCAATGGAAAGAATACATTTAGAAACAAACAAAAGAGCAGGCATCTAGCTTTTGTAGTGAAAAATAAGGGCTCAAATCTATGAATGGACCATGCTCTGAAAGCTCAGAAGCAACGTAAGTAAGAAGAATAAGTGTATCTTTAAATCTCCAAAGATTTGGATCAGGAGCAGGCTCATCACATTATGTGTGAGGAGTACCACACGGCGCAGTGGCACTGCTGACCTCAGGGGTGTCACCTTCCCCAGAAGTGAGCCCCTTGAACACAAGGGTGCTGCTGACCTCAGGGGTGTCACCTTTCCCAGGAATGAGCCCCTTGAACACAAGGGTGCTGCTGACCTGCCATGTGCTGCACCAATAGCCTCATGCAGGCAGCGTTGAAGGAACCAGAGGTGGGGTTTTCAGCATCCATGTTCCAGTGGTTTTGTACGTGCCGAGTTCTGCCAAGAGTTTCTCCTGTGGAGAAGCTGCTGTGGCTGTAGAGGACCCTGCTGTGTTCCTACAGTCCGACAGATGGACAGACGCCTAGTGGGATCTGCTGAGGACATGGTGGGAGCACAGGAGGCTTCATCATAGCCCCACTACTGCTGTTTCAGTTGAGCTAAACCCTGGTTTGTATCCCAAAAATACATAAAGTGCAAAAGTACACCATCTTAAGCATGTACAAAGCTTCATGGTTTCACTTCAGTTCAGTTTATAATCCGTTCAACAGGCAGCGGCGCTCTAAAACTGCTCCTAACAAAACTGAGTTCAAAGCAGTGTGTTTGCATCTGAGTCAGAAGCCAGCCCACTCAGCCTTTATCCATATATTTGTATGGCTCAGGCTATACCTTCTCCAGCAAGACAGTATTTTCATGCACTAGTGCCATCTCAGCTCAGCTTTTTGATGATATTCTCTGCTCAAACTGGAGGTGCATGCAGCTGCTCACTGCCTCTGTCGTTCCATACGTGTCCTGCAAATTAAAGACTGAAAGCATATTTGGCAAAACAATGAAGGGTAGAGATTGGAGGTACGTAAAAATCCACCATAAGAATAATAGAACATTAGTTGAGACAAGAAGTTTTACTTCAAATAAAATTCTAATTTTAATTCCTATGTCCTTTTGGGTGGAAAACAAATAAAGATACAAACAAAAAGAACCCCAAAGCACAAACCAAAATGAAACAAATAAATGCACAAAACAAAAACCCAGCAACAAACAACCTGCTTTAAATCTATCTCCTTCTGTCATAACCCTGACCTGACCTCTAAAACCATTGTCTGTGTCATCTTGCTTTCAGGCTTCTTGTTCCTGCCTTACCATTTCTCCTCACCATCTGTTGGGCTACCGTGGCTTGGAAGAAGATTAACTAGGTCAAAAGCTAGCAGTTCCCACTTTGAAGGTCACACATGCCTCTTTTGTTGAGCATGGAAAAATTATATTGATAGAAAGGGAATTATGGATCCCATTGTCTAAGCACATGCAATGAATGTTCAAAATTAATGTAACTGTAGTGGCAGCAGGAAATCTGGTAGAAACAACAAGAACTAAAGTCAAAACCCTCCTGAGCAGATAATTGCATTTATTTAATTCTACACTGCAGTGTTTAAGACAGAGAAATGTTAATGATGTCCTTCTATAAAATAATTATATTTCTGATTTTGAAGATAGAGATTGTGTATTTATTATGTTTGGCTTGTAAAGTGCCATAGCTGTACAAAAAAAAAAAAAAACCTGTATAGAAGAAAGGCAAAATCTGCTGAAGAAATAACTAGGTCACGATCCTTCAGAATTTAAATGAGATTTCAGAAAGTATATTCCAAAATGATAACTGAAACAAAGCTGTGTATACGTGTAAATATGATATGCAAATACTAGAAAGCTTCATGGAATACATACATTTTCAGGTTGCTTTTTAAAGAAGAATGAATATATGAATGGGAAATTGCTATTGACAAATAAAATATGATGCCACATGAGGAGCAAAATGAAATTAAATATGTGACCTACGTCATGAAACATAACAAAACCTGCTTAGCTGCTTACTGGAGAGGAGAAAAGATCATGTATTTGTCTGAAACCACAGGGAGAATATAAGGAGGGTGAACTGAATTATTTGAAATGAAGTCAGCTATGACACCAGCAAGATATCCTGGAAAAATACTTCCAAGCCATCTCTCCAGTAACGTCAGTGATCAAGACAGATAAGACTTCTAAATAGCACTGCCCCCTTCAGCACAGCCCACTTAGCAAAAAATCAGGAAAGGGAGAAATAAGCTTTACAGTTTTGTCCTTTTTTCATGTAAAAATGACAGCCTGTGCATAAATCCTTAGAGGGTTGCCAGCACAGTGCAGAAAGCAGGACAAAAAGGTGTGACATATTTATACAAAGTCCTGCACGCTATGGAAAGCATTGAAAATAACCAAGAATGCAGCTGAAGCCGGGTGTGTCCCTTCCTATGGTGGGTTCCCTCGTGAGGTGTCTCTCTTGGTCCTGGGCAGGTTAGAGCGATAGAAATGTTTCAGGGACGCTAAATGTGAAGGCTTCTCCTTCCAAGGCCAGGAAGCCTGGAGGAGAGTGGTATTTGCAGGGCAGAGCCCCTTGCACAGGTCACGGAAGATTTCATCAACCAGCTGAGAGAAAAAGCGAATCCAGAGGGTTTTATCCAGACCTTGCACGGAGCGAACCTGGTAGGCACTGTAAACACTGGTGAAAAGGAGACGGTCAAACTCTGTTGGAGGCAAGGGGGTGTCAGTCAGTGAATAATATGTCAGATGCTGCTCAATCTCTGCCGGTGTTTTGGGAACTTCCTCCTCCAAAACCTGCAGGAACCGCCGTGCTGGGCGTAGGGAGGCCAGCTCTTCATCCCGCAGCCGGATTGTCCCGTTGGCCTGAATATCCAGCCTTCCCCAGAGCATCTGGAAGAGAGGAGCAGCATTCTCACGGAAAGCCCAGCACAGCTCCATCAGTCACAAACGAGCTGCAAACCAAAGCCATCCGCAGTGCTGCCAGATCTCGGGCGGGCCCAGAGGCGGCCGCTCCCTCCCGAGCCGCCTGGTCCCACTCCATGTCCTTCTCCGCCAGCCCCACACCCCGTTTCTGACCGGCCCCACAGCTCGTTTCCCCGTGGGACCTGTGCAGCTCTCGCCTCCCGCCCTCCTGTCCCCCCGCAGTCCCGCCTGCAGCAGCTCCCCGGTGCGGCCGCCTCGGGCGGGGGCTTGGCCGCTTGCGGGGCAGTCACCGAACCCAGCGGGGATGGTCCCTTGTCCCACCGCGGACACCCCGAGAGGTGCCACGGAGTGGGGCAGAGCCCCCTTCGGCTGCACCCCGCAGTGGGAGGGAGCACAAATGCCATTAGACATCGCCGAGGCGTTCTCCAGGGGCTCCCGAAATCCGTCAGGGATGAGAACAAACAGAACGGGTGAGTTTTTACGTGCAGGTAGGTGGGAGCATGGGCACTAACAGTGCCTCGGCCCAGGGCCCCCAGTGCTCAGGAGACCTCTAACATGATGCCGGCGTCCTCCGGGCCACGACGGGGTGAGTTGGTGCCGCTGTGACGATGTTCATCTGGAAGACATCAGACAGAACTTGGTAGCACAAGACATTCCTGTTTACTGGTTTTGCCACTTGATTGTCAATAACGTCTTCAACATTCCTGAGCTACCACTCAGCTTGCCAAATATGACAGATGCTGACCACGGGATTTTGATAAGCAAAACAAGCTTTTTAAGAGAAGCAGCAGTGGTTGAGGCGAGGTTTTGGATATCACAGCCCTTAGTCCTGCCAACAGAGCTAAAGCGTACAGCAGTGAAGGCACTGCTTTGACAGGCAGCAAGGAAGCCTCTCACACTGAGAATGGATGGGGTTTGAACTGATGGGGTTTGCTTGTGTGGCAGTTTTTGCTGGAGAAAGTAATGCTGCCTAATGGAGGGAGGGTGCTGGCAGGCTCCTCAAGCTGCTGGTAGAAACATACACTGATGCTTATCCTGTTTTTGTACTTCTTCCCTAGCCTTCTGCTGCTGGAGGAGTGTGAGGGTAAGAGAAACCTTGTCAGATCCATTATGGCTCATTTGATGTCCAGCTAATTACTTGCTGGGACACATGACATCATGTAGTATGGGAAAAATGGATATGAGGCCAGAGGAATGGCAAGTTTTGAATATGAAAGTCACGTTAATCCGAAGAATTGTTCAATTTTCATTTCCTAATACTTACAGTGCTGTAACTGTTTGCATTTATTTTATTTAATTTTTTGTGTGTGTGAAAAAGGAGACACAAGCAGTCTTGGTCCAGGACTGTGAGAGAGAGGCTGCATCCCCTCCCTCCTCTGTAATATCAGAGTCATGAGGTAGTCAAGACCCTCTTCTACTTCTTACAGACTCATCCTTTGGGTTAAGAAACATGAAATGGAAAAAGCTCATATAAAATAGTAAGCTCTCTGATACATTTATGGGGTTTTTTTCACTTTTAAATGGATGAAGGCTTTTTTATATTAAAAAAAAGTGAGGATTTACATTGAACACTTGAGAGTCAACATCAGCAGGTGCATATAAAAAAGTAGAAAGAATTATTTAGTACTATACGTGTATGATGACTGCCACCAAAAGCCATTTCCAAATTTCCATTTTTGATTGGAGCTTTTCAGGGAGATGTAGGAGCTGCTTGGAGAAGTGCACTGCCAGCCTGCAGGATGCAGAAGTTTGTTTCTCTGCACAGCTGCAGGCTCTGTGATCCAAGCCAGCTGTGGCTTTGGAATGTGAGCAGGGATGTAGCTTCTCTTTCCTACTCCTCCAGAGATGTACCAGCATTTTAGCTCAGGTGAAAACATATCATCTGAAAATTTCTTTGCTGTTCTTGTCTCTACAAACTGATCCTCCTTTTTTATATAAAAAGGTTCACAGATCCCTCTCCTGAGGGATGCTTGACTGGCTGCAAAGTCAGTGCATTTGTTGAATAGGTGCCAAACTGCTGTTATGAGTAACTGCCTCATAAATATACACAGCAGTAGATTTTTGAGTAGAGAAAAATTTAGCAAACATAACAAATAATGTATTGAAATAATAACATAAATTTCCTCTGGGGAAGGGAAAATCCTTCCTTACTTATTTTATCACTCAGCAGTGTTGGGTGGTTTTGGGGATTTTTTTTCCCCAAAAAAGCATATGGAAAATCCACAAACAGTATTGCAGGAGACTTTTTTTCAGTGGAGACCCAAGAAAATCCTCCCCTTGTCACCGAACACAGCAGTAGGTCTTCAACCTGCAAGCAGGTACCAGCACCCCCACCAGCAAACCACCCCAGCTGGACTCCAGCTCTCTCCCGTGCCAGTGCAGCTGCCTGAGGCGCCGGGCCACATTTGAAGGAGCGGCAAAGCATCCTACAAATGGCACTGCACAAAGGTGTGCCAAGCCAAGGAGCCGTGTCGCTAGCAGATGTTCTTCCTACCTGTCAGCCTCTGGGATGCAGCAAACACGCACAGGAGCAGCCAGGAGCCGAGCTGTGCCTGGGCCATGGCAGCACAGCCGGAGCAGCTGCCGCCCGCTCCGCCACAGTGCCGCGCCTGGAGCCACAGCAGCTCGCTTGTGGCGTCTTCCCTTGCTGCTCCGGGTCCCAGCAGCCTCTCCTGGAATGGATCCATCTTTCTGTGTTTCTGGTCCCAGCCCTGGGAAGGGCTTGCAGTTCAACTTGCTAACCCCGAAGGATATTTTCCATCATATTTTGGAAACTTGGAACACTTTGTTGTGATGGTTTTGGCAGAATTGTTTAAGCTTTCTTTTCAAAGACTGACTTTCCGCTGCAATGATTATAGGAAACTGTTAGTTGCAAGAAATTTCACTACATATGTTTGCCTCTGAAGAAGGGAGGGCCCCCTAGTTTCTTCCATCTCTGCACTGTGCCTCTGTCACATACTGTGACCCTTCCGCTCGCCTCCTTGGCTTCATTTTCAGTTATCCTTTTTCCCAGGTTCGAAAATCTGAAAACAATCCCGGAATGTCACAAACAGATAAGGATAGCAGACTGCAGATTCATGGAAGGGCAGTAGCAGCCAAAACATACAAACAGGCAGAAGAAACGTCACTGGTTTAGTTCTGTATCAAGCCCCCTGGAGGGGGAACTCAGTACAGTGACCTAACAAACACCGAGTATCAAAGTGGCTCAGGCTTTAGCACCTCATGTCCTCCCCTCTGAGCAGACTTTTAGGTTACAATGAGCACAGTTGGCCTTAGATGTTCTAAATCACATAGACAAAATTTCATCTGATTCCCTTTGCAGCAGGTATCTGTTCTCTACACATCTTTACACGTGTATTAGTGCCAAATCCCCAGTCAAACTGTTCTGTATTTCTACTCTGTATGGCACAGTATGTGATGCCAGGGTTATACGAATATGCAATAATATGTGTAAATAAGGACTACTACCATCTCCCTCAGGTTAAAGGAAGAAAGAAATCTGCCTAGAAAAGAGAGAAGGTAAAGCTGAAATGCATCCCTTGCTCAGCAAGTTATGGGACATCAGTCAGGACATACTGTCACCAGATAGTTTACTAAGGGCTGGGATGATGTCCTGGCCAGTAAGTTGTCTGTGTGCAAAGGACCAAATCTTCCGAAACTTTCAGGATCTGCAGCTGTACCTGGCAATACCTGGACTCACACCAGCCAAGAGAAGCAGCACATAATGGAAGAGTCACAGAGGGGCTCACAACATGCAGAGCCACTCTTCCCCTCAGTTTGGATTCAGAACAAGACCTGTGTTTGTGTCATAGCCTTAGGTATCGAGTCACGCTGCACTGCTTTTGTTTTTCATTATTTTCTGCTGCTTACTCTTCAGCTGCATCCCTTTCTTTTATTAAACTGTGAATCACAAGCTACTCAAGAGGCAGACACTGATGGCCCATGTATGCAGTGAGACTGATGTGCCTTCTGCTTTGTGCCAGAGTCCCTTTTAGTCCACAGTGTACACATGACTTTGTCTAGAAGCCACTACAGAAAAACCCCGTGTCTCGTGGGCCATGAAAGAGCGTCCCTCTAGCTTGCAGCACATGACATGAGGAGGATTGCCCAACAGGATTTTGGCCAACATCTGTGAGAGCCGTACATGATTTTGCCAACAGGAGAATTTCCTAGGAACAGCTTGCAGCTGAAGTGCCTAGAGGAGGATAGCCACGTTGGTGGGAGGGAAGAGAGAGGAGGCTCAGGGGCTGTGCTCAGGTGACTGACACAGTGGCAGGTGAGGGACAAGCATCAGTGTGGATGCTGCCTTGAGCTAGGGGAATTTTGTAGAATTACCTCACTATCCCCCACAGAAAGGCAATTTCAGAGTGATAAATGTATTCCTTAGCTGTCTGTACAGCAATACTTGCACAGAAACAAGGCTGAGTTTCTGACAGCTGCACAGAGTCCCTGCATGTACGACTGCAATGTTAGGCAGTGCACCTGCTCCTCCTGAAGGATTTTGTTCTTGCCAGGTATTCACAGCCCTACCACTCTGCACTCCCCTGGCCATACCGTCTGTTGTTGGAGCAGTTTCAAAACGTCACAAGACAGGTTTAGGCAGGGACACCTTGACTGGTTTCTTCTTTTTCACCATGACCTCCTGAAGCAGGAACATGGGAAATGAGAACAAGGTAAGAGGGATCAAAGACTGCAGGAATCGATTGGATGCTGGTTGAAGTACAAGGTGTGGTTAATACAACACCAGAAGAGACTCTTTAGGAGGGAAGTTTCTTTGAAATAGGACTTCAGGGAGATATTTACAAAAGGGAAATTCTGCTTATAGAATTGAAGAAATCACTTGCTTTGATCATGTTGCCCAGAACTCGGGGAGATTACTCCCCAGCCTGGGGCTGTCTGGCAGATGCTCAGGGAAGGAAGGACATACATAACTCCCAGAAAAGGTGATGTTTGAGTCACTGGAGTGGAAGAAGTAAGAAAACCTTGAGGGAAGAAGGAGTGAATTGCTGACTGTAACCAGACAGGACCTCTCTGATACTGGTATTTTCCAGGTATGGTGCTGCCAGTCCTTATCAGGATGCTTTCCTTGTCTTTTTGTTTCAGTTTGTGAGCAGCATCAGCTGCTTGAAGGAATAATGAGCTGTGTACAAGCGACAGGGAGGGCCCCATCCCACTAAACCTACTGCACAAACAGACACCCTCAGGCCTTGCACAACTTGGAGAAAACATCATGGGATGAAGTGTGATGGGTGATACGTGACATACTGTCATCCAGCCTGTCCCTCAGCAGTGCCATAAGCTCTGCTCTGCAGGAATGCCAGGCTCAGTTGAAATTCCTGTCTGGATTTTGAGTGGAGATCAGTTATAAGGACATATACCGACTGTGTGGCCATGAGGTGGGTGGACATCCTGACACTGTTGATAGCCACATCCTCAGGGAGGACAGACTGCTTGCCTGGCTGTAGGGAGAAATGCCAGAGTTCTGGAAAACACCAGCAAAACCTACTCAGCTCAACATGGTGACTGTGAGTCATCGCCTGAAGTCTATTTGTCCCTTCAGTACCAGAAAATCTCTCTTCTGAATAGTGTGTCTGTAAATCAGCTACATCTGACTTACATCTCATCCCACATCCTTCTGCAGTTGGGGAATCCAACCCAGGCAAACAAGCTTCATGGAAGCTAGCAGTACGCAACAGGCAGGGACAGAGGATTTGGAAGACAGCTTTGTGCTTGGCCAAGCTGACCACAGCCTTGTCCAGCACGAAGCAAGTGTCCACCAGCCACAAGGAACCCAGAGTGAGTAGGCTCCACGAGCAGAACGTCCCCTGGAGCTCAGGAACAGTGGAGGAGGCAGAGTGCCAACACTGGCAGTACTTTGTGAGGCTGTGAAACTTCTTGTGCCCTGGGATAATGAGCCTAGGTGAGTAAATTGCTGATGTAAAAGTCTTCTTGATCTCCCAAGCTTCACTAATGAGAAGAGATTCAGGTCCACCAGCAACTATTCCACATATTAAAGACCTCCTGGAGCCAATGCCTGTTCCCACAGGGCTGCCTACTTTTCCAGTACACACATTCTTGAGCAACCTTGCATATTGTCTAACTTGACAATATGTCATGCCTGACATCTCTTGATGTGGATCAAATTCCCCCTCCACACAAACATTAATTTTAAAAGGCAGATTTCCTTGTGTTCTTGCTACCATCAGCCCTCTGACTTATCATGCTGGGAAATATATATTTTTCATTATATATAGACCATAAGTCTCGGTGTGGTGTCTCAAGCAACCTGGGATGAAGGAGAACATAGATAGGAAATGTGATTTATAAAGAATTTGCATGGTGATAGAAGCGGCATCAGGAACTTTTCTGTCTTGTGCAATAGGCATCAACATGTTGTGAGAGCCACTGCAAAGAAAACAGAACCAGCTGTGGAATATCTTGTAAAGAACTAAAAGTTCATTTCCTATTTAATCTGCTCAATTGAAGACAGACCCAAAACGGAGATAAGAATTGTATAAAACCCCAGACTTCTGCTATGTTCACTTCTCCTTCCCATGTAGAGCTGTGATATTTAAGGTGAATAGTAAATGCTATGAATTTTAACCAGAGAACACTGTTGAGTCACATCCCAAACACTGCTGGCCATAGCAGCCTGAAACAAAATTTTAAAAAAAACTAAAAAAAAAACCTAAAACAAAAACAAAAAAAACCCCCTGAAAATAAAAAACAAGCAACCAACCACTAAAAAAATTGAAAAAAATAAAATTAAGCAGCCCATGCTTACATGGCTGGGGTTGAAACAAATATGAAACCCAATTCTTTGAATACAGTTCAGATCTTTATTTTTTTTTCCTTAATTGAATTTACTATTGTCCGATCCTTTCCACCATCCCATACTCTAACCTACCCAAAACCTTTATTTTAATTAGTGATGTTACAATTTAAAAGCTTAAGTATTGACTCAGGGAATCTCTACAAACAGCTTGTGAATTAGTTTACGAAATCTCTTACACAATACTTTTCAGATCGTACTGAAGTCAGTCAGCTTTCCAACACAGAACAGAATTATGCATTTTCTGGACCAAAGACAAGGGACTTTATTAATTGATGACTGCTGTAACATAATCCCATTCAAACAGGTGGTGGGTGGACTGGAACAACAGCATTTTTCCAGCTTTTTTGGAAAAAAACTGTATTTTCCACAAGAGAAAGAAAGTGGTAATGCTATTGTATCATAGAGCTCAGAATAACTGGAAGACTGACAAAAAGACAGAGTCTTGTTTATGAGACAAGGGAGGGGTATATTTTTGGCTGCAGGAAAAAAAGCGCACAGTCCGAAGATGCTGGAGAAAATAAAGACTGCTTGATTGTGAAGAAGAGGCCAGATTGAGGGAGTGTCACATCAGAAGTTACCTGCAACTCCTTAAAAGGCACTGACCTAATTCCCATGGAAACAATAGAGAGATTTCCATAATTGTTTTGGTCTCGACCCACGTACATTTGTATTGTCCTGAGAGGAACTCTATTAGAACCATTTACCCAGGCTTTTCCTGTTTGCCGTATTATTACCATCTTCCCAACACCCATCCTGGAGCTAAGAAACTGCTATCCCATTGCTCAAGTTCCACAGCTGCTTCAGTGCAGTCTCTTATCCAGTGCTCAGGTTCTGAACTTCGCCTGCAGGACTGCTGGCAGGAGTAGTGTTCATAAAACACTTAGCCACAGGCAGTGCCTGCACTCCGTTCAATTTGCAAACCAAAAAAACAAATCCCCCGTTTTACAACTCAAAGCACCAGATAAACATCTACTAGCTGGATCATAAGGATTGCAAATCAGCATTCCCTGGCCTTGTGCTTTTCATCTAGTTTGAAAACATTATTCCTGAGATCACAACAGGCAGGTATCTCATATCAATTTTTATTATTATAAATACTATATTAGAACAGAAAGGATGGTGCCGCACATCTGCTTCCTTCTGCTGCTATTTGACATCTTCTTTCTTTGCTCCTGCTTCTATTTTCGGGGGTTCTGGAGCTGGACGATAGGCAGGAAATGCCTCCCACGGGCTATTCAGATCGAACTTGCGAAATTCCTGAGCTAGCTCCACAGGCTCTGCCACCACCCGTTTGACTTCATCATCATACCGCACCTGGAACAGCGCAAAGAACACGGGCCAGTCACTTTCACCCCACTCCTGGAGCATCTTTATTTGCTGTGCACAGTGACCCAGACCACCCTCTGTGCAGACAACTCCACTTCTTACCCATGGAAAAACCACAGGCCCACAGGCCTCTGCCATGGCTTCAGTTCTCAATACTAAATGAGCTCTCCAGACGCTACTGAGATCTCTGGACTGTCCACGAAAACCCTCCTCTTTACTTTGCTACCATGGCCCTCAGGCGTCACAACTAAGCACCCAGAATTAGGAGTGCCCAGCCTAACAGACCATGTGAAGTTCACGTGGAATAACACATTTAATTTGACATTTGACATAGGAATTTCTCCTGAGTCACTGAAATAAGGTGGCCCATCCTGGGCCTGCGTGGCTGAGGACTATACTCATGAATCTTTATAATATGGCATTTGTTTGGTTTTAGTTGTTCTAATTTTTAGTGTAACACTCAGAACAAGGGGAGAAAAAGAAGACAACCAGGATGGAATGCAGGTGAGTACCAGACACTTCCTATTGGCTTGCTTTATCCTCACTGTGCTAGTCCAGATCTCTGAACCCCAGCTCAGGAGATGTAGCCTTATCCTTGCTTGCAGAATTTTGTTACTTCTACATTTCTTAAAACAGCCTGTTTTTTGCAGAACTTCACTGTTTCCTCCTGAAACTCAACTCAGTCTTAACACTGCACCATATACGCCTGCTTCTGCAGGGCAATCATTTGAAACTAGACAGATACCAAACACTCTCATTTCACCTGTGGTTGGCATACCAAGGTAAACGATAAATGGCAAGAGTCAATTTAACCAGAGTTTTATAATCTGGGCCTACAAAAACTCAACAAAGTGAAGTCCAACTGAATCAAGAATGGTTCAGTCCTTCATCCTTCAGTTTTGCAGTGGAAACTTTAATCTCCCAGAAAACGTGCTGAAAGCAGAACCACTTTCTCTCCCTGACAAGTATCTTTGGTATACAGCACATAACATTTTGCTCAATTTCTCTAGCCTTAGGCTGCTTTATTATGGATGATTCTTTGTGTGATACTTCAAATTTCCACACAATTTTATACAACTCCTCTGGAATACAGACAAGTGAAACATCCTTCAGACAAATGATTGTGAAGCAGCCACATCTTTGTACTGGAACTCAGAAAAGAGCACTGGGGAGACTTACTAACTTTAGACATGACTGTATCTCCTACCTCCACATAACCAGAGAGTGGGAAGTCCTTCCGGAATGGATGGCCCTCAAACCCATAATCTGTGAGGATTCGCCTTAGATCAGGATGGTTGGCAAAGAAAACACCATACATGTCCCAAACCTAAATGAAAGGGACAGGTTAGTTGAATTATATTTGAAAAAACCAAAAACCTGCATGTCTTATGTCTATAAAATTTCAGTTACATGCCTGGCTTTGTACAGTGCCAGCAAAACTGATGCAGAAATTCATTCAAAAGCAAATCAAACATTGTTTTATCTCCTACTCTGAAAAAGCAGCCAGGATAACACTTCTCTCTTTCTTCCTGAGGGCCTTGGGGAAATCTCTTTGACTGGGAAAATACAGCCTCTCTCCAGCAAGATTCTGTTCTCAAGCACAGCAGCACTCACCTCTCTTTCATACCAGTTTGCTGCCTTGTGCACAGACACTGCTGAGTCAACAGGTGTCAGCTCATCGGTGTACGTCTTCACACGGATGCGGCTGTTGAACCGCAGGGACAGCAGGTTGTACACAATCTGAAGCAGAGGAACAGGCAGCATTTATGGATCTCTTTGCATTACACCACTGGCTAAGCAAAGCCACACAAGGACTATTTCAAATATTCTTTATGAGCAGGATCACATTCAGCACTTCAGAGCTGGCCACTAAAAGACACTCCTCCAACTGAGGTTCCAATAGCTCATCACTTTGGTCCTTAGAAGTGTGACAAAAGTTATGAGACTTAGAAAACATGACTGATGTAGAAGAGCAGAAGTAAAGAGAGATACTAAATCTTTAAAGAGAGACTACTGGAGGGATGGAAACACTTGACAATAGTCTGTCTCGAAGAAAATTACTATCAATCACTCTTGCAATTACTATCAGTGGGAGAAAGCTAAGAAAAAGTACACTTTAATTTTCAGCAAACAAGTTGGATACCAGGGAACATTTCAAACTTTTATGGTGGTGGAGTCTAATACAAAGGCTGCTTATGAGGATTATTATAATCTCGGGGGAAGAAATATATACTACAGTAAGATTGAAAAAAAATCCCAAAACTCTGTAAGGAATTTTAAAGCCTAGTTTGATACTGCCTTGGTGACTGGAAAAAATGAATAAATTAGGGTCTATATTTCTATTATTTCTATGAATCCACTACCTTGGATTTTGAAAGAAAAATATTGAATTTAAAAAATATTCCACTTCTTCAGCAGCTGGAGGTCTTTGACTCAAAGAAACTCTAGCTACAACTCTTGAAATTTTCTTCTCACTGCCAGAAACCAAAAAAAGTGGTCAGAGCTGCAAGAGCACCTACAGGCAGCAGTACTTGTGAAGCCCTCCAAGTCCTGCACCTCTGAGCAGCTCCTACCTCAAAGCGGTACTGCCGAGACGGGACATCAACAGCAGTCAAGTCAGCCAAGGATTTGAACTGGGCATTGGTGTGGTCACGAAGGAAGGTCAGGACAGGAATGATCCCATCCGGATGGATCAGAAGTTCCAGCTCATTGAAACACGTCACCTGATGAAAACAGAACAGCGGGAAGGGCACGAGTACAAACACTCAAACATTATGCTGATTTCAGCAGAAAACTCAAAGAAAGCGACACAGCAGACATAAAAAGGCATCAGATCAAGGGGCTTAACAACAGCAGTAACTTTTCATGGAATTCTGACCATTTTTCTTCCCCAGAACACCTTCGCTAAAAGGGCAACAAACACGTGGTATATTCACTGGATCCTGTCCCATCACAAGAACAATTTCTCAAACAGCACCTACCTGTACTTGCTGGATATACTTGGGCAGAATCTCAGCCACATACTCTCCAAAAGCACATAGCTGCTTCTGTTCTACTTCATTTTTTGGTCTGACAGTAGCTAAGGAGAAACATAAAGTTTCCAAGATTATGACAGGGAATACAGAAAGCTACAGAGACAAGACTAGTAACCCCCTTTAACCACTCTGGCTGTCTGTCAGAGACTACATTATAGCAACATACTTGTGCTACACAGAACGTGGAACTACACACTTTGATAATGAAGGAAATTTGTGTCAGGGGTAAAATTCTGTTGACTCTAAAGAGCAGCAGGAATTGTCCAACAAGATGATGAAGAAGTAAATAATGAGATGAAAAAGAGGGCAACAGAGACAATAACCTGAACTTAGGCAGTGTTTATGTCATTCAACCTGGGTCTAGAATGGGCCTTGTTTTCTGGTTTTGTTGGATGTGTCAACATCTAAGCAGGCCCCTCATAACCAAAACACTCTAAGAACTCGCGCTGTTGGGGTGGGCTTTTTCACTGTTACGATTAAAAACCCTTAAGAGCCAGGGCGATGAGGGGCTATGAAGCTCTTGCCCAAGCACAGCTTTGCAGAGAAAAAGCAGGCTGGACCTGCATCTGAGAAAGGATGCAGATGGGTACCCAGAGCAAGCACGGGAACCCAGAGCAAGCACGGCTACCAACACAGCCACTTTTCTGCGCTATTGGGGTTTACGGGTGACCGGACCAACCCTCTCCCGACGCGCTCACTAAAACGGTTCCATCGCCCAGGAACGTCCGTGGGGCGGTTCGGTGCCCTCCCGCCGGCTGGCAGGGGCACAACCGCACGCCTCGGGCCCTCCTCCGCCCCCCGCCCGGCCCCGCACTTACGGCGAGTGTCCGCGGCGGAGCTCCCCGCCAGCCGGGCCCGTGCCGCCGCCGGTGCCGCGCCAGCTGCGGAGAGAAACGGACACATCTCACCGACCGCCGCCAACCGCCCGGCCCCCGGCACAGCCCCCGGCACAGCCCCCGCGGCCTCACCTCGCAGCGCGGCCCGCGCCAGGCCCCGAGCCGCCGCCGCCCACATCCCGCCGGGACACGGACGGGCAAGGGCACGGGGCGGAAGCGGAAAGTGCCGCCGCCGCCGCGCTTCCCCCGGGGGCGGAAGCGCGCGAAGAGCTTCCCGGGGACGGCTTCGGGTCGGTGGGCGGAATCGGCGAGTGCCCGGCGGCGCCTGGCGCAGGGTGAGGGCCGGGAGTAGCCGCTGGGGCACCCCGGGGCGGCGGCATGAAGGGAAGCGCCGCAGGTGGGTGCCGCGCGGCGCGGCCGGCGGGGAGCGGCGCGGCCGCCGGCCCGGGGACGGAGCAGCGAGCGCCGCGGAGGTGTGGGCGCGGAGGGCGGGGGACGCCGGCAGCCCCCGGACTGAGCCAGCGCCGAGCCTTGCACAGCGTCAGCGCGGCCCTGGTGGGAATCTGCGTTTCTCCGAGGATCAGCCTCCCTTCCTTCCTTCTCCTCGCCCCGGACCGTAGGGTCGCTGTCAGTTGTGCTTAGGGGTTCCCCGAGCCCGGGCGCCGCCGTAGCGTCCGCGACCCTGTCAGGAGCAACGAAGGAGGGAAGCTGGAGCACAAGTCCTGTGAGGAGCGGCTGAGGGAGCTGGGGTTGTTTAGCCTGGAGAAAAGAAGGCTCAGAGATGACTTTATCACCCTATCCAACTGCCTGAAAGGAGGTTGTAGCGGGGTGGGGGTTGGCCTCTTCTCCCAGGCAGCCAGCGACAAGACGAGAGAACACAGGCTTAAGCTGCAGCAGGCGAGGTTTAGGCTGGACATTAGGAAGAACTTCACAGGAGGGATGATTAGAGACTGGAATGGACTGTCCAGGGAGGTGGTGGAGTTGCCGCCCCTGAAGGTGTTTCAGGAAAGACTGGAAGTGGCATTCAGTGCCATGGTCTAGTTGGCATGGTGATGTTCAGTCATAGGTTGGCCTCGATGGTCTCAGAGGATTTTTCCAATTTAAGTGATTCTGTGATTCTGTGAAGGAGGTGTACCAGGTGTTGGTTCAACCACTCTCACTGATAGCCTGGCCTACGGAATGCATGGAGCATGAGATTGGGCTGTTTGGGACAGTTAACTGTCCTGCATGCCTCTTTCTTTATAGCAGAGACATCATGGGTGCAAAGGGGAGCTTTGTCTGGGTGTCTGCAAGGAGGATGTGAGGTTTGCGTAGTCTTTAGCTGCTTCTTGGCATTTCTTCTGTGACTTGGCATCAGTCCTCTGGGAGTTGTGCAGGGCAGTGTGGGCAGCTGGTTCTGCCATGCCAAGGGCGCAGAGTAGTTCATCTGTCCATATCTTGGTGCTCTGTGTGGTCTCTTCTGCATTCTGGGCTGAAGCTCCTAAGCACCTTGACTGTAAGGATAAAGAGCTTTAACCGAAGTGGAAGCCAATTTGCAGGATAGGCTCATACTTTGTAAACCTGGAAAAATAGTATTGATGTGTTCTATGCTGACTGCAGTTCCTCAGTCTCTTACAGACTAATGTATAGGTACTTTCCAGACAGACCAGAACTACTGTAAAATCGAGATGAGTGTAATTAAGGCAGGCAATCACCAGAGATGAGATGGACATGTCCAGCTAATTAGGGATGTAGACACTACTTCCCGTGAACAGAATTTGAGCAAAGAACTTAGGAGCCCTCCTGATCAAGCAGAGTAATTGTAAGAAAATGCATGTTTGACAAGATAAACCATGGAAGAGTAACTGAATCTGTTGGAGAAAAAAAACCACATCTTTGTGAAACATTGTGCTTGAAATAATGGTCATTATTAGTTGAAGAAATTTGTGATATCAGTCATAATGGCTGGTAGTTCAGTTGTAAAAATAAGTCTAAAGTGACTGCAGGTAGGCAACTGTTCCTAATGCTGTCAAGAGCCATGGTAAAAAAGAGCTCCTTGCTGTAGTAGCCTTATGTTTCAGAAGTTTTTCTGACCACAAACTACCTGGAGCTCTGCAAACATCATTGGTACCTACTAAGAGGTGTTTTCTTTTAAATTTTGTTCCCCTTTCCACTTGGGAAGCAGTGACTAACAACATCTAACATTTTGTTTTGCATGCTGAAATTGACTGGCACATTAACAAACAGCATAACCATCAGTTACCTCATTTGGTTAGCTTGAAGGTGGTTTTGTCTGGCAGACATCTCATGCATCTTTTTGGTAAAAACAAGTTCACCTTGATACAGCTTCATCATTGGGTTTGGACAGTAATTAACACCTCCTGATGGTATGAACTGCTGCCTGTGCTCTTTTTTAGTATGATACTGTAATCCTTTTCACATCTAGTCCAGCTATGCTGCTGCCACTTTTTTTGGCTTTGCAAGTTTCCTAGGGCGGTTGCTGGACTTTCCACTTGAATAACTTGCTGCATTTCTTTGTGTCGGTGAAATGAGTGGTGAAAAGATATGCACGTCTCCAAGCCCTGCTGGGATGCGATGTGCACTGTACTGGAAGTTTGGTATATATTATAATTTTAATTATGCCAACTTCTCATTTGTTGTTTGAGATTCTGAAGCTCAAGCACAAGTTTCTGGCTGTGCTATTTATGTTTAGTCTAAAATATGCTGGACTCTTACCAATATGTTTGATTTTTCCCTGTACCCTGAAGTACCGCATAATCTTGTTAGTGGTGAGAGAAAGCTGTATAATTATTGTGATTTTACAGATTGCTGGAGGTCTGATTTGTGCAGCACCATGGACTCATCAGAAGAGACTGGAGGCTCCTCTGCAGAAGAAAACTACTTTGTGAACTACACCTTCACCGACCGCTCCCACTCAGGCCGTGTGGCCCAGGGTATTATGAAATTATGCTTGGAGGATGAGCTCTTTGCTGATGTTACAATATCAGTGGAAGGCAAAGAATTCCAGCTGCACCGTTTGGTCCTCTCAGCTCAGAGCTGCTTTTTTCGTTCTATGTTCACTTCCAACCTAAAGGAGGCCCACAACCGGGTGATTGAGCTGCAGGACGTTAGCGAGAGTGTCTTTCAGCTCCTTGTGGACTATATTTACCATGGAACTGTAAAGCTTAGGGCAGAGGAGTTGCAGGAAACCTATGAAGTGGCAGACATGTACCAGCTGACTGCCCTTTTTGAAGAGTGCTCCCGTTTTCTGGCCCGTACGGTGCAGGTTAGAAACTGTCTGCAGGTCATGTGGTTGGCAGATCAACACAGTGACATGGAGCTCTACACCGCTGCCAAACACTGTGCAAAGTCACATTTGTCTCAGCTGCAGGAGACAGAGGAGTTCCTACACCTGCCTCTCCGCCTACTGACAGACATCCTTACAGGTAAGGAGTTCTTCAGACTGCCTAGGACGTGGATGTAGAAAGAGACTTTCAGAGTCTGGTCAAGTAGTGAACAAAATAGATGAAAAGATCCAACCTTTCATAATCACTGTCTATTCAGAGACTTAGCTAAGCAAAGCAAAGCAAAACATTCTGGATACCTTTGTCAGAAAAAGCCCCAAACCATTAATTGTTACTGGACATGAAACATCTAAGCTGTAGAAAAGGGACGTAGAGGATGTCAGAAATTCACAGCAGTTCCTGAGTCAACAGGTTAGAAGTGTTACACATTTTTTAAACATAACTTCCAACAATTTTTTTTATTTTTGTTTGCGTTAAAAGCAAAACAAAGAAGCCTTACCAGAAATAAACATCTGATGAAAGTCTTTTTTATCCCTTTAGCTCATAATCATTTAATGTAGTAATGCAATAATTCAACGTCTGTGAGAAGGCTTGAGCACATATTTTTAGACTATTTTAGTGTTATTTACAATTGTATATAATTGTTAGGATTACTTAGGCACTCAACTGACTGAAATAGAGGCATTGTAACATCTTGAGTAATACAGTAATTACCCTTCTTATAAAGGTACTAGCCTTCCACAGTAATGGATGCAATGACTCAGTGTTGTGAAGGACGTGTCAACACATGGACAACTTGGTCCAGCTTCCACCAATCCTTAAAGATCTGCTGCCCTAGTAGGTACAGCCAGTATTTGTCACCTCTCCAGGATGCTGCAGTCACAAGTCCATTTTTCTGCAGTTAGGTATCATTGCTAGAGCAAGCAAGAATGTAGAAGCAGCTCATACATTCAGATGTGCCTCTTTCTTGCTTTTAATTACTTTGTAACTGAGTAAGTGACTATACTTTGTGTGTCATGTGTTTTATATGCTGTTACAAAAATAAACCTACCATGACTGGCTTCTTTGGAACACTGGCAAATCTATCCATAAGACTTAAACTAGCCTTTAGAGTTGATGCTATGCGTATGAGAGTCTTTACAGATACTGCATTAAATTATCTCTATTGCACCTAAAGAAACTTACCGTCAAGAACCTATTGAGTATATGTACTGATAGCTCAAAAACTGTGATAAACTTAGAGTAATTTTGATACCTATCTAGCTAAAGTTTTTAAAGTAAGTTGCGAGTTCATTAAAAAAACCCTCTAAAATAATGAAATAAAACGGTAGAGGTCAATCACCTTTAATTTCCTAGGGATTCCACATAAAAACCAGTTTTAGGACTATGGACTTTAGCACTTGTGGTCCTAAATTAAAACAATTTCTCAGTATAACTTTTTTCCATGCATCATCTATTTTCATATGTAGAATCACATTACTCGGCATTTATGCCACAACTTAGCTCATTAAATGGATTAAAATCTGAAGTACTTCCCTTCTTAAAAAGGTAGGAAAAATCCTTTTCTTTTGCATTTCCTGCGTCTTTGTTTAGTTAATGGAGAATTAAATAGGGGAAGCTTTTAGTGGCAAGGATTAAAATTAATTTCATGAAATAGTAATTCATTAAGTTTACCTTCTGTTGCACTCTAGGACCAATTTCAAAATCAAATTTTTTCCATTTAAGCACTACATGTGATGGTTAGCTTACGGGAATCCTTTTAAACAGAGCTGAAATACCTGCTTTTGTGCCACACTTTTTCGGCTCCCTTCCACTATAGAGAAAAGCATTGGAATTTGTCTGGTGCCTTCAGCATCATTGAATTCAGAGTTTGTCATGAGAACAGACTACAAAATCAGAGGGTCTTCGTAGGGAAGCTTCTCAATGAACACAGGCATAATTGCTGGCTTTAAAACTGGAAGGAAATACCTAAAATCTTTTCGATAATGTACTGATGATGACAATACAAGAGTTTGTGGCTTAACCAAAACTTCCAGTTATGTCTGGAAAGAGATTGAAATTTGATGCAGTCTGTCGAGTGTTTCCTACTGTCACACAGCTAAGAAAAGCTCTAGTAGCTCATTGGGGATTTCCAAATGTTAAGAGGATAGCAGCAACACCAGATGTTCAGTCATGAGGGTCAGCTGCCTGGCAGTGCTCAGACACATTCTGTAGATACTTTTGCTAGATAGGTTTCTAGGACCAGCCAGAAGGAAAGGCAGGTGCTGAGATTCTCAATAACAGAATCTTTTTGCATAAATGATTAAATAAGAAAGTATTTGTCGTCGTCACACACCATGTAAGTTCTCTTTCCTGTCCTCTTTCTCTTGGACATAGATTCGTGAATAGACTGCTGAAACTCATCCAAAGTGCTTAAGATCTGGCAGCTCTGTCTTCTGATAGTTACTGAAATTAATTTCATGTAGTTGGCTGGCTGGCAGTGCTGATCATGCCTGACAAAATCCATAAAGACCTGTGTCTGTTTTTCCTCTCCAGAAAGTAGGATTTGTGGTGGGACTGGGGGGAGGCAGCCGCAGGAAAAGGGTGTTCCCGAGTACATACACCTTTGTCTAGATACTGTAAATGCATTTCTGTCCCCAAACCGCAGATGGCGTTCCATGTTCTCAGAATCCAGCAGTTGCCATAGAAACCTGGATCAACTTCAACAAGGAGGAGCGAGCGGGCTTTTCAGAGACTCTGCGATCGAGTCTGAAGGTATAAAAAGACCTTATGTTCTGGGGCTGGTGTAGCACTTGCTGGTTTCACACTTCTCAGGGCAGGGTATTCTGCTCTCAGGTGTGACTTGAAAGCCACAAAATACAAATGTCATTGAAATTCATGGTGCTTGTGAGAGGATACTTTCAGTGTCATAAACAGCAACCCCACTGACAGCTTTTTTTATTTTAACCTGAGGCTGCTTTCACTGGTGATTGGACCAGTGCCACAAATAATTTATTTCACCTCAGTTACCAAAGAAACTGTTCAGAAATCTATGTTTGGCATTCCTCTCGGAACAACTGTACTCCATCAGGGATGTAACTGGCCCTTACGTAAACCACGAAGACTTGTGTTCCAGTGACGTCTGTGGCTATTTTATTGTGTCGGACATGAATGATATGTTGAAAAGGCTTTGAGGCTCTGAATCCTGAATGTTGTAGGGTGGCAGGACTTGGGAAGCAGATTATATACTTCAGGCCCACAGGTGGGTCCTAAACCGAAGAATTCAGTCTTGAGCATCACTGATGTTTGTGTAAGATCTGATTCTGCTGACACTCTTCTCCTTTCGCCCAGGTGATTGGAGAAAATGTTCACATCTATCTGATTGGAAAGGAGTCATCACGTACACATTCGCTCGCTGTCTCTCTGCACTGTGCTGATGATGACTCCATAAGTGTGAGTGGCCAGAACAGCCTGTGTCACCAGATCACCGCAGCCTGCAAGCATGGTAGTGACCTGTATGTCGTTGGTGGCTCCATTCCACGACGCATGTGGAAATGCAACAATGCGACTATAGACTGGGAATGGTGTGCTCCTCTGCCCCGTGACCGGCTCCAGCACACCCTCGTCTCCGTGCCAAGCAAGGATGCAATATATTCACTGGGGGGGAAAACTCTACAGGACACTCTCTCTAATGCTGTCATATATTACAGAGTACGAGACAACGTGTGGACAGAGACCAGCCAATTGGAAGTGGCAGTCTCTGGAGCTGCAGGGGTAAACCTTAATGGTGTCATTTACCTGCTGGGTGGGGAGGAAAATGACTTAGACTTCTTCACCAAGCCGTCTCGGCTCATTCAGTGCTATGATACCAACACAGAGAAATGCCACGTGAAGCCATACGTACTGCCTTTCGCAGGGCGCATGCATGCTGCTGTGCACAAGGATGTGGTGTTCGTTGTGGCCGAGGGGGATTCACTGCTCTGCTACAATCCCCTACTGGATAGCTTCACCCGGCTATGCCTCCCGGATGCCTGGAGCTCAGTACCATCCCTCTGGAAAATTGCCAGCTGCAATGGCAGCATCTATGTCTTTCGTGACCGCTATAAAAAGGGTGATGCAAATACTTTTAAACTTAACCCAGCCACTTCTGTTGTAACAGTCACGAGCGGCATCAAAGTCTTGCTCACTAACCTGCAGTTTGTCCTGGCCTAAACAGGCGCAGTGACAGAAAGACAGCAACAGTGTCTTGCTGTGCAGCTCGAAGACACCTGCAACCCTCAGCACCAGTCCCAATTACTACAAGCTCACAACATCCAGTAAAGACCCCATCCTCTGTACCTATGCAGAGGAAGTACAGGCTTTCTGACTGTGGGCCTATTCTTTTACATAGCACTATTGAAACTGTATTGAACTGTTGTATCTTAGATTTCAGATGGACTACATGCTATTACTTTGATTCCTTGATGATAAGCTGCCTGTGTTTGAGGCCCAAATGGCAGCAAATGGCTATTTTAGCCTGGAACCAATCCACCACTAAAAAATCCTAGGGCATATGGACAACGTCCTCCTTGGCCCAGACTGCTAGTTTTAACTGCCTAGGAGACTGTGTGTTGCTGCTGTGTCAGTCACAGCAGAGTTAGACGTGCACTGTGTCCCCCAGGGATACTCCTATTTAAACATTCCTGTGTCCTATTGCAGAAGGAGGGCCTGGCAGACAGATGCCAGAACTGACCCCAGGACGCTTAGGTTACATTCAGCACTTCTCCTAGAGGAGTTGTAACCAGCTGAGTACTTGCTTACTGCTCTGTCATCACCTAGTATAAAGAGGGAGATAATTTTTAGAGCATTGGCTTCCTTTACTGTACAGGAAATCCCCACCTGTAATTATAACATAGTGTTGCTGAACAAACAGAATAAGACCACTTCCTCCTACCCCCCTCTGTTGGCACTGTAACCCTTTGGGTAAGAATCTGAATAAAGTCTCTACTGAGACAAAGTATTTTGTTTTTTTCTCTTTGCTTCAAATACAAATATTTTTGAACTTCCTGTGGATTGCAGTTCCGCTCAGCACTGATGTGTGGAAAAGATGTGTGGCTCCAAGAGATCTAAGATATTAGCCATAAGGAAAGAAAGCTTTGATGAAACAGCCCTATTTCCCCTTTACTGTAATTTACGTTAACAGTTCTTTATTGATGGTCAAGAAGAAAAACACTTAGGCTTTTGTTAGATCATAAAAACTTTTTTTATAGCAGCTGAGATGGGGATTTTGATAGTTCTTACTATGTTATGCAGTTCTCCCAGTGATCATGTTCCTGTGAAATTTTTCCAGGACCTGGACTTGTTTGTGTCGAACAAGGATATGGGGACGAATCTTGGCAATGGCTTCTATTGCTTGCCGAGGGCTCCAGTGATGCAGCTGAAAAGGCAGAAACCCAGCAAGTGAAAATCCATTCCATCTTTCGAACAGTTAATGGAACATTCCTGGAGGCTACAGGCAATATTAGAGGTGTTAGAAAGCTTGCTGCTGCTTTGCCCCTTAGGTTTACTCGATGTTTCTCTCAGAGAGGCCTGAAAGTCACACATTCATGAAATGAGTCCCTCAGTTAAAGAGGAATGGTTGCTTCCTGGGCCTTCCACTTTCTGTCTCGCTCACTCTTCCTTCATGTTGTGAATAGTTTCCTGTTTTAGCCCCACTAGACCAGAGCAAAAGTGCAGCTGGCTTTTAAATTTTTTAAAAAAAACTTTACTGGTATTCCCGTCATATTTCAACACTTAGTGAGAAATTTTTCCCTTCAGCATTAATGGAAAATTTTCCAGGGAGAGCTTAATAAAACAAAAGGAAGAATCCACAGGTAGGATTTTGTTCTTAGTGCTGATTTCCCTAGTTGGGTTGGTAGAGGAATTCAGAAAACTGAAGTGAGTTCTCTTGATCCTGAATTGTATTTATGGAAAAACGTTCACCACTCCAGTGAACCAAGGAGAAAACATGAACAACAAAAATGGATATTTATCTGCTCACTGAACCTACACTCGTGAGTGACTTGTTATTCCTACCTCAATCTATTCCTCCACAGAAAGAATTAAAAAAAGCAGAATCATTCAAAATTTGCATTTGCATTCAAAACAGCAAGATAATTTTGGGGCCTCTCTTAAAATGGGTGTCCAAACTCTGTAAAATCGTGGAATATTAACCTGTATGGGCTCAGGCTTCTTAAGTGAGAGTTAACTATAAAGGCTGTCTGCATTTTATTTCCATTTTTTAATGAAAATAAACCCCATTTAGCAGAGGTTCCTTCTGACCTGAATTAAGTACGCTGCCACCATGGTGGCACTGCGGGAGCGCCCTGCCTTGCAGTGCACATAGACGCTGTTACCGCAGGCTCGGTGTCTCAGGATGAACTCCACGCCCTTGTGCAGGTTTTCCAAGGTGGGGACTCCAGTTAGATCCACAGTGCTGAGACGCAGTTGCTCCACTCCCATTGCCTCCCATTCCTGTAACAGACATAGCAGATTTGGTCAGTGAACTTTTGGGTTGGTTTTTTTACTGAAAGAAACTCAGAACCTGTTGAGACAGTTGAGAAATTCAGAGAGGATGTAAACAGACTTTGAATGTCAATCCTTTAAATCAGATGTATGAAAACTTAAGTGCTGGTCATCAAAAACTAGTAGTTAAAGGGGACTGAAAAAATGTGGTTCAGCTAAAGGAAAAGAGGGAAGTTGGGATCTCTTCCCAACTCAAAAGCCATTCCTGTATAGTGTTGTACGTGGATTCCATGCTCCCTGTCCCTCCCTGCCTCTGCAGCTGCAACAGTTCACTCGCATGCTCACGTTTTACTGGTTTGTCGCATAGTTTTTAAAGTCAGCTTAGGTACGAGTAGCCACGTCTTTGCTGACACAGGACTTGGGGGTCGCTACCGGGATGACGGCAGGAGGCGGCTAAAGCCTCATGTGAGCCGGGACAGAGCGACGAGAGACCCGTCTGGGGGGTAGGGGGGGATGCGGCACCAGCAATCCCGGGGCTCACCTGCGGGGAAAAACAGAGGAACCGGGTCTCGTAGTCCTCGGTGAGTGTGACCACGCCGCGCACGTTCTCCTCCGCCACCAGCTGCGGGCACAGGCACCGTCAGGGATCTCCGGTCCTCCCGGCCCGGCCCGGCCCGCCCCGCTGCGCCCACCTTACCCTGCGAATGCGGCCCCGCAGCGGCAGCGCCCCGAGCAGCACGACTTCGTCGATGCGGTGGAACCAGGGCCGGCGGAACCCGGGCAGCCGCGCCCGCGCTACCGTGTACAGCAGCGATGGGTAGAAGAGCAGCCGCGCCGCGCCGGCGCCCAGCGCCTCCACCACCCCCATCAGCGCCGGGGCCGCGCTGCGCCGGGCCGGGCCAGGCCGACGGGCGGGGGAGCGCCGCGGACGCGCGCACCGAGCGTCAGCAGAGGGAGCACCCGCGGTGGGGTCCGGCCGCGGGCCAGAGGCGCCCGGCGGGGCCGAAGCGGGGCGGGGCCGGGCGGGGCGCGGCGGGGCCGGCGGCGCGGCGGGGGCGGGCGCACCGCCCCGGCCCCTCCACCCCGCGCCCGCCGTGGTCTCTCCCGGAAGCGCCGCCATCTTGCAGAGCCGGCCCGAGGCGGCGCAGGGAGCGGAGCGGGGCGCGGGCGGATCCCGGGGCAGGTGAGGGCGGCGCCGCCGCCGGGAGGAATTCGGGCCGCGCACGGCACGGCAGGGTCGGCACGGCAGGAACGGCGCGGCGCGGGGCCGAGCCGGGCCGAGCCGGCGGGAAGCGCGATCCGTCTCGCGCAGGTAACGGCTCCTTGCCCCTTCTTCCCCGTTCCCCGGCGCTCCCGCCGCGAGGCCGCTCGTGCCGGGCCGAGGCGGCCGCCCCGCTCCCGCCCGCGGGGGAGCCGCCGCCGCCGCCCCGTGCGCGCCATCCCGGGGCGGTGCCGCCCCGCCGGGAGCCCCTCCGGGGCCCGGAGCCGGAGGCTGCCGGGTGTCGTATCTGATCCGAGCGCTGACAGCGCTGCGGGCGGCGGCGGGGGCGCTGCGGGTGCGAGCTCGGCCCGTGGCGGCGGCGCCATTGGGGGGGGGGGGGCTGCGGCGAGGCCGGGCGGACCCCAGGGCGGGGGAGCGGCTGCCCCGGGCTCGGCCGCCGCCAGCCTGCCGGGCTGGGCGCCCCGGGCGCTTAGAGGAACCTGGGATGCCGTTGCTGTTGTCGTCGGCGCGGTGGGGGTCTGTCCGCTGAAGCAGTGAGATGTGCGCTGGTGCACCGGGGGTGGAGGCGAGTCGGACATAGGAGAAGCACGAGCAGGAAATTGGAGTTCAGCACAGTGTGAGGATTTGTAGTCTCAAGTATGAGAAGGCGTGACAGACACTACTGGAATGAAGTAGGAAGAGCAATATAAAAACCAGGAGAGACGGAGCGTAAAATGGGTGATAAGTATATGAAGAAGCAGTAAAGGTTGATAACAGCACCCTTTTTTTGTAGGACTGTTACGAGAAGGAAGTTGAGAGGCAACCTTAGAATACACTCCTTTAAATTCCTGAGGAATTGTGGCCCAGACATTTTCACCTTTAAGGCACAGGCATTCTCTTCTGCCAGAAGTTGTCGGGGAACATTTTTCAAGCATTGCAGCTTTCTTGTATGTACTGCTTGAGTGTGGTCGTTGGGTGCGTTTCACCAGTTTGCTTGATTTAGAAAAGTATTTGGTGGGGATTTGTATCTTGAAGCACGCTTGACTTCTGGCTTACAAGAGCTTGGGGTTCCTGACTATCTTGGTGTTTTTGGCTTTTGTGTGTGTCTGTCCTTCCAGTCTTACTCTTTGTACCAGTGATCACAAAAATTGCTGAACTTTCTCCTAGTGTCTTTTGCTGTCTCCTCTACTGTTTTTCTGTAGGTTAGTTCATCGGATAGATTTTACTGCACTAACTTGGCATTGCACAGCCATAATAAACCCATCACATTTTTATTTTTTTTTCCATTCCCCTCGGCTATGTTCTTGGGATTTCTTCATAATATGAGATACTGTATCTTCCTAGAATTGTGTCTGGACCCAAGTCTTGAAGAAGCAGCATTGTTGGAAAGACTCCTGCTGTGGTAGATGCTTAGAATTAATACGTATGTCTTTAGATGGAGCTAGGAAATGTTAGGGTGGCTACAGCATGCATCTAGCAGCTTAATATATTGAGTTGCATTCCTGCTGATGAAGAGCCCCCGGGACAGGAGCACAATTCTTATATCTGCTCAGAGACATAGGTGCAAATGTATATACTACTAAAATTCCTAAATAGGGGATTTTAAGTACGGTGATATAAAGAATGATTTTTTCTTAAGGTGCTTACTGTTCTCTTTCAGCCTCTGCTCACATTCAAAATTATTGCTGAAATCCAATAATAAATCCAATAATAACATCCAATTATTTTGGGAAAGCGTATGCTGTTCTGAGGAGTGTGTTCACCCTTTCTGAATGATCATTTCTGCATGGCTGTGTTTTTTCCATTCTTCCCTCCCCTGTCAGAAGTTTCTAATGTTACATTGGGGAAAAATCATTGCAGGATCGGAGCTGCTGGGTTACATGTTTACCCTTTTGTGTCTGTTGGTTTGTTGGTTTTTTTTTTTTTATGGTAACAAAATAATTGATGCAGGCCTAGGACATTCTGTTTACATGCAAAAGAAAGCAGGAACAATTGAAAAGCAGACAATTGAAAAGTGACTGTTCTAAAGTCATGAACACTAAAACATGAAGGTTTATGTGTAAGGTAGCTTTGTTTTGAAAGTAAATGACCTACAAAGTGAGAAGAACTTACCCATCTTTCACAATGGGAGATAGGGTAAAGAAATCCATGGTAGTACTGTGTACTTCTTACTATGTCCATGTTTCTGCTAGGCCTCCAAAACTTGATGCACTTGTAAGATAATCTTTGCATGGTAGGGGGAAGGTTCTTTCAGTTCTTCTGCTACAAGTAGGGATTCTGAAAACTCTCTGGCACTACTTCTCTAAAGGGGAAAACAGGAGATGTGGCAGGGTCATAGATATACAATAGTTGTCTGTCTCATTAATAATAAATCCATACCTTGCCAAGTAACCTGTACGTCAGTTGAAGAATCATTGGTTGAAACAAAATATGACACTTTGAAATAAGGGAAATATTTATAATATTGTGTAAATTTCCTTCCAAAATCACCAGCAATACCCTGAATTGGTTGAATTTCATAACAGATAGATATTTATGTGATTCTTAAGTATTTAGATTCACACTGATTAAAGTAAGATTCTACCTGTAATCCAGTATCTAATTGAACTTTTTGGGAAACTTTGTTGTGAGCAGGTTGCTTCTTAATTATTTCTTGCATATTTTTCTGAAATGTGGTTATTGATTACCAGTTACTGAGTCATCTGCCACAAAGCTCTTCAGAAAGCCCACTCTAATTTTTCCTTTAGTGTCTATTTTAGAGTAGGTGGGAAGTGAGACAAATTCTCATGGTTTTTGAGATTTCCTGGTTATTAGTCTTTAGCACTGAGATCTAAGAACCCGCTGTTCTGGCTGTTGAACTGGAGACTGTTCTTAAGTAATATGTCCAGTTTTCCAAGTCATAATGTGAGTTTGGTTACTGAGATAGCAGTGATAGTCCAACAGACTCAGATCTGTATTTTTGCTTTCTTATTTTTCGGTCTTGCCATAAATGTCTGAAATGTTTTTCAATCTGGGCATGTTCAGTATTGCTTGTCCTTCAAGACTATGTGCAGAGTTTTTCACTGCCTTTGTAACTGCCTTTGGGCAAGAAGGTATAATTTTTATGCATTGATCAGGAATTTGGAAGGAGAAAAAAATAGTATAAATCAAAGAAGACTGAAATATTTCAGGATTTATTAGAATGGGAATTGTAAATTGAGAAAAGTTATCTGGTGCCTCTAATGGGTATTTCTCAAAGTATCACAGCACAGGATCTTGAGTGGCGATCCTGTTACAAGATTTCTTGAGGCAAGAGAGATTATCTTGATAGGAAAAATTAACCAGTAGTTTTATTGCCCTTCCTCCAGTCATCAGAGATACTTGTGTTATACAAATAAATGCAAGAATGCAAGATAACACATTTTCTGCTATTGCTGTTTACAACCTATTTTAGAAAGGTGCCAAGGCGCTTTGTGTTTGGGACATAACAGTGAAAAGAAAGAGCTTTAGTATTCACATTTCAAGAGATTTCCTAAACATCAACTGAACATCATCTTGTTTGCACCTGATGTGAGACTCAAGCAAGTAGACCTAAAATATACCTCAAAGCTGCAGTGCCACTTAGTCTGCAAGTGCTTTGCTGTAGGGAGGAATAGCTCACGAGTCTGAACGGTGATGGACAGAGCAGGCTTATTTGTGTGACAGCAATCTAGTGCAACACAGTCATCATCCCAGGGAAAGGAAGTCACCTTTGACATCTTGAGTAGCTTCAAACTTCCAGCTGTCGTAGCTATATGCTAAAGAAAATGCATCATTGCTAGCTGAATTCAGGATGAATAGTGAGAAACTAGATGGCTGAACAGAAATCTTCAGTAGTCTCCAACTTTTGGTGAAGAATTTTAGTTTAGATGATGCAGTTTGTGGCACAGGTATGTGTAAATGAAAGCCTTATGCCAGAAGAGGAGTGCTTGTCCACAAGCTGTCTTGTCTGTCCCATGTATGCATGTTACTCTTGTATCTTCAGTATATTTAGTATATTGTGGTATTTTTGTTTCGTTTTTAGAAAAGGTGTGCTGGCTTACTAGCTGCTCTGTTAGAGGCAAACTGACAAACTGCAAGTTTTGATTATGAGTCTTTACTGATTTAGAGTAGATTTATAACTGATTTAATGGCTTGGCTTGCAGTGGTTAAGTCCCAGGTAGATTTAAGATTATGTAAACTGGGCTTAAAACCATATCACTCAAACATTGGTTTGACTAAATTGCTTGTAATGTAGCATGGAATAACTAGCTTGAGTGTTGCTGAAATCGAGGTAAATGAGCAGGCAGTTTGGGTTCTTTGTCCTTTTCAGCAGCACACCTCAAGGAGATCTTGAATGAGCGTGTGGATAAGAGGATGGGTGTTGGTTGAGTATCATGTTGGTGTGGTATCTAGCAGGCTTTCCTTTGCAGAACATTTTTTTTAGTGCTTGCATGCTCTGTATTCTCTCAGAACTGAATGCTCTCCCAATTCATATAAGAACCCAGGTGACTGTCTTACATTGTTTTTACTTCCAATTAGTTTGAGTTTTTCAGGACCTTGGCTTCTTTTTTTCATCCATCAAAACTGTTCTTTCTGATAGCTTTTGCTTCTATTTGCAGGCTGCTTTGTACTGCACTTTTCACAAAAATAATGTAGTTGTTATCCACTAGATTTCAGTATTTCACATGTCAAAGTAAAACTGTTGTTCTTCAAACATCTTACCACTTAAAATTCAGGCTTTCACTGAACCCATGCATATTCTCTGCTATTTTTGTCCCAAACTATGCAGTTCAAAAGATATTCCAACATAGATATGCAATCCACAAATTTTTTAGACTCTGTTGGAAAGGGAATATTCATGTCTACTTTTTCCAAAGCAGAGGAGTTTGTAATTCAAATCGAGCACTTAGCAGACAATGTCCGAGTCTACATACAAAGATGATAGCATCTTCCTTAATATACATAGAGATTTGCAGGATGGACACCAGGCATCTTATTATCTCTGCAAAATCTTACAAGATAGAGTTTTGATAAATGTTTCTTCAGAAGGCAATGAAATACTGATCTCCGGAAGAGAGAATGTATTTTGAGCATCACATCTAGCTTTTGCATTTTGTGTAGGCACAACACAGTGTAAAAGTAATTCTTCTCTAATTTATAATTTTGTATTCCAAAGCAGAGCACCATCTGAAAATATTTTTTGCCTACTTACCTGTATTTCCTTGTTATTGGTCTTCAAAAATTTTCTGTTCTCCGTTTAAAATTCTGAATTAAAAAATACTTGGATGGCAGGTCAACTTAGTGATGAATTGTATTTCTTCTGTGTTTTTTGTTTCTTTTTTCTTGCATGTGATTGTTTGATGACTGTACAATGTATAGCACAATTGAGCACAATGAGTTGAAACAGTAAAAATTCCTTGCACTGTTCTAAGTGACATTAGAAGTGATACCTTTAAAAATACCAGTATGCAAAATCTTTTTCAGGAAAAAAGTGGTTGTATATTTACTTCTCTAAAGCAGTTTTGGCCACTCAGAAATCCATGATTATATGCACTGGAGACTTAGGAAAAGTTAAGTGAGAATTTTCTGATATTTGTGGAGTAAAGCCACCCATGTTACGCTTTGGATTATGCATTCAGTGCCAGAATTTGATAACTCTTAGAGACTGGCTGTAGGTGGTACTGTGTGTATTTCAGTGTGGAAGCTGCTATGACACTAATTGTCTGATGCAGAATTTGCTTTGGAATTTCTTTGGGTTTAAAATTATTTTTTTCATTTAATTCAAGACTAAGTTTTAATAGGCATTTCTTGCGGAGCAAGACTAGGACACATATTCTTGATCCTTTTTTGTGAGGAAAACAATTTTGGCTATGCTTAGGTGTAGAACTAATTCTGGATATACTGGGGTCTTCCTGAATTTGCAGGGAGCCTAAACCATTATCTCAATAATGAGAAATTTGAAAAAATATCAATGTCATTGGTTTGAATGCCAGCATTTTTGTATCTACACGCACATGGCATTAACAAAACTACCTAAGTGCACTTTTCTGAGTTCTGAATTGGCTACTGCATTCCTGATGTAGCTGGAAGATGCAGCTTCCACTTACTTGTATGAGAGAACTTTTCTGATAATTCCTGAAAAGTAGTTTTGTATCACCACACGAATGTGGGATACACCAAGTCGAAGGAATAGGCAGCAGCATGTGGTAATAAATCTCTCATGAAAAATGATGCTTTTTAAATATAAATGAAACCGCTTTTGAGTTCGCAAACTGTCACACTTGTGTACTAAAAAAAATAGACTGTGCCACTTCTTTAAATTTTTTTCCTGTGAATACCTAGGGATTTGGGTCTTCAGTTACACTTACTCTGCTCTTTCCATGCCAGAATGTGAAAGGGGTGGGGTGGGTGGAGAAGGAAGAGGATGCTGCATAGAAGTGCATTTCTTCTGTTTTTAAGAAGAGTGCGTAGAAAAAGGTTTAGTTTGTGTTTAAACACTGGCAAAAAGGGCTACAGGGAAAACAGGCAAGGTATGGTAGGTCACCACATTAGTTATTATCAACTAATGAGAAAGGTCATGCTTCCTGGTTTAGGACAGTACTTAAACAGGGAGAAGGGTTTAAAAAGATTTCTGTAATTCAGTTTGGGCTGGAGGGGGGAGAAGGTCAAACGAAGACCTTAATATGTGGACGTGTGTGTCCAAAAGCAATAAGGAAGACGTTACTAGTTCAGTGGTTATTAAAATGCTGGTGGATGTGGGGATTCCCTGGGATTTTTGTCTTGTTTCTGAGTTGCTGCCCAGATTCTATTGGTGAATAGTGTTAGATGTTTATGCATTATTAAGGTGGGCTCAAGCAAAATGGAGTTGGAACTCATTTCAAAACAGTAACTCCTTTAGGTTTGTACACTTTAATTCTTTTCTTTCCTTGCACGGTGTGACAGCGAATGAGGGGGTGCGTGTGTAAAGGAACTTGTCTTAGCAGTGGTGTCTTTCAGAGACCATGTATGGGTAAAGCAGTTCGGCTGGTTCAGCTCCCTGCTCCTCCCTCTCGGGGAGCTGAGCAGAATCTCTTCTGCTGAAAGGGTTGTTCCACTTTCTGCTTTCTATATTTGTCCAGCAGAGCACACTGGCTCCCCAGGCAGTGTGGCTGGCCTGGTGGGCTTTTGCTGAGCAGAATTGAGAGCCAGGGCTTACAGTCTCTGTTATGTCCGTCTGTCTTGTCTGTCTCTGGGAATGACTGGTGTTCCAAGTGAAAGGTGATCTGTTTGTGGATGTTGTCTTTTTTGTAAAATGCAGTTCATCCAAATTTGGGAGTCTAGGGACTGGAAATGGAGGAGGGAAAGCAGTTGTCTCATAGGGACAGTTTGTAATGAATGGCAGTGGAATCAGAAAGACACAGATTTAACCTCCAAAAGAGCTGCTGTCTTCTGGGATGAGAATTTTAATCTCCCTTCCTGCTTTGGGGAGTGATTAGCCAAGGCCTGTATCCTTCCATAAAAGGTCTGTTGTCACTGTCTGCCTTGAAGATTAATGAAAGCTAGATCCTGTCCTGGAAGATCTGAGTGCTGTCTTTGCTTGTTATGGGCAATGGGGATTAATGAGGAGCTAGACCCTGGCCTGCCTAGTTTGGAATCGGGAGTTGGTGTTGAGGGATGGGGCTTGCAGGAAATACCTTGTTAGGAAGGGCTGGAAACTTGTAGCTAAGACTGCACTGACTGTGTGCTTGCATAAACTTTGTATTAAGGCCCTGCACACATTGGGATGACTATTCACAATTGCTTTTTTTAATTACTAGATCAGATGAACAAATAGTGCAGAAAGTCTGTTAGCTGCTACACTGTAGTAAACTGTTAATACAATCTTCTTTGAGTAGCAGAAGGGTGCTCAAAATAATGGCAGCAGTCAAATACACCATTAACAGTGGCAATCTTTTGAGAGGGAAAAAGAGGGCAATTGTTTATAGGGTACTTTTTCTGAATTTTAGGAAATACTGTCCACTTAACAATTTTTCTGCCTTTTGAGTATCTATGCAAATAGGCATCAGCCTCTTGTTTCTGGAATTTGAGACAGGAAAGCATTGTTTCAGTTGTAAAATTGATTTGAGCAAGATTCTGCCTTTTTTCTTGAGGACCATGTTCCATAAACCCAGTCTGAATTATTTTTCTTTCCTACCACTTCAGTGTGTTTCCTCCTGAGAAAGCTATGTGTCTCTCGAATTTGAAAGAAGGACATTTTAGAGGCAAACTGGTGAATCTCAGCTGCCTGGCAATGTCTGGATTGTACTGGTATCTGCAGGCAGGAACCTGTGATTGATGTGTGACAGAGGGTCATCTTATTGAACCAACTGAACTCAAGCAACTTAGTTGTGTGGCTGTTTTCTGGTCCTTCTTTGTTGAGTGGGGACACACTGCGGTAGTTTCTTCCATCTTCATGTGGAAAACCTGTGGAATTTGTTGTAAATATGCAGCCCATGGGATGTTAAGCTTGTTACCTGAAGTATCTTGGTATTTTGCCTAATTCTGGCATCCTCTGCTAGAATTAGGTCCTCTGCCTGCTTTTCTCCCCACTTTTCCACTTGCTGACTCCCTCACTGACAACCTTTCATTTATATGAGTTACCAGTTAAAAGCCATTTGTGGTACTGTTTGAGGCCAGTGATTGGAGTTTTATGATTCCTTGGCTTTTAAGTGTTTTCTCATAGCATACTTACCTTTCCATTGCAGTCTTGGAGCAGGAATATGATTGGGCAGTTTCAAAGGCCTCTTGGAAGTCCACTATTGCATGTTTTAAAAATGCTGCGTGTCTATTCTGTGAAAGATGCCATTTAAATGGATAGAACACTGAACAAATGCATGTGCACCGAGGGCATTTGGGTAGTGAAAGGCTGTAGAATGGCACTGGGGAATTTCAGTCATACCATTTTGTTAGAATCTTCCTAAAAGCAATATGTAAGAAAGTGACATTGTTCAGAGCTAAACCAAGCTGTCAAGACAGGAAATCTCGTTTGCCTTGTATACTTGTGTGTTTAAGGGAGAATACCCAATAATCAATTCTAGATTGACTGTGTTACCCTGTTTGCAGAAAAGTAATCAGGGTTGGAGACAAATGAAAAATTAACTTCTGTCTGATGTCCTTTGAAGGTACTGAAATTCCACAGGAAGGTGTAATTTTTTATTTTCTTCTTGCCCTACTGCTTTTTTTTTTTTTTAACAAAAATAATCCTTTTTTAAAAATATCATAATTTTGCAGTAGAATAATAAAGTTAGGTTAAGGGTAGACATATGGGAAGATTACAGGAATTTGGAATTAAGTCCAGTGTGCATTTCAAATTGATGGAACTTATAACTGCTATCATGAAGTAATTACAGCTATTAAACTCCAGGAAGAAAAAGTGAAAGTTGGAAAATATTTACTTGTGATTTTAAAACGTTAAGTCATATCGTTTAATCAAGAATATGGCGTGACATGTCTCTAATATCTGAGGCAGTCCACTGACGAAGAACTGGGACAGTGAAGATGATTATATGGAAGGACATGTATATGGTTCTTACAAGCATAGTGTTTTCTTAACAGAAGCGATGAGAGACTTGTTTATCACTTGAGGCCTTTAAAAAGGATCTATCAGTAGAGATTTAATTGTGTGAAATTCAGCATTTAAATTTGATTATCTACTTCCATGAGTAATGTAAATGAGCATCTGCCAGTAGTGCTCTGAAAGAGGCTTGTGCCATTTTTCATGCGTTTTTCCTTTCCTCTGTGTTACCAAGAACATCTGTGTGGTTGTGCAGTGAATTGAATCTGGGAGCATGTCTGGGTTAAAACTATTGTTTTCCTGTTGTTGGTAGACAAGCTCACACCTTGACTGTTTCCTTTCTCAGGCTTATTATACAGAGGTGGGGGTGGACAGCTGATGAGGAAAGAGTTGAGCACCATTCTTTTGGCAAGAGCACCAGCTTAAACTGGGTCTGTAGTAGGAGTATCGTGGTCTATTCCTTTGTATTTCTTCCCCATTTCCATTGAATGTTTATGGAGAGCTTGTATGCAGTCTTCTCAGTAGTATAACCTGAAAATATTAAGTAAGAATTGTTTGCCTGTGTTGCCTGATGGGGCACATATAATTTGCTTCTAGACAGGGCGGTCCTAAATGTTGTCTCACCATATTTCTTTATGAATGCAGTATCTGATACATGCTGTGGTTGATGCTGCTCTACAGAAAAGCCTGCTGTTCATTTGGGAGGAAATTGGTGAGCTTTTCTGATATGATGACAGAGGGAAAATAATGTGCCACATAGACTGTCGCATGTAAGGTGTTGGAAGTAGAAGGTGCCTCCAGAATCCAGGCACGAGGTATAGAGAATCCAGAAAGATGATTATTTTATGTCTATTGTGCATGTTCATGCAGCCAAAGCTGTATTTATAGCACTTGGTTTTGCCATAAAGTTTACGGAGTATCTTCCTGCTAGCACTGGAAACCAGCTGATGTCATACTGTGCCTTCCAGGAAAAGTGAATGGAAAAGAATTGATGGATAAGTGTGTAAGTGAAGAACATCTGAAAATACCTGTGTAAGACTTCAAGCAAGTACTGATCCTCTAGTTCTTGGCAAAGTACACTGACACTCTTCATCCTTCTCCCCCCCATCCAGCTAAGGTCAGGTTATGGATCCAGCCTTGTACAGCAGAGTTTCTGAGGCCTTGGGAAGAGAAAGGAGCAAGCAGAGCTGTGCTGGTGCAGGAATCAGTGAGCATCAACCACTGGAGATGAGCAGCCTGGAGAGGGTGTGTCAGGGTCATGAAATGGACCATGAGGGCAGTTTGTGGAGTAAAAGGCTGCTGATACCAGTAGGAAAGGCATTCTATTAGTTGTATTCAGATGTTCATAACTAGGAATGAAAACTTCTTCAGACAAAGTTCATCTGAAGTGTTGCATTACATTTGTGATTGGTAGTGAGACAAAAATGATGCTTCGTGGTGCTGCATGTATTCATGTATTCATGTGTTTTCAGTAGACTGTAAATGAATGCTGATTTTTTTTGTTTTTCTGTATTATTTACAGTTGTATGTTTCAGATACTATATAAAGATACTGAAGAGGGGAGTAAATGTTGCAAAAAATAAATCCAAGTATATACGAATGATGCTGCAAATGATTACAAGTGAGAAACCTTCAGAGAGCTGGACTAGAAGCTTAGTAAGACCTACTTTGCAGTGGAATGGTTAGATTTTATTAAATGTGTGGTTTTGAGCAAAAGTGGAATATTCCTAAGTTGATGTTCCCACAGCAGTGCCAGCATTTGCCTCTGATGGAGAAAAAGAAATAGTATGAAATATTTTTTTAAAGATTCAGCTCTATACACTCAGTATTAAATCTCTTCAAGTGTTAATGAAAATTATTTGCTGTTAAAAGTGATGTGAATCAGTATTCATTGGTTATAATAGAGCAGTAACTCCAGTTCTTTGTAGATGTGAGTGTAATTTGTATCCATTTACTTCTGCAAAGGATTTACCGTGTGCCTATTACAAAATAAAGATTAAAATAATTGAGCATGTTTTTACTCTTTGGTTTGCAGGCGTGGCAATGGCAGATTCTGCACGGTAGAGTTCATGGCAAGTATTTGTCTAATATAAGCCAAGCAAGACACATACAAGCTTAAGGTAAATCAGTCTTTCTTAGTTGTGCTTCTTTGAAATAAAATATAAATGTTTTTACTTCAACACTTTGCAAATACAGAATTTCAGACCTACTCAGAATTTTGTATACAGTTCAATTTAGATCTTTCAAAAGTGAGACACCTCAAAATTATTTTCCTCCTGAAGCTGGCAGTAGATGGTGGAAACAGCCATGAACACTGTGTCCTCCTTTGGCATTTTAGGTGTGGTAATACAGAGTAATGATTGTATATGAGGATCTTTGCAGGGAGACCTGCAATACATCTTTATTCTCTGTTTGCTTCAGAATCTATTTCCTTTTGTACAATCAGAAAAAAGGTGTTTAAGTATCTTGAATTTTTAACACAGAGCTATGCAAGCTGTGTCTGTCTAAACATTGCGCAGGGATGATTTCCACACTGTGATTTTTTTATCTTGCCTTTAATGATAGGTAAGTTGAAAGTGTTAGTATTTGAATCTTGTGGCTGAGATAGATGAGCTTGTTAAAAGTTCAGCTGAAGTTCGGTTCCTTCTAGGAGTAGGCTTAGTGATTAAACTGAGAATATTGTTTGTGTTCACTAAAACTCAATCTTTTACCCAAAAGAAGGCCAAACTCTGCTGTATATAGTAGGTCTTCCTGTGTCATGTACAGTCTCCATAAAGCAAAACATGAATGCATATTTTCTGAATATTTTGAACCTTCATTCAAAAAGTAAATGAAATGTTGCTTTTGTTTGTACCTTCTCTATTTTCATCTCCTGGTATATTTTGAGAGTCCCTTGATACCATAATCTGGAGAGAGATAGCAAGGTAAAACCTTTTGTTGGTGAGATTCTTTGGGGTTTATTAATAGACAGATGTTTTGCAGAAATTTTTTTTTGGTGACGTTGTTTACTAACAGACAGATGTTTTGCAGAAATTTTTTTTTGGTGACGTTGTTTACTAAGTTTTCAGCTGAGATGCAACTGTAACAATGTGATGATACTCCTGACTCTGATTGAATACATTGTATCACACAGTTTTCAAAATACTCTTTCACAAAGAAATAAGATTATTATTTCTTTGTACATATTTGTCCATATTGCACAAATGGAAACTCTTAGGACCAAAAAGTGACTATTCAGTTCCGTAGCTAGTAATAGAAATTATGGCTTCTAGGACCTAGTCCCATGTTTTCAACAGCAGATCATAGGATTGGTTTGTATTCTTAGAGTGTATCTTTTGACACTTTTGTTATGGATTTTAATACTTAATGAGCACTCTTGGAGGTGTTTGGACTGTAATTGCTGACTGGACATGGAACAGACATTGCAAATATGATCGACATCCCAAATCTTAAGTATTTTATGATGTCCTGGTTAGAGTAACTTGAAGCATAACATTTCAAATGTTTTCCTCTCTTTTCATATTAATCTTTAATGGTCCCAAAATGTGCATCTCTTCTATTCTTCATCCTGTTCTTCCTATTACATCTGAAGCTGAAAAAGCATTCTTATAATAGAACATAGTGTCATGAGTAATTCACCTGGTCTACTTGCTAACTGTACAGCTTGTCTGCTACCCTCTATACCCTTTAGTATTTGTGCTGGCAGCACTGAGAAAAACAGTATTCAACTGCTCTTTCTGCCAAAATAAACTGAGCAGGCGCAGTGACTGAGCTGTGGCCTCGCACTGAACAAGTAGTTTCTGGTGCTGAGAGGTTTGAGTGGTGTAAAGATTGCAGTAGAAGGGCACTTCTCAGATAAGAAAGTATGGCTCCTTCTCTGGTAAGGTTTTTAGACCATAGGAGTTTCCCCTTGCTATCTCTGTTGTCTTGTTGCCTCATTAGCACGGGTTGCTACAAAGTGACACTTTCTGTGGGTTGTGGCCTGAGCTGTGTAGAAATTGAAACTTCCTCTGGTCTGTGTAGGACTCTCAGTTCGTAATCTGTGTAGTGCTCTTGCTCCGTCACTCTTTGATGCATCATTACCTCCCTCCTGTACTTCTTCCAAATAAATAGTTCTTTCTATATTTCCAAATTTCTGTTATTGGTCACATGGGTTCTTAAAAGTATGTTAATCTACAGTGAGGCCAGACTGAATGCTGATTTATGTGAGAGACTGTTGATGCCAGGATGTATCTGAGGTTGAGCTATGTGGTCTGTTTGATCTGTTGGCCTCTTTAATTGCTAATGGCAACATTGACATCCCATAAACATTAGTTCCTGGAAAGTGTAATGGGAAATCAGAGCTAACTTGTCTAGACAAGTGCTGACTGTGATAGTAATTTCATTGATCAGAATCCATTAAATGATCTGGTATTCTCTTAGATGGTCCCAGGTGCTGATGAGACTGAAGTTTTACCACTTAGTATAAAAGCAGTATTACTAGATTTATTGGGCTCATATCCATTGTCTACTACTTGGTGGATAGAGCCACTTGTTTTCATTACCAGCTGCAGTTCTATTTATGTTATAGTGCATATCAAAAGTTGCAATGAGATTATATTTTGTCACCTTTAGATCTGGCAGTGTTAAACATCTTAAGTGTTAAACCGTTGTTTTTCTACATGGAGTACTCAGGTAGTGTCAATAGTTCCTCCCAGCTTTGTGCAGTAGTTGAAAGTGACAACTCTACTCACATGCAGTAGTCAGGGGGCAACTTCAGGAAAAATGTTTACAAAAGCTGTGATGAGAGATCTGAATTTAGCCCGTTAATTGTTTTGCTGACTGCACTAAGAGCATACACTCATGCAGCTATGAAAACAGCTATCAGCATCAAATGCTGGGCTGGGGAGAACCTACTTTGCACAAGAGCTTACTGCCCCATCAGTTAATTACAGAAGTGACTGTGTACACATGGCTAGCAGCATCCAGCTGTATGTATGTATATACCTTAGTCTGAGGGATCCAAGACTCATTTTTTTCTGAGAAGAAACACGGTTGTCAGGTTCTTTGGCCTTTGGGCCAAGTTTGTCTGATGTATTGATGCCTTAGGATTTGGCTTTTGTATTTTCAGACCCTCTACTGGTTTAGTGTGTAACTATAAAACTTCACATGGCTTGTTAGCTACTGTTAGACATAACAAACCCTCTCTGGGCCTGGACCCAAGGACACCTTGTTGTCCCAGGCCCCAAAATACGTAAACTAAGCCTCTGGGGAGGGGGAACAAACTTGGCGTAATTACATCATTACCTGAAATTGTAATTGGAGAATTAACCCTGATATGCAAACGGACCAAACTTACAAAAGTGTGAAAAACCTGTGACCCACTGTTCATCTTGGGTGTAGCCCCTCAGAGGCTTTTTGACTCCCGAGGTGTTCCTATTGAAGGCCCTCAATAAACACCTGCTTTTATTCTCTTAACCTTGTCTAGCCTCTGTTTTCAGGTAGCCCCTCTTAGGCATCAGTATAAACTTGGATAAATTATTCAGTGTATTTATGTTCTGCATGCAATTAAATAAACCATACTAAACCAATTTATGATTTAAGAGCACTCTCCCAGGCTTTCTACAGGTGGTTGTTAGATTTGCTGCTTGATTTTTGAAGTTTTTATTGTCTTGGATTTTGCCTTTGATTCAGTGAAGTGTATATTTTTTTTCCCAAAGGTATCCAAGAGTTATGGGTTCTTCTGGCTATGTTAGCTGCACTTTTGGTTTCTTTGAAGCTTTTAAATTAATTCACTAGAGTCTTACAGAGTTACATGTGCGAAGTGAAGATTTTCTTTTTAACATCAAAAAGTTGTTTATGTAGATATTCTTAAGTATTCACAGGATCAAGTAGCTGTCTTTTTTTTTTTTTGAAAGCTGATTATCAAAGGAGTCTAACCTAGCATATAAGCAAAAAAATTGTGTTACATGTTGTTTTGAAGATATTAGAAGTTAGGTATGAAGAAGGTCTGTTAGCAGGAATATGAGACCATTTTTTTGGCTGTAAACAAATATTTTGTAATTAAACTTCAAAAAAGCAGAGGAATCTGGGTGAGGTGAAAGGAAGTGTCTTAAGGTAACGTATTTGCCTCTATCACAAATTGGAGCTTCATAATCCAGAATGTTGCTGTGAAACAGAAGAACAATAAATATGTTAAGTGTTCCCTGAACAATAGTCAGTTTTCAGTAATATTCTAGAAAAAAAAAATGCATAATTTTGAAAACACACATTTCAGATAACTGAGTTATGTTTTTCAGGATTCATGGATTGGGTTTTGTTTTCAACAAATATTATAAGAAAATTAGCATTGTTCTTGTGTTTAGGATTCTTTGTTCCTTTAGAGGCTTTAGTACTTTATTAAATAAATTGAACAAATAGAAAAAATTTAGAAGAATTGAAAATTCTCAAGAGAACTCTCTATAAAAGAGGGCATGAGTACATGTGATAAATAACCAAGCATATTACATAGCAAGTTAGAAGAGAATGTGGCTCACTTATTCTCACTCACTAAAAAAAATATAGAACAAAGGTTAAGTAGGGGCCTTCAAAGTCATCAAAATGTGGGAGCTCAGATAGCCTTGTACAATTCTTCTTCTTGCAGATGGATGCAGTTTTTAGTTTGGTAACTGTAGATAAGTAAATAGATTTGGATTTTCTGTAAAATACTGCTAGACTGACATGAGTGTAGTTCTGCAAAATAACCCAGGAGGAGGCAGAGAAGAAATTATCTGGGGGGGAAAAAAGGTCAAGAAACCTCAGAGATAAAAAAATCCAAGTGTTGTATTTAAATATGTACTAGCTTGTGTTGAGAGTCGGTTACTGAGTTTGCAAGAACAGAACTCTGAATCATGAAGTAGTATCCCCTATTTATGCGGTGCTAGTACAGAAAATCTGTATGGTTCCTGGCTGATGATTAGCTTAAGATGTAGAAATAACATTTTTTCCTTGTGTTGTTCAATTCTGTGTTCCCTAATTCAGTGCTTTTTCATCCATTTCCATTTATGCAATCATACATTAGAGTTCCCATCTGCAGGTTCATGGTCATCTGTTGGTGCTGCAGCTGTGAAAATAATGTCATACAGGAGTTTAGGATTGTGGGTACTGCTGTTGGTAGCTGCTTCTGTTGTGACAGCCAAAAAGCCAGACAGGTGTTATAAGTCCACTGAACATTGCTAGGAATCTCTAAGACTTCTGTTTTCAGCTATGTTGTGTTTGCAGTCCATTTTTGTGCGCCCTTTCATTTACTCTGTATTTTTGAAATATACAACTTCAGTTTTGAGTCTAATGAAGGTTGTTACCACCTCATGATGACTTCTTTTATTGGAAATATGCTTCACTTTCCCACTGCTCAGTGCTTTACCAGGTGGAGTTCATGTAATGTTTGTTATTATCTGATGTTAACTCTGGAGTCCTCAATGTCTGTTTTTCCTTATCTTTTAGAGTGAAGACTGGAACGGCTGGAGGGAGGTGCGTAGCTGCAGGTATGAACCAACTGCAGTTTGTATCCCTCAGTTGGGTATTGGAGTTCCTTTCAAAGGTTTAGAGAGAAGTTGTTTTTACATTCAGTGATGAAAGCAGTCATTTTCCACTGCAGTGAGCAGTGTTCCCTGAACCTTAAACTCTGCAGTTTCCTGCCTTTGTACTGCCAAAGTGGGTTGGGAATGATAACAGTTCAGGACTATGAGTACTGAGTCAATAGACATCTTTAAGTCCATCTGTAATTTAATCATTTTAGAAACATAACTGCAAAGTAGAAATGCATGTCTTCATAGCAACTTCTTGACCAGAACGAATCTGAAGTGTTCTGTAGTACATGAAACCCTAAAGGTGAGTATTAGTGGAACAACTCCTTCTGGGCTGAGACAGATTTGATTATGTGCAGCAGAACTGGAACACAGTCCAGTATGAAAATGCATGGGGTCAAATATGAGGATCTTTTGGTGAAGTTTTCTTAGTGCTAGAAGTCCAGTAAGGGTGTAGTTTCATGTGACAGCTGAGACAATTGCCCCTTCTGTTCTTACACAGTTTCCAGCTGAGTTTGGTGCTGTGTCCTTTGATTATGTTTGGTTCTCATGGTAGTTTGCATTATAGGTGGAGTCAGCTTGACAACCCAGTAAAAAGCTCTTCTGTGATATAGTTATTTCTCTCGTTTAGGAAGTTGGAATGATTTACTGTGTGGTCAGAGGAGTACAAAAGAATATATAAGACTGTTCGTACTGTGTACCTCAAGAGTTTCGGTTCACTTCTGAGACAATTGACCTGTAACTGCTGTGTTAAGTAACACTATCAGTATCACCACAACCCAAGTCTGGTGATTTTTGCCCTTCCAGTGAATCACCTCTCCTATGGCAGAAATATTTAAGGTGTGCTTTGGTCTGTAGCCAACCAGAGAGAGTTGAGTTTTTTTATTGTCTTGAGGAAAGAGTTGTTTTCTGCTATGGACAGACATTTGCTACGGTTTTAATAAATACATTCAGAAGGATTTAGTTATGTCTATATTAGAAAGAAAAACAAATTTGTCTTTGAAGTGCAGGATATCCTGTCTCTCCATATGTTACTCATCAGAGTAGAAAGATCTAAAGTTGGTTTAAGAAATCCAGGAACACCGTCATTTTCAAGTGATTTTTTAGAGATTTGGTGTTTGACCTCTCTGTTTGGAAGTACCGGTTTGAGGGCATTTGTCTCCAGGCATTGTGTGGGTTGCAAAACACTCAACTTCTTTTCTAAATGACTGGTGCTCTGTGCTTTGCTCTTCCTGCTCCTTTGCTGTCCATTAGGACCATACAGAAGAATGGGAAGAGAATACTGGTCATTATGTTGGTAGCTTTTTTCTGAAGAATTTGCATCTTTTGAGGCAAACTAAACTGATTAGGCCTAGTTTTTTAAACTCATGGGATTCTCTAATTGCAAAACACAGGTCCAGAATCAATATATTGGGATTACTTAGATAACAAAATAATCAGATTATTTAAATAAAATAATCACCAAGTTTCTGGTTGATGAAAATAAGTCACTTTTATTCAGTGCAAGATCTGTGGTTTCTCATCTGAGGAGCAAAATGAAGTTGAATTCATCTGCCTAAATGTGAGTAAAAAGGGTGAGGATGGAGTCTTTTCTTGAATATCTTATAATGGTACATAAAATTGTTTGTATACATCCCTGTATGAAATGCTCTTATAATGATTAACTCTGTAGAGATATATCAGAATAAAACTGATGGCATTCTGGCTTCTGGTCTGGTACAGAGAATAAAACTGAGGAGGAGTCAGCTTTGCTTTGAGATGAGTCAATCCTACCTCAATTGACTATTGTCATACACACATTTACCATGCTGAAACATGTCTGTGTTGAAATAAAACTTCTGCAGATAGGAGCCCCTTCCAAAATGGAAGTCTTTGGCATGGAGATAAAAATGGGCATTAAAAGATTGTAGATTGTCAAATGATAGTCATGGAATCTTGAAGGTTGGAAAAGACTTAAGATCACAGAGTTCAACCACTAACCTAACACTGCCAAGTCTGTCACTAAACCTGTCCCTAAGCATCTACACATTTTTCAAGTACCTCCAGGGGTGGTGATTTTAACACTTCTCTGGGCAGCCTGTTCCAATGCCTGACAACCCTTTCAGTGAAGAAATTCTTCCTAATATCCAATCTAAACTTCTTCTGGTGTGACTTGAGGCCATTTTGTCTGGTCTTGTTACTTGGGATGAAAGACTGACCCACACCTCACTACAACCTCCTTTTAGGTAGTTGTAAAGAGAATAAGGTCTCCCTTCAGCCTCCTTTTCTCCAGGCTAAACAACCCCAGCTCATTCAAGTTTTCCCCATAAGACTTGTGCTCCAGAGCCTTCACCAGCTCTGTTACCCTTCTCTGGACAGGCTCCAGCACCTCAGTGTCCTTCTCATAGTAAGGGGCCCAAAACTGGACACAGCACTTGAGGTATGGCCTCACCAGTGCTGAGTACAGGGGCCAGTCACTGCCCTGGCCCTGCTGGCCACACTATTTTTGATACAGGCCAGGATGCCATTGGCCTTCTTGGCCACCTGGGCACTGCTGGCTCATGTTCGTCTGATGTTGACCAACCTTCCTAGCTCGTACTCTGCTGTGCAGTTTTCCAGCCCCCTTCCCCCAGCCTGTAGTGCTACATGGGGTTGTTGTGACCCAAGTGCAGGACCTGCCACTGGGCCTTGCTGAGGCACACACAGTTGGCCTCAGTCCATCGATCCAGCCTGTCCCAACCCCTCTGCAGAGCCTTCCTGCCCTCCTGCAGATCAACACTCCCACCCAACTTGGTGTTGCCTGCACACTTGCTGAGGATGCACTTGATCCCCTCATTCAAATCATTGATAAAGAGATTAAACAGGACTGGCCCTGATACTGAGCTCTGGGGATCACCACTGGTGACCAGCCATCAGCTGGATGTAACTCCAGTCACTACCACTCTCTGGACCGAGCCATCCAGCCAGATTTTACCCAGCAAAGAATACACCCATTCACATCATGGGAAGTCACTTTGTCCAGGAAGACACTGTGGGAAACAGTGTCAAAGGCTTTATTGGAGTTCAGGTAGACAACATCAAAAGCCTTTCCACTGAGTGGGTCACCTGGACATAGGAGATCGGGTTGGTCAAGCAGGACCTGCCTTTCAGAAACCCGTGCTGGCTGGGCCTGGTTGTTCTCTGCGTGTTGTGTGATGGCATTCAGGATCATCTGCTCCATGACCTTCCCCATCCCAGAGGTCAGGCTCAAAAGCCTATGGTTCCCCAGATCCTCCTTTCAATGCTTCATGTAGACACTGTAACATTTGCTTACTTTCAGTCAACTGGGACCTGCCTGGTTAAGCAGGACTGCTGGTAAATCATGGAAAGTTGTTGCGATAATGAGCAAGGCCGAGTCCCCAGGCAGGTGCAAAGGAGAGCCCTTTATTGGAGAAACCTGGCCTTTTTAAGCAGTTAGCCAGTTACCTGTTTACATAGTTTTAAAGCACAACAAACATAATTCAACCACCCACCATACACCATGATGGTCACGCAGCATGTTTTTCTACCCTTAATTCAGCTGTGTCTCTTTCCCACAGTCCTTTTCTACTTAGCTGAAGTAACAGGCCTGAGCCATGTGACAAGGCCTTCATGTGACAGAAAGTGACTTGGCAAGCTTTTTCATCAGCCCTCTCAGTACCCATGGGTGGATGCCATTAGGCACCATGGACTTACACAAGTCTCTAATCCTTTCTTCCTAGATTATAGGGGTTTCATTCTGCTCCCCATCTCTGTCTTTCATCTCAGGGGGCTGGGTACCCTGCAAACAACTGAACTTGTCAAAGACTAAGGCATAAAAGGCATTAAGTACCTCTGCCTTTTCCTCATCCTTTTTCATTATATTTCCCTCTGCATCCAGTAAAAGATGGAGATTTTCCTTAGCCCTCCTTTTGTTTCTAATGCATTTCAAAAAACATTTCTCATTGTCTTTTATGGCAGTAGCCAAATAAGTTCTAGTTGGGCTTTGGCCCTTCTAATTTTCTACCTGCATAACCTCATGACATCCTTGTAGTCCTTCCAAGTTGTCTGCCCCTCCTTCCAAAGATGATACACTCTTTCCTTCCCCTACTGAGTTCCAACCAAAGCTCTCTATTCAGCCAGCCTGGTTTTCTTCCTCGCTGGCTCGTCTTTCAGCATGTAGGCCTGACCTGAGCCTTTAGGATTTCCTTCTTAAAGCATGTCCAGCCTTCCCAGACTCCTTTGCCCCTCAGGACTGCCTCCCAAGGGACTCCATCAACCAGTCTCTGAAACAGGCCAAAGTCTCCCTCCAGAAGTCCAAGGCGGCAGTTCTGCTGGTGTTTCCTCCATACTTCTCTGAGAATCAAAACCTATCATTCTGTGATTGTGATGCCCAAGACGGCTTCCAGCATCACCCACCAATCCTTCCCTGTTTGCAAACAGCAGGTCCAGTGGGATGCCTTCCCTACTGGCTCCCTCACTGTCTGTGTCAGGAAGCTGCCATCCACACACTCTGAGAACTGTTTCCTCTCTGCTGTGTTGTATTTCCAGCAAACATCTGGTAAGCTGAAGCCCTCCACAAGAACAAAGGCTGGCGATACTGAGACTTCTCCCAGCTGTGTGCATTGGTGTAGATGCACTTCAGTTGGGCTGTCAATCCTGCTGTCTTTTCAGGGACAGCTGTAATTCCTGCATTAAACTTGGAAGGCATTTTGGCTCTTCTGCTGTAAGAAGTTAATTCTTCCTCAATACTTCTAAAACCATTTATAGTTTAGGAAAGTAGATGTAAAGTTATTTGATGATAGAATTATTTGTTTGTGTGAAGGAACAGGATCAGAGTAGTATTCTTCATTCTTTCTGGGCTTTGCTCTTCCTGAAGTTGAAACCTACTACAGTATCTAATGGTTATTTAGACCTTATTAAAGAGTAAATGTTTAAATCAACATGGCTGTATTTTCTTAGTTGAGTAGAAAAACTGAGATACATCTATCATATTGATTCACTTTTGATTCTAGAGGCTTAGAAAGTTTAGGTACTTTTTCAGAAATAAACTCTCTGGCACTTAGATTGTGGTCCTGAGTAGCTTAAAAGCTAGTGAAGTTTTGCAGATGGCTGCTTATCCAAAATAGGCAGCAGGAGTCACAGCTTTGATTAGGAGACAAAATAACAACTTCCTCAATCAATCACATTTCTTCTGTACCAGGAGTGATGCTGGAACTTCCCTTGTTGCTTCTGTTTTTACCTCGCAGTGTATGTGGTAGGTTGAATTGTTTGTCTTTTCAGGGATACCACATCCCATTTCCATCTCCACTCTCCTCATGGACAGTGCTGGAGATAACCTGTGTATCCTCATGCCAAGGGGAAATGATGCTTTATTGTGCTCTAAGTTGGTGCTCGACATAAAAATTATTATTGCAGCAATTATTGTTTGAACTGCTTAGTGTGCTCTCCTGGAGAGCCCCTGTCTAGGCTACATTTGAACTTTCTTCAGGTGACATGCAACAAAAAGCTTTCCTTTGAATAAAATTAAATGAGAGAAATAGTGTATTTTTGTAGTATAATATTAACTGATTCTTGTTTGTATCTGCTACTATTTGTAGAAACAATTTGAGGTTAAAGGATTCCTCAAAATGGCTTGTGTGACTATTCTGATAGCTGCAAAGGACAATGAAACTTGAGACTTGTTGCTTTTAGTCCAAAAGGTCTCTTGAAACTTAGAAGAAGAAAAAAAAAGACTATCAAAAAAAATTTTAAGCAGGTCTAACTGCTATTCTAAGACATTTCATTACGGAGAGTAATAATTTGTAGTTTGTTCCTTTGAGTTAAGATAACATATTACATATCTTCAGTAAAAAAAAGTAACTGGCCAGTTCTTATTTTAAGGTTTTACTTTACATGTGCACAAGATGTGTTGCTTCCTATAAACTTAGAGGCATTTTTTATTCACTGAGATTCTCCTCCTGCAGGTTAATATAACAATCTTTGTACATGGTATTGTCCTGGAGTTGAATAGGTGGTTCTGTTGTTCCCCCTGGGTCCAATATGGAACCACACAGCATTCTCTGTCCAAATCTACTTGCTTTGCCTGCTGTAATGCTTTATGGCATGTTTGGCTTGAGGACAAGCAGACTGCTGAGAGCTTTCCAAGAACAAGTGGATTTCCAGGTCCTTACTAGAGGAATAACTTCTGGCTCTGTTTCAGTGTCAGAAAACTGTCCTAAAACATGTAGATGAGTCCTTAAAAATCTGGTGAATATTGTAGAGATTGCAAAATGGCTTTTTCTACTGTACCTTTTTGACTAAGTACAGAGCTGCAGATTCAGGTAATACAGGAAAGGACCGGAAGATACAGGGATATCTGAAATGAGATTTATAGGTACTGTGTTTGTATTTACAAACTAAAAAAGTTGAAACATATTTTAAGTTTTCTGTTCTATAGAATTGCTTGCAGCACAAAAAGATGGCCAGAAATTTACCTTCAGCTGTTTCTATATTTAAAAAAAAAAAAAAAAAAGTCATTTCTGTAAGCTCAGAGACAACATTTAGGGGAAAGAAGAAGGCCAAAGACACTCTTAAGTGGGATCTGTACCTTGCCTTCAGGGCAAGATTGCTTGCAAGCATTATATTCTTATTCTGTTGTACTAAAGGTTTAAGTGTTGTAGTGCAAGTGTGATTTGTCCCCTGTATTTTTGTGTGTCTCAGGGTCTGAATTCAGTCAATAAACAAAAAAAAAGGGTGCAAGGGGAAAACTCAAACCTTGCTGCTGCCTTACATGTTCCATCCTGTCCGCTGTCCTTCCACAGGGTAGAAATGTGTGTCCTCTCTTCTTACACTCATTTCCTGCTTTGTCTCCTGTGTCATACAGCTGCCTTCATTTCCTCTTACTATTGTTGTGACCAAGCCACTTTTCCTACTTTCTCAAGAAGTTTTTTCTGTCTGCAGTGCCAAAGTGTCTACAGGTATTTCCGACCTCTCTTAGGTACTTAAGGTCTCCATAGATTTTTGTCTCTTGCAAAGTGCAAGCACTGTTATGTTCTAGCATTGTGATTATAAAAACTGAAAATGCTTTTCAAAATCGAACTACTGGAATGTTTGCATATGTTAAAAAAAATACAATTTTAAACCAAAATTTTCTTTAACGTAACTTCCGGTAGAGTTTAAGCAGTACCTGAAATAGGCATTTCATGTCATTTACAAAAAAAAACCCAAAACAAACCAGAACCTAGAGGTAAGGATAAAGAGCTTTAATTTTTTTAATTGTTTCTGTTATTGTTGTCTTTAATATACTGGAATGAGGGGAAGAAGCCTGTACATGTCTGCTTTGAAAGCAATTGCCCTGGGATACAACAATTCTTTTTCCTGGTATCAAATATTAATTGTAAAATGTCTTGCAAAGAGGGTTAAGCATGTGATTTGCCAAAATTAATTTTTCTAGGGAACCTGCATAAGGCTTGTTGTCTGTTCTACAGGTACAGGGGCTCTAACGGGTTGTCCTGCATTAATTGCTTCAAATTCATCATTTGGTCTTTTAGCAATTTGTTTGCTTTTTTATGCTTCATGTCTGGTACCTTTAATACAGTGTCTTCTCAGCCAGACCTTTGTTGTCTTCTTTGCATCACAGTAAGTTTTCCTGTGTCATGTGCTTTAAATTCACAACTATGATTTTTGTCTCCCTCTGCATTCCCGTAGTCTGAAAAAGACAGGGAAATCTGCAAAACAAAATTTATCAGGGAAGGACAGAAGTGTAACATAAATTTCAGATCACGATTCTGAAGGTAACAATTAAGCACTTTAATTACAAAATTAAAGCTAGCAAAAGAAAATATCTTACAATATAAGAGAAAGAAAACAATCCAGGTACCTCTTCTTATATTTCTATGAAGATTAATGTAAGCATGTAATATATCATTGGGGAACAGGTATAAGAAGGAGACAAACACCAAAGAAAAGATGGAATTTCTAGGAAACTGTCTTAATTTGAAGATTTTACTTACATACAGACATATTTTTTCCTTATTTCATTGTGCTAATGAAGTAGTCTACTGTCCTAGTGCTGCACAAGTACTCTCCTTGAAAACAGAAGTGAGTACATGCTGTGTGCCTTTGGAAAAATCCACTTAAACTAACTGAATTGTCTGTCACTGTTCATAGCACTATAGCAGACAGAGGTATTTGAAATTCTTTGGAGGTTTTTTGTGTAAAAAAAATAATTAAATAGATACAGGTTCTGGAAAGAATAGTTGTGATATACCTCGAGGTAATGCTTTGAAGGCTATCAGCTTCCTAACTCCCCACTGACAATAGGGTAATGAGAGATTTTATGGTCACAGATAGGTGTTTTAGGTCACTGTCAGGAGGTAGTCTCATGGCCAGTCTATTCCATTTTTCTCTCTTTGGTAATGCCTGTGCGAGCCTTTGTAGCATCATCACTGAAGCAGCAGACACAGCTGCAGCGGGTCAAGCACTGAGTTAGGAACCTCATGCTGCTGTGTTAGCTGGCAGCTGTGCACTAAGAAAGTAAAACTCAGGGTAGCATCGTGCAGCTGTTCTGCCCTAGAGAAGCAGATCATTGTCTGCAGAGCTGTGGCTTGCTCACATCGCAGAATTCCAATACCCGCAGCCTGGTCAGAATATTCACAGGACAGTCCTGAGTCCCCTCTCAAGCAAGCAAATGAAGAGGCAATGTATCAGAAAATGAGAGAAAAATTGAGTAAGTGTGTAGGCCACTGCCTTAAACTTTGTGAACTTCATTCATGTGCTAGAAGAGGGTCTTAAGACTGATAATTTTCAGAGTTCTCGTTAGATGTGCTGTCAATAGCAGTTACTGGCAGAGCAGGACCTAGTTTGCAGTTTGGGGTGGGTTTTTTTTGACTTCTTGGATTTGAACAGATGTTGTAACCTGTTTCCTGGTAGATAAGCTCTCATATTGCAGTGCTACTGTCTGCCATTTGGCGTAAGTTATCCTCAGGAGTGAGCCAGATATTGAGCATATCACAGATTGAATTTGATCTTCAGTTGTGTGGTGGCATATTGAAAGCAACTGCAAGGCATTTTAAAAAGAAGGGAAAATGTATATAGTGGTTGCTATCTGTGCATGTAGTGACTGGACAAGCAGGAATGGCTTCAAACTGAGAGTAGGTTTAGATCAGATGTTAGGAAGGAATTCTTTACTATGAGGGTGGTGAGGCATTGGAACAGGTTGCCAAGAGAATTTGTGGATGCCTCATCCCTGGAAGTGTTCAAGGCCAGGTTGGATGAGGCTCTGAGCAACCTGGTCTTGTCGAAGGTGTCCCTGCCCATGACAGAGGGGGTTGGAACTAAGTGATCATTAACATTCATTCCAACGCATTCTGTGATCCTGTAAGTCTGTGATTCCTTCTTGAAAACATTTGAATCCACTGTTCATACTCAAATAAATTTGTCAGATCAGTAAATGTATCAAGGCATTAAGTTACTGATAATTTAGCATTAAGTGAAGGGGAAGTCAAAATAGAACATTCAACTCTTGCTCTTTTCCATGAGTGAGCAAGTAGCTCTGAACTGGTCTGGCTATTGGCTGTGGTCTACACATAAATAAACAGGGAGAAGTCACTGAAAGATCTTGGGATATACAAGATTTAATCTAAGAAGGTAAGACATGCCCATAGGAACAGCTTTTTTTTTTTTTTTTTTTTAATTCTGCTTTTGGTATGTATTGGCATATTTTGTTAAAGGTTACCTCTCTAGTGTATGGGTTTATTGTATAGCAAACAGTATTCTCAGTTCTCTGTCCCCAGGAAAGCATCACTGCCTCCTGGTTTGTCTATGTGACATCTGGAAATTGAAGAGCTAAGGGAAGTTGCTTGGATTTTTGCATTGAGTTGGTACAAAGCTGGGAACAGAGCCTTCTCTTCTACAACAGCTTTCAATCCCTTTATTTCTCTCTGAAACATCATTTTCAAGCAATAGGTCTTTCCTATTATTTTCATTTCCTATTATGACCAGCTTAGTTCAGAACCCTTTTATCCAACAGACTTACACAGGTATAGGACTTTATATATTGCTTTGCCACCTCATAGTTGTGATAACAGTGGCTACAGAGAAGCAGTAACTTTTGTGTGTTTAATTCAAACATTGTCTTCCACATCTATTTTCCCATGAAGATGTTGTGCTGCATGTGTTGATTAAAAAAGGTAAAAAGTTGTGACTAGGGACAAAAAAAAAGTTGTGACTAGGTGACTTGAGAACTGCCAGACTGGGCATATTCTGGTTTTCAATTTCTTTCTGATAATGCTTAGTACTATGTGCATTAGACAAATGGATCTAAAATCTTTATTGATTAGGCTGTGTTTAAAGATGACATTACTTAGTTGTTCCTTCCTAATGTTATTTAGAAGGTGTAATTCTTATATGCAGTATTTTGAGGCAGATAGCCCATGGGTTATCTGTTTAATAAAAATAGTTGGGATTTTTATGTATGTGCAGTAAATAAAAGTGGGAAAAAATAACCCTGCACGCATCCAATTGTGTTCAAGCCTTGTCAAGCTTTGACAGGATTACAAAAGTCACCACCACTAAATATTTGTTTGTGAATTTAGTTAAGAAGTATTCCCTCTTAACAGTTTCAATTTGCCTTTGCCAGACTCCTGTTTTACTCCTGTGAACATAGGAAACTACAATTGCTTTGTGAGTTGCAGAGCAGTAGATTCTGTGGGAAGTGATTGTTGCATAGTAGGAAGAACAGATAAGCATATGTATTTGGGGAGGCCCATAAACAATATGAAAGAAAATGTACCTGTGTGTGTTTCTTGTCTATCTTTTTATTAGCTTCACTGTTTGGAATTAATTAGAATAACAAATTTGTTCACTTCTGTGCTAAGTTTCATCTCCTTTTTCAAGAAAAATAATTCCCTAACTTTTCAAAATAAATTTTATATAATTTACTTCTATCATTTTTCTTTACTACAAAAAAAAAAGGTGTGTTTAGCTGCTGCTTCATTTTTCTCTTTCAAAGAGTACTTAGGCAGAGACAGCCTCTTCCTGTAAGCCAGAAGGCTGGGTGCCTTGCTGTTTCATCTGCTGGCAGAGAGCTCAGCGTCCTGGGGATTCTTCAGTCAGACGAAAGTTCATAATTCTTCCTTTTGAGCTTTCAGAGAATTAATTGAAGTAGAAACTACAGAACTTCCTTCACAAGCCAGAGAAGTAGATCAAGAATGTATTCATGTACCTCAAAAATTTTTCCTCAGAAATATTTTGAGGATAGGGAGGGGGGGAAAAAGCTTTTAGTAGGATCTATTTTTAGAATTAAATTTACTTACCTAATTTTTAAAAATTCATCTGTGTCTAGATCTCATTTATCTGCTCTCAGTAAAAATGCGTAAGAGGGAGCACCGCAAAGCTTTGGTGTTTCCAAGATAAAGGGAGTTGTCTTCCTCTCCTATTCCTTTTCTCCACCTGGGAATTTCTACAAAAGTTCATATAAATAAAAATATTTTTAAGTTAATTTAATCTGAATTGTAGGCAGCCCAAAACTTCGTGTATTTTGATGGTGAATTCAATATTCTGAATGTGTCAGATTTGTGTACCCACAGAGCATAACAGTCAAAGAGATTGGCAGAGGAAGAAACTGCAGTTTTGGCAAGTAGGTAAGGGGCTTTTTGTACCCAGTGAGGCATGGGGAGACAGTTTGGATTTCAACACAGGCAGAAAACATTCTGACCACATGCTTACACGATCAACAATGAAACAACAAAATATTGACAAGCAGCTACTGTATTTTGATGCATTTAACCTAGGGGTTATCAGTTTAAAAACAAAACTGCAATTCAGCAGCACTGTTAGAATCTGGATATGCACAGATAATACAAGGGGAAGTTTATTCTAGGACCTGTCTCCTTCAGAGCTTCACAGTGTCTGATTTCTCCATAGCCTACATCCTTTCCCATAGCTTGCTCTCACCAGTAGTCCCCCAGCTTCAGATTTGTGTATGCTGTCTGAGTACAAAACATATAAAATAAAAGATGGTATTATCTTCAGCTTTCACAGTTACTTGCTCATTAGAACTAGGCTTTCTTAGGAAATAAAATGTGGCACAGGATTTTTAGTTTTGTGGTGAATTTGGGTTGTTTTTTTTTTTTTCCCTAGGATGTGATGTAATTCTGTAAAGTTAAAAATAAAAGCAAAAAACTTTCAGCATTTGTACTCTGCAGTCTCTGAGGAGCACATGTAATGACACATTATGCAGCATCATCTAGGGCTTCAGAAGTGTAAAAATTGAGATCTAATGTGTAGTATGTAGAAGTTTTTTAATGTTCATATTGTCAGATGAGCACCACATTTAAATGTGTAGCTACAGTCCATAGAGCTTGGAATTTCAGACATTGTTTCTGTTATCCTTTGAATAGAAACAGTCAAAGAATGGATCTGGAAGCCAGCAGGAATTTGACATCTGAGCAAAAAATAAGTGTGTTTAGCTCCCTTATTTTTCTTTGTGAGAAATGGTTAGGATGACTTTTTTTTTTTCTAATTTTAAAGAAACACTTTTTCCTCATTCTTATTTCTGTGCAGTAGTGAAATACAATCTTTTTCCCCTCTTTCTGATATTCTCACAAGTGGAGTCTGTAAGTCTTTTAATGTCACTAGCTTGAAGCCTTCAGCTAAATAACGCCAAACCAAGCCTGTTTGTACACTAATGTTTTGTCACTGAGGTTGCCATCGTTGCTTCAGAAGTACGGCACACAGAGGCACTGAGTCTTGGCTAACTTATCTTCAGATACTTATTCGCCATTCTAGTATTGATTCTTCCTTTCTGACAAATTGTGCCTGTAACGTTGCAGTTTTGTCTAATGGAACAAGAAGATAGGGCTTTGATTTTGAGGAGCAGAGAGATGGGGAAAAGGGTGGGCATAGGATCAAATCGTAATGGTGTAGTGATTTTCTTCAGTAGACGAATCAATCTCAGTAGCATTTTTAAAACCCGTTTCTAGACTCTACATTGCCAGCATTGTCTTTCATTGAACCTACAGTGAACATGGCAGCTGGGGCATTTTACTGGCTGCTGGAAAAAGCTAATGAGTGAAAGACCTGAAGGAATGACTTCTGGTCTTCCTGGATAGGGCCAGAATTTACAGTGTTGGTCTATAGATTTATGTCGTCTAGGAATCACAACCTGTAATCTGTTGTTCTAGTCATATAAATCTGAAATGTTTTTCTCTGCAGTCTCATTTTAGACAAATGCATGAAATGGGCTCTAGGCTCAATTTAACATTTGAGTATGATAAATACAATGGGCTTTACTCAACTTGGCATTTTTCAAGTGGGAAGCCTGTAATATGTGTCTAAAGGTAGATAGAACAATTTAATTTGCTGAAAGCTGTAAAACAGACCTGTGCTCCCTAATTGCATATTTGCATGTTCTTAACAATGGTGCTTAGCAGATAGCTTACACCTTTTCCTTTAAAAAATAAGGACTCTTGCATTTGTCACATAGTAAGAGCATGCATGAAGTAGTTACTATTGAATATCTGATGCATGAGAAATTCATATCCTCTCTTATTTTGCAGTGATATGCAGATCTCTTTGTATTACAGGATGTAGCCCCTTTTAATTAACCTCACTGCTGGCAAAAGATAAGAAATGTTCTCTTTTTTTATTTTTTTAGAGGTCAGAAACATTGTTTATGAAAAAACAATTGACATACTGTAAGTGTGCAAGCTTAAATAAAGCTGTATATATTGGCCAGTCAGAATAACTGCAAGTACATATTGCAGTCATTGACAGAGGAGAAAGATGTGAGCATGCAGTCCTTGCTGCTCTGAGAGGTTATTTTGTGGTTATATCGACCGTATGTAAGGGTTCTGGTCTCAAGTTAGACTCTAATTAGCCATTCCTCCTGGAGAGCTCTGACACACCAGAACCCTGTAGAGTGCCTACAGCACTCACTCCCCACAATCAAATATTTCTGCATTTCACAGTGTATCCATTTTTATCCATATTATCTCCCCATTAGTTTGGATATTGGAGATTTAACAAGAAGCCTGTATTGCATATATAAATACATCTCACAGTTCCTTGATCAACATACTATGTCTGTTTTAATGATGAAGCAGCTGAGGTGTTCTGATCCGTGTTCTCAAAGATTATAAAACGGTTTTCAATAAATCTCTGGGTTTTTTCCCCTTCTTTGTCATTTATAGGCTCTGTATATCTGGATTTATAGATGCATGATAGACAAAGTATTGTTTGCAGAACAATGGATGTTTTGCTTCTATCAAAGGAATCGGTTTTGATGGTCTTCAAGAAAAGGAATTTTTGAGTAATCAGATCTTCCTAGCTTTGATTTTTTTGGCAGGTTTGGAGAAAAATTGTGGTTGGCTTTTTTTGCCATAGAAGTTGAGAGTGTCAATAGTAGTGCACAAGGTGAAGAGAGTGAAATCAGCTATTAAAAATGTTTATGGTGAAGGAGCCTCTTGACTTCACACCTGAGTACTGCTGATTTGGAAAGTGCATTTCTGAACCTGAAGGCCTTGGTCTGCCATTTTGGGAGACAAGGAGTTAGTTGGGGATGGAAAGACTGGAGTTTGTATTCTTTCTGCTCTGTTACCCATTGCTATCTTCATGGATCTGACACTCTGTTTATCTGACAGTGCACTCAGTACTGCTTCGCCAGGGAAAATTGCACAAAACAAGCCTAGTGCATCAGCATTTTCATTGTGTATTAAGCTGAGCCTCCCTTCACATGGTCACATCCCCTTTTTAATCTGGGATTCCATGTCCCTTTCCCAGTCCAGCCTGTTTCTGTGGTGTCTATTGCTGGTCTCCCTGAGCTTCTGTTTCTGTGGTTTGAGTGTTTTTTGTGTGGCTGAGTGTTAAGACCTGCAGGACTTTTGGAAGTGGCGTTGTTTGGGGGTTAGGCAATACACTGATTTAGTGTTAGTAGTTTGTCATAGACTGAGGTGATGGCCGCGTTCAAGTTGGATTTCCTCCCAGAGATGATGGTGGACCATTGCTCCTTGAATGCAAGCCCTGTGTAAGTATTTTCTTTTCATGTCTAAGTTATGACTAAACTGATAGTTGGAATTGCTATCTCAAGCTTCTGCTGTCTGATGGGGCAGAGGGAGACAGGAAGGAGAGATGAGAGAGCCTGCAGTTTGTTTTCTTGAAGAAATCCTAGTGGTCATGGAAAATTGATGTTGGTTTCTAGATGGGGGGAAAATGGTCTGATAATTGTGGCGATAAGGACTAAGGAAGAATAAAGCTGTTTGATGATACTGTTTATAGTATGCTACAGGTGCTGATTTACAGAATGGATTATTTAAATCTGTTGTGGGGAGAACATTTTCTGTTCTTCCCTATTAATGACTCCAGATTAAACCTTTTAATTAGGAGTAAAATATTCCTTGAATACTGTTGAGGTCATGTTAAGAGTTGCCCAATTAACAGGAGCCATGTTGTGTTCTTGAAGCTGCCCATGGAAGGCAGGGCTGAAAATTATTATTAGAGAGGGTAAACAATTTCCAACTGTTCTTAATTGAAATGGAAAGGGGTAGTTTACATCTTTGTAAAAGGTATTGTTTCTCTTGGCTATTTGGAGTGGTGCTGACCCTTTCTGAGCGGAAAGGTGGAGAGGAGTGAAAGGATTTATGATGATTCCCTTCCCTCCTCTTCTAGTAAGAAGCTTTGTTGGTTTTGAGGTCTGTTCATACAGCTACAAAATTACGAGCTTTCCCTAGCATCAGTTTTTCCTTAGGCTCTGAACAGTAATGTATTGATGGGAAAAATTACTAAATGTTACCAGGCTTCAAAATTTCTTTTTTTTATTCTATTTGGGGGAAATATGATTTCAGATGGACAGTGAGAGAAATACTATCATGTGCAGTTAATAAGCCATTCAAACTATCTTCAAAGGAAAAAAAGCAGAGATGAAGAGAGCTGACTACTCTGGAAGAAGACCAGCTGTATTCTTCAACAAAGAGTTTGGGGGTGGGGGGACTCATTGTATAGTTGCTGTTCCGCTCCCCATGTCCTTTCTAGATTATGCAGGGATTGGTCAGCAATTTTAACCAACTGATGGCTATAGCTACAATAGGATGTCGTTACAGGCAGACTTCCGCAGGGACAGGGGCTCTGGTGTACCAGGCTGGGAGTGCTGATAACAAGACATCACATTGCACCTAACAAAAAATGAGAAGTCAATACAGAGAGCAGTGTAGGACTCTGAACTGGCTGGGTGGAGCATAACACAACCTTTATTAATAGGGTGTAAACTGTTCACATGGCTAGACAGAATGCCTTGAAACCTGTTGAGGATTCCCTTACTCAAAACTTCTGTGTTGTTGTAGTCTAAGAAGTGACTTCTTTTTCTGTGTTAGAATCCTGACATTATTGAACCTGATTCAGTCTGTGACTAACTGGATTGTCCAATCCCAGCCTGTTCATGTACAATCTAAGCCTGTTTTTTTGCCAGTTACTGTTGAAAGCTCCCTAGTTTCACAAAGAAGTATTGCCCTGTAAACCTTTAAAGAAACTTATCATTGAATCAGTTGATTCTGTTTCTCTTTTTAGATGGATCTTCACCTTGGGAAACAGTTACAATTAGTCTCATTTAAAAGTGTTGTAATAACATTTTCTCATTTTCAGTGATTATTGATAACTTTGGTAGTTTGGAGGTAGACTGAGCTTAGGTTCCTTTCGGTTCTGGTTTCTTTTTCCGTAAAATTTTATGTGGTTGAATTAGTGATATTTTTCAGTTATCTCAGCAGATTTATATCCTGAATCCCAGATGTTGACTACACTATGGGAACAGAGTTTTAAACAGCTGTGTTGAGTGTGTTTGGTTTCCAAGTACACAGCTTGCCAGTGAATGTGAATGTACTCTGGTACGCATACTGGGAATGTGCAAGAGTTTCTCTTTATATGTATATTTTCATCATCCACATTTATATATGCGTAGAAATTTATTTTTTCTTCAATTTTGCTGTAAGCACGCTTTTGTCTAGAAACTGTAGGAAGATATAAACTAGAAACTGCTTCTTGTTTTTCATAGCTCAAAGAAAATGAATGGCACACTGGATCACCCAGACCAACCTGATCTAGATGCTATCAAAATGTTTGTGGGTCAAGTCCCACGGAGCTGGTGTGAGAAGGATCTAAGAGAACTTTTTGAACAGTATGGTGCTGTCTATGAAATCAATGTCTTGCGGGACAGGAGCCAAAACCCTCCTCAAAGCAAAGGTGAGAACTTCTCCACTTCTCTTGAGGGACTTGGAGTTTCAGCCACTTTCTCATAGTTGCAGTCTTAGCTGTGTGCTTATTCAAACAGCCCTGTAGGAGCTCAGTGTGACCAGGTGTGCATGCAAGCCCAGATTTTATAAAGTCTTTCATTGTATTTGTCTAATTATGCTTGAATTATGATCCAGTCATTAGCTGAGAAAAATAATTTCTTTTTTTTAGAGTTCCGCAGTGATGGAGTTGCTTGAGGACTATGGATTATAATTGCAAAGCAAAACATCCAGTTAATACTATGTTGCTCCAGAGCATCACTGTGATGCTGTGATATGATCAAAATGTTGCTGGATGGGACACAGTTTTAGACAAAACATGAAATTGAGGTCTTAGTCGTTCATGTAAATCGAATACTTGTAAACATGTATTACTAAATTTTGTGCCTGGATTTGCAGTTCAGTTACATGCAATATTTCATGTGAAGCTAGGTAGGGTTTTGGTACTAGGAAATAACTGAGTTTGAAAATGAAGTAGCCGACAGATGTATCTAAGTGTTTGTTTTAATGGTATAGTAGTGATGTTGGGTCAGTTCTGAACATATTCAATTTTATTACACTCGGAAATCTTTTTTAAACTGTCACAATCAGTAGCACCTACCTGTGTCAGTGCCTAACGTCTTCTACTTATACATCTTGCATTGGAAGGATGGAAGTGGGGCTTGCAATTCCTGTACAGCACTCCAAGATTGAGTGTTCTTTCCTGGCGAGCATTTTGTTTCAATTGCAGGGTGCTGTTTTGTTACATTTTATACCCGTAAAGCTGCACTAGAAGCACAGAATGCTCTTCACAACATGAAGATCCTCCCAGGGGTAAGAGCAGAGCCCTGCTTTCTTCACAACTCTGTCTTGTTTCTCTGCGCTCCAGCGCCACTGAAGTACAAACAAGTTGTGTTGCCTAAAATAATGTTGTAAAAAAGCTATTCAAAAGATCGGTGTTATGAGATCTATATAATAACAGATCTTATGGGAATTTTGGAGTATTCAACAGAATAATATGGTAGTGAAGTGGGTGGGCATGGCTTTTATAATACTCTGAGGAGGAATGATGGCATATAATTAGGAAGGCCTTTCTTCCTGCAATTTTTGTAGTGTTCCATATGCACCTCTCTAGAGGCAATTTGGGCTACAATTTCTTTCTTTCACAATTCTTATGGCTTATATTTCATATAGCATGAAGTGAATGTATCTGGGATTAAATAATCTTTTTACATTTTAGATGCACCATCCTATCCAGATGAAACCAGCTGACAGCGAAAAGAGTAATGGTAAGCTTTACTAAAGTCCAAGTTTGGTGTCATCATTTGTGCTAGTCAGGAAGCTTGAGGATTTCCCTTTTGCTTAACAGCTTCTGATGAAGTCTTGAATTTGAGGCCTTATTTTTTAAAGAAAAAAGTGAAAAGAGAAAGGTGTGTTTTCAATATAGTAGGTAGTGTGAGTGATGTCTCTAAAATTCCATGACTCAGAGTATCTCCCCCTCTGCTGCTTGTGGTAGAACCACGCTGTCAGTTAGGGAAACATCCAGTGAGTTCTTCTTTGTACTAAGGTGGTTTAAATCTTTGTTGGGGACATGGACAGTGGGATTGAGTGCATTCTCAGCAAGCCTATGGGTGATGTCAAGCTGAGTGCTGTGGTTGATACCCTAGAGAGAAAGGAAGTCATCCAGAGGAGCCTTGACAGGCTGGAGAGGTGGGCCTGTGCTGATCTTATGAAGTTCAACAAGGCCAAGTGCAAGGTCCTGCAAACATGGATACAGCTTTGGTGATGAGCAGATGGAGAGCAGCCCTGAGAAGGACTCGGGGGTATTGGTGGCTGAAAAACTGAATGTAAACAGACAGTGTGCACTTGCAGCCCAGAAAGCCAGTCATATCCTGGGCTGCATCTAAAGAAGGGCCAACAGGTTGAAGGGGTGATTCTCCCTCTCTGCTGTCATGAGACCCCACCTGTTGTACTGCATCCAGCTCTAGGACCTCCAGCATAAGACATCGACCTGCTCAAGCACCTTCAGGGAAGGGCCATCAAGATAATCAGAGGAAGGGAGCAACTTCCCTATGAGGACAGGCTGAAAGAGCTGGGGTTGTTCCGCCTGGAGAAGGGAAGGCTCTAGAGAGACTTTCTAGCAGCCTTCCAGTACCTGCAGGGGGCCTAGAAGAAGGATGTGGAGGGATTGTTAATCTAGGAGTCTAGTGATAGCACAAGGAATAACAGTATTAAACCGAAAGAGATTTGGATTAGATTTTAGGAAGAAATTCTTTACTGTGAGGGTGGTGAGACACTGGAACAGATTACCCAGAGGAACTGTGGATGCCCCATCCTTGGAAGCGTTCAAGACCTGTCTGGATGGGGCTTTGAGCAGCCTGGTCTAGTCAAAGGAACTAGGTGATCTTTAAGATCCTTTCCAAACGAAACTATGATTGTATGAAATCTAGAAATGCCTTTTCAAGTGTTTGTCCAATGTGAAGCAAGGCCTGTTGCAGCTAGGGTAGGAGTCAAAAATACTTCTTGTAGCACACAAGAGAGGTTGAGAATTAACAGCAGTTCAGTAGAAAAGAAAAATGGATTATATCTACACATTGGCCATTTCAGATGGATGAAGAATTTAGCATCTACCACTGGGTAAATTATCATTTATCCATGCATTTCCTTGTGAGTTTGTATACATACATACATGCATGTATCTGTTTTGTCACAACATAAGCAAAGAAAGCTTTTAGCATCCTGTCATTTCAGCCTTTCTAGGCTTGGCCAAATTTTATTTTCTTCATTTGCAGTAGTTTGTGTCGCATCATGGAGAAGATAGTCCTGGTTCGAGAAAGCTTACCTCTTAATATAATTGAAAACAGAAGATGGAATAAATGGGTAGCATATAGTAAGAGTAATTCCATCTGCAGATTCCTCCATGGGTATACAGGACATGTTCCTGTGTAAATATATCTAGAAAGGAGAAATTCTTTTGAATTTTGTTGGGAGGAGAACAGAATAGGTTCTCTAAACTAAAACTGATCTTGCATTACATACAAACACACATACAAATATCCTGGGAAAATAACGGAAAGAGAGAAAAGTATTTAGTGGAATTTTAGGATGGTAATTCTGAGGCTATTATTTAACTCTTGAGTGTAATAACAAGTGAAGGTGACAACAATAAATAAAAAAGCATTAGTTATGAAAGTATTGGAACTTGCCACTTAGAAGAGGGAGTCTGGATCTCTTGAACTAAAATGGACTGCTAAAAGGATTTGAAAGCAGCTTTCTGCTCTAAGACCAGAAAGTGAATTGGGTACAGCATGAAGATTTAATGGCCAGTTAAAGCTGTGTCTGCTGGAATAGTTTGGAGTTTTCCTTTCCAGCACCATAGAAGACTCAACAAATGAGTTGATTTCCCCTCACTATAGCACTGAATAGGAGAAGACTTTATTGAAGCTTCAAAATGTGCTAGAGCCTTCATCATACTATATTTTATATTGTGATGAATGTCGTATATCTAAATGGTTTTGTATTTTCAAGAGGTATATATAATTTGCTTCATCCTTTAAAAGAAAGTGTTTCAGAGGTGATTGGCATCCTTAAGTAAATCGAGAGTATAAAATTCTGCTCTGAATTCAAATTTACCCTGCTCCCACAAGTGACCTTCAGCTGACATTAGTAACAACTAACTGAAAAATTAATAGAAATGTCTTTCTGACCCATTTATTTTAAAACAGTCTGCACACTGACAAGTATTCTTCAACTCTAATATATCTAGTAGCATCAGTATGTAGAGCCAAGAAACAGTACCACACAGTCCATGGTTTGATTTGAGGTGTTATTTTTGTGCTTTTGGTGCAGATCAGAATGGGCGTATCACTAACAGAAGTAAAAGTGGTCTGTTTTAGCAACTGCTGTTGTATCCACTGTTGAGAGAGGAGCATGAGGAAATGGGCATATCTAAATTCAAGTGATTGGCAGGAGGCTAGAAAGAAGCTTTCTGCAGTTCACTTGCTTTTTTATATGCAGTTAGGTATATGTTGGCAGTCTAAAGATAGAATAGGCAGAGGAAAGACGATCAAAGTACTCCAATAAACCACATTCAAGCCTTCTTTCTCCTGGAACTGAAGAGGTACAGAGAATTGCTGAATCTGACATATTTTTTTCCTTTTTTTTTTACACTCCTGTTGTTCACAGTCTTCACAAGCTAAAAGTAGTCAGCAAGTTGGAAACATCAAATCGTAAAACAGGCATCCATGAGGTTCATTAAAGTACCTCATATGCATCCTCTTAAATTGAAGACATAGTCCATTACTGGGAATCTGGTTTTGATAAGCCCATATCCTAAATACAAGGGAAATAACTGCAGTTAATGGAGAAGACTTGACAAAATAAGATCTAGTAAGCACATATTTGCTGGTAATACTTTTTATCTTTTGATTCCTTAGCAGTAGAAGATAGGAAGTTGTTTATTGGAATGATATCCAAGAAGTGCAATGAAAATGATATTCGAGTGATGTTCTCCCCCTTTGGGCAGATTGAAGAATGCAGGATATTACGGGGCCCGGATGGCTTGAGCCGAGGTAAGCAAAGCAAGAAGCTTTTTTGGCAGTTTGAGGATGCTGGAGGCTGCCTTTTGCAACTCAACCTGGCATTTGAGCTTTTTCAGTGGTTCCCACCTACACCCCCTCCCTGCCCAGTAAGCATTTTCATTCCTGTATTCACCCCAGTAGTTGTGGAGATAGTGAACAACTTGATTCTTTTTTTGTTCTTTCCCCAGGTTGTGCATTTGTGACTTTTACAACAAGAGCCATGGCACAAACAGCAATCAAAGCAATGCACCAAGCACAAACCATGGAGGTAAAACAAGTTAGTGGGTGTCAGGAGCAGATGTAATTTGTCAGACAGTCACTATGGAGTTTAAAGGACTAGAGAGCAGAGAGCAGGCTAAGTGCAGTTGTGTGTTTCTTCACAAATACTGCTCCTGGACCTTTGTGTTTATTCTGCTCCATTTTTAGTGTTTAAGATAGAAACTTCATCTGCAGAGAAAATACCAAAATACAAAATAGAATTAAAAGCAAACAAGATTTTGAGCCTTTGATAAAATGTGCTATTTGAGTATTTGTGTGTCTGCATGTATGCATAGAGGAGGAGGGAAATGCTTCCAATGACTGGGTCTTAATGCAATATTTTTGTGACTGCTGGGGATAGCAAGTATGTAATTGTTTGAATTGCTGTTTGCAGGGTTGCTCTTCTCCCATTGTTGTAAAATTTGCAGACACGCAGAAGGACAAAGAGCAGAAACGAATTGCTCAGCAACTTCAGCAACAAATGCAACAGATCAGTGCTGCCTCAATATGGGGAAACCTGGCTGGTCTCAACACACTTGGACCCCAGTACTTAGCAGTGAGTTTCTGATTTGATCTGTTTTCATCTCTTCAGGGTTTGCAGTGTCTGACTGTCTTGCAATGTTTAATATATTCATTTTTAGAAGGCTCCTGGTAGATAGGAGCTGGGTTCTTAATCCCTGTTTTGTGGATGAGAAGGCTGAAACTGTGTTATGTGCTCTCATCTAGCTGGGATACATTTAAGGGAGGATTTCAACCCCAGTCACAGTAGCCCTAATTACTGAAACCTTGGGGTTTTCTCCTGTGTTCTGTAGAATGTGCTTTTTCTTTTTTATACTACTGCCTCAGTGTTTACTATATAAATGCCCTTTTCATGTCTATCTGATGGCATAGTTCTTGTATTTCTTTATCATTTTGTTTCCGTCATCCTCTTCCAGTGTAACCTGGAACAGTACTTGGTACTGTCCAAATAGAAAAGATCAGATTGGAAGCAGAGTAAATAAACCCCAACAACAAAAACCAAACCAAATAAAGACAAACCCTACAGAAAATAGAGAGAAACTACTCTCTTTAGCAAAAATGATGTAACAGAAAGTAGACTGTAGTTTCATTTTGGTTGATTTTGCTGGGTCCCTAAAGGATGAACTTTTCAAAAACTGATGTGCTCTGACTTATGTGGGTTGCCAGAGTAGCTCTGAGAACTGTATTTATGCAAACTAAAGTCTGAGGAACAGAAAAGGAAAATTTCATCTCATTCTTGGTATGGTGTATAGTTGAAATGGGGCAATTCTCTTACTACTTTTTTATTTTGGGTAGATTGGAATTTTTTTATAACACCAACTAGTTAATGGAGAAAGGAACTGGAAATCTCTAAATAGCTTCTGAGCTGAGGCTTGAAATGTCTCTCACATCTACTGTGCATAAGGAAAGTAGAGGAGGTTCTCTCTCATGGTGGCTCTTTGGTTTTGATATGGCATTGCCATTTATCCCATGCTGGCAGTGTCAGCTGTAAAGTCTGTTTTGAGGTAGCATATCCTTAGGGGTGGCAATCCTGCCTTAGGTGCTTTGAATAGAAATTCTCTCTCACTACTTATTCTACTGGTTTTGTCTTGGTGTATTGGCTATAATTTTCCCTCAGCATTGATGCTGTTGAGTGAGGAAAGCATTGTGCTGTTGCTTTGGCTGCAATGTGATGCATGGGCTACGTGGAGCTTCACCGTGGTGGTGCTCTGGCTGTGTTGTTCAGAGAATTCTCTTTACGCTTTGCTATGATGTGGTGCATGGGCTGCAGGAATTCAGTTGTGACGGCGCTCTGGCTGTGGTGTGATGCAGTTTCTCCCAGAAGCAGAGCCAGCCCTCACTCTCACTCTTGTTTTGTTTTTTGGTGTAATGTCTAGCTTTATTTGCAGCTCCTTCAGCAGACAGCAGCTGCTTCATCTGGGAACCTGAACACACTGAGCAGCCTCCACCCCATGGGAGGTGAGTTTTTTTCCACCAGAAGACAAATTCAGTGCCAAACAAAAGAGAACAAGGGTAGAGAAAGTAGCCAAAAGGCTGTAGGCATTTTAATCTCATTTGAAATAAGTAGTCCTGAGTTTACCAACTCCTTTGAAATGACAGGAATTCTCTGCTACAAGTGTGGATGTTCCTTCTTAATCTTAGTTAACTCTTGTCCCCAAGGTAAGTGGTGGTATCTACCCAACCTCTGGCATTTAAAATTATCTTCCCTTATGGATAGCAAAAATAATGCTCTCTGTATTTGTTTTCATGCAAACAGGTGCATACATGATGAACTGTGTTTTGAAATAGGCACTAATGCACATGTATTCAGTGGTACTAGATTCTTAGTTTTCCCATTTTCAATGTATTTAAGGACAAAGCATGGAAGTTGGAAATACACTGTTGTTAGAAACGTGAGCTAGTCTTTCATTCAGATTCTTCTATTCATTCATTTGAATTACAGTTAATTATGCCATTGCTGTTAGGGAAATATCAGCTTCATAGATATGAGCCCAATTCCTTGCTGTGGACTGCTAGTCAGAATATTCACTGAGTATAGCAGTCCTGGATTGGTTGTCCCTTTTGTCTTCACACAGTTGGGAATAATAAAACACATGTTAGCAACTCCATTCACCACATTACCTAAACTCTTCTGCTGGCAGCAAAAACCTATAGTTTTGATTTTAATAATGAACACTTTTAACTTTTCAAATTGCCTCCTGGAGTTTTATGGTGTTTGCCAATATCACACACCCTGTCTGTGGAGAAGTTCATCCAAAAGTGTCTTTGTAGATTGACTTGTGTTGGCTGGTGCACCCATCAGTAACAATTACAAGCTTTTGCAAAATGTTATATTTTCCCTTGTAAGAATTTTGATTTATACTGGAAGTTGATTCTAAATTCAGCTTCCTACTTTGATTTCTTTCATGTTACAACTCTTCAGAGCTCTTAGATCTAAGACTCTTGCAAAAAGCAATTTTTTTTAAAGTCTGTTTCACTAATATCCTGTGTGGTGATGATCTATTTTGTTATGCACATGATGCTGCCTTTTTTCCCCTCCTGTGTCTGCTTAAAAACAAGATGTAATAAAGGAGAAAGTACAGCAGTAAGGACTGGAGCAAAGGGAAGGGGGTAACTAGCTGAGATTGAGAAGTTTCCAGGGTAATTCTGTCTTCACTATTAAAAAAAAAAAAAATTAAAAATTGAGAAACCAGACGTATAAATAGCATGTTGCATGGTTTTTCCAAATCTGTGATTCTCTACAAAAAATTCGTAGTTTTAAGGTCTTGATAATATCTCAGCTGATCTCCTTTCTTGAAATTCATAGAAAGAAAAATTAAGTAGGTAATTAGATCCCAAACTATGTCAGACTTTGTAAACAAAATTTAATCTTGAAGCTGTTTGAAAGCAGATGGGAAAACAGTGTGATGACAAGAGGACAGGTGCTGTGTGCACATGACAAACTGCTTCAGTAAGGAACAAGCTGCTCTGTTCTTCATTAGCTCCAGCACTTGCACTTTTAACCCTCTGTAGCACAATAAAAGGAAAATAGAAAACTTTTTGATTTTAACTTCCTGCTTTTATGTTACAATGGAATCTTGTGTATCTAAATAAAGGCCGAATCCACTTGTTTTAGGAACTAAATTTGCCTAGGGAAACAGACCCTGCCACAAAGAGAAAACAATTTAAAAAGTTAAAAAACCCAAACAAACTATCCTAAAGGTATTAGAATTATTTTAGAAAATAATTAGTTTATACTGCATTGTCACATTCTTATGTTGTCTGTTTACATGCTTAAATTACAAAACTGATGTTTTAATTATTTGAGTTGTGTGCTTTGCTCCCAAGGTCTTACCAAGTATCCAAAAGATGAGATACCACCTCTGCTTAGGATGTTCTGATGTTGTTAAATTAAGGGTGATTAATTTAGTTTTGTTTTTAATTATGTTGGGAATAAATATTAGAGGTTGTCTGAAGTCAGATGAAGAGAGGAGGAATTGTTAAAGTAATCAAAGGTAGAGACAAAAAAAATGGAAGGTAAGGGAAGAGTGAGGGGAGGCAGAATTGGAAGAATGGGGCTAGTCTACCCAAGGATGGCTAAGATCCATTTTAGTGATAATTCTGTGGCAGGAAAAGAGGACAAAGTACAGTCAGTACTGACCAAATGGTTTCATTCAAAAATGATGGTTCAAGATGAAGGTGAATCAGATGAATAAATTGACCAGTAAAATTCATAAACACAGGGGTCCCTTCCTCCTCCTGCAGTATTCCGTGCTCCCTACGCACAGCATGCCTGAGGCTTCCTGTTTTCCTTGCCAGTGTGTTTGACCAGCCTACACATACATTGGCTGATCTGTGGTCAGGACTTGCCACTTAACAATTGTCTCACAATTGACTGCTGCTTCTTGGCTGCCAGGGGGAGCAAGCAAAACATGCTGGTGCTCAGCTGATGGTGGGTTAAAACCATTACTTTGTGGCCACTGTGGTGTGAGGCCTTCATGAAAGAATTTGCAGTTACTGCTGTCCCCATACAAAGAGCGTGGAGGGACATGAGAGTGCATGAGCTCTCAGACCCTGACTTCACTCTTATGCTTTTGTTGACTGGAGAGAACAGTGCTTGAAAATTTCTGTATTTTGGCGTCTCCATCTGAGGTAATGACTACCTGGCCTCTTCCCAAATCACATCTATCTGGCCAAACAAAACCTTTTTAATTATAGCATGGAATTGCAATGTAGAAAAGAGCAGTAACTAGCATTAAGCCTGTTGCTTTTAAGCTCCTTCCCGTTCCTCCCTTGTGATGAGGTTGCTGGATCTGTTACCCTTGCATGATGGTGGCTCTTACAAGAGAAACTCCACATTCTTGCCTGTGTTGCAGGACTGAATGCGATGCAGTTACAGAACCTGGCCGCGCTGGCAGCTGCGGCCAGTGCAGCTCAGAACACACCGAGTGGCACCGCTGCACTCACCTCCTCCAGCAGCCCCCTGAGTGTGCTCACCAGCTCAGGTAAGAGACTGCCCGTGCTGTAGCCTGACATGCATTGCCTTGGAAGTCCTTTCAGGACAGATGTCACCTGTTTTGTCTATCCCTTTTTGTCACTTTCATGTTGATCTTTAATAGATAAACAGTTTACTAGTAGTTTCACTGGCCTCTGTTTAGGGTAGATACCTTTGCCACCAGCAAAGGCTTTTTTACCTGCTGTGTCTCTTCCTCCAAATGGTCAGATTAATTTAGAGTAAAAAGAATTTTTGAGGTCATCATGAAGCAGAAAGGTAGGTGACCTCCTTCCAGTCATGTTATTGCAATCCCATCACATATTTGGTTTGTCTGTGATTTTAGGCAGGCACTGTGGTAAATACATCCTGTTCCTCTCAGTATGGAAAGAGAAAATGCCTTTAGCATGAGGTAATGCATTCTGTGCACTAGAACAATACAGTTTCTATTCCATTAATGAAGATAAGAATATTATAACTTCTCATAAAAGTAGTATAAACAGACACCTAGCACTTTTACTAGAAAGTAGTTGTCTAGAATTTAATGTATGAGTTGCACATAAAAATCAGTATTTTCCTTTTGTGTGGCTTTTTTGTGTTTGTTTGTTTTGGGTTGGGTTTTTTTAACTTTAGAATATGTATATTAACCAGAGATACTAGAATGTCCAAGTAGTGGTTTTTTGCTGCCTTATTGTTAAAAGTGATCATTAAATGCCACAAGCAAAAAACTAAAATAAATTCAATTGTGCTTATGGCAGACATGCTAAGTTTTTGTCACAAACAAGGATCAGTATTCTACTCAGTTATTTCTATCCTATTTTGAGTTTTTACTAAATCCTGGCATGAGAAGGGAGACCCTCTATTTTCAGGGTGTCAGTTTTCCAGCATCTCTGGCTTCTATCCTACAGAGTTGACATCCTCACCTGTGATTGTGAGAGACCAAAGAGGGCTGGAGGGGAGGGGGTTTTAAATTTCCACATGTAGATTTTGAATTGCGTAGGAGGACCAAGGAGCCGGCTAAGAGATTATAAAGAGATTACAAGGAAAAGCTGTTTAGAAAACCTTATGTCACATGATTGGGAATTAAACCATAGGTGCTTTGCACAGTTTTCTACTTAAAGAAATTCCCAAGGGAGCGTTTAGTTCAAAGAGTGTTCTGTTGCTGGACATTATTTACATAAGAACTTTGTGGTCTGCAATCCTTAAAAGATTGAAATTTTAAAATTTATCTTGACCCCCAGCTATGTATCCTATTCTATAATTAAAAAACAAACAAAACCAAAAAACAGTGAAAAGTTCAGACTACACAAGAGCTGCATTTATAACCCACTAATGCTTCTTCATCATAAAGGAAGCACGAAGGTGAATATATCTGAGGGTTTCTCCTTTATTTCCTCATGCTTTGTCAGGTTACAATTTGCTGTGCTGGCATTTAGAACTAAGATTTCCTTATTGGCTGTCATGTCTAATGACTGCAGCAAGTTGGTTCTCTGTTTTGTTGAGGTGGAGAAAGGGGCTGGCAGGTTGTGAAGTTCAAATGTCAGATGTGCTAGAAAAAGCAGAAACAGTCCCTTATCAGAAGCATGCAGTGAAAGGACAAGGGCTATGGGCACAAGTTGCAGCTGAGAAAATTCTGATTAGATAGAAGAATAAAATTAATGGCAAGAGTGATCAAGCTCAGGAACAAGATGCCAGAGGGGCTGTGGAATCTCCATCATTTCAGAGACTGAGAATGCAATGAGAAAGGACCCTTTCAAATTCAGAGGTGAGACCAGCTCTGAGCAGACTGCTAGACAGGGTGATCCACAGAGGTCCCTTTCAAATGAAGTCATGCTACTATTGAGCAGTTCTTTGGAATTGTTTTCCCCTCTGTGAATTTTGGCTGTTCCACAGAACTACACAGGTTCCTTTTTCCTTGGCGAGAGACATATTTGAGGAGTCTGTTCCATTTTTTATCATGCTGGTGGAGGGGCTAGGGGGTGGGGAGCAGCCCATTTTCCAGTACTTTCTGTGCTGAATCCAAATAACCTTCTGATGGTCAGTAATATCAATAAATGATTGTGTGTTAACAATTCAGTTATCATGAAGGATCATTTGTATTAATATCCTATACAGATGTATCAGTTCACTCTTCACAGGCTTGTAACATGAAGCAGGCATTACTGTATTGCTCTTTAAACCTAATTTCAAGTATAATTTTAAAGAGTAAAGATAAGCTTTGTTCAACAGAAATAAAAAGTTTTGGAGGGCTTGTGGTCTATAAGTAGTCACTGACGTCAAACTCTGAAATGGTTCTAGTGCTTTTCCTTAGAGGTATAAATATGCTTCACCTTTTAAAACTGTACTCAAATTGGGATGAGGGGAAGCCTCAATGTATACAGACACATTCAATCCCATGATAATTGCCTGTAATTATGCAGCTTTTAAACTCTTGAGTCTTTAAGCAAACTTGAAAATCTATTTGGATTAATATTCATATGTGCATTCACTCTGTATGTATTCACATAGAAGGCTGTTGGACTCCACACAAAACATCTATCCCTCCTGAAGCACACCTAGACCTTGAAGAAACTCAGTATGTAGCAGTTCAGTACCATGTGTTAGTAAGTGCTTGCCTTGTCTGAGGGACATATGGCAACATCTACTGTGATAACCTCTTAAACCTAACTGCAGATGAGATGACTAACTCCTTGACTTCTCTCCATCTGTCATCCAAATGTTCACCTGATGCTTATTTGGACATCTCTCCTCAAACTGCATAATTGGTGGAAAAATCCAGACAGTCCTTCTCCATAGCTGCCTTCTTGATCTTCCTTCATCTGCACTGATATTTGTGTCTGGGGAACTTGGAAGTCTACACAGTGCAGTTCATGGACTATGCATAGGTTACATGTCAAAATGGTTCAACTCAGAGGGGTTACATATTGTGATTGTGCTGTCTTCCTACCCATTTCAGTCAATTTCCTTTAGATAGTTCCAAGCACAACTGTGTGTTTTGATGTAGAATGGGTTGAAGTAAAACCTTCAAGCTTGCTGAAGATCAGCTGCTCTTGGAACTGAACAGTCTGCTGCTGTTAGGTAGTTATTGTTGCAGAGACCATGGCCATAGACAAACTCACTTAAACTGCTAGCTCGTAAAAGGGATGTTCAAGAAAATATTCTAGAAGTATCTCAGGATAGGAGTGTCTTGTCTGCCATCTTTTTGACTCAAGCACCAATAAGATTGTCTGCTCCAGAACAGAATAGAATGGTTGCAAACACTGAGGTATGTTTCCATTTTCACTCCTTCTAAGGACAACCTCAAAGGTCCAGCAAAGCTTAGATGATTTTCTTGGCCTTTGTGTGTCTCTGACAAAATTGTTTTCAGAGATAGCATAGTATTTCTGGTTTTACTGGAACTAATTCCGGCACAGTTCAGTCAGATTCATCGCCTGAATTTAACTTCTCTTCAGGTCATTGCTTGGATGCTACTTGTCTGAGTTAGGACAGACTTACTGTTCCCTCAGTTTACCTACCTCCACAAGTTGTTACTTGATGTCCAAGTTTCATTATCTTTCTAATCATATATCTTTCTACAAAGCTCTTCTTTATTACATATTCAAATTTTCTGAAAACTTTAAATATTTTCAACTGCTTCTGTTAGAGTTAGCCTTTTTGACTAAATATAACTCAGTAGATAGGTCTAAGAAACTTAACTTTAGAAGCAAGAAAAAAAACCCAACAACCCACCAAAAGTTGCCCAGAAACAATGCTAGGAATGGAGTAAAGAACATGTATAAAACAATATTGGTTTTCCATCCCCATTGCTTTGTTCTCTTTTCTGATCTAAAATATAATACAAGAAAAACTGTAGAACAGAAATAATGACTAGAATGGTGGCACTCCTCCCCTCTTAGCAACAGCCTGAAAAATAGAAGACTGACATGGGAGAAGGATATGATTGCAGCCTAGAAATGCATTAGTGTTGTGATGAAGATGAATAGGGAAAAACCAGTCATTAGGTATTTCAAGAAAATAATTCCATGATTTCAGGTCAAGTTGTCACCTGATAATTTAAAAATAAAAAAGATTTTTCTTAGCATAGTGCATGATCAAATTGCAGAAGTTGTGCCTTAGAACATAGTAGAGTCCAACAATTCGGTGTTCAAATTGCGCTGAAATTAATGAATGAAAATCATAACTTTATTACAAAGACACTGCCTTTGGCTGAAAAAATCCTAGATTCACAGATGGCTGTGTTGGTATACAGACCATGCATAGGAAGCAGTCCTTTGTAATTGCCCTGTATTTCTGCTTTACTGTTGCTTAACTGCCTTTTGTCATCATCAGAAATGGGATGCTGTCTTCAATTCCTGCATACATAGGATCAAGAAAATACAGACAAGTCTTCCATTTTCTTGGCATTTTCAGTACGAAAGCATTTCTTGTTTTGCCTAAAGCAATTTCTGATAAAGGCAGCTAAACTAAAATAACTGTGTGATCAGCTTTTTATAGTGGTTTAACTGAATTTATTTAAAATCACAACCTTTTAAAGTAGGGAAGGTATCCATTTTCTCTCTCACTTTGTTCTCTAGCCTTTTTTTCCTTAGCTGCTACTATTTTATTTGGGATAGGTTTGGGAGGGTTTTTAAATGGTGTTCTCATCTGTCAAATATAGTGTCTTTTTGAATTATAAAGATCAGCAATGAAATGTTGCAGAAGCAAGTGATATTTTAAAATCAAGGTAACTCTATGATTTCTGAACTCTGGCTTTTATTCAGCCAGCTGTGTTATGTTTTCTACCAACTTGAGGGTTATACTGTAACTTGTTCTCTGTCTTTTCCCAACATTTAATATGCTACTGATAATAAGACATGAAGTGTCTCCTTTTCCTCAGAGTATCTTGAAATATAGTTTGGGACATCGTCTTTCAATTTTTGATTTATTAAGAGAGTTTGTCTAAACATGTACTAGAGGAGGTGTATCATTTCTTCTGTTAGTACAAAAGGTGGTATGAAGTGCAGCTCTCTGGTTCTCATGTTGCTTTTGTTAGGTAGAGCTTTCGCTGGGGCTTGTTAGGCTGTATTCCATTTATATAGTTCCAGTATCCCACCCCAGCTGAGACTTCGTGCCACATATATGAAGTGGTAAATATGTAGTGTGTGTGAAACTGCTTGAAAGATGCTAACAATTCCTTTAAAGTTTGAATGGATATATGCAGCATAATCGCTAATCACAGAAACATGAGGAAAACTGAAAATGCCTCAAATTCAGTTCTTCTCTTACCCCCTTGGTCAAACCAATAGAAAGGAGACTACAAGATGCTTCTACAGCATCAGTGTTCAGTATCTTTTAATTTTTAGCAGCCATAAATATTTTCTAGTGCATCTTGTGCAGTAAATTTCAACTTCTTGGTTAATAGCAATACACATAGCTTTTCTCTTTCACTAGTGCACAAACCTGTTAGAAAAACCACTGCTATATAATCATAAAAATACTAAGCATTTCTTATTTTATGATGTCCATAAATCTTTGTAGATGACCTCAATTTGAACTTCTGTTTCTTGTGATATACCAACTTGGAAAACTTTTTTTTCTCATGATTTTGATGTTGACTTCTGTAGAACTAACTGTAGAATTTGGTAGGCCATGTAAGCTGTTACTCTGCTAGATACTGTATCTGCAGACTTCTCTTACTGAGTCAGTGTGGTTGAAGACGTTGCTGGAATAGTCAATAGAGGACAGACTGTGTATTTTCAGATGTACATTTCAAGACTTTTTTCAGTCCTAGCCCCAGCTGCAGCAGTAGGATTTTTAATAGAAAATTATTTAATGTGTCAAATTAATCTAGGCTTGTGGTGTTCCTGTTCTGGCAGTATTGGAAAACCATATGCTCAGCCTTCTTTAGTGTCCCTAGTATCTATGTTGCAGGTCTTTTTCACCCTGAGTGATGCTTCAAGGATATATGTTAATACATAGCAAGAGACTCTTTCTTTAGGCAGCAGGAAACGGGGCATCACTGCTTGTTACCTTATGTTGAGATACAGTTTAGCCAACGTTTGTATAATGTCTCAATCTTACCTCTCTTACACTTACTGACATTATTATTGCTACAAAAAATAGATGTTATGATGAAGTAGAAACTTTCAAAAAATGTAGGAAGGGCTTAGAACGTATAAGAAGTATGATCAATCAAGTGGGCTTGGGTTTTTTTTTTTACATAAAGTTGCCTGGATCTGTTCCTTAATAGTTTTTTCTACTGGAAAAACTTAATGAAGAAGCTGAATTATCAGGACCAAAAAAAATATTAGTTGAAGTTTAATTATTTTGTTTTAATAGCAGGTTCCTCACCTAGTTCCAGTAGCAGCTCCTCTGTTAATCCAATGGCTTCTCTTGGAGCATTGCAGACGCTGGCAGGTGCTACAGCAGGCCTCAACGTTAGCTCTTTAGCAGGTAAGTGATGTGTAGTGGTGGCTTGGGGGAATCACTGATTACCATTCCTCAGCCTGTGCTAGCTCTCTGGGGTGATTTTTTCTGCTCCCTGCTTTTTGTAACCGTGCAGAGTGTTTGAAAGGTTATTGATCTGGCTCAGTGGAAGCACTCAGTCATCTTTTATTTCCTTTTTCTTATACAGGAATGGCAGCCTTAAATGGAGGACTTGGCAGTGGTGGTCTCTCAAATGGGACAGGTAGCACAATGGAAGCCCTCACACAGGCTTATTCTGGAATCCAGCAATATGCTGCTGCTGCACTGCCCACACTCTATAACCAGAGTCTCTTAACGCAGCAGAGTATTGGTGCAGCAGGAAGTCAAAAAGAAGGTAGGCAGAAAGTTGTAGAAACTACTTGAGAGGGGTTTTCAAAAGGGCAAGCTTAGCCCTTGCACCTACCTTATCTGCAGATTTTTTATTTGGTGGCATTTTTTAGAATCCAGGAGTTACGGAAGATAAAGAAGGTCTGTGGGATGTTTCTACTAAGGGCTGCTCAAAGTAGTTTTTATACAAGACATTTCTCATGGGGTTTGTCTAGCCTTAAGTGCTTCCTTAATCATATTCCTCCATGTTCTCAGAGGGAAGGAGAATATGAGTCTACAGCTCACTGTCAGAGAATCAGATGTGGTTTTGTTCATGTAGTTTTCTTGGTCCTTCATATATTCCAACAGATACTTAATGCCAGTTTTTTCACTCTTCAGATTCAGGTTAAATTTAATAAGTAGTGTAAAGTAATGTAGAATGTAGGACTAAGTTTTCAGCAGAATGTAGCATGTTTAGAAAAGAATCTGTTGGATTACAAGCAATGTGATTATTTGTGTTTTGTATAGAAATTTATTTAGTTGCTTTGGGACCACAGGTTTTGCATAGCCATTTTTTGTTTAGTCAACATCTAGCACTCAGACTTACTGTTTCAGCTTTCATTACAGCAAGTATCTGTGAACCAGTTGTGGCACAATGTGTAAAGTACAAACAAAAGTGGTGAGAAAGAGCTAGAATTATTTGATTGATCAATCCCAGCAAAGGGTCATGCTAATTTATTCTGGAATCAAGTGCTCTGCAGTAGTGTAAATAGCAGTTTCATTGTTTTATCTAGAAAATTTGTCTTGAGTGGCTATTCCACCTTTTTTTGTGCAATGGGTATATGGTCTCCATGCTCTTTCTGAATGTGTTATCCTACTTGTTGTTTGAAGGTCCAGAGGGAGCCAATCTGTTTATCTACCATCTTCCCCAGGAATTTGGGGATCAGGATCTCCTGCAGATGTTCATGCCATTTGGAAATGTCGTCTCTGCCAAGGTTTTCATTGACAAGCAGACCAATCTAAGCAAGTGTTTTGGTATGTTGGATCTACAGCTTCTCTATGAGGGGAAGCAAAGGAGTAGACACTGATCTCTTCTCTCTGGTGACCGGTGACAGGACCCAAGATAAAGGCCTGAAGCCTTTAAGGACGGGTTTAGGTTGGATATTAGGAAAAGGGTTCTTCACCTGCAGGGTGAATGGGCATTGGAACAGGCTCCCCAGGGAAGTGGTCACAGCACCAGCCTGACAGAGTTTAAGGAGTGTTTGGAAACTGCTCTCAGACACACAGTGTGATTCTCGGGATGTCTTGTGCAGGGACTTCAGTCATCTTTGTGGATCCATTCCAACTCAGGATATTTTGTCATTCTGTAAATCATCAGCTGTAAAAAGGTGGCTTTTTTAGTAATCTCTTTTTCAGTATATTGTCTAGTGTAGCTTTTAAGTAAGTAGTGAATCTCTATATATTCCTAAAAAACTAAATAAACCAAACACTTCCAGCAATAAACTGTATTTTCAATGTGACTTTTTGCTTTTCCCAATTTCATACTGTTGTGCCTCATAGTTGTGTTCTGGCCCTAGATAATTCTCCCTGAGATTAGCTCAGTTGGTTAGAGCATGTTGCTAATAATGCCAAGGTTGTAGGCTTGATCCCCTTATGGGCCACTCACTTAGGAGCTGGATTCCTTGATCCTTGTGGATTCCTTCTAACTCAGAATGTTCTATTACTGCTATTTGTGTTTGCAGACTGTAAACCTGAGATAGTTCCTCCTCTTCCTGTCTTTTCAATAATTGTTTGTGTTGCTCTCTATATTACTTAGTACATTATGATTATGAATTATTTCTATTAATATATTCATATATAATTATTGTGGGTACCGTATTGCATTTTTGAGGTGCTGTAAGCTCTCGTGACTTTTTATAGATGGAGATTTATTGTGATGGAATAGGAGAGGTGAGCCTTTCTCTGTGGTTTTGATAGCTTTGTGTCTACATAATATCCTGAATTTTTTCCTATTTGAGCCAAAAGATGTGGACAATCTGATGCTTTGTGAGAATACAAAAATACGCTGATCATTCAGCTATGACACCTGCATATTATGGACAGGTAGACATTGACTGGAGTGGGAGTTATTCTCACTCCAGACATTGAGTGGAGTTATTTAAAATAGGTTCCTTCAAAACCCTGGAGAAGTTTGTTTTCAGGATAATCTTTTCCAGGAATGATATGCAACCTCTCATCTGAGAGCATCCTACACATAGTAGAGGTACCAGTGCTACCCTTCTTTGACAAGCTATTTCACTCCAAACAAATCTGCACCCATAATGTCATGAGGGTGATTGCAATCTTGTATGTTTAATGAGCTTTTGGATCTGGATGAACATTTTCCAGGTTTGGTTTTTTCCCAGGTATGAGTTCTTATAAAATAAACAGCAGTACTTATTTTGTTGATAGACTAGAAAATGTTATTTTAATTTCCTGAGCTGTGTATATCTATCCAAAGTTCCATATGTGAGAAATCAATGCTTTGTTTGAGAGCCCCTAGAAGTTATTATCAGGAGTCTAAAACAGTTGTGAGTTTCTGAAAATGACACTTCATGCAGCCTCTCTGACCTTGTGAGTGCTTGCATTTCCACTTGTGAGTAGCTGTTGTGGGCAGCTTTGGCAATTTTGGGGTAATTGTGTGTTTTCCTTTCCTCAGGTTTTGTAAGTTACGACAATCCTGTCTCTGCACAGGCTGCCATTCAGTCAATGAACGGCTTCCAGATCGGCATGAAGCGGCTGAAAGTACAGCTCAAGCGCTCCAAGAACGACAGCAAGCCATACTGAGCACCCTCCCCTCCGGGACTGGAGTGAGAAGGATCTTCTGGTAAGTTGGAGAGGAGCGCACTTAGTGATTCGAAGCCCTAAGGCTGTGTTTTTACAGTCCTGGAAGCTGATCCATGCCTTCTATCTGGCACATCTTCCCTTGAAGACTCTGCTGCAGCCTCTGCTGAGAATCCCGCTTCGGATGGAGGACAAGTTTGTGCTTTTGTTTCCAGTGTTTTACTTTGGAGTTTAGGTGCCATATCGCTGAGGTTTTTTGTTTAGTTTTGTTTTTTTTTTTCTCCCTTATTTGAAGTTTGCTGTGTTTGTAACCAGTGTGTGTTGAGAAGGACCAATGCCAGCTCCTTGGGGGTGGGGAGAGAAGGTTAAAGGGAGCAGCAGAAACTGACACCACACTGCCTTGGGGTAGAGAGGAGAAGGGAAAGCAGAAATAACACAGAACAGCTGATGAAAACAAAGATGGGCAAGGAGAACAGAGTCCTGGGTGGGAAAGAACTGGCTCCATGTAGCCTTTGTCATGCCCCATCCGCTCTTTGAGATTTCCTTAACTGTATGCCAACAGTGGGGATTTAGTAAATCATCTCTAAAGCGGGAGATGGGCTAAAAGGGTGAACACACTAACAAGCCAAAGGAAAACTGCAGATTTTTTTTGCTATGTATAAACTAGTGTTTATATAGCACTGTGAATGTACACAGCACTTTATAAAATTATTAGGTAATGTCTCTGCCCAGAAAATTTCACACTCTATCTACAGTGGAATATTAATGATGCAGTGAATTTCTCCATATATAAGAAAACTTAACCTATATACTTTATCTAGGTTTTGTGGAAGGGTAGAGGCAGCTTAGTCTGGATGAATACATGTGGGTCTGGAAACAAGAAACTTTAGATCCCTGATAACATGCAGAAATTTTTGATAATTTTTCTTCTTAACAGTTGATCCCATTCCCCATTTCTGTGGAATAATGTCATTTTTTTGCAGAGATTGCTATGAATTCCTTTTCATAAGCATAATGTAAGTGCTGATTGTTTATTGAAATTATAATTTCCTGCTTTGTTGGGGTTTTTTTGTTGAACAAAACTTGTGCAGTGACTTGGTCTAGTAATTAGGTGTATCTTTCTACTGCAGTTTTCCTTTAAGGTGGTGTGTACCAGTGCAAAACAGGCTAAAGCAGGAGCTGCAGAACCAGAGTATTGAGCCATTCAATCTTTTTCTGCCTTTTGGTACTGTTATCTTTTCTATTGAAGAAAAATTGAACACACCTCCTAAGTGAACACACACTTCTTCTGCACACTATTGAAATTGCTAGTGCAGTGCTAAGGGCCTTTGATATTCACTGGTTTTAGGGGGTTCAAAGGACTTTTGACACTCTGGCCTGAGCTGTTTCAAGAAATCAGTGTAGAGTTCCATTTTATAACCACCAAAATCCACCTCTGTCACAAGAGGAAGTTTACAATTTCTGTGTGTTTAACAGAAGTTCGATTTACCTCATAATATCTCATTTTCCTTGTTTTCTTTGTATTCCTGGGTTGTAAGGCTGTTTCCCAGGGCACCAGCTAACACTGCAGTCTGAGAGCCAGCTGCTAAATGATGTGTGTGGGTCAGGTGTGGGGTCAGGACTTCGTGTTCTACTCCAGCAGGAGGAGCACTAAACCCATCAAACCTGAGATCTCGGGTCAGAATCCCCACTTGTGTGCAGTGATCTATTGGGAATTTTGGGCATTTCCAGGGACTGGGCCCCCTGGGATCTCAAACCTTAGAATTACAAGGCCTGATAAGTAACATCCAAGGGGAGCCCTTTCCAATTCTTAGATTGAAAATCAAACAGTTGATGTCAGTCTGTCCGTATTGATGGCAGACAGGTAAATCTGTCAGTATTATTTAAATAATTCTGTGGTGGCAAAGTTTCAAAGGCCAGATTGCCAAATTTCCCAGTTATGCTGGCATGTGGTACCCTTCTATGTTAATTATTTGAATCTCTCTAGAAACATAAATATACACTGAAGTGAACCATGTACACTTGAATTCTGCACCATAGGAAAGATGTGTCCTGGTTTTCTGAGAAAAGAGTGTTGGAGTGTGAAGGCCTCCAGGGTGATAATGGGATTTTTTATATATATATATATAAATTATATACTTTTCAAAAAAAGGAAAAAAAAAAACATAAAAAAACATAGTTGGGAGCAACTGCTCCAAGTGCAACCTGCTGTAACCAAGAATGTTGTTTCTATTTTTATAGAAGTTTTATACCGCTCCAGGGTGGAGAATATTTATTACCTAAATTATTTCACTGGAAAAAAAGGCCAGGGTTTTGTAGAATCCTGAATGTGATTGTTTTACACACATAATGATGTGCATGATTGAAACTACTGATTTTCAGTGGCCTGTTTGCAGCCCAACAACTGCTAAACAAGGAAGATGAATGCTGTGAACCAATGGAGGAGAGCACTGTGCTCTGGGGTCTCTACAGTCACTCTTACCTTCTTTGCACCCTACCCCACTGTACTATCCAAGACCTTTGTCCTGTTTTTCTTTCAACCTGATGCTCTGGCCTCTTTACTATTCATTGCATTTGCCCCAAATTAGATATTTTAGCTTCTTCATCCTATACTGTGTCCTCAGTACTGTAACTTACAGATCAAGCTTGGCATTGTTGCAAATAGGTGCGACTTGTATTAATTTTAGGAGATTCACCAGTTTACACTGTGGCTTAGTTTGATCAGTGACTCCTCCCAGACGTAATCACCTTAAGACACCTAACTTGGGCTAGCTCTTGTGCCTTACTGGCATAACTGTAAGTATTGCCAAAAAGAAAAAGAAGATTAATCTATGCAGGTTAAATTTTAAAAGATGTGATCCTCAGATGGTTTGAATCAATGCAGTTCAGCTCTCTGAATGCAGTAGAGCTGCATCAGTTTTCACCAGCTGAAGATGTTGCCCTTTTTGTGTATTTGTTTCAGATTTCCCTTTCTCGATGTATCAATGTGTATGTTGCCAAAGTTAATAAATGTATCAAGTTTGTGACTTGGGCAGATTTTTTCTAATAACGAAACTGATCAGAGAAAGTCAACATTTCTGTGTCTGTTTGGTGGCTGCCCCTGATTGTGAGGATTTAGGCTGCTCTTGCCTTTCAGTCTTAAGCCAGTTTTCTTCCTCACTTATTGGCAGTAAAGTCTGGGATTTTGGGGACTTGGGGCTTTTAAATTTTATTTTTAGTTCATATCATACTCTCATTCAAGTGCAAATCAAATCAGTGTCAAATGCTTTACTTCCCAGATAATAAAATAGGAGTTGGGTGAGTTCAAATAAACTGCAGAAGGTTGGCTGAAGTAGCCACATGAACAAAGTATGCTGTATGCTTAAAACCAAAGAACATGATTTTCTACAATAAAAGCTAAAAGGACTTCTGATGAAATAGAATTCCTTATTATGTGTGCCACCAGGAAATACTTAATATATTTTTAGTTTACAAGGTGGAAACAGTCTATTTAATAGATTGATTCTTTTTCTCAGGAGATATTTGATTTTACTGCTGTAATAAGGTGAAAGAATTATGGACTTAGTCTGATACTGCTTAGTGTCAGTGCTATAGTAAATGAAATCATCATTTCTTCAGTCCCTAGATAATCAATAGTCCAAAACATGATAGCTCTTTTTAGTTTAGCTTTTTTTTAGTACAAAGCTGGCATTATTAAAAAATTCCAGCTCAGAAAAATCTCACTGGCAAATGTATCTGTCAGGAAAAAGCTTTTCACCTGAATACCGAAAGTCACATATTATGATAATTCTATCATGCAAGCTGAATCTAACTGAACTGATAATGGCTATGGATTAGGGAAGAACAACTAAGTAGAATGAAGCTGTTCCTGTTTTATTTGGAAATACCTAAAACCAACTTGGATAAAGCAAATTGCAAATGAAGGGTGCAACTATGAACAGGTAAAATGCTTTGAAAGCTTCTTGTTGCAGATATTTAAACCTAAAGATGATTGATAGCCCTGAGCTTACCTGCCACAAAATATAAAACACAGAAGGCAGAATTATCACTATTATGAGAATAAAACGAGGACAAACTGGAATAACTTTCTCCAAGTCATTAAGACCTTGTCCAGCATCTCATGGTTCTGTTCTTATAGGCCAGTCTTTCCACAGGGCTTTGATGTAACTTAGTCTTTGCCCTCAACATAGCTGAGTGAAATATTTGAAAAATCCATATCAAGAAAATCCCCAGACAAATCACACAGAGGATTTCAGTGGTGCATGCTTAGATGTCACTTGATTTCATGCTTCTTGTTGTTTCTCATGCCTCAGTTCATGATAAATTTGCTTTCTGGTTTAGGAGTGAAATCTGTCACCTACCTGCAAATTATCTAGAGTATTTCTTGAAATATAGAAATAACTGCAAGAGTTGCATTGTACTCTGTTTGCTGGAGTTGGTTTAAACTCTGTACTAAAGTCCTTTCCCTTTATTGGAAAGCATGAAAAGCAATTTAATCTCAGCAGTTCTGCTAAGAGGAATGTTGCTGATTTAGTAGACAAAGTGTTTCTTGTTGCTTTGGAAGGAGAATGCAACACTTGCTATTCTCAAATTATGTAAGATAATATGCAAATCTCACCTTGTTCTAGTCTGTAACCAGAAGCTTTGAGATGTGCTGAAGATTAAGGCCACAAACAGGAGCTAAAGGGGAGTTGGGGGTGCGGGGAGGTAGAATAAGAAAACAATCTGCTTCCTCTCTCCTCTGCCTCCCACTCTCATCCCAAAATGTTCCTTGTCTCTTGCAGCTCACAAGCTGAGGGGAGGGAACAGAGGTATTTATGTCACTTAATATAAGAATTACTTTTTTATAAACTCTTCAAGAAAATTTCAGGAAACACATTTTTTCTGCTCATCAAACTGGCAACAGTGACTGTAGAGCTTCTCAGAGCCCAGAATCGCCTCCTCATGAAGCCAGGGAGCTGAGGGCTGTTACATAAAAGGTTGGGAATGGAAAATCCCTGTGCAGGTCTAATGGTATGAAAAGTGCTCAGCTAGGACAAGTCTTAACTTGCAGTCAAGTCTTAAGGAATTCTTCTCTGATGTGTGGGCTTTTTGTCTTGTATAATCTTTTTTTTTTCCCCTTTTCCAAATCACCCATCCCCAGTTACATGGGCTCCTAGGGAATGAGAAGGGACTATAGCTAAAGGAAAGAACGTGGATTTGCTGGGCTACTACTGCCTAAGATCTTCCCATGTTAGAGTGCAAGAAAAGTCTCAACTGTCAAACCACCTGTGAATCCCTTGTGTCCTCTGTCTTGTCTCTCATGGTCTCAGTCTCTGTGGGCAAATGTCTGCCCTAGAGTCATATTTTTTGGAATCGGTCTCCTGGGGAGGGAGCTTACTCTGTTCTAAACAGAGGTAGTGGACACACTGGGCACGGGGCAAGGTGACTGCATGCTAACCAGTGTGTCACTAGGCTGTGGAATGCTCCACACACTGGGTGCTGAGAGGGAAATCCAGGCCTCTGCTTCCATTTGGTTTCTGGCAGTTTGATGTTTACTTGGTGTCCTTCATGTACTTTGACTTTTACTTGTCCATCGTTGGCATGTGCTGCCCTTCCCTGTCAACTCCCTTCCCCAGGAGATCTCATTGTACAGTGCCCATTCTTGTTCTCTCTCTCCGTGTTTGGATGTACTGCTCTGTGTAACTCAGTGGGTCTCCCTCTTTCTGGTTTGTTTTTTTTTCTAGATTCCTGCCGTTTGTTCATCGTTGTGCCTAAAGCATGTCGATGTGGCGTTCAAGTACATCGTCCAAATCCTTGTCTCTTCAGCTTCTCTGATGCTTGAACTCTCACCTTTGACCTTGTGTTGACCTTTGATGCTGATGTGTATTTTTATTATGTTTCTTTTCTTTTTTTTTTCTTTTTTTTTTTTTCTTTTTTTTTTTTTGTGCTGCCAAATTGGTTTTGCTAGAAAGACTGCTGAAGGGGAATATTTAAACTTGCATTTGAATATAAAAGAATTTCTATTTTTCTAGACCTTCATAAGATAACCACTTGATTTTGTGAATCTGATTCTTTGTAATTTGTCTTCAGAGCAGCCTTGCTAGCATACCTTGTGGAGTATTTGTATTTCTGTGAACATACAGCCAATCACTTTCTAGGCTTAGTTTTTTCTGTGTGCTTAGTTTTAAAAACACAGTTTGAAGAAAAAGTCAATTATATGGTGTGACTCAATCTTTCAGGAGACTTCCTAGTCACATTTTGCTGATCTGGTTTCTGTGCTTGAGGAGACAGCATGTGTTTTTATGAGTTCAAACTTGTGACTTGAAGTGGCATCAACAGAAAACACTTGAACTACATTTTCCTCTGATTGTAGCTACATTTTTGCCCTGGCATTTACTGATTTTTTTTTAAAGTATTATTATTTTTATTTTTTCCCCTGCTTCCCTGTGTGATTATCAGTCTGCAGTGAAAATTTGATCAAAGTTGATGTTGTATTTTGTTAAGCTCTGGCATGCTTGGTTTTTTTGTAACTACAATCTCCTCAGCAAAATGTGATGTTTTTGTTTTAATCTTTCAAACTAAGATAGTGCCCAGAAATGTTGTGCATGTTTCCTGCTGTTTTCTTCACACCCTCGTATATATCACCTTCACCTCTCTGTTTTCTATAGTTTGTGCAAAAACTGAGCAATTTAATGGGTTTCAAAGGTATCCTTTAAATTGGTGGTTTTGGTATGACAAATATCTGATCAGAAGCCCCCTGAGGGCATCTACCTGTGCACTTAGACTGTCTGCCTGACAGAGCACCTGGACCTTGCTCCATTTCCAGTGCTGTCAGAAGCTCTGAGGGTGCTTGGTTACACTGTTCCCCTACTGGAAGTTTTGGTGGAAGGGGATAGCTTGGAGCAGGAAGGTGGGGGAACTCACAATATTTCTGTTCCCAAAGTTATCCGAAGCTAGGGCTCATTTCAAGCACTAAGCATTTTGTACCAGTCAGGGCACACTTCTGTGAAGTCCAGCTCCAATCTAATACCATCAGTCAGAGCTTGGTGGCAGGATTCTGGAAGGATCTAGGTTAGCTCATGAATTAAAGTGTTTTAAATATCCCAGAGAAAACATTCGTAACACTGGTCCAACAACTGCTGGCTCTTTTCCCAAATGACAAGCACAATACAACAGCCTCTGAAGCTGTTACCTGAACAGGGTACCATCCCCAGCTCTCTTTTCAAGGGCCTTAGCTGGGGAATCTCTGCGGAGATTTTTTAGTTTTTGTTTAGTTTTTAATTGGGTAATGAGCTGAGCAGTTTTTCTGGCTTCAGGATGAACTAGAACAGGTTACTGCTCTCTGGGTAGCAGGCTTCCCCTGCCCTACGTACCATCTGCACAAGTAGAAACTGGGAAGTAGCTTCTAGATGAAGGCACCTTAAGAGTGTGTGCTGTGATGAAGTTTCAGTCAGAAGCAGCAGCAAGCTAGTGTAGGTATCTTAACAGTTGAAATAATGTGAAATGGAATTCCAGGAGAAGGGTTTTTGCTAAGAAAACAAGTAGAGTTTGATTGGATAGAAATCCTAATTTTGTCCAGTGTTCAGGATAACGTAAAGATGCAAAGATTGTCTTCTATCCTACTCCTGAGTTGGCTGAGGATACTGTATTCTCAATAGGTATTGACCAGACTTGTGTAGACAGTCCTTAATCTGCTTACAAAACAGAGCAATTTGAATATGGTACATGTACCTGGGAGTGAATCGTGAGGCTGAATGAAAAAGGGTAGAGACTCGTTTATTTGGGAAGTAGGGTTGGGGGCTGGCTGCTGTTAGTCCCACAGTCTGAATGCACAGGGCTGTGCCGGGAGGCACTGATACCCTGCAGTGTATGGAGGAACTGCCAGTACGTTTCTGTACGTGTGCGCTTGGTTCCGTAAGGAACCTTGGGGAAACCTGTGGAAAAGTATCTGAAGAAAACCAAAATGCCAAATGTTGGGTGTTTCTTTCCTTTCTTCTTTCCTTTTCTTCCTTTGGTTGTTTTAATTGTTCTGTGGTGGTTTTAATGGATTTGAGACAGTGGAGCAGCAGCTGCCTTTCTGATTTTTGGCTGCTTTTTGTGAATAATTTAAAAAGAAAATTTACATTTTGGAGACAAACCTGTGGGCTTTTTTATTGGTACAAACATTGTATTTAACACTAGGGGTTTTGTACAGTTTTTTGCCTTTTCTACTAGAAAACAATGTAAAGTGATTCACAATGTGATGAGAAAACAAATTGCCACTATGACCAAATGTAGAGTCTGTTCTGCAGTTAACGGGATTTAATCAACTCGAAGTCGTGGTTCAGTCGTAGAAATGCTTTTCTTTATCTTGTTTGAGCTGTTCCTTTTTTTCTTGTTTTGATTTGCAAAACAAAATGTCTCTTTGTGTGAAATTGTGTTGTACTCTGTAGAGAATTACAGATTTTACTTTAATGGTTTAAAAAGCAGAGGAGCGCGTGTTGCTTTTCTGATCTGATCACAGAGTTTGTGTAGTGGATTTAAAAATGAAAAGATTTGTTACAAGTTTGGAACAAGCGAGTATGTGTTAAAGGAATTTTCTTCCTTTTGTGTGTGTGTTTTTTTTTCTTTTTGTCCCAAAGGGCAACTTAAAGCTGTTTTAATTGCACAGACACACCGACAACAAGTCATTTTGTATATGCCAAGTGTGGTACCTTCCTTTGTTTATTTGCTATTAAACTGTTTGAGAAGAGTCCTTGTGTGTTGTATTTGTGTCTTAAACTTGAGGTTCTTTCTGGGTCCAAGTGTGAGAAGATGAAGAGGGAGATGAGAGAACTATTTTCCAGTTTCTTAGCTGTGAGCCACAAAAATTTTCATGGCCCAATACCACTTGCTCTGCATGTACAGTATCACCTTGGATTTTTACTTCGGTGTAGATGAGCTACTTTGAGTAGAAATGGAAAAGGTTTTCTGGTTGATGTACCTCCATTTTGTATCATTGGACAGTCAAGTCCCCTTTAGATATGGAAAAGCTGAGGATCTTGGATAATGCAAATACGTGCAACACTTGGGAGTGAGGAGTAGACATATCCATCCTCACAGAACTGGTGCCATGTAGCCACTTGGCTGTCCATGCACTTGTGCTTCAGAGTGTTTCAAGGGCTCAATACCTTGGGCATAACAGCAGCTCCTCTGCAGGAGCAGCGTAAGTGCGTGTTGCTGTGTGGGATTAGAGAGGCACCAGCTGATGTCGCTCTCACGAGCCCCATACTTGCCACTGCCTCCTTCCCCTTCCAGGAACACAGCCAAGCTTGCTGAATCTGTCTGCATCAAGGTATCTGCAGCCCCAGTGCTCCTGGTCCTGGATGTATTACACCAGGAAACCCTGAATGGATCTGGATTACTTACTAGTGATAAGCAAAGGCTACCTGTTTTGGTCTTAGAACTAAGATATCTTTACAACTCATTTCAAATTAATAAAAAGTATTTGGCGTAGGCAAAGCATAATTCATTTAGAAACCTGCCACAAGTTTGACACGAATATTGCCTCTCTCAGAAGGAAAGTACCACAATGGCCATGATTTTGCCACATTTCTGAAAGCTCCTAAAATTCCATTACATTATTCCTTCCTTCTGCTCTCTTGCATCTTGGAGACTTGCAAGCATTTTTAGGGCAGCTGTGTTTCTCCTCCATGTCCTTTTCCTGTGTTATCTGGCATACTCTGTTTCACCCCATCACTTCCTACATGATTGTAAATCTGAGAGCATTTGCAAGCATCAGGATTCAGTGCTGCATTCCTTGTCCTGAGCGCACCAATTGCAGCACGAGGCGCTGAGCCACCTGTTACAGACTGTGCTGGGATCCCTGCAGTTAATTTGCAGCTGTTGAGAAGAGAGGCTGGAGGGATTTCAGTTCAGATACAACTTGAGGCGAAGGATGGAGAGAAACAATTGAATCAGAAATAGGGTTTGTTTAGGCAGAATGGAAGATTCCAGCTTGTGCAGAAAGTTCACTCACTTTGTCTTACACAATCACAGCTTTGTCAGCTACATCTTAGAGAACTGACACTGCATCCCTTTTGGGTCTGTGCTTTTTGGAAGGCATTTCCTTTAATTTAAAAGGCCACCACCAATCAGTACACAATCAAACTACACCTAAGAGCCAGTGTATTAATCTCTGAAAATAATCAGCATTTTCACATGAGTTGTTACATTTATCAGCATTAGTAGGAAATACACGAAGCTGTAGATGAAATCCTGATGCTGAATGTTTTAGGAGAAACCTTTTTCCTCTTCACATCCACCTCCACCTTTCACTATTTGTTTTGACTCCAGTCTTCCTGACTTTACCAGCCATATTCCACTCTCTTCATACGGCCAGGAGTCACCGAGGGCATTATGAAGAGCAGTGGGGAAGAGGAGAAGCAGGTCAGTGTGGTCACTGAAGAAGCAAGTGCGTGATGAGCCACACGGCATGTGTAGCTCTGCTGCATGACAGGTAAGATTCCCTAATTTGATGTTGCCAAGCACCATGCAGGCTCATTTATTTGCAGTTCCTGAGAAGAAACTGCGGATTGTTTACTGTAGAAACTGTACCTGAATCATGTATGAATTAGAGCTGTCTTGAGGCACAGACGGATGCCATTGCTTTTTTTGAAGTAGTACAGGCAGTCATTGTTGATCTTTTATCCCTCCTTATTAGGCAGCTGCAACTGGGCTCAGAGTGGTATGTTCCATATCAGAGCACATTCCTGCTTTTTTGAAAATGACTGGTTTGAACTTGATGGATTTAGTCCTTACTTTACTAGGGTGTTTTTATCTCAACAGCTGAGTTGCGAGTTGATTCCTAAGACCCTAAGCACTGTTTCATAGTGCTCAAAAGCAAGGAGGTAAAGTGAGGTTAACAAGATGCAGGGCAGATCATTTCCTGTTAGATGGCTTTTGTCAGGCTGCAAGGCACCCTCTTTTCACTTTGGCTATGCTGTGTGGGGAAGGGAGCAGTGTTTTGCTGAAGTAGTCCAAAAGAATCTCAGGATGAGTTTGAGTTACAGGCAGGTCACTTGTGGAAGGTTAATTTTGCAAAGTAGTCTGATCTTCCAAGAATTACACAGTTTTTGTTTTCCCCATTCTTGAATCCTGGCTTGATTCTGCTTTCCTGGCCTCCAAACTTCTTCAAGTCTAGAAATCTGAATGGCCTCACCATTATCAATGGTTTCCATGGGGATTGAAAGGGGATTTCCTTCTGCATCTTGTTTCCATCCCACCACCTACACCCAGAGAGACATATAAGAATTACTGCAAGGAGGAGAGATTTTTTTTAAAGTTCCAAATCAGACTTCTTTGGAATTTCTAAAATCTATAAAGTACCTAGCTAATAATTTTAACAGTGCTGCTGAAGGGATTTTTGCACATCCGTAGATTTTTCCATAGTTCCTACATCCAGAGTTTGAGAGTACACAGTCTATGCTGAAACATCATCTAGCACATCATCTGTCTTGGAAAAACAAAGCTAAATTAAATAATGTAAATATCATAGTGTATATGAGCTCCCAAAAGAGAATTGGTCTTACTGTAGCAAAACTCTTCTACAATTTAAAGTGCTTTTCTTTTTGAAATATTTGTCTGAGGGAATTTTGGATAAAGGTACAGATGTAATCTCTTAAGATCATGACTGCTATGATGTAAAGCGTCTGGGTAGACTGTTGTTGCTTATTTTGTGTCCTGCTCTCCTTAAGGATATTTATTACCTCAGGGAGGCTCCCTTGGGTTTTTGTTGACACAGACCAGGATGGTCTGATTGGTACCCTTTGAGGTGATTCTGTAGGAATTTACCTTTGCAATTGCTTCTCTTTGCTCAGGAAAAGGATCACAAAACTGGTTCTTGGAACTTCTGCATCTGAAAAACATTAGATATCCCTGTAGCATTCTCCACCTGCCCCCCTCCTCCCATGTTTGGTGTACCTTCTTAGGAAGGACAGAATAAATCTCTAGACCACTAAGGCTGCACTAAAAACATTAAAAACACAGCACGTTGGTGAGAGTATGAAACTTGACTCCTAGATGAACCAATCTGATTTTTTCAACAGTGTGGGAGACATAAAGCTATCTTTTAGTGGGGTTAACACTTCTCTCCTGCAACCAAGAAGTGCAGATATCTGTTGTTCTGTGTCTTTATTGTTATTCATCATAAAAGATCAGCAAGTTCTGGATGCAGAACTTAAGTTGTGCCTTTGACAACTTCTGTTGGAAACTTTTGGAGGATTGCCACAGGCATCTGATGGCAGGGAGCAACATTCAGTCAAGAACCAAGGTTTTCAGGATGATTAGCTTCTTGTCCCTAAAATTAGGAAGTCAGCGGTGTATTTGCAGCAAACCTGTGACAGAGCTGACCTATGTCCACAAAAACAGTTCATGATGCCAGCTGAGGTCCTCAAAAGGGAGGCTGAATTTTGTGCCTAGCAAAGTATCAAGTACATTGTTGCAAGTGTAACACTGCACATGTGTACACACTGAAGTTGCCTTGTTCACACCTGACTTTTTAAGGCATGTATTGTTCCTAAAGGTACGATTCCACCTGAGTCTGCTCCCTCCCAAGCTACCGCCCCACCAGCAGTGCTTGTCTAAGGGGATGACCAGAGAGAGAGGAAAGAGACAGCCGAGGCATCCCGAGGCTGTGACTGCAACCGATTGTGTCTCCCTGGGGTATTTATAAGCTGCATACTGGCGGGCAGGGGTGGGCAGTTGGCACCGTGACCTTGGGAGCTGGGGAGCCTGACTAGAATTCCTGGGAGCCACGTGAGCTGGACTGGCAGGAGCAGCTGCAGCCAATGGGGAGGAGAGCAGCACTGGCTGTTGAGATTGAGTTTCACTCCTGTGGCTTGAGATTTTTCTCTTTCTCTCCCTGTTGTGCTTTTCCTCTTTGTTCAGGGGATTGGACAGACGAATGCACTGATGGAGCCCTAGCAAGCCAGATGTTTGCCTAGTGGATTTGGGATTCTGCCTTCAGTGCTGAGCACACTTCTTGCCATTGCCTACCACAGCTCCAGCCCCCTGACATGGCTGGGCTTTTACGGCTCCAGGCCTTCTGAGCACACAACCTGCCCTCTTCTAGTGGGGCATTTTACGTTGTGTTCTCTTGTAAGCACGTCCTTTTTGCTATCCTTAGAGGTTAGTGTATGAGGCTTTTTAATCCATGGGCGATGGGTCAGGACCAGACAAAGCAACAGATAGAAAAAGGACTCCATCTTTACCAGTCTAATCAGACCGAAAAGGCCCTGCGAGTCTGGATGAGGGTTTTGGAGAAGTCTGCGGATCCTGCTGGCAGGTTTCGGGTTTTGGGTTGCCTCATCACTGCTCATGCAGAGATGGGCAGATACAAAGACATGCTGAAGGTAAGGTGAACTGGAGATGAATGCATGCCATTGTGTCGCACCCACTATGGAACGTGGCTGGAGAACGTGGCTGAAAGGGGGCGGGGGGGTATTTGTGTATAACAGAAAATACCAGCTATTGAGAGCATGTTCTGGGCTGCTGTAACCACTGTGCTCACCAAGAGCTCCAGCCCACAAGATACACAGAATATGATTTTTAACTGGGTCTGGTTCGCCAGGATTCCTGGGTTATTTAAGTTCTCCAGTTAATCATGGGAACTTTTCTTGATTATTTCCCACATACAGGCACACCATGTTATCAGGCTTCAGGAAAAGGTATGACAACAGGGCCTTTGTCCACTACAAGCTGTTTACAGTGTGAATGTCAGCATAAAAGGAGAACTCCGAGTCAATTCTGTAGAACAAGTACCAATCTTGTGGAGACGTCTGTTACCTTGTTCAGCTTCTGGCTGATATCTAATACAGATCTTATATTGGGGTTTTTTAATTACAATTATTTGCAAGGGGGCTGATAAGAAGGAAAAGAAGATGATGTTTTGATGAGGTAATTGAGACATACCAGGTGTCTCATAGTTGAGTTCAGAGAGCAGCTCCCAGTTGTCAGGACAGCATAGAAGAAAGAAAGAAGGATATGGGGCTTGATGGAAGAGTGGTAAAAAGCAGCTGAAGTTACATTTCAAGTGCATGAGGATAAACACTTTAATTAAATGAACAAAAAGAAGCTGGTGTGTGGATCTGAGAAGTAACAGGATGTATATAGAGAGCAGCAGGCAGCATTTGGGAGGGCAACTCAAGAATCTGTAAGACAAGGCAAGAGGGTGTTGTAATAGTCTTAAGAAACTATCCCAGCCTGAAATAGGGTCTTACTAAAGGGCTTTAATATTCTTGTCCTGATGTTTTGGGATGCCTCTAACTAGACTGGTTATCATTCAGCATTTAGAACAAAATGTGAAGGGGGTGTCTACATCTCATTGAAAAGTTTTTGGTAGCTCTGTTTGGAGCTGGAGGGGGGAGAGGGGCACATCTTAGTGGTAAGCCCATCCACTTGTCAAAGCCCTATATTGAAACCAAATACTTAGGATGAAGAAGAGAGGTATTAATACACTTGGAAAACATTTGAAGACAAACAATTCTGTTAAGAGGTATGAAATTAAGTGGTGGCAAAACCAACAAAATTATTGGGGAAGAAAGAAGAAAAAAAGGTAAGATGTAGGTACCTGACGGAAATACTGAAGACTTCATGGGGGAAAAAAAAGGCAAAGGAGTGAGCTTAGTATACCTGAACATTAATTTGTTATCTGAGAAGAGATCAGAAAGTGGGATCAGAGTAGGTGAATTTTTGTTCTTCACAGTATTAGGAAGGAAAAATGGCTTCATTCAAACTAAAGATTTTATACAGCAAGTGATCAAAGATAGAGAAAGGAGAACTTTAGCAATAAGCCATTGAGAGAGGAAATAACAGGAGAAAAGCGGTCAGAAATAAAGGCATGAAATAAAAAGTGATTTAAGAAGGGTTGTGATGCTCAACCTCTTTTGGAGAGGAAAAATTACTTCATACTAAGAAAAGAGGCTGTGGCAACCAGGAAATAATGAAGGACTTGTGCAAAGTTAAGGGAATGTGAGGAAGCGTGAGCTAGTGCACATCACTGAGTCCACACAGCACCTTTCCTATACTGTTAAGGAAGCTGGGAAGATAATACAAACCAAACATACACAATTTATGGTTGGTGAGGTTTGGGGGTTTTGCTTTTTTTTGTTTCCAAAGAATGTAACATGTTCTAGAAGCTTAAATTATTACATGTAGCCACTATACAAAAAAGGAAGTAATTGATGCCCTTGGAATTTGCTATCCATAATCCTAAGTGATAATGTCTAATGAAAATTGCTAACTATTTACCTTTGCTACTGGTACTAATTCAAGCCAGCAGTGTGCTTGGTTCATCACAAAACATTAGAGTAACTGCTTAGAAGGGTCTGCAGCCTGAAAGAAAGAGACTTCATTTAAGAGAACAGTATGCAACAAATCCTGGAGGTTATAGAACTAAAGTGTCAAGATCAAGACTGCAATTTATTAGTAAAAAAAATCATTAAAGAAGTAGCTTACTTTCTTCTATTAATAGAGTACTTTAATAGCTTAGGAATTCCAGAAAAAGTTGGATACATTACACGGAGTGAAAGAAAACTGAATTGCATTGTGACAGATGCTTCCTGCTTCACCTGCTTCTCTTTAGGGCCATTTAACAGCTTTTTTTCCCCTAACTGCCAGCCTAGTTCATCTTCCCCACCCAGAATGTGGAAGATGGGAGAGGTTTGTGGAGAGATAGGAGAGGTTTGTGGAGAGGTGGGAGAGGTGTGTGGAGAGAGGGAGAGGTTTCTTCAGAGTCTCCATAGGCCTTTTAAACCACCAGATTAACTGCTCAGTGCATATGATGCTTCTCCATATGCTGATGGCCTTGTCTGCCCTGCTCAGAGATGAGCCTCTTCTCCAGTACAGGAAAAGAGCACTACTCTGTGAGTCGTGAGCTGTATTTAAATAAACTACACTTGTAAACACTGTCTTCTCTACTTAAAGTTTGCAGTGGTGCAGATTGACACAGCACGGGAGCTGGAAGACCCAGACTTCCTTACAGAGAGCTACCTAAACCTGGCTCGCAGCAATGAGAAACTCTGTGAATTCCAGAAAACAATCTCTTACTGTAAGACGTGCCTGAATATGCAGGGTACCACTGTGAGCATGCAGCTGAATGGCCAGGTGAGCCTCAGCATGGGCAATGCCTTCTTGGGCCTCAGCATTTTCCAGAAGGCTTTGGAGTGCTTTGAGAAAGCTTTACGCTACGCACACAACAACGATGACAAGATGCTGGAATGTCGAGTCTGCTGCAGCCTCGGGAACTTCTACACCCAGATAAAGGTACAGTAACCTAAGGGAAAGAAGGGCAATTGTCCCACAGATTCAGGAAAGCATTGGAAATCGTGTGAATTTCAGCCTGTCTTTCCTATTGGAAGTGAAGGACTGAGAGAGCACTGTAAGCTAAAATCCCTTTGTAAAATCCGAATGGAATACTCTCCTCCACAGTAAGGATGGGAGGATTAGTGTCATGTTTACACAGCACAGCAGAAGCAGCTGTGAATATGTGCGTTGAAAAGATCAAACTTAGCTTCAAAGAAGATCACATCAGAGACGCAGGGCTGGCATCCAGAACTCATGGATTCTTTATTTCTACCGCTATTGCAGGCAAATAGTTGCCAGGAAGCAGCTGTAGGTAAAACCAGGGATTGAGCAGGGATTGAGCACAGGGCTGATTTGCCAGTTCTAACTTCTAGTACAAACAGCAACAAATACGTTTTTCTCACCAAGTCTTGATTTTGTCACTCCTAGAAGACTCATCACCTGAAGTGTAGAGACCAAAAATAAAGAAAGTAACATTGTGCTGGATACTTTTCAGGTGTGAAATAAGAAGGGAGAAAGGAAACTTGAGGAGTTGGGGTTTCCTTTGTGCATTGTGGAGAATTTAAAAAATATGAGGACTTTTTCACTTCTGCAGTCTCATATAACTTACAGTTTTAGATATTTAGATAAGTTTTACATAATTATTGTAAAATAAGATTTATTTCTAACATGCTTTTAATGCAAAAGAAAATGCTTAAAACTGAAAATGTATTACTCCTTTTTTGTGAATTTGATGAGGCCATGATTCTTAGTTCCTATTTCCTGCAATGATGGATAATGAGTTTCTTGGAGAACCCAACTCACCATATGGAGAAAATGAAGGCTCCATGTAGATGTTACAAGCAGAGATGACGCAAGAGCAAAGAAAGTTTTCAGCCTTTGCTTATAGAGGAGGGTAAATGGGTCCTGCAGAATAAAGTTAATGGTATACTACATAAAATTCATTTGCTGGGTCATTGACCCAGTGTCCTGAACCCAGAGAATAATATGAATTCAGTATACGGCAATTCCACCTTTCACAGTTTGATATCCACCAAAATACTGTGTGTGGAAGAGGAACAGCACGAGTTTAAAGATGTACAGAAATCTGGTAGCTTTCGCGGTGTTAGTAAATCAAAAATAGTTGGACTTTTTTCTTCTTTTCTTTTTGCTTTATTTTTGCTGTGACTGCTGTCTGTGTGCTTGTCTGCCTTACAGGACTACGAGAAAGCCTTGTTCTTCCCATGTAAAGCCGCTGAACTGGTGAATGATTACGGGAAGGGCTGGAGCCTGAAGTACCGTGCCATGAGCCAGTACCACATGGCCGTGGCCTATCGGAAGCTGGGGCGCCTGGCAGATGCCATGGATTGCTGTGAGGTACAGGGTGCGGGCAGCCACAGAGCTGGTGGGGGCTCTGCCAGGGGATCTTGCCACAGGACGGGGAGCAACAGAGATACCATGGCAAGATACATGTGACTGTAGATCCTCCTGCTGCCTTCCAATCTTAGAGCTGTGGTTTCTGTAGCCCAAGGGGCTTCAAAATTTGGGTCTGTGAATGGCCCTTGGTTAGGAACATATGAAAAAGACTTTCCTTGCCTTAAAAGATGGTGCCATTTCTTTGAAGCTGATCTTTCAGTGGCGAAAGTGCAGAGTCCCAGCCTTGCTGTTTTGAACCAGGACCAAGCTCTTCTACTGACCAGAGGCAATTTCTTTCAGGAGTCCATGAAGATTGCCCTGCAGCATGGTGACCGGCCGCTGCAAGCACTGTGTCTGCTCTGCTTTGCAGATATCCATCGCAGTCGCAGAGACGTGCAGGTACAGCTCTTTCCTGCCAGGAAGGATAGAGGGAATAGCAAGAGGGCATGAAAAGCAGACCATAGCAAAACATGTGTTTTCCTCCCTGCTTCTGCAGACAGCCTTCCCTCGTTATGATTCTTCCATGAGCATCATGACAGAGATTGGAAACCGCCTGGGCCTGATCCAGGTGCTGCTAGGAGTGACTAAGTGCTGGATGATTCAAAAGGAGCTGGACAAGGTCAGTTACAAACTTGTTTCTACAGAAGTTTGTTAGACAAGATTAGAGCAGTCTTGTACTGCACTTTGATGAGGGTACAGTTCAGAAGAGACCTGTACCCCCACCTTGGTTCTACCAACAGGGTCTGTGCTTGTACAGATATGTTTCTCTGAATGGTCTCTCTCAGACAGGAATTTGTTACTAATGGTAGGAACATCCATTCTGAGTCAGACTGCTAAGTTACAGAATTGCCTCATTAGTCAATCCTGATGACTTTTAAGCTCTACACTGAGAAAGCAGCACTGGAGGAAGGAAGCCTTATGCTCTGAAATAGATTCCCCTGCCTACTTTTTAGTTGTATGACTAAGCTCATTGATGTGCTAGTGATGTTTAGACAGCTCTACAGCTCCACCATGTGCTTTGCAGGCAAATGTGGCATAAAATTCCTGGAGAAATTTTGAAGGTCTATAAACTCGGATGTGAAACAGAAATGAGAGCAGGAAGTTATTTGGGGATAGACAGCCAGTCAATATCGAACAAGGGGGTGAAGTTACTTATTTTGAAAATGCTTAGGCAGTGTGTATGTGTATTGAAGTCCAGACTGCACTTAGATGCACACATTGCACAGCAGGAACATTACTTGGCCACAGAATGAAATGCTCAAAGGTTAGCCCTGAACTAGCTCTGAACAACCTGGAGTTCCTGCACAGTGCCACATCAAGATGCTGGTTGGGTCTAAACATGATGAAGATTCACTCTTATCACTCATACTGAGACACCAAGAATTTTTGCTTAAATGAAGCATTCCAGATATCAGGATGTCCAGTATATGTCTGTCAGAACAGACAAGTTCAGGGTGCTGTCAGCATCTGAGTGCCTCCATCAGGGAATGAGTTGGGTGAGACACACTGTGCAATCTCAGTAAGTAAACACAACGTTTGTTAGCAATGGAAGAAGAAACTGTGGATGTGAAAAGTTTGCTCAGTGTCAAAAGAACAGGACAGGACACAGCAGGTAGGCCTCTGCACAAGAGAATATTCAGAGCACTCATCAAACCCTTACATTCACTGATTCTATCTCCAGCCACTGTCAGCCTCTGATACCAAGCAGCTCTCACTTGTGAGAACACGATGACGGCTTTGCACAGAATTCTAATACCACCAAATCCCACAGAAGAAGAAAGTGGAGGAATCTTTTATTCTGTTCCAGGCAGAGAGGGCAGTCTGCCCTGCTAGGTCAGGGACCTTATGTCTGTTGATCAAATGTGACCTCCTTAGACGTCACATCCCTAAATATTCACCAAAGCCTGTTCTTCCACTTGCCAGTCCCAGTTTCTCATCCCTATATCAGTTACTTAATAAAGCAATTTGCTAACTTTCCACTTGCAGATTCCCTGGTTTTGTCCTAGCTTCCTCCATCTTCACAGTCTCTTTGGCCAGTTAGTCCGTTTCAGTTGCGTGTAATCAATGCTATTGCAGATCCTTCCAGGCTGCTCACAGCTTGCTTGCCCCCGTTCTTGTGCAGTCTCATATTCCTGTCCAAGACAAACTGTCCCCTGGACTTGTCAACATCTCTTCCCCTACCCACTTTGATGCTTCACTTTGATTCTTCCTGAATCAAATTCAGGAGTTTTCCAGTACACACTCAACACACTCAGACTTCCTAAGCACAGTTCTTTGTTATGTTCTCCCTGCTAGCCTCCAGTTCCTGCTTCCCTCTTCTACCATTTCCTTATCCTAGGCTGTTGCTGCGACCACAGGTCTAATGCCATCTCCTTCTGCATTCACAGTGCATTTTTGCATCTCATCTCGTCCTCTCCTCCTACAATAGCAGTAATGCCAAAATATAGGGTAGAAATTTTATAATGTTCCTCCTGAAAACTACTGCATCACAAGGGAGACCTCTTCTTCCCCCTGGACAAAAAGGAAGCAGATCTCAATAGTTCTGGAAAAGAGAGACTAATTACCAGAACAGCAAGGAACACTGTGACATCTAAGGGAAAGTAGGGACTCATTTGGTATGACAGCTGCTATGCTAAGTACTTCCTTCAAGATTCAAAATATGGATAGCAGAACACTCCTACATCACACCCTGTGTAAGTGAGGCAAGGTGGATATATGAAAGCAGGGAAAAAATGGATGAGTGTGGTGTATGGGTGCTGGTAATCCCTTTCCTCACCTCTTGTACAAGTGAAATTGGAGTTGCCCAACAATTACTGAGCCTGCAAGGTAGGATAGGGACAAGGCTTGCTTTGCTTGTGCTCCATCCCAGCCCCAATGAGCATGTGGGACTGAGTTTAAATAAGTCTGTATTCTCTCTGCTTGGGGACCAGCCTCTGCCAACATTGACACTCTGTGTCTGGAACAGAAATGTAGCTCCTGCATTACTTATGGTCTTTCAGAAACCAACCTTTTTTCATGGATTAACTTTTGGGAGGGAAGGGAAATCTGCCAGAAAGCTTTCTTGATTCTCCAGGGTTGCAGTGATACTTGTTTATCCAAATTTTACCTGTATGTCTTTAGCTTTTTTTTTTAGTAGTTCTCATAGGACATTAATACGAGCCTGTTTTTTATATATTTGACTGAGAACTAACAACAAGTGCTCTCCATTCACAGGCTCTGGAAAGCATTGAAAAGGCACAGGAGCTGGCAGAGGGACTAGGGAACAAGGTAGGATCCTAGAGCTTCTTTACAGCACTGTTCATAGTCTTGTGTCAGGCAATATAAGTCAAACATTGAAGTATCCAGACTTGTTGTTGCTCATTAGCATTCCTATTAACCAGTGAGTGCCTGAGATTTGCTTTGTCATTAAGTGTTTGGTTGTGGGCAGTTGCACAGATTATCATCAGTATCCAAGTCTGAAAAGTGACTGAGGAGTCACAATGGGATAGACAAAGGGGAATGGGAAGCAGCGAAAATGGGGTATGAAATAGAGAACTAGAGGATTAGAGGTCTCTTCTTAAAAACCATTTTTACCCTGAGCAGCTGCTGAACTGTGGGCTGGCTGGAGGCAAAGGAAAGTGAAATACATTGTATGTCATGGGTGGCTCAGGGAAACTGAGTGGAAGAGCTGCTGAGTGTCTCAAACCTTGGTGTTACCTTTTGTGACACAAAGAAGAAGGGTTAATGGCAGGAAGTGTTGAGACCTGTTGATGTTACTCCAGCTGGCTGATGGTGCTGTAACATTCCCACTCCTGTTTCTGGTCTTTGTTCACTTTTATGTTTCTGTCCTTCACATGCAGCTTGGCCTGCTGAAGCTCCACTGCCTGTGTGAAAAGATCTATCGCACAAAGGAGCAGCAGAGAGAATTGCGTGACCACGTAGTGAAGTTCCATGAATGTGTGGAGGAGATGGAGCTGTACTGTGGCATGTGTGGAGAGTCCATTGGAGAGAAGAATAACCAGCTCCAGGCACTACCTTGCTCCCACTTCTTCCACTTGAAGTAATTAGCTGGAAGTACTAAATATTATTGTCATGACATTAGTCATAGGAAAGAGCTGCTTATGCCCAGAGTAGTCCTATGCATACTGTTCCCCAGGTCTTTGTCTTGATTACCTGCTTACCTTTGTCTTGATCCTGCCTTGCAGGATCCCATTGCAGTGCTAAGAGTCTCACGGCCTTGGAGGGTGAGATTCAGCCATCATACCCATCACACTCCCACTTCTGTCCTCTAAATGATTGTTCAATGATGTCCTCACTTTGTACGTGGTCAGCCCAGTTCACGGATTCGTATTTGATTCCACCTGGGGAATCAGTTCTTCACTCCCAGGGACAGTATGGATCTTTCCCAAGTCCCCTCACTTTCTTCCTTGGCTAGTGACACACAGAGGTGAAGAAGCTGTTCAGCCTATTATAATGCTACTGCCATGAAAGAAGTTAGCGGTACCATCATTTTATTGTAGAAGAAACGAGTGTTACAAAACGCACTGATCTGAAAACCAAGAATTTAAAACCAAAGTCTCACACTGACACCAGAATTAGAATCAAACTACTGGGCAGTGAGACAGGCCCGATGAGCTCTGTGGGCTTGTCTCCAGCAGTACAGGAGCAAACTTTTGTAGAGAAACCTGCGGAAGTGCCTCCGTGGAAGGAATGGGAAAGAGATCCAATCTCTGTCCGTGGCGGGAGGGCCCACGGGGAACAGCTTTGTGGTGTACAACAGCCGTGGAGCGGCCCTAGGGGAGCCTCCGGCCGCGGAGAGCCCCTCCCGACCCGACCTCCTCCCGTTGCAGGTGCCTCCAGACCAACGGGACCCGCGGCTGCCCCAACTGCCGCCGCTTGTCGGTGAAGCCCGGCTACGTCTGACCGCCCGCGGGGCTCGGCCGGGGACTGACGGAGCCGCTCCCTGGCCCCCTCAGGCTGTGCCTGGCGGGGGCCCTCCTGCGCCTTCTCTGCGCGGGGCCGACTAACTCAGCCCGGCCCCGCTCCCTTCCCCCTCGCTGCTGTGTACGGGCACTGACTGTAATAAAGGATTTCTCCCAGAGACCGCCCCGTCCGCCTCCACCGCCGGGCCCCGGGCACCGCCCTCGCCCCGCCCCGCCCCGCGATGGCGGCGCCGCCATCACTCAGCAGGTTTGGGGGCAGCACGTGACCCACCGGCCGCTCCCCGCCCCGCCGGCAGATTCGCCACGGCCGCGGGCGGCGGGGGCCGCGATTGGGGCGGCGGCGGCAGCGCCGGGCGAGAGGAGGGTGCGCGGAACCCCCGGGCGGCACGTCCCGCCCGTCCCGCTGCCCCCCGCCCTGCGCCGCCGGGAATCCGCAGTGCGGAATCTGCCGCTCCGAACCCGCCGCGCGGTGTGCGCGCCCGCTGGCCGGCGGAAACATGGCGTCGGTGTGGGATGAGTCGGAGGTGAGGGGCCGGGGCCGGGGGCGGCGGGGCCGGGGCGAGGCGCGGACAGGGCCGAGGGTGACGCTGCCGTTGTGCCCCCGCAGGACGGCGTCGGCGAGGAGGTGCTGAAGATGTCCACGGAGGAGATCGTGCAGCGCACCCGCCTCCTCGACAGCGAGATCAAGGTAGCGGCGGGGGCCGCGCCGGGCCGGGCCGGGCCGCCCTCCGTTGGGAGCTCTGTGTTGCTGGTGTTCGGGGCAGGCGGGTTAGCACAGCCACGGGGACAGCAAAAAATTAAACACGGTTAACTGAATTGAGAACGGCAGATTGAGGAATACTGAGCCGTGAAGGTAGGGAAGAAGCACTGGAAGAGCATGGGTCCGAGGAAGCTGAGGGGGCGGTTGTTCGATGCAGCCATGGATGCTTTAGCTGAAGTTACACAGGCCCTCCCTGCCTCCTAGGCACAGGGGACGGGGAACTCTGTTCTGTGGCCTGAGTCAGGTAGGATCATTGGGTAATTCAGGTTGGAAGGGACATGAACAGACCTCCAGGACAAACTCCTTCTCAAAACAGGGTCAGCCATAACCCAGGCTACTCAGGGCTTTATCCGGTTGGATCTTGAAAGCCTCTAAAGACAGATATTGCACCCCTTCTCAGGGTGTTCAGTACTACTGCTTGACAGACCTCGTGGGGATAAAGATATGCTTTGCATACAGGCCGAGCCTCTCCTGTTTCAGTCTTTGTTATTTCATCTGCCCATTGTGTACTCCTGTGAAGTGTCTGGTTCAGTCTTTTTGACTGAACTGTCTTTTTTCCTTCCCCAGAGGTTCTGTTCTCCACCTGAACAAACCCCGTTCCCTCAGCTGTTTCTCACAGGGCCCGTGCTCCGGCCTCCAGCCACCTTGGTGGCCCCCATGCTGAACTCAGTCCAGTTTATCAATGTCTTTGCTGTATGGGGGGCGGGGGGGGTGGCAAAACTGGACCGAGTGCTCAGGTAGGATCTAAAAGTGCTGAATACCCTTGCTGTCAGGGCACATTACTGCCTCCTGTTCAGTTTATTGTCTTATGGAGACCCCAGGGCCATTTCTCAGCCAGACAGTCACCAGCATGTGTCATTGCAAGGTGCACTACCCTCCCTGGTGCAGGGCTTTGCATGTGTCCTCGTATTTTGTAAGGTTTCTGTGTGGCACCTCTGCCCTTGAACACAGAGACTGTGCCCCCCAATTTGGTGTCATCTGCAAACATGATGAGAAAACAGTCCATCCTCTTGCTTGTTCATTCATGAACATGTTAAGCAGATAGACCTCCCTCAAGATAGACACGTCTTGCATAAAAGAGCACTTACAAATTTAGAATAAGTTTGTTGCCCAGTGTTAGCAGTATTGAGATAAAAGATTGCATAAATGCTACAGAGTATCTTCATCCTATACTGCTTCAGGCTCCGCAAGTAATTCTGACTCACTTTAAAGTTATTCTTTATTATTCTTTAAAAACAGTTAAGGTAAATATGTGTCTTATTTTTAAATTGCAGAATACAGTAAAGAGTAGAAGTAGCCTTCTTCGTTTTATAGTTAGAGCATTATAATTGCAAAATTTTTGTCAGAACCTTCCCTTCAGGCAGTTTTCCTGGAATGTTTTCTAGGCTATGTTTTATTAAATCAAATTTATTAAGTTTTTTTTTTTATTTTTATTTATAGACATATAGATATATATCTATATACATAGATTCTGTATTGGCTCCTGTAACAGTTCTGTCCTGTGAATGTGTTATAGTAGCACAGTATGATGCTTAGGCATAAAGACTTTTAAAAAGATAGTTTCTTAGTGAAGAGTGGATTTCCCAATTGAACAGAATCACATACACCAATTTAGGTGTGACCAGTTCTCCTGAGAGCTCTTGGTGCTCCAGCCACTTCAGTGGGGATCACAAACTGTGTTTGCACACTGTATGACTAACCAGGAAAGGGAGGAGAAGGCCTGTTGGTGTCAGTCAGACAGCACTGCAGACACCTGTGTTGGGTACATTAGTGTTGGGTGTAAATGTACTCACTGTTGGATAGGGAGTACAGAACTTACTCTCTTAAGAGGCTTTTTTCCCTTATAGTTAGTAGGATCATAGAATAGTTTGGGTTGGAAGGGACCTTTAAAGGCCAACCCCTGCAGCAAGCAGGGATGTCTTTAACTAGAGCAGGTTGCTCAGAGCCCTGTCCAGCCTGGTCTTGAATGTTTCCAGGGATGGGGCATCTACCACTTACCCTCTTTAAGTTTTAAACCCTTACCCCTTGTCCTATTGCAACAGGTCTTACTAAAAATTCTGTCCCCAGTTTTCTTACGAGACACCTTTAAATACAGAAAGGCCACCATGAGGTCTCCCTGGAGCCCTCTCTTCTCCAGGCTGAATCATAGAATGGTTTGGGTTGCAAGGGACCTTAAAGATCATCTAGTTCCAACCCCCTTGCAAAACATAACTAAAATAGGTGTGTATATGTAGTTACCTGTGTATCTGTAGATATTAAAATATCACAACCAAACCACAGTTGCCATATCTGAGCCATATTGCTATATAGGTCACGTTGCAGCCCTGTAAGCCGTTGCATTGATTAGGCTAAAGCTACCAAGTGACACTGGGAAAAAATTATTTGGGGTTATTGATTAGTTAGAGACCAGAATGGACTGTGTAGCCTTGAGTCCTAACAAATCTTGGCTAATTTACTGGCTTTGGTTTTTTTTGTATTACATTTCCCTTTATTCCTCAGACTTAGATTTCTATAACTGTTGGTTTTGGAATAGTGTATTAATTTTATCTTGCCTTAGTCGTCTGATACTATTCCTTTTTCTTTCTTCTGTGTACCAATTGCAGATCATGAAGAGTGAGGTACTGAGAGTGACCCACGAGCTCCAGGCCATGAAAGACAAGATCAAAGAGAACAGTGAGAAGATCAAAGTGAACAAAACCCTGCCATACCTTGTCTCCAATGTTATTGAGGTGAGAGTGGTGGGCTCTTACATAGCAACGTGAGAAGTGCAGTATATAGTGGGAGGGAGAAAGGCAGGGAACTAATCAGGGATTCAAGACATGGAGTATTGAGCCAGGACTTTCAGGTTTTTCTGTTGGTTTTATTTGTGACCTGGAAGTGCACTTCTCTTGCCCACTTGTTGTCTGGGTCATTCCTTAGGCTTTGGGTACTGTTCATCTGTACCTAACAACCATGAGAGGGTGACACAGCCCTGGAGCATGTGAAATTGGACACATGCTCTCTGAAACTTGCAAAACAGCAAATGAAAGGCTGGGGCTCTGTTATTCCATCACATTCTTTTTGTAATTCAGTACTTTGATGATAGGAGAAATAGCTGATAGTTTGCTATTTTTAAAAATGGGATTGGTTTGTACTACTGTTTTAAAACTTAATGAGCTTAAGCCTTAATGTGAGCTGCTGTATGGGAGAAGGAATCAATGCCATTAGCTACTACTTTGTTCTGAATTTTGTGATGTCTTTCTATGCCCTGTTGTGTGCTGCTTCATGAGGAAAGGAAAAAATCAATTTTTACAGGAGGGCTTTAATGCTTTCAGGATTCTACTGCTGATGGATGGTGGAAAGTTTTAGTTCTTCCCATGCGTGTATTTTAGAAGCATTAATCCTGGGGTCATCCAGCAAGCCTGGTTACATTGTCATGAACTCTTTCACCCTGGTTTTCAGCTGCTGGATGTTGACCCAAATGACCAGGAGGAGGATGGAGCAAACATTGACCTGGATTCCCAGAGAAAGGGCAAGTGTGCTGTGATCAAGACCTCTACACGTCAGGTAAGACCCATGTGCCCAACCAGGTGAGAGGAGTGATGCAAAGGACCTTCTCCTAGTACATGTGGTTTTGCTTACTTTGATTTCTTTTTTACAGACATATTTCCTGCCTGTTATTGGGTTGGTTGATGCTGAGAAGTTGAAGCCTGGAGATCTGGTGGTGAGTGATTCTGTTGTGATAGTTAGATATGACGGTGGCCAGAAAATTGCATATGTCTTGCTTTTAAGAAAGGAGACAAATCTGTCCAGATTTCCCCAAGACCATTTCTCTCCTAAAATTTTAATAGAAAGGTATTATGGGTTCAGTTAGTTTTGTAGTAAAGAAAAGCAGTTTGGGGTGTGTGTCCTTTTTACATACAATTAGGTGCTGAAAGTTTAGAGATCACTTCTTAAGTGTTCTAAACCCTGTCTTTTGTATTGTAAGTAAACTGGACCACTCTTTTAAAATGTGGTAGGTTAACTATGGCATTCTCCACTCTGCCAAGCTGGGGTGATTTGATGAGTGCCAGTGTCAAAGCTGGTTATTCCTGCATCCTTGAAGTCTAGTAAATCAGTTTTGATTGCATGTTTATTAAGTGCTATATGAGGGACTTGTTAAAAGCAAAGGACTTGTGTTTACAGGGAGTGAACAAAGACTCTTACTTGATCCTGGAGACACTGCCTACTGAGTATGATTCACGGGTGAAAGCCATGGAGGTGGATGAGAGGCCCACAGAGCAGTACAGTGACATCGGGGGGCTGGATAAACAAATCCAAGAGGTGATACTTTATGTATAGTTTCTGGTGTGACTGGACAACAGTCTTTCAACCTCAGCTCAAAAGTAGACAGCCTGGATCTGTGGAGAAGAATGGGTTTATGTATTAATACTTTTCTTTTGTTGCAGCTTGTGGAGGCCATTGTCCTGCCAATGAATCATAAGGAGAAATTTGAAAATTTGGGTATACAGCCACCCAAAGGAGTCCTTATGTATGGGCCTCCAGGAACAGGGAAGACACTTTTAGCTCGAGCATGTGCTGCCCAGACCAAGGTAAAAGTGGAAGTGTGTGCTGCTGTAGAATAGTACCTGACAAAGAGTAAGAACACCTCCAGGGCAAGAGGGTCATACACACAAACTGGTTACAAAGGCTGGGATTTTCTTGTCTATTTGCTTGCTTGCTTGTTTTAATTAAGGGCTTATAGTACTCAGAGCTGACCCTATTGAGAAATGAGGCCTAGGATTCTCTTTCACTTCCCAGGCTACGTTCCTGAAGCTGGCGGGTCCACAACTTGTGCAGATGTTCATTGGTGATGGAGCGAAGCTGGTACGTGATGCTTTTGCTCTTGCAAAGGAAAAAGCTCCTTCCATCATCTTTATTGATGAACTGGATGCCATTGGCACTAAAAGGTGAGCTCTAGTCCATGTTGTAAACTTCTTGGGAGCTGCCTAGCAGCCTCCTGTGCCTGTGTATGTGAGCAGAGCCTCTTAAAGCATGGCCTACTCAGAAAGAGAGTGTGAATGCTGTCATAGATGGATACCAGTGGCCACAATCCTTGGGCTCAGGAGCGAAGTCCATCAGACTTGGGATCTGTCTGATAGTCTCATGCTGTATAAAACTGTTCTCTGATCACTGCAGCAGGCACCTGGAGATATTCACCCTCATTTACTACTTGGGCCTGGACAACATAAGCCCCATTCAGCTCTAAGGACTAAGTAAGTCTTGGGTGCTGCTGACAGTTACTCTGGTTGCAGTCCTCATCACAGTAGGACTGTAGTTTGAAGGAAAAATCTGGAACACCTCAGCCAAGGAGCGTGAACTGCAGTCATTCTGTGTTTTGGTGTGCTTAAAAACATAGGGACAGGGTGGTTAGGTTCACGCTGATAGTTTTACCCTTGTTTCCCCTCAGGTTTGATAGTGAGAAGGCTGGTGACCGGGAGGTGCAGAGGACCATGCTGGAGCTGCTTAATCAACTTGATGGTTTCCAGCCCAACACACAAGTCAAGGTTGGGAGCTAGGAGGGGAGTGCTGCTCAGGTCCAGGGCCCTCTAGCAGGGGATGGAAAACGATGTCCAGGGAAGAAGCTTGGTGAATGTCTGGGGAGAAGAGGCCTGTCTTCCAGGTGCCTCACACTGATGATCCTACTCTACTTAGGTGATTGCTGCAACCAACCGGGTTGATATCTTGGACCCTGCTTTGCTCCGCTCCGGACGATTAGATCGGAAGATTGAGTTCCCAATGCCTAATGAGGAGGCCAGAGCCAGAATTATGCAGATTCATTCACGCAAAATGAATGTCAGGTATGGCCTTCTGGCGCTATGTTTGTCACTCATGCTGATACCTCAGAGCTGAGAAGTGGTTTGCAGTCACTTGTTGGGAGCTCACTGTGGGATTGAGGAAACTTGCTGTGTTGCTTTTTCTGTTCAGTACATGCTCTCAGACTTTTTTCCCCTTTGCTCTTATCAGCCCTGATGTGAACTATGAGGAACTGGCTCGCTGCACAGATGATTTCAATGGAGCCCAGTGCAAGGCTGTGTGTGTCGAAGCGGTAAGTACTCCTCTACCGGAATAGCACTGATGGGAGGGAAATGTGAAAGCTAGCATGGAGTAATTATTTAGAACTGGTGTGGTGCTCACATTCCCTCTCTAAATACTGTCTCATTGGGCAGGGGATGATTGCACTCCGCCGTGGAGCTACAGAGCTCACCCACGAGGACTACATGGAAGGAATCCTGGAGGTTCAAGCAAAGAAAAAAGCCAATCTGCAGTACTATGCCTGATCTCTGCCCAGTCAAGGTTGTGGCCTTGGCAGAGGACAGGAGCAGACTGGACTGTATCACTTACTTTCTGTCTGGAAAAAATAAAATATTTTTTCCCTTTAAAAACAAATCCGTGATGTGTTGGGGCTGTTGCCCTTGCTTGGTGGTTCTACATCTGTGTGAGGGAGGCTGAAAACCTCCTGTCCACAGTGCCCATCATGCTGCCTTTGGACCATCCTCCAGCTACAACTGGATTAAATCCTGCTCTGCTACTTCTGCATGAGGACCAAGAGGTTATACTGCAGTAAGTGTATTGTGACATTGATGACCTGCAGCTCAGACAGCATCCCCAGTTCTTGCCTGTGCAGCCAGTGAACAGCCTACAGCCTTGTTAGCCTTGAAACTTTTGAACACTCGTTTTGCGAGGGTGAACACAATTCACACATGAATGATGTTTTAACTTCGTCAGTTGAACGTAATTCTTGAAGCTTTAACATTGTTGCTGGTATGGATATTAATCATAAAGAATTCAAGGTTTCATCCACTGAGCAAGTCTTTCAGTACTTTTAATGCCAGTTGAGAATTACAACTTCCATTTAAAAATTACACTTTTCATAAATACACTGACTTTAGCATTAAGTATCTTACATGCCACTGTATTGTATTTTAAATACAATGTAAACATCTCCAAATGCTGGCCATCTCATCTTCACCTGTGCAGTTTTTGAACGCTTGGGAGAGGGGCGGGGATGTGAGAGGAAAAAAAGAATAGATCAGTGAAAGAAAAATGCACTCCAAAGTACTTTGGCTGATGTTCCTGAGTTAGCCCTAGTACTTGTGCTGGTACCAAGGTCCTTAGTGCTCATTTTGGAGAGGGATCTTGTTCCAGCAGAACATGCATGTTAGAGACACGCTGTGCTCGGGGGCATTTGACACTGGAAGGGGGTGAGTGGAGAACTGAACAGAAGCCACATGTTCCTGAGGAAAATACACTGTGGTTCCTTTGGACACTAATATTAGAGGGGGCTGTACATCTGCTATTTTAGCAGTACTGTTACTTGAGCTCAGGGGGAATTACTCATCTCCTTTCACAGAACAGGAGTTGCACCCACAAGTTAGTTCAGAAGTGAAAGTTGATCCTGGCAGCTCAAACTATGATATATTTTGAGAAATGTACCTCTGGTGGAATAGTTAAAAGCTGCATGTTGCATACATCTCCCCATTAAAACAAGGGTATGTTAGCCAAATGAGTAACCTTAACTGTGTAAGAAGCTGAGAAAAACTTTCTCTGCTTTCCCAAAGTCTGTAAGAGTTTTCTTGCAGTCTTGCTGCAAGAAAAGTCCTCTAGCTCCTTTTGGAAACAGTTTGAGTAGTGAGTTAATAGCTGAATCCACAGCATGGAATAGCACAGGTTTCTGATTTAAATAAATACTAAGAATGGGCTAATTCTTTGGCCTAAACCTCAGCTTAGATCAAGGTTCTTTTGGGAAAGGATGGCCTGAGCTAACACTAGACATGCCTGTTGCAAAAGTGTTCAAGCCAACTTCACTTAGCTCCTTGCCCTAAATTGGGTCTGAATTACACAGACCTGCAGCAATAAGAGTTGGTGCGTAAACATCCCTTACAACTGGACAATTACAGGACCATGGAGGTACAGTTCAAAAAACAGCACAAAAAAAGACACAACCTTGGACTTAATCCCTTGTAAACAGAAGAGAAACAAATTGAAAGAACTGTCCCCCTTAAACCATCAATGATCAAGTTGCCAATAATTCAAACCTGGAGTTACTTGCAATGTCCGTGTCTGCGACTGGAGGCTGTAGCAGTGTCCCATGGGCTGGCATTTCAACAGCTCTGGCACTGCTCTCCATGCGCTGACATGCCACCTCTTCCTGGTGTTAACCCACAGCTCTGCCCAGGCTGCGCTTTCCAGAGTCTCTTCTCACTCCCTCTGGGGTCACACGGCCCCATTTTCTTGTCTGGGTTTTTGTACAGATGCCCGGGAAGTGTTGAGTGATGGGGCCAATGTGCAGAGGAACCCAGCCAGCAGGGTGAGGCCCAAGCCCCCCCAGGCACAGAACATGGACCAGCCATAGCCATGACTGATGTCCTCTGGCAGCCCATAGACGTAGCGAGGATAGCGGGATAACTCAAAATTGATCCCAGCTACGCATGTGCAGAGTGAGATGATACAGCAAGTACCTGCAGGAGAAAAGCAAGAGGGTTCTACACTGCCCTCAGACAGGTTAATTATGCTCTGGTTTTTTCCCTTGATATTTTCAAAGTCATGAATTTTCAAAATCAAGAATTACCCTTGGGGTTTTTTCTGCAGTCCTACCAGCCACTCTCCTGATAAGGCAGAGAAAAAAAAAAAAGGGAAAATATGTAGGACTACGGCGTACCTCACTTCACAAATAACCAATATTGCCTTAGCTCCTTTCATTGCAATTTTGAACTCAGTCATAGTTCATCATGCTTTGATTCTCCTGACACTATTTCCAGTGACTAATGTACTTGGGCAGTTTCTTCTATGAAAGGTAATTAGCTCACTGAATCCCAGGGCTGCAAAGCACAGCACTGCTTGGTTTCCACTAGGAACACCCAGACTTCTGCCAGCTGTACCCTAGGCCCATAGAGAGTGCCCAGGTTTTTGTTATCCGCTACAAATTCACTAAACACCTATACAGAGGAGAAAAAGCCTAAGAAGGCACAAGGCGCTCTAATATGTTTAATATACACTAGTATACAAGACTCCAGGTCTATACTGCCCATTTTTGAGTTGAAAAATCAACGTTCAGAAAAACATTTCATTATACAGAAAATCTTCTCCCATCCAGGACAAACAGATGTAACAGCCCTGGCAAGCACTGAACTCACATCCTTATCACTGGGCCAGTGTTCTCCCAGGCTTGGCTGGGTTTGGACTTCATCACTACATGAAGATCTAAGCATCTTTGAGTACCAGAAAGGTGCTCTACATTAACTTATGTTTGTTTATTATGATTCCTAGGGAAAACTGAGCTGAGCTGTCTGACAGGAGCCACAGGCTGCACACTTGGAGCAAGCCAGAGGAGTGTGCTCATTGTGCACATGCTCCCCATGGCTACACACCAGCTCTCTAGAGCAGAAGGCTCACACACATACAGTGGGGTCTACTGAGAAACATGCAAATACCCATGCAAGCACAGGTCCTGCAGTGGTAACTGCACTGTGCTGAGAGTTTGCTGCACTGAGTAACTGCTTTGTGTGGCTGCTGACATTACTTTTACAAGGCAGTAATACGGAATGTGGTGATTTGAGGAGCAGAAGTGAAAGGCTCTCACCTCCCATTAGGAAGAGCAGCCCAGCCACGTACTGCATGAGCTCCTGCTGTTTGCAGCAGCCCAGCACACCAATGATCCACCCAAACAGGATGATGGAGACTGCCATGCCAATGAAGCCAGCTGTCATCCTCCGCAGATCTGAAGAAAGAAAAAGGAGAAAAGCAAGACAAAAACATGAAGGTGGCAGCACTTAGGGAGAACAGTCCAGACAGATGTGGATATACTGGTTCTAAAGTTTATACTTCAACCATGGACTTCTCCTCCTGTAGCTTCTTTGAGGTAGGTAGTTTTCCCATTACACTGAAACCAAAGGAATCCATATAATTGACTCCATTGTGCTCGGCACTGTGCAACTGCACAGCCTTTCTGTCCTGATCAAGAGGAGTACCAGCCAAATACTCCCCAGCATGACAGAAGGGGTGCATCATGAACTCATGTTAGTACTGCAAGGGGTTTTTTTTCTTTTATTTGGTGTGGTGTCTTTCTTTGGGATAGAGTTTGTATGGAGAGTGTCTGCTGAAAATAGAAGCAAGAAGCAAGAGAGGACACTGAAGAGGACTAAAGGATTAGTGCATGAGAGGCAAAAATGTCAAGTGAAAAGAGGAATAGTGAGACAACAGAAGCAGACAGCAGATCAATACAGTATTATGGGAACAACTCCAGTAACAAGCCCTAAAAAAAAAGCTTGGGCTTGGGTACCAGTGACATGAACAGCACTTTGTTATCCCCAGTAAAATTGCTGTTCTTGTCTCCTAGCTCAGTCTCCAGCTGAACTAGGATTTCCTTGGCACTGACTCTCACATGACAGGGGCTATGTTGAATCCAAATCTCATGTCTCCTTCCAATTATACAGTTAGCTGCTTGTATTTCCTCACTAATCAATCTGTATCTATGCTTAGAGCCCAGTGCCATGCTTAGACGAGTGATTCCGAGCCCTCAGCCAGCATTGCATTAAGGCATTAAGTAATCCAAACATCCTTGTGCCCTGCTCTGGGCTACTTACGGAGCGCGTGCCACTCATCCTGGCGGATGGTGTTGGTGATGTTGATGGGTAAGTTGCGAGGCAGAGAGCTGGAGGTGTAATGGTACTTCACAGCAGTGCAGCGCTGAATAACTCCTGTAAAGAGACAGCAGTGTGAAACACCATGAAACCCCCGTGCCTTGCACTTGCTGCTGAGTTGGCTGGCCTGGCAGAGCTCGCACAGGGGAAGCCTCAGTTCAGCAACAGAGCAAATGTAACCAAAAAAGAGCTGTTTACTTCAAAGGATTTGGGATTAGGAGGGGAGAGAACCTACAAAGGAACACCGGCAAAGCAGGAGCCAGGTGCTGACCCTCCAAGAAGCAACAGCTGAAGTTAAATAGTAATGACAGTCACCAAGAACATGTCCAGAAGCTTTCTAGAGGAACTGCTACGATCTCTTTGGGATGTCTAAGGAGACAAGAACATTGCCAAGTACCAACAGGACCACTTCATCTCTGAGAAGACAGAGTTGAAACACTGAAAATTTTGAATGAATGCTGGGAAGTGAACTGCATAGGAGAATATTTTGAATTCACTCCAATAGTCATTGGCTCTTTGCTTTACTTTCAGTGAACAATAGTACCCAGGTAGGCTTGTTTCCATTATAGCTGAAAGAAAAGTGCACCTCAGATGTAAATGCGAACTTACAAGCACGCTCTTCTTGAAAGGGATTTTTCATTTAGAAAATGGGGGAGAATAAACATGGATGGTGGGGTAGAAGAGAGCAACCAGAAAGGTAAAAGAGCTAAATAGTACAAAAAGTTCCTCTTAAACAATGACTACAGGGTCATTACTGCTATTTGAACATTGGAGCAGAAGAACCATTCAGAAACAATCAACTGGCCAATGAGCTAATTAAGCTGGTGAACAAACAGACACCAGAAAACCCAGGAGAAGAACTGAGCTTTGTGTGGCTCCCACAGCAATGAGAAGCATGATTTTGTTCTCTAACAATGTTCTCTGGCACTGTACTGACCTGGTTCCTGCAAGGACCTGCAGAGAGGGAGCCCCCATTTCACAAGATTATAAATTGCATACGAGAGGTCCAGGCAATTCCAGCCATCAGGCCAGGGAGGGGAAGGTGATCTGAATTTCCTCCCAATTCAAGTGGCTCCCATTCTCAGCTGTGCTTCCCACCACCCTCTTCCCTTGCTGTGGCTCCCTGCTGCTCCCCCAGCACCACAGAGCACTTCCAGCTGTACACCATACACAGAGTTGCTGCCCTTCACCTGCAGCCAGTGGCCCTCTGTGCTGAGCAGTGCTCCCTCCTTGCAGTTTGCTGTAGAGCCACCTGAGCCAATGATCAGCAAGACAACCTAGTGACAGAGGGTGCCAGTTCATTTGCAAAGGCTGCTGAGTTAAGTTAGGCCATATACAGCACATCACAGTATCTAATCAAATTTCCTGTAACTGCTAACTGAACTCAATTTCAATGTTGACACGACTTGCATGTGTAGTTGAGAAATACATATATAGAACAAACTAATGACATCAGATTTCAGATTATAATGCACTGGATTCATTAAAAGTATGATCTATGCCCTTACACTTCCTGATCATAAAAGTAGTACATATGAAGCAGTATTTTAAACAAGAGCAAGGATTACTATTTTTATAGCTCATTAAAGAAAAAGCAAAGACTAGAGATGTATATCCCTTACGATCAAAGTTATGGACTTCTCAGCTAAGATGTCACTGAGAAAAATATTTGCTCTTTATTATTCCAAGTGTTTAACACGTAAACTAAAACTAAAACCTCTCCACCTTCTCATACAAATCTGGTTATTTAGAAATTCTTGGATATCAATTCCTTCTGCCTCTGGTTTAAAAACTGTTCTCCTAATCCTTTCTTTCCCAGAATTCAAAGTGCTAATTTTATATAGGTAGCACATACTATTACATTAAAACAGCAAGTTTGCAAAAAAAACCCAAAAACCTCAGGAGTGCACAGATTTCACGGCTTTTGCTCAGTGCTGACTGCTAATCCACAGGCTTGGTGACAGCCTTTGATTACACCAGCACAAGCCATTTTTCCAACAAGATTCCATTTTCCCGAGAGCACAGGCTGGACCCACTCTGGGTGTGAGCTACTAAAGGCAGAACAAGGGAGGCCTCTCTCTGTAGATGTGCTAGAACAGCTGAAATAGGCAGGCAAGAGAGTAAGGGGATCAGGGAAGCAGTGAGGGTGATCTCTCAGCTGAGTATCTACCCACTTTCACCCAGAAAATTGTAACACGCAGCCAGTCAACCTTCAGTAGCTAGATTTTGCATTTGCCATCACTAGTTCATGTTTCCCATTTTTTGAGTGAATCTCTAGGTCTCACGTGCAGAAATGCCATGCAAATATGATGCAAATATGGCCAGGTACTCCACAGGACTGCATTTTAAGTCATGTAACACCTTGTTCTCTAAGTACTCAAGAAAAAAAAGTAATAATCAAAATCAGGCTTGCAGTCCCAAAGTTATTGTGAAGTAAAAAGTATTTCAAAGGTACTCCAGTAAGTCCCTGGACCTGAGCCTTACATACCTGAAATTACAGTCTATAAAATAGGGACAGCATCCTGCCCTCCATTTCAGAAACCTGCTAGCAAAGTGATTTCCCTTTTGTTTACAACACACTCGGACAAGCACCATAAGAAAGCCTGCAAAAATCAAAACCTTTGCCTTCAGACAAGGGCTTGAATAGAACAGTCATGTGGTGAACAAGTGAGCATTGTCTGTTTTGGCACATGAGTATATTGGGAATACAGGACAGAAGGAGGCAGGTGCACAGGTCATTAGCTTACCATAAAGCACACATCCAAGAAAAAGGTTAGATGGACAGCCTGATCCCAGCATTTCTAAGGGCCTTAAAAGAACACTGTGAGAGTCAAACTGCATGTACAATTTTCTTGATTAAAAATAAACATGAACTGCAGTGAACTGCATCCAGCAGTGTCACACTGACACTTTCATGGCCCAGCTACATGCCTGTGCCTTCTCACAGCCAACATTGTTTCTAACACCTTGTCTTCAATGTGGTTTTTTTTACCCCTCAGTACTGCAACTGCAGACAGGTTCTCCTTGGAACTCGCATAACCCTTGGAAGAGTACATGTGAGTGTCCCTGGACGAGTCCTTTCTCCTGACTGAATATGAAGGACGGGAAAGGTCAGAGAATTCTTGCTAGAATAGCCAGATAGCGAGGCAGAGCACAGGCCCCTTGTTGCTAAGCTGCTAGAAACATGGAAACACCAACCCTGCTGTGATACATTCAGTTTGTAATCCTGGATTTAGCACACCCTGACTTTCAGATTAGTTTTTGTCTCCAACTTTGAAACATGCAGGTTTTCTCTACAAAATGTGCCGGAGGTTTATGAAGAAATGTAGGGCTTTATTTTCAGTTCTTCTCCGTGGCCCAGAATCAGAGCAGTTTGACTCTCACTCAGCTGGGAGACCCACTCCTGCCCATGAACAGCCATGGCCAGTTAACAATTAACTACCAGGTGAGGCCTGACCATCCTCTCCCCTCCTTCATGCCCCAGGACCAAGTGTCTATTGAAGCTCCCTGGCATTTTCCTACCATTTCTGCCCAGGACTGTGAGGAGCATCACAGCCACGTGTTCACTCTGTCCACATCGTCACCCAAGGACCACAGATCAAATAAATCAACCTTCCTTCAAATACCACAAGAACTCTTACAGATCACACTGACAGATCATACTTACCAAGGGCCATAACCAAACAGATCAAGTTTATTAAACATGCCACTGTAATAGATCCTCTACAGACCTCACAGTCGATCCTGTAACTCTTCCAATTTATCATCAGTCGGAAAGAATGGGAAGTACAGACACCAGGACTGAGCAGTTTTCTCTCAAGGGCCTCACTACTGCCTCAAACTGTTGTGTTCCTCTGCTTAAGCAGAGGAGGGGAGAGAGTGGCTCTCCTCACTTTCTCAGCTACATCGTGGTACCAGGGAGCCTTTTCTGCCCAGTATATACGAGATGTACCTGTCCCATCCCAGAGACTTTTCAGAGCAAGCCTGAAAAGCAATAAAATCCCTGGTTTATCAACAGTGAAGAACCTTTTATTTTTTAATTCCTTCCATTTAGGGATGTTAAAGCTCATGTTGTTCAATGAGCCCACCAAGTTATCCAAAGAAGCCTATTAGAATGGGCCTTTCCCAATTAATAATTTTCTACTGTCACCATTTTGCAAGCAACATTTTTTTACTCTATTAATAGGTAGAGAAGATCCCTAAACAAGATATAATAAATCCCTGCAGGACCTTACTACTTAAGAATACTCCATGCAGATGGTTTTTGTTGTAGCATCAGTTATTGAATGTGGAATCCACATAGCACAGGCTCTACAAGATGACATGTAGTGCTCATGTTCTTACACTCAGAGAACCCCTCCTTATATATGCACAGAGATCTTCTCTGTTTCTCCACCAAATGGTTCAGTTCTTTGGCTTCTGTCTCTTACTGATTGCTAATCTCCATTTTCCCCATGTGGTTTTGTACATTATTTCTTCTTTTGCCTTTTAATTGTATTTTTTTAAATGAAACTGTGTATTTTTTCACAGTTCCAAAATAGTGATTTTGCATTTTAAGAAAAATCCCACATATCATTTCCATCTTACATTTAAACATTTCCCACTTCTCAGTTTTGCACTACATTTTCGTTTTTTCCTTTTAAATATATGACGTGAATATATTTTGCTTTTTTTAATATCCTAGATATAGAAATGGATGTTTGTACATGCATCATTAGCTACAACGCTCAAGTATGAAAGTTTCCATGAAACTGCTTTGTATTAATAGCAGTAGATAAATACAGAACTAGAAATCCATTGAATTATCTAAATGGATAAGCATATTTATGCACTTAAGTAATTTATTCAGAATTCGAGAGACACAGAAAGGAAAAAAATCTTATTCCAGAGAGACTAGAAGAAATGGAGACTATAAACCCAAACCAAAATTACCACAGAACTGTGAAAAAAAAATTTACTCCTCTGTCACTAAAACCCTATAAAAATATCTAGATTAAGGAATACTAGGAATAAAGAAAGGCCTCATACATCACCAAAGAGATAGCTGAAAACTTAATGCAAATTGAGAAGGAAGTAGGACTTTCAGCAGTGCACAGTAGTGATCTTCAGGTCACACCAGGGAAAAAAAATACCTGCTTTTCCTTTTCAGAAGCCCCAGATCTGGTACCATGCTTGAGAGAACAGCTCAGATGCAGCCACACCTGACCATCAGTCAGAAAAGGCTGCTTAATCACAGTTGTCAGAGAAAAGACAGACACAGTGGGAATGAGGAAAGGCTGCTAGTAAAGCAGGTCAGGAGAAGGGATAAGAGAGTCATATCTATTTAAGGATCTGATTCTACAAGAACTATTATTAATAATTTCCCTCCATAAGATGACACATAAATCTTTACAGTAGCAACTGCAGACCTAATAGGCAAAGAATATAAGGGGAGCAAGGCTTTTTGTAGGGAAAGGCAAGGTCTTTTATTAGAACAGCTGGGGGAAAAAAGGAAATGAAGTAGACAAAACATTTTGGATTTAGAGTCCTTCCAGTTTTACACATCAAACACTGAGGAAGACCATTCCCCACCTTCTAGCCTCTCTATGTGACTGTTGTAGCGTTGGGAAAATACCTCAGAAAGAGAAGTATTGAGGACCAAACTAGTATTCTTCCCATTCCTTCCCCCCATCTTAGCTAATCTTAATGGGAGCTGAAAGCATTTTGCTTGATGTGAAGCAAAAAAATAGATAAGTATTTTACATGAGAGCCACAATTAATAGAAAAAAATTAATGAGTTCCCTTTCAGTGAAAGGAGTTCAGCATGGAAATAAAAATGAAATCGCATAAAATGGATCCTAGGAGAATAAATAGAGAAAGAAGCTAAGCACACAGCACTAGAGTTTCTAGAGGTAAGAGTCACTGCTGTGCATTGGAAAGAAGGGACAAAGACGAGCTGAGATTCACAGTGCCAGTCTATCCAGCCTCTGCTGTGCAGGACTGGCGTCACAGTTGGAAGCCAAGCTGAAGAACTGCTCTTGCTTTCTTAAGATAGCATTTCCATTTTGTGCCTCAATGGAAGCACTTTTCCCAACTCCTACTCTCTCTGTGCTAATATGTACCTGCTGGAACAGTAAGTCCTGTTATTTATCATTAACCATACATAACCCGTTGACTTCATGGGTCAGCCCACTACATTATTCGTACCATCAAATGCAGGACTTTTATTCACACTTCACGGCCTGCTTGGCTTTGTACCATGTGCCACAATAGTAGAAGATCCATAGCTTTCTCTCCCGTCACCCCGAGGGCCCTGAGTGACATCTGCCATCTGAAAGCCTGGCAATCTACTGCAGCAATGAGAATTCCCTCATGCTAGAACGGGAACAACAGGTCCCTTTCACCTTGCTGCAAAAATCACAGCGCTATAAACAACACTGCACATTTCTCAGCACTCAATTAGAAGAAAGTGCCAGGGTTAGGAGGATGCCCACCGAGAGTCAGGCCCTGCACTGGGCCCCCGAAGGGGCTCTCCGAGGACGTGGTCCCACCCAGCACTGCAGCATTTTTAGTAGAGAGGGAGGAGCACAAGACCCCGGGATGGGGTCAGGGCCGCGCTCGCCCCCTCCCGCCCGCCAGGGACACCGGGAGCCACGCGTCCGTCGGGGCTCCATCCGCGCCCGCCCGCCGGCCCGGTCTCGCCCCGGCAGCGGCGGCCGCCAGCCCGCCCGCAGCCCCGGCACCCCGGCGGGACCGCGCCGACACCGCGCTGACACCGCGCTCAGCACCACGGACAGCGGCGGGGCCGCCACCGCCCCCCGCCCCCGCACCTTTCCGGATGAGCTCCTCGCTGTCCGGCTCGTAGCCCGCACGGTGGCAGCGCCTCCAGAGCCCCGAGACTGTGGAATTGAAGCGGCGGCCGCAGTGCGAGTCCAGCGCGGCGGAAGCGGCGGCGGCGGCCGGGGCGGGGGCCGGGGGTCGCCCGGGCAGGAGCGCCCGCGGGGGTCGGGCGCGGAGCGGCAGGTGCGAGCTGGGCGCCGACATGGAGCCGGGCGGGTCGCTGCGCTTGTGGCCGAAGCCGCGGCAGCGCTCGCGGTGCCGCCGCGCGTCCGTCTCGTACCAGGAGTCGGTGCCGATGGCCACGGCCAGGAGGGCGAGGGCGGCGGCGGCCAGGAGCAGCCCGGTGCCGCTCAGCGCCTGAGCCGCGGCCGCCATCTTACCGCGCCGGGGGCGGCAGGGGCGGGCGCTTCCCTGCAGCCCGGCTGGGGCCGCCGCCCGCGGCACCGCCCCCGGAAGGGACACGGGGCCCGCGCCCCCCGCGCCGCGGCACCGCGCCGGGCTCGGTCCCGTACCGCGGCAGTCCCCGGGCACGGCCTCACGGGGGTCGCGGGACCCCCGCCGCAGCGCCCGGCCCCTGCTCCGGGGACCGAGCCCCCCCCCTTGGCAGAGTCCGTGTCCGAGGCGGCGCGGGGGTGGCCGCGCACAGCTGCCAGGGGTTGGGGGACCGGAGGAAGGGGTGAGCGGACCCTCTGAGCCTTTCCGCGGCCTCCTCTGGCATGGCAATCGCCCGTCCCGCTGGCCTGCCCAGGGCAGAAGGGCAGAGACCAGCCCTACTCAGGCCGCGGGAGCCAGGAGTTTTTCAAATGTACACGAAATACAAACACAACCCGCAACCTCAGTTGTTGGCATTTGGATTATGACTTCTCCTCAACCCTTCATTATCAGTTAATGGAAAATAAGGCCTGAAAAAGCTGAAAAATGTCAATCTATTTTATGCAATGAGAAGCAGATTAAATCCAAGCCATTAGTTAAATGCAGCATTTATAGGGGCACAAAATCCGTTCTGATCCCGCTTGTTGTATAGGACTTGTTACTCCAGCTGCAGCACCATCAGTCAGTCCCCAAAGCCAGTTCTTAGGGCATTGTGTCATCAGTTCTGGCCTCCAGATAAAATGACCTAGTGCTATGCTATACCTAAACTACTAATTTGATGTCCAGTTTTGAAATCCTTAGGTTTAGGAGGGATTTTTTGTTAAAAGTAGTTTTAATTGTTTCCCAGGAGCAAATGTTCAACTGTAGGAGATTCCAATCCTTTCACCCCCACCACTACCTCTCCCCTTGTCACTTCTTGGTCTCTCGGCCACACTGAGCACAACCTGAACACCCTCCCCAGCACTTCTCCTAGCAACACTGCCCAGAACAGAATACTGCTTATCTCCCCTGAGCCCTCTGCCTGGTGGAAACATGCAGCAGCCACAGCTAAAGCTTGTTTTAACCACATTTCTGCATGATCCTCTTCTGCAGTTTGCACTGGACAGATGGGATTACCATCCATGCAGCTGCACATTAGTGCCTTCAAGGCAGACAAATTGAAAGGGCTGCTGTCAAAAGAATTTTCTTACACAGACCAGCTAAATTAAGTCTTCCACTTATTTTTCATTCCAGCAAGAATGAAAAATAATTTTCAAATACAATTACTGCTCTAGCTAACATGGAAAAACCCTTCAGTTGTAATAGCTCATTCCCAGAAAGATCCAAATAGTCGCATTTCCTAAGTCTGCAATCCTATTATGTCACCCTACTCTCCACATGAGCTCCTCAGGCTATAGTTTCAGAAGACAGGCGCTTCAGCAACACCATCATCTTAGAAAGTTCCCATGTATGAAACTCCTTCTAATTGTTCTCCTTTCTGTGGTACTGCAATTGTGTCAGAGCCATTCTTCATGAAGCCTGTGAAACAGGTAGCTGGTGAATTCAAGTTAATTTTGATTACTTTTGAGAAGGAAAAAGCTATGAGGGAGAGAGCTCATAGTACAGCCCAAGAGTGCAGCATGGTAAATCCAGGGACAGATTCCAAAATGTAGATTCCTGGCAAAATCCACAGACTTGCCCTTGATCACCTACCTGCCTTCATCTTCTTCCAGCTCTTGGGTTACAATTTTCCTTCTTTTTACAGAAGACTTTGGGTAAGAAAGAGCCATGCACCATTTATAGCTGAAAATCTTCCAAATGAAGCACTTCCAAAATGCTCTGAACCCATGTTTTTGAAGGCTAGAGAATTTCCTTTTAGTCCTTTCTGGGCAATTGCTGCACATAACCTTTGATGACTGCACCTTTGTCCTACCTGGCAGGTATCCAGCTTAGTGTTAACTGAAACGAGACAGGCCTTGAGGTTTTTTGATAAAAAAAATAACCTATTACAGCCAAGAATGGTTGCAGAACCCTCTGAACAGTGAAGTCAGAATGCAAGCTTTCCCCTGAAAGAGGAGAAACTTAACTTGGTGATGCTTTTCAGGGAACCCAGAGCAGCAGTCAAGAATTATGATTGTACCACACTGCTCCTGGACAAAAGTTTCATGGCAGCAAAAAGAAGAAACTGGATTAGAACTTTTTCTTTCAATTGTGAAAGGCTGAGGAAAGTCTGGCAGCAGCTCAGATTCCAGACTGCTCTAGACTAACCCAGAGATATGTCTCTGTAATTCAAATGAAATTTGAATTGAATTTTTAAATCAAAGTAGGAACTTCAAAAAAAGCCCAAACCAACCAAACAAAATAACCCAACAACACAAACCAACATGGAAAACCATTTATTTCATCTCTATTGTCTCCATGCAGAGCAGACCAATACAGATGAAGGGGGAAAATGCATAAGAGCAGCTGAAAAAATAGAGCTAGAAAATACAATTCTCTCTGCATTTCCAAAAGTGACAAATGTGGTGGAGCGATGCTCCATTTCCTCCCAAGGCTCTCAATCCTCAGCCCCAGGGCTGATGCAGTAGAAATCTATCAAACCCCTCCCTCCCACAAGCCCCATGCTACCTCCTACCAGGGTATCTTCCCAAGAACCACAGACTATCCATGCCTGTGATAGCAGCCAAGAAAAACAGCTCAGAAATTCTTTCTTCAGTGTCATCCACTTCACATTCCTGAACGCTGAGTATAAAATCCTGACTGTGGTTTTCAGTCTTGGCAAGGCTCAGTGCTGATGCAACAACGCCAACTCATGGGCACTCACCTGGCAATGCCTCAACTTAAATGCCAGCCTTATTTTGGGAAAGAAATCTGAGAAACAGCAGGCACAGCTTTCTGTGCAAGCCTGCTTCCTCCAGAGTCCTATTACAGGGTCTGCTTAGCTGCAGTCCCTGGGCAGGGGGAACCCCCAAAGCTACAACCAGAGGGTTGGCATACTCCCTCAGTCCCTGCAGGCTAACTGGATTAATCATCCTTCCAGGAAAGCAGGAAGTGGATGCTACCTTCAGACCTCAAGACAATTGAATGATGGAGAGAGTAGCTGGCACAGGAAGACAGCTTTGTAAAAAGGAATAAAACAATTGCACTAAGCCTCCCTCCTTGTTGCAGTGGAACTAGTTACTAATGTCAGTCCAGGGAAAGGAAAGCTGAAAAAATTTCAGACAGCAGTTCCTGGGCAGACAGAACTGCAAGCATGAACTCTCCAGCATTCACTGAAAAGCAGGACAGGAGCTGTCATAAAAAAGAACTGTGTCAACAGTTCAGGAATCTCTTAGGGAAGTAATGCCTCTGCTGTGGGCAGCATGCCTGCCTTGCTGCTCTGACCCAAATTGCCCTCTTAAGGCACGAGCCCTCTTGGTAAGGCCCTGTGCAGACTGGAGAGCTGTACTGCTTTACAAAAGCTGTTAAAAGACTGAGCTAAGTTGGTGCAAATCACACTGTGGCATCTGTTTTGTGTTCAGTGACTCCGCTAGTTCAATTAGAACTGTTTTTAAACTAATTTAAGCAAAGCAAGGATAAGCTCTAGAGAAGGGATGATCTAGTAATTGTGCACATCTGTGGCAATAAAACATCCCTGTGGAATTACAGCCTGGTCAGCCCTGTGAGCTGGGATGGAAGAAAGCACCAGAATTTTATTTATTTTTATTGGTCTCAAATTGCCAAAAATTTTATCCCAAGCATCACATAACAGAAAACTCCTCTTAGAGCATACTAATTGTCACCTTTCATATCCCTTTCTCACCTTACTTAATATTTTCACCAGCAGTTTCAGCCTTCCCATTTAAAGGCTATCAGTATTATTTCTTATCCATTCATCCTCAACAGATGGAACTCCACCATGAGGTAAGAACCCCAGAAACAGACTACACGCTCTTAACAGCACACTCTTAATCAGTCTACACTGGACAGAGGAAAAGCTAATCAGTTATCAGTTATCAGCTGCTGACCAAGCTGTAGTGTTCAAGCACCTCTGCCGTGACAGTCTAGGGGTGCTGCAGCATGCTGGGCAGGGCTAACATGCTACACCTCAAGAAAGCTCTGAAACATGGTATGGGACAGATGGTGCCTGAATCAGGTCTCAAGAGCAGGCTCAGAGGCTTGTTCAGCTAATGGTTATGAGGAGAAGGAGCTCAGTCACAACAGCTACATGGCTTTCCCTCCAGATGTGAGCGAGCTGGTAGTATGGCAATTGAAGAAACATTTATTTATCATTTATCAGATAAACAGTTGGGGTGTGCTGGCTACTGGAGTGGTTAGGGCTGAGGCAAGTAATCTCCAAGCTGAGTCATTTAATTTAGTGACTTACCCTAAAGTGCCTCAAGCTTTTGGCTCAATTTCAACGTAAACAAACACAGATCAAAAGAGCTGGACTGCTGAGGCCAGTACTACCTTTAGGAACAAGTGGTGTCAGTGAAACACTGGACATCAAGTTGGAAATGGTCTCTTCCCCTCTATCTCATAGCACCATCAACTTCTCATGGATAGGGGGTCCTGGCTAAAGCTGTTTATTGTTGCTTTGTCATGCCTGTTCTGCCTCCAGCCCTTAAAGTAGTAGGAAAAATCCTTTCTCTTCATCAGCTTCAGGAATCGCCTCTGTTGTTTTCATGCAAGAGCTTGGGAGGTGCAGTTCCATCAGAATGAACGGAATGAAACATCATTCGTCCATAGTGGAGCAGTTGTTCAGTTCATTTCTGCCCAGTGTATCTTTTGCTCCATAAAAAGCAACCAACCAAAAAAAGAACAGAAGCCCTCATGTGTGGATTTTAGCAGAACAGGGATAGGAAAGCCAGGGAATGAAGTCTTGCACAGCCAGACCTCTCTCTCACCGGCTTCTCATTCTAGCAGCCAGATCTGCACACACACACACACGTAGGAAGTAACATTAGTGTTCCTTATTGCTTTGTAAAGCTCAGAGTCACTGTGGTGGCTCTGGGAGACATCATAAGGTCTGCGCAGAGGTCACTCAGTTGTGAGCGCGAGTAGCACCATGACTGTAATGCCTGTACACAGGAGCAGAATTTGCTGCAGGGAATTCCTGGGAAAGAAACAGCAGAATTAGGAGGAGCCATAGACCAATCCCCATAGGCAGCCGTGCAGAGCTCTCCAATGATTTGTTCTTTCCCCTTCCAAATCTACCACATGGAGAACACAACAGCTGTATGAAGTCACTAACATGGATGAGAAGATCTTCCCAGCACTCCAAATAAAGAAGTTGGCTATAAACTGGCATGTACTTGTTCCACTCATCTGCAAGGCCCAACTCCAGGTTTCAAAATCAATTCAAGCTGATTCAGTCATGCAGCTATTCAGATACATATTCATGTCCTTTCACTCACAAGACCAGCACTTAGGCAGCATGTGCACAGACACTTTAGGGACTTCATCCAGCTAACAACTACAGTAACAGAAAAAAAACCCAAAACAATAAAATCGGCCATTCTTTTAGCACTGTCTCAGGTTTATGCTGGATTGAAGTGACTGTGTGCCTCCCACCTCTGCATATTCTGCCAACAACCTCTACCAGCACAAGAGGTTACCAACCCAAATTAACATTTCTCCACAAAATGTTCCTACCTCCTCAGACAGAACTGTGGAGCTGTTTTTTAGAGCACTGTTTCAGTCAAAATTAACTAGGTGAACCAAGGCATCTTATTTGAAGTACTGAAGTTACTTGTCTTATTACAACTAAAATAGGAGGGAACATCCAGGGGCAGCTCTGCCAGCAGATCTGAGAGGGCCTTTACTGTGGAACAGCTGGATTTGCACCTGCTACAGCCTTAATTAGACTGCAAGAAACTAAAATAATACAGGAGGGAAACCCAAATATACCGGAATATATATACCAGTGCAGAAGAGAGATTTCTGAGGTGGATACAATGACAGACCATGAAATGCTGAGTGATACAGAGAAGAAAACTATTCTTTTTCTACTCACACAGCAACGCAGTGATATCTAATAAAAAAATCAATAAGCAAGAGTGTAAAAACCAAATCATAAGAAGCATCACTTCACACAGTACAGTCAAACTCTGCCAACTGCTGTGAAAAGGAGGCTGCAGAAGCCCGAACTAATGGATAGGGTCAGAAAGGAATGACAGAAGGATAGATTCACATGTGGTTAACCAGACACACACACCTCTGTGGGGCCCTGGTTCAGACAGTCCCTACACCAGTACGTGCTGGAAGCTGAAAACACAAATTGGGCAGTGGTGTCCTTACTGGACATGTTTCCCAGGAACTTGCTCTATCTGACCCTGCTACATACTGTGCCAGCACAATCTCTGGGACTCACCCAGGTGAAGGCTCTCACGTTTTAGAGGGCCTTTGTAGTCCCATAAATGCAATAGATAGCACTGCAGTCTATTTTGATTCCAGCTTTGTCCATAGGACTTGGAAAGCTGGCAGTCATGCACTTCCAGAATAGGCACAGGAAAGGGTTATATCCCTCCCCCTGGCAGCAAGAATTGCTGCAGCAGAACAGGAGGGAGCACTTACCAAGGATTCTTTTCCTCCAGGAGATCAGGCACAACATTTACCAAGGCAATGTACAGGAATCCTCCAGAAGTGAAAGGGAGGATCCAGGCTACTGTTTCTCCTGCACAAACATGGAAAGCTTTGGTTATTACTGAGACAGAGCCATGGGAAACAACACAAAAGGGAAAGAAGATACACAAGGATGACAAGCATTGCCTCCCCCCAATTCCCACAGAGGTCCCAGGGAACCTTACCTGCTCCTTTTGGTGACTGAGCACATATTGCAAAGCAGGCTCCTAGAATTCCCCCCAGAGCTGTGGAAAGCTGCATCTTGGCTGCACTCCAGCGGTCAAAGCCAGCCCGAAGTAGGATTGCAAAGTCTCCAACCTAAGAAAACCAAGAGCTGACAGTAAATAAACATGAATACTAAGTTGTCAGACTCAAAGGCCATTTAAAACAAGGCCAGTGCTTCAAAACTGCTCTTGGTTTTCTTAGTCTCCCCAGAGGGAGCAGCCTTCAAGAAGACAAGAAAAGGTTAACCAGACCCAGACCTCCTCTTAGTAGATGAAGCACATTGTAATCCCCCTCACAATGGCAGGATACAAAGCCCTCTCACCTCGTGTGGGATTTCATGCAGGAGAATGGCCATTGTGGTTAGGAACCCAACCTGCAGCACAGAGAAAGTGATTAGGAAACAATCCCAGTACTCCTGGATGAATCCCATCAGGTCCCATACACTTACAGGGATCCAGCTGGAGTACCAGATCCCACATGACTGCAGGGTTGACTGGGAGTTTATCATTCTCACAGTCATGGTGCTCCAGCTTGGGCAATGAGAACCCCATAGCCCATCATCAGTGCTGAACACCAAAGCAAAAATGCATTAAATGTCTCTGCCTTGTTCATGTCCCTGTTTCTGAGGTGACCACTCTTACCATGTTATTTCTGGACTGCCTTTTGAGTAGATGAGGGTAGGTGAGCTAATCCATCCCCTAATGCCAGTACAAATGACTAACATGTCCCAAATTTGAAGAAGCTCTGCATCAGATGATCAGGATAGGGTTGGGTTTTACAGTAGCCTGCATTTTCTTAGACAATTCCAGAAAATAGGAAGGAACTCCTCATATTTTTTGGCTGTTTTGCATGTTGTATCACACTTGAGATAAGGCCTCTCCATTTCAGTACACAGCTGGGGACAGAAACCTTACCTTTCTGCTAACCAGGAAGCTGGCTGCTACTGCCAGGCCGTGTGTGAAGTTATCAATGGTGTTGGCCAGCAGATTGAGGTATCCACTAATCTGCAAAGAGAAAGAAGGGCCCCTGATAAAGGAAGACACGTAAGAAGATAAAAGAGAGCACATGGCTTAGACATGGGTTATGCAGTCATGATCAGATGGGAAAGGTCAGACCGTGATGCTTCTGCTGAAAATCTTAAACTATGTCAGTGCTTGAGTACATATTAAATGTAACTTTTTGTTTTAGAGTAAAACTAAGTTTTAGGGTAGGCAAGTATTGTGTGAGATTAGAATAATTACCATATGCAAATGATGAAGAGCTTTAGAAACAGAAAAAGAGAAAGGAAAAAGAAGAAAGCCAAAATTCAAGAATATACTTAATTCTAAGTCAAACCAATTTTAGCTAACACTGACTAATTTACACAGGTGACTGGCTTCAAATATGACTTGATCTTGTTTTCAAGTCATGTACTTTAATATCCAACTGTTAAAATATCTCCTCTTCAAAAGCTGGCAAGAACAATGCAACAGAACAAATGCTGATGGAATGGCTTTCTATAACTAAATAAATCTTCAAGCATTGTACCAAAAAAGTTCGTGCTTGTGGGTTTGCTTTCCCTTAACAAAGAATCAAAAGAGAAGATAGTGATGACAGTCACCAAAAAGCCACCTACTACAAGGCTGGATAGCATGTACCAGTATTTGCATATAAACGCATTTCTTAAAATTATAAGCATAAAGCAGCTGCCTTCCTCACAAGACCATCTCCATATTAGACTTCCCTATCATTCTAACTAGGGTCACCTCCTGACAAAATCTGAGTATTTGACCTGAAGTGATTTACGAGGCTACCACCCCAGCTCTTTAGCTCATAGGTTTTTGGGGGTTTTTCCGTCATATTTAACAAAAACTACTGCATGTGGGTCCTGAGATACTGCAGTTCACTATATAGCACTTCAGTTTAAATTATTATCAAATGGGTGTTAGCCCATATATCACGCTGTCTCTGGACTGCAAGAACTCCAGATACAGGGCAGTATCCAATGAGTGGAGAGACTACCTAGAAACTGTGAAGCATTAACCTCTTACTTCACCATAGCATCAGATGCCACAGTTCCATTGGACAACCACAAGTGCTGATGGACTTCATTAGCTCTTTTTGGTCTTGTGCTCTTCCCTGTTTCTATCAACTCTGCTTGGGGCACCTTTCCTGTCTGTCATTTGTATGCCACAGCTCAGGAGCCTTCTGTCAAATCTCTCTATCCAAAGCACCAGCATTCTGCAGGGCACTATTACTGCACTATCTTGGGGCACCTTTGTAGCCTCTAAATTTTTTAAAGTGCATTGATGACTAAATATGAAAATTAAGGATTAAGCAAAGCCTAGCCCACTTTTAAGTAATAATCTAAGTAACATCTCCACAATGAATGCAAAAGAAGATCCCTGCATGTTTTTTTAAGAAAGGAAACACAAATAGAAGCATGCAGGCAGACCCAAGAATGGAGCAGTTTTACTTCTCATTCTTGATACTCTCATTCCTAGACAGTCAAATATGACTGTCTAAAATTCTCCTTTTCATGTTGTTTTTTTACATGACAGCGTTTTCCCCACAGGATAATAATAATTATTCACAGAAGTTTTGCACAAAAATGCCTTCCCATACCACCATATAGGGAAAAAATAGACTTCATGATTAAAACATTATGACTTTTTGTTGTCAGTGGCTTGGGCAAAAGCTGTCACTGAAAGAAGCAAAGCTTTGGAGTGCTCAGAAATAAATTGGGTTGATTTGACAGTTATGAGCCTCTGACATTTACATTCTGCAAATCCCTAATAGGATGTTCGCATTGCTCATAAAGAGCACAGCCAGATGAAGTGTTTATGTTCATGATTCAGAATTAATGTCACTGTGTAATAAAACATACTTCCACAAATCAACAAGGACCCCATGTGCCACAGGGAAAAAGAAAGAATAGGCAAGGCAAAAGTACTGTACACAATGTTTTTACTTGAGGGAATAAAGGCTGCAAGGAGGGACAGAATTGATCTATGTTTGCATGCAAAGAAAACCTCCCACCTGCCGTTTTCAAGCTAGGACAAATTCTAGCAGCAGCTAAAAAGCAGAAGTTCTAACATATATGCAGACAATAGTCAACTGATTACAACTTACTAATCATTAAGCCCTGAAGGGTGACTATGTTCATTTAAATAGTATCTTCCCCTTTTTGTCTGCTGAAAAAATAGGGGTTTCTGAGTGAATAGTAGAACTAAAAAAATCTGTCAGGCCATGGATTTCACTCTTTTCTTCGCGAGTACCTACTCTGCTCACTCCCAGCAACACTGCTTCCCTGCACGTGCCCTGCCCAGCAGCACGGCGTGGCAGCCACGTCCCCAGCCAGGCGGAGCTGCCGGGCAGCACGCAGCGCCCGAGCTCTGACAGGGCATTACTTTGCATTCCTCCTCTACTGTCATGCTGATTTTTATGAAACTTGCAGAAATTTGATCACCCTCAAGACTCCTAACCTCTCTTGAACTCAAGGAAATTAATTATGGGTTCAAAAGTTATTGAAAATGAAGGGCAGAACAGATGGACAGACAGATGGAATGACTGCTTATGTTGTTGCCTAAGGAAACAGGCTAACAACGCAGGAGTATCTTGGTAGGTTTGATAATTTCCACCCTACCAGGAAGACTATTAAAATATTCAAATTATATGATCAGAAGGTAGAAAGTTAAAACTACACCCATTAAGTCTTCGGTTTCTAATTCATGCATATCGACATACCGTCCGAACAGATGTGTTAGGATTTTAAAGCTAGAAGGGCTCTCCATGGTTGTCTAAACCTTCCACATAACACAACTGAAAGAACTTAATTTAACTTGTGCACAAAGTTCATTGTTTCTTAAGCTATAATATACTCTGTAGAGAGCAGCTTAAACCACAGCTTAAAGCTGACAAGTGACAAAAAACCTGTTATCTCTAAGGTAAGTTGGTCCATTGGCAAGTTCCCCTCAGTTAGAGAGTTGTCTCTAAGTTCTAGTCTGCTACTGTTTGCTGTAGCTGTAACTATTCAAATTTAGTCATTCCTCTTACACAGGTATTTGCATACTCTAAGTCACCCTTGATCTGTCATGACTACAGAGCTAAACTAAAGAAAACCACTTATCATGTTCTGCAAACTTAAAATATTATTTAATCTCTTTCCTGACTCCTTCACAAATTATCAGTAGTATTTTGGATATTTGGAATAGCACTACTGGAAAAAGTCAGATAGCTGTTTCATTACTGCTATACAGAAAGAGGAACTCTCACCTCTCCTCTTACATATTGTTTCCTACTCACCCATCCTCTTCTGGCTGTAGCATCATAAGGGAAGAATGTGTTCAGACAATTTCCTACAGTAATCCTCATATGATTTTCCAAGGCATTGACTATCTAGAAACTATCCCTATCCTGTAAATACGATCTGCAGTCCTTCTTAATCTATTCCTTGTAATTGCATGTATCAAAACCTGTTAAAAATTTAGCACTTTTGATGAAGTTACTCAGTTTAGCTGCTATCACTGACTTCATGCAGTCACAATGTGCCATTTATGTAATGCAGTACCTGCAAATGTGAAGATACACTGTTTTTATAAATAATGACTTAGAAAAATCATATCCCACCAGTGAACAGATTTGAGGGGGGCTGCATTAAACCAGTCTCTTTTGATAACATAGAATAACAGATTTTTAATACAGCTAATATTAGCAAAGTTGATTAGAATGGGGGAGAAAGTTATGTTTTATATACATCTGTCGTGACCTTTATTAAACAATTTTATGCCTGAATAAAAGGCAGGAAAAATGTCTCACTGATAAGCATTTATCTTACATAAAATCATATCAATTAGCATTAATTACCTTTTTTTTTAATATTAGCACTATGCCCTGAGTAATTGTATCCCCTATCAGTGTTTCATTTCTACTTGAAATCAGCAGTCTATAGTTCCTTATATAAACCCTTCCAAAATTAGGGCACAATGTTTCATAACCCAGTAATACTGGTGTCTTCACTACTACCACCTCTAGAAACATCCACATGACACCTTGCAGTTTGTGCAGTGTTATGTACAAATTACATGAATGTGACAGATGTCAAAAATACTCAATGACCTCAGCATAACTTTGATGTTCTGTAGGAAGAGCTATAAAGTTACAGCAAAACAGATTTAAAATAGAAAGACTGAAGAGCCTCTGCCTGACCACATATCCAGCTTTGGGCTAGTTCATGCAAGCACACTTTCTGTTTATAGCTACTCTCATACAATCTTGCACATTTTTATGGGCTTTCAAACTCGAATTGTAAGTCCTCCTTCACCAAAGCAGTTGTTACTCTTCCACTTGTAATGTTCACTCAGAAAAGGGTTTTCCACAATACAAAGATAGTAACATTGAACTGAAAGCAAGGCCAGTGTAAGGGTTATCCATTTCCCAATGGTACAGGACTCCTCTTCCACCTCCAGTCCTATAAGCTTGCTGATCTCCCTTATCCCAGCACTACAGGCTGCCTGTCTACATGCCAAGCTGATTCAAGAAGTTAAGTTAGGAGAGAAACAGACCGGGGGGTGGGAGGTGGGTGTGTGGGTGTAGACAAGCAAATTCTTTGCCTGTTTAGCTCCCTGAATAGGCTTATTGTAAGGTCAGATGAGATCCAGTGCAAAGGAAGCAATAGGAAATACAGGTTTGGAGACAGAAGTGGACAAGAAGTCCTTTTTGGCAGCAGATAAACTGATAATCTGAGAAACTGAACTTTTAAGTTCTACACCGAGTAGCTTCAACACACTTCCTAAAGGTGTCAAAACACTTCCAAAAGGTGCCTTAAAAGGAAAAGTACAGCTCACAATCAGTACAATGCAGGCAGTAGGGAACAGAGAAATCATGGTGCAAAAAAATAGGCAAATGAAGACATACTGACTGTAAAATAGAGTAACAAAACATGGAAGTCTGTATTTTTGATATCAGAATTCAGCCAAAGCACACATCATCAGACTTATGTCTTTATAATACTGGCTTTGCCTCTTCTGCATACGCTGCAGTGTAGATTTTCTCCAACTCTGCTGTTTCTTCCCTGCTGTGACCAGGACAGACACTTTGACAGAGCAAAATTAACCACAACTTGAACGCTGAGTTCCCCACTCAGGCACAGTTTTTTCCACCAACAATTCCTGACTAAAAAGTGAAGGGGAGTTCGTGCGTGTCTTACCTTGATTCTGTTGGGTTTTGGACCAGACTGGAGAGAGGAGCCATTACACTGAGCTCGTGTTCTTTGGGACTGGCCTGCCACCTTTGGCACGGGGCACCCACTTCCATTAGGAATCTTTCCAGATGGTGCTTTGGAATCACAGTCCTAAGTTAGGAGAAACAAACCTGTCACTGAATTTTTTTCAGTGATGAACATGCATGAATCAGGATCAGAAATCCAACCTTCACCCTTAATCCTTTTGTCCTTACAATGTGACTCAGCAGCTTTGACACCCCAGTTTAATAACAACTGCCAGAAATGAGACAGCTTCAGAGAGCATTCTGAGATCTGCCCTGAAAGACAACAAGAGCTAAGACCTCCCAGTCCTCAAGAGAAATAGAAAGAGGAGGAATTGGAGTCACAGTCCCTTGGCATGGGTCAGGTTTCACTAGAAAGATAAGGGACTGAGCCTGCCCCGCCTGTGAGCAGCTGCTGCCCAGAGAAATACAACTCCATCTGGGCAGGAGATGGGAGGGAAAAGAGTCTTGCTCTCCCCAGTGCATCAGAATAACGAAGTCTACAGAATTATTCTACAGCCAGGATCATCATCTTCCAAACAACAAGACATTTATCTAGGATTTCAGCCTCTCTCTAAATGAGAAGATGAAGTTCCCTTCAGGCATTAAAGTCTCACACTGAGTCAAAGTTAACAACTAATTGCTCTTATGTAGCACCTGACCTGCAGTTTCACCTCTCAAAAGTCATGGCACAGCAAGGAATCAACAGTCTAAAGGAGCTGCAACTAGGAGTTGTGCAGATGTCTGAAGACTAGGTGCTCTTCTCTATCTTGGAATTGCCTTCTGGTACCTCATCTACATCTCCCCTTTGCAGCTGGGTGATTCCTTTGAAGTTAGTATCACCCGGCCAGTCATAAACCCCTTCCACCACACAAAGTTACCCAAACAAACATCTGGTCCAGGACATAACCAAGAAGAAACATCTGCAAGAAGGCTGGCCTTTGTCATGACTGAGAACTCAGGAAGCGAATGAGTCATGATGGGTCAGTGGAACATGGATCAGCAAGCTGCCACCCCTCAAAGCTTACTTGAGCAAAAGTCTCATTTGCAGAGTGCTGCAGCTCCCAGTCCCCACAAAAGAGGAGCTCTCTTTTACACTTACGACATAAAGAACAAAACCAAACCAGAAGTGAGAAATCTCAGTCAAAACCACAGAACAAAAGCCTGAAGATGAAATCTACTCCTACAGACCAGAGGCAAAAAAGTGGCAATGGGCAACGACAAGGTACTCACAGCTACGGGATCATTTCCTGATGCTGTCAGATAGGGCAGATAAGGTGTTTAGTACAGAGCTTCAAATATAAAAGCACTCCCTCCCCTCAGGCTGCTAACTTACCATACCAGGGTACTCCTCCTCTTTCTCTAGGAAGATCTTCTCCAGCACCAGGAAGGTCAGGAAACCAATGATCACCCAAAGACCCAAAAGCTTCTGCTGCTGAAAGCTCTGCCCTTCTCCTGAAGGACAAAAGAGAAATCTTCATGTCTCTATAAAGTACATAGTTTTTCATGCAGTTCCAAAACAAAAAAATAAAGGACAATAGAAAAACTCCATGCGAGGTAAGAGGAGTAAAGACATCTCAAACCAGATTAGTTTAACTCGCTCATTCTTGATCTAACAGACATCATCATCTTGAGACACTCAGAGTGAGAGCTACCATCCCTTTTTCTGCACTAGCTC